>NC_064012.1:13085000-13700500 GCF_932276165.1 Plutella xylostella
AGGCTGAAAGGCGCATCCAACTGGGTTGGGCTGCATTCGGGAAACTTCGTCACATATTCTCCTCGGCTATTCCTCAGAGCCTGAAGACAAAAGTCTTCAACCAGTGCGTCCTGCCAGTGATGACGTATGGTGCAGAGACGTAGACACTGACGGTAGGACTGGTCCACCGATTTAAAGTCGCTCAGCGTGCTATGGAGAGAGCTATGCTTGGGGTTTCTCTGATGGATCGTATCAGAAATGAGGTTATCCGTCAGAGGACTAAGGTTACCGACATAGCTGTCAAAATATGCAAGCTGAAGTGGCAGTGGGCTGGTCATATCTGCCGAAGAACCGATAACCGTTGGGGTAGACGAGTTCTCGAGTGGAGACCACGAACAGGCAAACGCAGCGTGGGACGCCCTCCTGCCCGCTGGACTGACGACCTTAGGCGGGTGGCGGGTAGTGGTTGGATGAGGAAGGCCAAGGACCGAGTGTTGTGGCGCTCCTTGGGAGAGGCCTATGTCCAGCAGTGGATGATTATTGGCTGATGATGATGATGATGATGAGTACTGTAGATAAAGTATGGGTTATATTTAACAGCTTAATAGGTTAGTTACATGAGGATACCATAGGTGGATACAAGTAAGTATATCTTATCTTAAGTACATATAACTATAGACAATTTATTATACTTACATAAGTAACTAGTTATGTAATTCATTTTCTTAGTTTTTTATAGAAAGTATGAACAATATTTAATATTTAAAGGGAGTAAAACATAGTTAGTAAGGTTAATAATTTCTTGTTGTAAAAGGTTACCACAATCATATTTGAGCAGGAAGGTAACTAAAATGTGGTGCTTTGTTAGAGACATAAATAGTTGTTGATACAATAGAGGGAAGAATATACATAATATTCAGAGAGAGTAACCATTTCTTCACTTCTTTTTTAAATGCAAAATAATTCAAATTATGCATAAACATAATCTTGTTAACCTTGTTATTTAAAAAAGGACCGAGAAAGCAAAATAATCTCCGTACAAAAGTAGTATGGTAACGCTGGGTCTTACATATTATGTAATATTTTCGACGTTTGTTTATTATTGATTATATGAGACCTGTCTATGCTGTTTGCTTAAAATATTTAGGAAAAAGAGTTGGCGAACTGTTGATACCTCACAATAGCTATACAGACAAAAAGTTTAGTAGGAAAAAGGAATGGGCGAAATGTGCAAACCTTTAAGATTGCTCGCTGAGCAACTTCAGCGCTTTTGAGGTAAGTTTTGGGTGCACCTCCCCAGACTGATATGCAGTAATTATTATAGATTGGCAGAGGGCTAGGTACACCTGTTTTAGGATGTTAGGTTCGAGAATGTGCCTTAGGCCGAGTTTTTTGATCCGTGGTCAACTTTAACCATTAGTCAAGTCACTTGTCAAACATGACAGCTGCATACGAATTTTCTTGGTTTTTAACTAAAGGTAGCCATTTTTGACCAATGGTTGAGTTAACTAGGGATCAAAAAACTGGCCCTTAGAGTCTTAAATACAAAAATAAGTTTCCTGATGCGGCCGGATATAAGTTTGATATGTGGTTTAAAGCTCAGGTTGCAATCGAAAAGAACTCCTAAGTATCTGATTACGAGTACACATTGTAGTTTAAGGCATGTACAGTTCCCTGAGTTATGAAGGAAAGTATGATTATAAATTGCAAGGTCTTCATTTGGTTGACCGGAACTGCGGATTGAAAAGGTCATATACTTCGTCTTGTCCACATTTAGAGATAACAAGTTATTGTTTAGCCAGTTTCTAATAATATCAAAACTATGTTGGGCTGCTTCAAATGCAAGTTCCCACGAGTCAGCCGCCAGGATTACAGCTGTATCGTATGCATATGATATTAATTTGCCTTCTGGAATATTAAGAGATAAAAGGTCGTTTATGTATACTAGAAACAGAGTTGGACCCCGCATGCTGCCTTGAGGGACACCATAATATATAGGTAAAGTTGAGCTTATGTTGTTCCCTATAGCAACACACTGAAATCTCTCTGATAAGTGATCACTAAATAGGTTAAGTTGAAAATCTCGAATTCCTAGTCTTTCCAGCTTACGCAGAAGTAATGGGACAGATACCGTGTCAAACGCTTTGGCTAGATCTAGAAATAAGGATACACATTTTTTGCCATTATCTAGATTCGTAGCAACAAAATCTGTGAAATTCAACACAGCATCTTCGGTCGATTTGTTTTGACGGAAGCCAAATTGGTTAGGGGAAAGTAAATTTTTATTTTCGAGAAACGACACTAATCTTTTATTTATATTTTTTTCTAATATTTTATATATAGAAGGTAAGATAGAAATGTGCCTATAGTTATTGACACGATCTCTGTCGCCACTCTTATAAATTGGGTCTTCTTCTTCTTGTCGTGTCGATGGCAACTGTCACACTTCCGCGGCCCAGTGGACCGCCACGTCGATACCCCTCTGGTTGGCCTTGAGGAGGTCTTCCCGGGTGCAGGTGTTGGGACATCCAGGGCACACCATCAGGTGCTCCATGGTCTGTGGAGACGCACCACATGCGCAGATGTTGGAGGCAGGGCCGCGGTAACCCCACCTGCACATGTTTTCTCCGCATCGGCCCATGTTTGTCCTGAGTCGGTTGAGTGACTTCCATGTCGCCCAGGGTAGTTCGTGTCCGGGAGGCAGGGACTCATTGGGGGAATGAAGGAGTTCGCCATCGGGTATTTTGCCTGCCATAGGTCTATCCTTTCCTTCGATGGGTCCTTGTGCGAGGCAACTGTAGACCTAAGGAAGCTTTTCCGGCTTTTAAGTCGGTAAGGAGCTGGTTCTTGGTTGTAGAGCGGGTGCCTCGGGTCGTTCTCCTGTCTGTGTTTTTCTCGAGAGCAGGCAGCCTCTCTACGCACATCGGGGGGGGGCGATACCGCACAGTGAGTACAGCATGCAAACCGGTGTCGGCTTAAGGCATCCCGTGATTGTCCGGCAGGTGTCGTTTAAGGCCACATCCACTTCCCAGATCTCGCCCACACGGGGCAGGCAAATTCACCGGCAGAGTAGCATAGTGCCAGTCCTGTGGTCCTCAGTACATCCGGTGATGCACCCCACTTGGTTGACGTAAGCTTCTGAGTAGGTTGCGTGAGCTCACCTTCTGTTTGAGGCTTACGAGTAAAGTAAAATTAAGAGTAGAGTCAGTCACTTGGTTTTAGATAAAATGTTAGATGGACCAAAGAAAAGTGTAGATAGTTTCCGCAGCAAGTTGTACTAAAGGCAAGAGCAGTAAAATTATGAGTATTGCAATAATGTACCAACAAAAATTTTGAACTGCACTGTACATATAATGATTTGGATATTGACATGTGTGTTTTACAACAAGATAGCCCATAAAGTTTAACAGATAAGTAGTACGATAGAGAAGAGAATACAAGTATACATTTTAGTCAATTATTCCTACGTAGTTTTTCGAGGTCGGCTTCGTTTAACACACGTATAAGAGGACCATTTTCTTCCTTTCTGAGATAAACAGAACCATGAGATGTCCAGCAGAAGGCATAATTATAGTTTTTCTGCAGTTCTCTCGCCATGTAGAACAACTTCTGAGTTTCGAAAGTGAGTGATTAACTCAAGTAAACTGGTTTTCGAGGACCCTGTATCTGAAGGTGCCCAGTATTGAGTTTCTCACGCTTGGGTTTATTTTTATTAAACATTTTAATTGCATTCAGGAACTTTTCCTTCTTCATTACAGTACATAACTCTGTTACAATGGTTTGAGAGGAGTCCTTTGTTTTAATCCTGTAGACATCTTTGATTTCGTGTTCCTGAAGTTCTACGTTTAGAGTCTTGCCAAGTGTCCTAACAAGGGAGCACAAGTTGTCCTTGGATTCGGTAGGTAGTTTAGGCACGTTTCTCATCTCAATACCAGATGATTTTGATTTTCGCTCTAGGAATTCGAGCCTGTCCTCAAGCTGGGTTATTTTAAGCTCATCAGCCTTTTTACCTGACTCTAGCTTTGTGATGCGCTCTAGGAACTCATCATATTTGTATGACATATGTTCGATGCTCTTCACAAGTTCGCTATTTTCTTCTTTCAGGTCTTTAATAGATGCCTGTAGGTCCCGAAAACGATGATCTTGCTCTTGGGAGAAGGCGGAGAACATATCCTTCATCATTGTTACTATGTAATGGGCATCCTCGCCCTCGAATATCCTTTTCTTTCGTTCCGCTGATTTGTTGCTACGAAGAGTTGAAATATCAGACTCAGACTCACAATGACGAAGCAAATTCGCACTGAGTCCTGTAGAAGTGGTTGCCGAGTTGATATGAGATTTAGTTGGTGATCTGTTAATCGGCATTTTCTCCTTAATTTATCGCTCAAGGCGCCGTAAACTATGAAGGCGATAAGGCAATGCCTTGGAAGCTATGCGTTGCGAAAAATGCGAAGCTATGTTAAGTTGTTCAGGCGCAAAAGAGTGCTAGCTTCGTGCGGTAGTTTTGGTAAATGGCATAAAAATATCGACCGGATTAATTACACTTTAGTTCAACAACAAAAGCACCATTCACGCACAAAATCAACTTTTGGGTAATGTTTTAGTTATAGTTATGCATATTGTAGAAGTATATACGGTTTGATTACACAAAAACTGATGTTAAACTTGTTTTTAGAATTAAAATGTAGCAGCAAAACAAAACACGTCTAACTCGAAGGGACTCCGCGCGGAGGGGGAAGGAAGAATAAGAGATTACTCGTATATCTAGTGTATCTCAGAAAAGGATACAAGCATTGATTTGATTTTACGTAACCCACCTTTAGTATGCTGTGTTGTAGTCCTTGTTTATCCCGAATAATCTGTATATGTGAGCTAAGAGGGTGCTTCACCGGTGGTCTGTTGTCTAGTTCATTCAGGGTGGTGGTTATTTTGCACCTTATGGCTTCTAGATATGTTAACATTGATCGTATCTGGAAAAGCAAGAAAGTTTTCATGTTATTGACCTGCCACCAGTGTCTTTATGCAATCACTGAATGCGTTAAATCCTAATAGAATCTATGTTACTTATTATTTAAATTAATTAACTTACATGGTACAGTTTGTCTGCAACATTTTGTTGTGAGTCATCGTTGCCAAAGGTGGGTGTTTGTTGTATGGCCATTGAGAGTTTTTCTAGTCCTTGTTTAGTTTTTCGTTCTCTATCGATGTCTTTCTTTATTAACTGCTGAATCTTCATGAGAGCCTGTTGGTTACAATAACAATCTAAAGTCTACAAATTTTTCGTAAAGTATAAATATAACTTTTATGAAGTTTGTACAATGTTATTATTTTTATTATTATTGTTTCTTATGGTAAGTAGTGCCTCTGTATTAAAGTGAAGTTAAAACAAACTTGTTGGTGGAGTAATGAATAAAACTTTATTGGAAACAACGCTCCTATTTCGTGCTTAGAGATCTTTATAGTTAGTAACTCATAATTCCTTAACAGGATGTCTCAAAATCGTGCTCATTAACAAGTTAACTGTATTACACTCACGAGCAATGAAAAAGTTCCAGTGACATAGCACTAAATAAGTCCTAAACGGAAAAAAACTAACTTAAAGACGCCGTCTGCAATATTCAAGTATTGAACAGCGCATCAAATACTACTAATTGAAAACGTATTTTAACCTTTAAGTATGGACGTCATTTTTTCTTAACACCAGTGCGGACGTGGAGCCTCACAGGCTCCTATATGCATACACTTTTTTTTTTTTATTTGATATAAGATTACTTTAAAACTGATTGGATATTGAATTTAAAGGATTTAGCAATAAAATAACGTGCTTATGTAATCAAATATTATTTAAAAAAATATAGAAATGTGAAAAATTCTAACTTATGGCAATTTTAAGTCCTAATTTACTGAGGCTACATTTTCTGGTATTAAAAACAGTCAAACTTATTACTATAACAAAATTAGTCTTATTTTCTTAAAATATAATACATAAGTAACCGAAAACACAAAACACCTGCTTCAGGTAACTATTATATAAAATATTGACCACAGTCTAATAGCGCCAATTTATTGGGAGTCAATGCACAGAGGTCTAAAACACTTGGAGACACACAGGCAACACAAACATAGGTATTCATCCTATGTTTTTTCGCGGGACAGATTCTACATGCTCTTGTGGACCCTTGACTGGTTTCTTGATCCTGGACACCTTCTGTGACCATAATTATCATCACCTAAAACTCGATTCATTAATCAACCTCAGTTCTCTTGGCAATCGTCTATTTATATCGCATCTTTGCACATGAGGCACTACATGCACACGTGCTAGTTTTTTTAGAAATTACCTTTACCTTTAGAAGTACAAGCATTATTTATTTTTCACATTTTGAAAAAAAAATCTAAAAAAATCATAATCGGCCATACAAAATATATTGTATGACAACAATGGACGTGTAGCCTGACAGGCTCCAGTCAATTTTTTGATGGTCATTACTCACGTGATATTCACCAGACGACTCAACCTCCTCCCTCATTGGTAATTTGGCAACTAAAACAAAAGCTACTGAGCCGCTCAATCGCGGGGAGCGGGGGGAAATAGGCAAAACTATGAAAACGTAAACATTAGGTAGCCTGTGAGACTCCACGTCCATACTTAAAGGTTAAAATAAATGTGTGAAAAAATTAAGGTCGTTTGGTGGCATTTTGTGAGTAGAACTTTTTCATTGCTCGTGAGTGTAGTACAGTTAACAGTGAACTTGTTAGCGAGATTTTTAATCGTCCTGTGCAGCGATTACAAGATGGAACATGTTAAAGGCTCCCATTCACGGGCGCGCGAATCCGCGGATTTGTCGTTGGCTCCACGGGTTGGTACGGCTCGGGGCTCGGCTTGCGGTGCGTGTAGTTATAGCCGCATGCCTCGGGTTTGCTAGAATGCGATCCAATGCTCGGTTTGTATAAAAGTTACTTCGGTGATGAACATACAAACCGAGCATTGGATCGCGTTGTAGCAAACCCGAGGCATGCCTCGCGGAGGCGTGCATCAGTTGGATACTCGGCTATTTTTATACATCTTTGTTTCTTTCTAAATGGGTGGCTTAACAGATGGCACTGACCACTTTCCTGCGTTCCTTGTTCATGGCCAGCGTGGTGTGTTCGCAGTAGAAGTCTGGCAGCAGCTGCTCGCTGGCGCCGGCCGGCTGCGCGCGCACGCCGCGCACGGCTCGCATGTCTGCCGTCGCGTTCGCGTTGCTGATTGGCGATGCCAACGCTATTGTTGTCTGAAATTGTGGAATAATTATGTGTGGGGATGTCTCACGCGGCCATCGTATCCCAAGCGAGGCAGAGCCGGTGCGTGTCGGGCAGCTGACATAGGTATCTACACAGATACATTATGATAATACATAATTACCCAACACAAGTACAACTAATATATTATGTAGCACATATATATATGTAGCACATGCTGAGTCTGAACCATTTCGCTATCACTGTGCACGACATGGAGATTGGCAACCATAAAATATTGTTTATTTATTTAATGTATAAGCTGTGTACCTACCAAATTTGTATTGTTATGTGATTTTCCATGTTGTGTATTCTTGAAGGCGAATAAACTATTTCTTTCTTTCTTTCTTTCTTTCTTTCTAAATACACATACATAACACCCAGGACAAGTACAACAAATATTTGCCTCGGCCGGGGATCGAACCCGGGACCTACGGCAGTCCAGTTCACTAACCACTACACTATTCGGTCGTATTGTTATATGAAATGGTTATTTATCAGTTATGGTTTTTAATGATTTTAACAAAACTTATGTTATAAATTGTACTCACATCGTTGAGTAGCGGCGGCACAGCGGTGGTGAGATGCAGGTAGCAGTCGGCGGCTGCCTTCAGCTGCTCCAGCCGCTCCTCCTCCAGCGTCTCCAACATGCCGGCGCCCTTCACCACGCTCGTCTCCCATTCCAACCTGCCGACATTCATTATAACATAGCATAATAATATGTAGAAGCGTCCGTAGTCGAGATACCACTCGCACTAGGCCTAAAACCCTTCCTTTATTGGAAGGAGACCCGTGCCTGTCGCTGTTTTGTCAGCAATTTCTATGATCGACTTTTTGATACGGAGAGGCAGGGGCTCGTACGTGAGACGTGATGAATGAAAATTAATGAATGAATATAATAATGTGTGGGAACATCTCACACGACCATAAGCTAGGCAGAGCCTGTAATATGGGTATCGGAGAGCTAATATATCTATATCTTCTATAAATATTAACACACAAGACCCGAGTACAAATATCTGTCTTTAAACAAATATCAATTATTTATAAGTCCATAATAATTATGCTCACCAAACAACCATTCGGCTGCCATTCGTCCTGAATATATTTAATATGCGTGCGGAGGCTTTGAAATGCGCAACTTGACGACCGAATTACTTTGAATTCTTAGATAAAGTGTGATCATAGTCCTACTTACTTAAACCTACAACCTACAACTCACCTAGCTCTTTCAGCGTGAACGCAAACGTTGTAGTACTCGATTTCAGTCTTCTTGACGGCGTCCTCTGTCTTCCTCTTCTTCACCTTTAGCTTGGCGACGTCCTTGTCTAGCACGGCGCAGGCGAGCCGCTCGGTGCGCGCCGACGCGAGCGTGGCGTGCGCGTGCGCGTGTGGTATGTGTCCCACGCTCGAGCTGCGCAACATCGCCTTGCTAAGGATAAACACACGCTTTGCAGAATAAGTCTGTTAAAAACTATAATATTAACGCTAACTTATGGAATATACGAGTGTATCAAGGGACTCTTCCACTTTTCAGGTTATATATTTTTTAGGAGTTTTAGCATTCTCTGTTTTGCATCACCAATCAAATCATATTCAATCTGTTATGCCTTTTTTATTATTGTATATTACTGTGAAAGCATGACAAAAATTGATAAAGGCTGGTGCAAACGAAAAGCCTCACAGTTCACAAAACAAAACATTGTAAACTATCAAAGTATACAAAATACTAATATTCGTAGAATAGCTCAACATTCGCGGTAATAAAGTTTAAAACAATCGCATAGCTGAAGGATCCTTCTACTTTTAACAACGCTAGAGCCTTTGTTACCGGCAAGCATGCCGTCATTGTTAGAAATTAAGCTGTTATTTCATAACATTCACCTTCCATCGAGGCCTAGGTCCTGTAGTTTCTCGTTTTCCCTGGCCGCTGTGTGCGATAGCTTCTTGTTCTTGGCTTCCACCGTCCTCCACTCGGTCAGTGTCCGGGTCGTCTTGTCCACGTTACCCTCGATCTGAAAAACGACGGAATACAAAATTTGATGTTTGAAAAAAAGTTTGAATTTGTAACCCAGTACGCTAGGGCATTGAAAATCGAAACCCGGGTTCTTGGGTATAAGCACAGGCATGTATGACATGTTCGATGTTCGTGGGTAAAAGCATAATGAGAACCCAGGTTTTTCGTGATTTTTGGTATTTCTGTTATAAGTTTTTAAAAAACGAAGGAACAGTTGCACGCATGAGACTGCATTCATAGATCCATGAATTCTTATGAGCCCTACTGTACACAAAGTATGTACATCATTGACCATCTCGATCGCGGAGGCTTCGTAGTTAAAACTATCGACGTAATCATTCATATTATAGTGCTGTTTTTTAATCGCATTCACGGCAGCCGGCTTTGATGATTCGAACCGCTCTAAATTTTTATTCTTGACAAACTGTGCCACAAATAGGGATCATTTGGACTTCGAAAAGCGCGGTGTTTTGCAAAATTTAGTGAATATTTTACCTTTTTCCTAAGCTTTTGTTGGTTGTCGATAACATTTTTCATTGGTTTCACTAATTCTTCGTGGACGGCATTTGAGTAGTTTCTGTAAAAAATAAATAAGTATGTTAAATTAGAACCATTCGTTACAAAAAAAGATGTAGTACCTACTCTTTATTTGTACAACAAAAGGGAGTTTAATTGCTTAAAGTGATTTCTTCCATAAAAGAAGCCATGCAAAATACTGTACAACTATATTTTGGAAAATTCCTATGAAACTAAATAATACTAAGAACTCGCATGATTACACCATAAAATATAAATGTTTACCTAATAGTTAGTTGCACTCTCCTAAAAGAGGCCGCGATTGGCCTACCCGAGGCAGTGGCTGCGGAGACCATAAATAATGATGTAGGTACCTACCTGATCCCAATCTTTTTGTAGTTTCGTTTATAAACATCTACGTCTTCAGTATTTTCAGTCGAAATTGACCTTTTTAGCTATGTATGTTGTAATAAATCATTCTACACATCATCATCGTCATCATCAGCCCGTAGTCGTCAGCTAACAGCTAGACATAGGCCTCTCCTATGCAGCGCCACAACACTGTCCTCGGCCTGCCTCATCCAGCCACTACCAGCCACCTGTCTAAGGTCGCCAATCCAGCGGGCCCGATGGCTTCCCACGCTTGCCTTTTCATGGTCTCACATGATTCACCTGAGTACACCTCTTGTACCTAAAGCTCTATAGGTCTAGTTTTGGTTTGCTCTTTTTCGACAAAGACCTACATCGCGGTGGGTCTAGCTATCGTAATATAACGCGAAGTAGCTGTACTGCGTAATAGGTACACTCCGCGCAAAGGCGCACCACTAATTTAACAATGAACTTGTTATCATTACCGATGTATCTCGGCCCTCTTCTCCATCTCTATGGAGACGTGCTTCCAAGCCTCGACGCAGGAGCCCACGCTCTCCCGACATGCCTTGCCCAGCTTGGCACCAAGCTTCGACAGGCATTTCGAGTAGTACAGCTCTGCCTCCACCCTGGAACATAAGGGATTTGGACTTTAAAGGTAACCGTACATATAAGCGTAACGTAAAGGGATCCCCTCTTTTTCTTCGGTCAAGCAGAAGGGCTAGCACGGGGCGCATTTAAGACGTGACAAAAGATCTGCGTCACGCTCGCTTTTTTGCGCCCCGTGCTAGCCCTTCAGTGTAGAACGCGAGCTCACAGCCCGACGAGGTAAGCAAGGGAGTAATGAAAAACGTCTCCAAAACAGGAATTATCTTATCAGAAAAGAAATACTGTGGGGTTACCACCACCGACACATTAACAAATAACAATCCATAGACAGCGACGCTCGCCTGTCAAGCATCTGTCAGATCCATACAAGTTACGTCAATTTAACTAACGAGCGACGCTGCCGAAGGATTATTAATTGCAAACCCCATAGCAAAGCATAAAAAAATGTCGTCAAAATTACACACTCGTTTCAGGATATGAAAATATTAAGCTCTGATGTTGTTTTTTTTATAATTATTGAGTCAAAGAATGGTGTCGGCTATTCGGTATAATTGAAGGAATGTTGTTGTTATTTCGGGAGCGGCGCGGCCCACTTGGACGCCATCGCGACGAACCAATTTAGATTTTGTGGCCATTGCCATCGGATGTCAGTATCACCGATGCATTATCCCAATTATTGTTCTAATAGAATAGTAGTCTGATATTAAAAATATATAAAATATGGTACAAACCATATAATTAAAAGTATAAAAACTCATCGGTTCCATTTACATTTTAAAAAACTATTGGGATTTAAAAAAACTGAAATTAGTTCAAACATACTGCATATAATAAAATTATATGTAACATTATAATAAAAATACGTAACTCAAAAATCATAAACTGTCAAATCGTAAGACACCGTTGCATTTCACCTCACATTAAAAAAACACACAAACAGATTCTGTTTTCAAAGTTAAAAATAAAGTCACTGAAACAATTCACATGAAATATACTGATTCTCGAAATTGTTCAGTCTTGATTATCAGACAATGGGGTATTGTTTAGATGCAAATATCTGAGGAAGCAAGATGCTCTGATACCAATTGCTTATCTGGAAATAAACTGCGGGTTGAACACGCCCACTGATGCGGAAGAAAGTCGAAGCAAGGCCCACTTGCAGCAATGGTTTAATTGAATCTTAACATTGGGTTAAGATTAACGCTCTTAATGCAGAGTTGTATAGAATAGAATAGAATAGAATAGAATACTTTATTTGCGTAAAACATGGTATTACATAGATGTCAATATTACCGAAAAGTGCTCATGTTTAGCCAAATTATATTAGCATGCAAATCATTATTTCTAGAGTAGGTACTTACAAACTAATATTTACATTATTAACTACTCTAAAAATTCTTGTAGGCTATAGAAATTGTTTTCTGTTAGCCATTTATAAAATTTGTTCTTGAACATATTAATATTTAGGGATTTGAGTTCATTCGGCAACTTATTGAATATTTTGACACACATTATAATACAACTTTTGCTATATTTAGCCGATTTAGGTACATCGTTATACACCAGTCTGTGCGGATTTCTTTGGGCTCTATTTGTCACATCGTAAGCATTCAAGAACAAGAATTTATGTTGCATTACAAAGACACTCATTTCAAATATGTAAAGTGATGGTAGTGGTAGCAAGCCAAGCCTCCCAAACAGAGGTTTGCATGACTCATCGGCAGGGACTCCACATATAGCCCTGATACATTTTTTTTGCGCAACAAATACTCTTTTGATGTCCGTACTATTACCCCACATTACGATCCCGTATCTTAGTATAGATTCCACGTAGGCACGATAGGATATGATAGCGGTTTTCTTGTTAGTAACTGTTTTTATTTTATTTAGTGCGTAGGCAAATCTATTCACTCTATTGCATAGGTTATCTAGGTGCAGTTTCCAGTTTAAGTCCTGGTCTAAGATAACACCTAGAAACTTAGTATTCGATACTTCTTTGATTCTGTCAATATTTAATTGAAAATTATATTGTGAATATTTTGATTTATGGAATTGTATATTATTAGATTTGTCCAAATTAATTAATAAATTATTCATTTGTAGCCAATGTATAATATCTTTAATTGTATTATTAATTTGAATTTGTAGAAAGGAACATTAAGCTAATGTCGGCACTAAATCTATGGTCTGTCTCTTTCTGCCCGTAAGCTCTCAGATCAAGGCAGTTATAGATTTAATGCCAACATTAGCTGAACGTGTATAAGTAATAAATGCATTTATTTACAATTATAATTTAAACCTAGGTTACGAGTGCCTTTTTAAAAACAGATATGCTAAGCTACGTTACTATTTATGGGATTGATATCCACCAATCATATTAATTGGTCCACACACCGGGTAATAACGGATTCTAATTAAATACCTTTCCTGAAGTATGGTAGCCAATTCCTTGCTGAAGTCACTGCCTTGTTTCACGTAGCGACGGAGCTCATCGAAACCTGTCTGCGCCTGTAAACAATGATAAAATTTAGTACCTTGATTTATCTATATATATATACTACATACATGGTGGGGCAAAATGGTATAGTAAGACGCAAGGTTATGAGTCACGGGCATGGAAGTAATAAGTACTTACTTATTATTTCCATGGTCACGGGCTTGTCCCACATAAAATATTTATGGGATAAAAATAAATAAGGTAGTCGCTCAAAATCGCAGTTATTAGTAATTATACGGAGATATTTTTAATTTTCTTTGCCGTGACCCAGCAAAGGAACTATAGAGATACGCATTAAGAAATGCATTCCACTACACGTACTATTAAAAATGAACACAATTAGATTGTGAAACTTACCCATGATGGTATTTTGAGGATTTTAAGTGGAAATGCGTGGAGCGGCCTCACTAGATAGTTAACTTTGTTAATGACCCAAATAATTCCAACAATTATAATTGTAAACAAAGCTGAATATCATTACTGTTACGTGCGGACAGGGTTGTGGAAACAATGGCATGGACTATTATAATACCAGTACCAAACAGACACAGGGTATGGTTTGTTATCCTTAAATATTAGTTGTTAATAGCCTGCTGGTAAGACTCTACTAAAATAACCCATTAAGTTAGAAATAACATAAGTTACATCAGGCATTGTCTGGCTGGCTATCGCTTCTAAAAACAGCAGTCCTTGTTGTCTCGCCAAAATCACGCCAAAATCCAAATTTTAATTTAAGTTTGCAGCTAACGTCTATTAGGTAATTAATAATTTTAACTATTACATACGGTTGTTTTCATATTTTTGCCCTGTTGCCTATTTGTTTGCTAAGGTTTTAGCAACCGTATTCAAGGTACCTACTAACAAGAGGTAAGTGATCGATCACACGGAAACAGCGAGGTTTTGCAGTTTTGCGAACCATCCAAGTTCAAGTTCAAGCTAATTAGGTCTAATAGCCAGTAATCGGCCAAACATGTGGTAAACAACCGGTCACAACCACGTCAGAGTTAATGTTTTGAAGAGTTTTTCATAAAATCGGAGCTGTTCTACTTCGGTATACTTGTCACCAAAATGCCGTGCAAAACCTCGTAGTCACACGACCCTAGTTGAGAATGAAACTTGTTACGTTCCGACATTACCATGTAGTTTTTACTCTCACCCATGATAACAATTGATCGTAACACGTACAAAGAAATGCTGGTACAAGACAAGTGATCATCGCATCGTGGGAATACAAGATGTTATACCCCGCCTTCTGGGAGAGCGCATGTTTATTCCAAGAATACGCACTGCGCCGCCGCCGCCAATCATTATGTATTTCTCATCAATTGTGACATACTGGCCAGTACAAATCGGAATGAAAGCCGGACGGAAAGAAAAGCTAATTTAAAATTTCGTTTTGCCTTCGCGATAGGGCCCTACGCTCTTTGTATAAACAAAACATATAGGTACCTTACACTCGATATGCTGGTTCAAGCATGGATAAGGTATGTCGTACAGACGGGTCAGAGTTTCCCCACCGGAATGGTTTCACACCGCCTCTTGCGTCAGCTAGCAGCTGATTAGCGACAGATGTGCAACACACGTCCGCAACACCCGATAATTAGTACATTTCTTAGACGCTTGCGAATAAATTAGGTATATTTCTTCATATCAGAAATGAAAAGTTGGGATTATTTACTCATCCTTATGGTTATTCCAACGAAGTAATAAATACTTATGTATTCATATTCATATTCATTTATTGATAATTAAGCTAATGCTAAATAAAAATAATAATTTAATGACCTGTTATCAGGTCATTGGAATTAAGATTAAATTTAATTAATTATCACAATATCGTAGTAAGTATTAATAATTTCAAATAATAATGTTTAAAAGAATCGATGTATTCACATTTAATAAATTCAGTCAGGTAAATTTCCTTCAAACAATTTTACATCGAGGTCGTTTTGTACTAAAATAGCAATTACTTTTTAATTAAAACAATAGCAACGTTTCATACCATTTTGGAAACTGCATTAAATGAGCAATCTTTTCAAATAAGGTGCCAGGTTTGCATGGTATATTTTTTTTACAGTATGTAGAGTCAAAGTTGTTTATAAAAAAATACGATTACCTTTTATGACTTTGAAAACCGTGTTTTTTTAAAACATACAGCATTACTCGATATTTTTTTTGACTGCGATCAATAGCAGGGCTATACAGGGTGATGCAACACCAAACAAATTCTAACGATATGGATTTTTGTACCGGCGGCACGCAAAAAACTGATCCAAGGTGTCGATTTTCAGCAAATTTATAAAAGTGTCAATATCTCGAAAATTATCGAGTTTTTACTAAGGTCATATTGTGATATTCTGGCCTCTCATGAGCTGACCTATCAGCCCTTTAAGGGATGACGTTGACTTTTGGGACACCCATATCACTTATGAGTCTAAAGCCGCGTACACACCGGGCCAACGAACGCCCAACGAACGCCAACGGTGATCCCAACGATGGATATTATTCATACATAATACAGGGCAGATTGCAGCAACGAAGGTCAACGAAAAACGTTCGTTGGCGTTCGTTGGCCCGGTGTGTACGCGGCTTAAGAACAACGTACAACTTACGTACGTAAGTACTTATGTGTTATTTCCATGGGTTATACTGAATACTTAGTAAGATTAACTTTGATGTCAGAATTGGCAATTCAAGAAGTCGAATCATCTTTGGTCACCTGACTTTGAACTACCTATATGGTTTATATGGATTTTTATGAATTTCCCACTTTTTCAAGCGCTCTGTAATGTATAAGTAAAGTCACGAACAATGAAAAATGGAACGTCAATGGCAGATGGAACCTTTTCATTGCTCGTGCGTGACTCTCGTGAATGTATTTGTGTTGAAAGTAGAGCTTTCCTCGTGGCAATCCAGTCGTAATCGCTGTAAGCTTCTTATTTAATTACAATCCCAATATCTCATAAAAATATTAGAATGTAATGCATGTAATACTAATGTAGTAAAATTGCGTTAATTGTGTGTATTATTAGATATTAGAATTAGTATGTACCTACCTACTAATACTGTCTTTTCTTGTCTTTTTTGGCTTTCTTTAGTAGTTATATACAGTAATCATTGTAAATAATTGTTATTACTTATAAAATTTTGATGTTATTGTTGACGTGACCATAGAGAAACTACCTACCACTTATGAAAAATAAAGGGAAAATAAGGATATAATCATTATAATGTACCTACTTATACATTTATTTGAAATTGTGGCATGGGCGTGGCTGAAAATCAGCGCTATTCTTATATTTAAAATATTCGAGTAGCCTTATATGCTGAGTCCACGTCCATTTTCGAGTTTGTTTTTTTACTTTTAACCATTGACATATATATTACCATTGCTTTTAACTATGTATGTGATTACTTACTATTGTTATTGTTTAAGTCCATAGATTTTTAGCATGTTAGTATTAAGATTAACTCGAAATAAACTTTCTTTTATCTTTATCTTTTATAAATGTTTCCAGTGAAAGAGTGACAAACATACAAATATTTTGCATCTAATTATGCAACGGAATGAAATGCTTTTTTTATCAACAGCTGCTTTATCTTTACGACTGGTAACGGGAATGACTATTTTAATAATACAATTTTTGAGCGGACAGTAATATCCAATAATATTTTGTAATGGGCTAGTAAGTAAAGTATCAGTTATTTTAATTATTGCTTCAATAGTTTCCTATTACACTGTTACATAACTCCTGGCCTTGTGTCATAAGTAGCTCTGTAGTCACATCACAAATCACAACTGCAGTCGTCATATGCTGCATTGGTATTGTTTTATCATATAACCGAGCAACTGTTGCCCTTAAAATGTTATCCATTGGATTTCCTTGTAGTTCAAGAGATGTGCGTGAAGAGACTGAAAAAATAATAAAAATGTTTTTGTTTCATTTAGTTTCCTGCACGGAAAATGACAACTGTATCATCAAAACGTGCAATAAAAAACAGCTACCTGTCTTCGTATTGTTTATAATTATGAAGTTCCCATCTTAATCTCACACAGATGGTAATTATACACAGATAGAGAGGAGCACCGCAGATAATTAAAGTATGAATCGCCTTTTAAAGGGGTCTTTAACGGTGAAACTTAGTGGTACGTACACGTTTAATTGTAACTGTCATAATTATGGATACGTACTTGTAGCTACTATAATCAGAACAACAGTCATTTGAGCAATTCCTGTGGTGCATGATAGTTTATTTTTATCTACATATAAAAAACATGCGGCAAAATGATGGGTTTCAAAATATCTATCGTTTTTTTCTATTTAAATAATAAATAATAAATAATAAATGTTTTTATTGGCACTAAAAGGTTTACATTTTTGTATCTTAATCTATTTCATAACTGAGTTAATAAAGGTACAATGACTTAATTATAAAACTCAGTAGTTTTACATTTCAAGAAATTATAATATCACTAATAAAATATTCTATAGGTACACAACTACACAGTAAGATACTAAATACTACTAGCACCTAAACTAGGCAGAGCCTGTGTCTTAGGCACTAGTTCCTTCCATTGACTTAAATAAATTTGCAAAGTTGATAACATAAATTTTATAAATTAATAACATTTATAATGAGGGTAGCTTGCGATTTAAATTATAATACTTGATGAGAGCAGAAGTAATATACATAAAAATTACAGAAGGATCAATGCTTTCGCAGGCCCAAACAATATCGCATGATTCAGATGTCTATTAAATTAATGTATAATTTTAAAGTAATAAATGTAGGAATAGTAGACTTTTGTTAGATGGTTAATGTTTAGATTTCGCTTTTAGCATTAAGTCCACCTTTTGTACACTTATATCTCATATTTGTGCCATAAAGTATGAAATAAATAAATTTCCGATTGAGATCACATAGTGAGCATCGGCGAGTCGATATTGAGTAATGCTTTTACTTCCCTGCTAGATAATACATAAACATTATGTACACATTTAGAATGTTGATGGGTTGGCATGTATACGATGTTTTCTTTTACCGTTAGGGCACGCGGAAAGAATAGTCAATAGCACTTGCATAATTCCAAAGAATTCATTCGCGCTACATGTTTGGGATTTGATTGCTTGATTGAATATTATTAATTTGATATGCTAAATATGTTTAACGATTTAATTGTTGAGGAAAATTGTAAAACAAACATTCTGTGAACCTAATATACTGTCATACACAAAGATTTAGTAAATCATGAGATGTTCAGGTAAAGACGACCGAATGGCGTAGTGGTTAGTGACCTGACTACTGAGCCGATGGTCCCGGGTTCGATTCCCGGCTGGGGCAGATATTTGTTTAAACACAGATATTTGTTCTCGGGTCTTGGATGTGCCCGTAAAATGGCAATAGGCCCGCCCCCTATTACATTGGGACTAACATAACACTCTGGCGAAAAGTGGGTGCAGCAATGCACCTCTGCCTACCCCGCAAGGGAGTACATACATTAGTACAAGGCGTGAGTGCGTGTTTTTTTTTTGTTTTTTTGTGTTCAGGTAAAATGTTTTAACTAACGATCAATGAAAAAGTTCCAGTGACATATGGAACGTTAATGACAGATGGAACTTCGTCACTGCCCGTGAGTGTACCTATATTATGCGATAAGTACGAAGTAAATCAATGATATCAAACAATGCGACTACTCTCAGTGGCAACCGCACTCAGCCGGTTTCGTACTGAACGGTATTCCGATGGATTACAGACAACTACCTCTATTACTTTCATTTGATCGCTTTCACCGCAGTCTAAAGTGAACTCTAAAACAGTGTAAGATACAGTTGAAAGTGGGGTAAGTGCAGTAGCTTCCGGCGGGAAGTGGCTGGCCGTGGCCAAGTGACGCTGATCACGAATATGTTTTTTTCACTTGATAAGGAAAGCGTTTCCTGCAGACGCCCCATCAGGCGGACGCATTAGCCGACACCTCTGGAATAGATCACTGGCGTCCGTCCGGCAGCACTTTCTTTGCAGTTTTCCTAAATATCACCTGTGCTACCACAAAAAACTTTAATCACTCTTTAACAAATGTTTAAAACGAAATTTGACAGATTTTGTAGGCGTTTGACAGCGCTAAACATCTGTTAAATTATGTCTGAGTTTTTGTGGTAAGACGTAGGATTCGTAGTATTATTTTCTCTATGGTGGTAATTGTTATTTTCGAAGCATCACAACCTTATGTTGTTGTTTGGTTGCATTCTGCAACTACACCTTTTTCTTATCAATAAGCAGTCCTAAATCTAACGATACGTTTGGAAAATAAAAACGTTTGAACTTACACAACATGTGACGATAACGTTTTTTTTAAATATTATTTGTTCTTTAAGATTTTTTTATATCAGCCATAACAACCACAAAAGCCAACACAACACTTTTAGCTTTTCTAATTCCGAGGTAGGTAATACGGGATAAGTATGGACAGCACGGAGAGAAAGACGTGCACGTCAAGACGTGACAAAAGTTTCCGCGCGATGTTAGTTAGTGACCGCGATGCAAAATTTGTATCAAATCTTGATATGTGCGTCTTGCCTCCGTGCTAGTCCTCCAGATGTGGATAAGGATACTGACCCAATAGTTATCCTTAAACGTGTGCGTGTTGGAAGAGCGCAGATGCATCATGTCTTCGAAGGTGTTCTGCCAGCGGTCCATGCCGGCCTGGAGCTTGGTGGTCACCGTCTCCCGGTTCATGGTAGCGCCGCGCCGCAGCCGGGGCCGCGCGCTCCACGCATTACCCTGTATGTGACGGCTGTCACAGATCCTGTGTGATGGCTCCAGTACACTGTGCACTTGTTTGGACCAGGACACTACCACAATCTGTTTCTTTATAGTCTTTTTCAGTACAGTCTAGTCTGTACCGCCTTCCTGGCTCCTGCACTAAGACGGCTGCAATGTGCACTTGTTGGGATCAGGACAGTACCACAATCGGTTTCTTTGTTATCTTTGTCAGGTCAGTTCAGTTGGTACCGTGTTCCTGTAGTGTAGAAATCTCTGGTGTGCTATGGATCTGAAACAACAGGAAGGTAATGTTACAGGTAATACGACATGCAAATAAAGTTATGTGACAAGATAAACGTTGACTGACGTAACCACGAAGGTCAAATTTGACGGTTGAGATAAAGATGGTTATCTAATAGTAGTACTGCCGCTAGACAAATTCATCAGTGCGCTCGGTTCGCTATCATAGTTCAAAAAGTGAGTTGTTAGGTTTTTTTAAACTACATGTCAGTATATAAATATATGATAATTATATTATGTGCGGAAAGTGTGCTATTTCGTCGAGTAGAGTACGCTAGTGTTTGTGACGCTACTACATTAGTGATACTGAAATTAGCATTACTTTGATGTGAATATAATTATGAGTTAATAAATGTATGCACTGATTAATATTATAAATTTAAGCATTATTGTATAATATTACGCATATACAAAGAAGAATCTCCATTACATTAATATATGAAATTCAATTATTCACGTGACATTAAATTAATTTTTGAATTTTATTTTAATTATAAATGAGGAAGAACACGACAGCCACTGAATTTAAATAATAGTAGCTTAGAGTAGTGATAAAGATTAGAAATTATCTAACAGTTACGCCTATTATGTATTTTTTAAACACGTTTTATGTAAAACAGTCAAAAGTAATAAAACTTTAAATCAAACTCGAGTCGTTGACATGTTAACGTGATACCGTTGGCTGATTCCAAACGAGATTGAATCTTAAGATAATCTTTATTAAGATATATTTTAGCTTGGATGCTGTGGTGTAAGTAGGGCGTGCTAATGTTGGCTAGACTGGTATTATTATGTAATGTTGGTAATAGCTTTAAACTGAGATCGTTGCGGTTTAAATGTGGAACAAATAAATATGGTGTCGGTAGGTTAATCCAGTAAAGTACCTTTCGAGTTAGATAGGTATATCACGGTTTACATTTAATCAATAGTGTCGCACGAAATAATGAAATAATAAAACGGGCAGCTACTTAGTGAAAAAATTATGAATTATTTCCAGAGAGGACATAAAACACATTGGCTTGGTATTATACTTGCTACGTTTACTACCAGCATCTCGTCAAAGCTATCAAATTAATATAATAATGATAGTACTTAGATCAGAATTAAGGAGGTAGTAAGATGTACCACTCATTGTGTGTTGGTGGGTGGGTCATGAATGAGAGGCGTGGGACTGCGGCGCCGGATGGTTCCAAGGCCATCGCAGCCTTACAAGGAAACACGCTCATTATCGTTTAGTAAGAACCATTAATGAACAAACTTATTGAAAATAAATATATTACCTATATAGCTACTTCTAATTTATGATGTTAAAAATTAAGTTGATGGGGCTAAATTCTGCGGTAAATACGACTTCAGAGACTGACAGAGACTGAGAGAGACAACGACACCATAATACCTTTATTAACCAAACCGAAATGACACCTCAAAGTAAAAAAATATTAGATCTCAGACGATGCTGCTGTTATGTTTATGTAGTGATCTAGTGATGTAACGAATGTCTGTTTTTGAATATTCGCGAATACGAATACAGCAACGACGGCAGCATGCAATATCTGGTGAATCTGAATCATAACAAGGGCATCAACAGGTTCCTAAAATCTAATTAGCATTTCATAAGCTTCCACACTTGGCTCTTGCGCTTGCGTAATAGAGATGCAGCCGCGCTCGAGACTTGAACCGCTTTGAGTTGCCGGAATAATAATTTGTATTAATCTGTTGTATTTTCGACAAATGACCTTATCACAGCGTATGTAGAAACTGCCAAGAGGAAGCGCTTCCGTTAGCCGTTATTACGCTCTTCAAGACCATCCACCAGCTCATAGTATGCGGCTTCACGCAAGCCTGTGAAATCGCCCTCTTGTGTACTGCTCGGGAATAGCAATCGATTCGTTATAGAAAGCCAACAATCGGATCAACGCGTCGATTCGGCACTTTCACTTAACCGGCGACCTCAGTGACGTCGCCTGACGTCACATTCCGTAATACCGCGATTTTCGGCCATTACGAGGCGAGATGATTAGAGCATAAATATGTTGTTCATTTTACAACAAAACAGGTACCTACTTAATAGTACCGGCGATGTGCCAGACTGGTCGGTTGCGAAAATTATAAAATGTGGGGACAACTAGCCGCCGGCAACGACATTATCGGGTGGATGCAATGCGATTCGATTTCTAAATCGATTCTAAAGTACTCGATGATCACGTCGTACTCGATGTGGAGTTCGCAATTAGCCTCAATGATATTATAATACTGACCTTCCTGTCATCTGCGTTGATTTAAGATCACAGTTTCCTTTTATTCATGAGAATCTTTATCACAATAATCTCTTCGGTAAAACTAAATACTTGTATTCTGCCCTATTCTAAATGTGAGTATAGTATAGTTAAACTGACCATTTTTTTAGAACTCAAAACGGGACGTCCATAGGACCATAGATAATATACCTATGTATTATTATAAATCTAATATATATATAGTTTAGTGCAAATTTCTCCATTATCGGTTAGATAAGTAGTTGTCAAAAAGAAGAAGCAATCACTAGCTTCATTTGCACCATTTATATGACTGACAGTAATTATTAAATTATGAGCAACATATTGTATTTTTAGGGCGGATTCGGCCAACGTCGAGTAAATTTTACTCTCGAGTAAAGTACCAGTTACTCGCGAGTAAGCAGGATTTTGCATTCTACCAAACCTGAAACCAAGATAACTAGCTTATCCCAAGAATAAAATGTTATACCGCCAAAATTGACCGTGTAACGAGCTTATCCGAGAGTAATTTTGTAATGGCGGCAGCACATCAGCTGATTAGAAAACCGTCATAATGACATATAAACACATCTGTCAAAACATAAACAAAAGTACGTTAAAAGGCAAAGTCTCAGAATAACAACAGCGAATAAAATATTAAAACATAAACAATTTCATACTTTTATAATCCATTCAAACTAAGTTGGCATGTCATTTCTATTGCATGCTTTGAAACGCAGCTATTTTTATTTTAGTTGCATTACAGTTTCGTTCCTCGTTCATTCAATTTAATCATGGTATAACTTGGTAGAATGCAAATGTACTTATCCTAGATATTTACTCGAGTATAATTTTAATCCCGGTATAGTTATTCTCGTGTAACGTGATGTTTGGACGAATCCACCCTTAGTCGTATTATATTTCTGGCAGGAACAAATTTGCTTTAATAAAGATGGTGATGATTTTAAATGAGAGTGTAATTCTTGACACGTTTTGTTTATATTAACCTTTGTTATCAACATGGCCTTCACCTTCACAACTGAAACCTGCAAGTGTTTTTTTCAGACGTCGTCAATTTATTTAGTAACGAAAATATTTTCTCTACTGGAGCATTTGTACCAGGTACACTTAAAATATATTCAATTAAAATAAAAATATTTTCATGTTGCAGATTGTTGGTGTGAAAGTGTTTGAATACTTATTATTCCAGTCCAAAATTCGTCAAATACTTCCGTATCTTTAGTACTGTCAATATATCCCTTTTCAATCAATACATCCAATTCTTTTTGTACATCTTCCCACGCAGGTTTTTTTTTTAATCTACCCAAATCTCCATTACTGTATTAAAAAGTTAGTCCATTCTTACAAATATTCACGACTCGTTTTATAAAATTCTTTAGCTGCTGTTTCCACGAAATCTTCATAAATATTATCTTTTAGTTTTATGATCAAATTACGAACACTAAATGGAAGAAAGTGGTTTGTTTGTTTCTGAATATTTTTTTTGAAGACGGGACTATTTTGAGTCCAGGATCATTATTTGGGGACAACAGGACTTGTAGTCGAATAAAGGGACAGTCCCGTTCAAAACGGGAATGTTGGTAGACGTACACAATAATGAACGTATCGAATGTAAGGCAGTTGATAGGACTAGTTGCCAGTTTTCCGTTGCCAGATCGTACAGTACATTTAAATGTAAGTTTAATTAATTACATGTTACTTGAATTATAATGAATAAACGTATAGTACTATGTCCAATTCGTGACAATGGACATAATGTATTATGATGGCTGCACTGATTACTGTTGTTGCAAATATTTATCATTTTTCTTTCTTTAGAAATGCTGCACCGAGTACTGTGGTTGCAAATATTTTTCATTTGTCATTCTTTAGAAATAAAATAATCAAGCAATACGAAATTTTGACCGTGCACCTGTTATCGATCGGATTGAGGCTGACGCTATAGCTATCACACGGGATCAGATAAACATGTTGCAGTTGACACTGTCAGATACAGCTATCAGTTCATGTATCACTTTAGATTGTTTATCAAACTTCCAAAATGATCAGCCTCTCAATAATGATAATAAGAGAATAAAAAAAGAAGTAACTGGTAAGTACTCTACGATCTACGAGGTATAAATTAATCACAGCTCGAAATAAAAGAATATAGAAGGGAAATGGTTTCAGCCAACTATTTGTAATTATAGGTTGCTATAAATTTAGACGGCATCGACATCTATGGCAGGTTTCTCTCAGAGAAGGTTCTCCATAGGTTGACAGTTTTGTTCTGCGAATGCCGGGTCATCAGGTAGGGTAGGTGGCTTCAGGTTTCCACGTCGCGTGTTTTGAAACTATACAAGGCCAGAATGCAGAGGTTGGGACTGCTCGCGTATATTTTCAAATTAAAATGGTGCCATGATTTACTTGAAAGTATACAAGGCCATTACGCACTAATCGCGTATATTTTCAAGTAATTTGGGCCAAAATTATGCCTTGAAAATATACTGCAGCAGTTACCACTGCGTACTAATCGTGTATATTTTCAAGTGCCAAGCGGCAATGCGAGCACTTGAAACTATACGTGATTAGTTACCAGTTAGCCATTTTGAATTGTTGCTCTCTCTTTCTTTCATGCGTAATAGTAATAAGTCTATTGCTTTCTAAACATTGCATCATCATTCCGCACTTGGTATTGTTTGTAAGTGTTTTTTGTTTACATAGGACAGTTAAAAAGTAAATTGATTTAAATTAAACTGTAGAACTGTTATAAATAGTAAAAATGATCTCAGTAGAGGGTGTAGAACAATTCATAAAAGACCATTACGGTGAATTCAAAACTTGATGAAAAATAATATGTGTCTGTAATAGGTCTATCTATACGGTAATACCTACTGCACTCACGAGCAATTAATAAGCCCAAGTAGCAAAAAATCAACACCAAATGACCCCAATTTTTTAAAACATTTAATTTAGAATTTGATCAAAATTTACGTTATAGGTTTTGATGCGCTGTTAAATGTATATTAATATTGCCGAGGGCGTTATTAAGCTAGTCTTTTCCGTTCAGGATCTATCGTCACTTGAACTTTTTCATTGCTCTTGAGTGTAGTAGGTATTACTCTTAATTCATATAAATAATAAGATGTTAGTATTCTTACTTATAAGTAGGTATGATTGCTATAAATATCAATTTATCAATCAAAATAGAGCTTGTTCATCTTTATTTATTAACATTCTATAGCTATGACAGGCAGAACAAGTAAATTGTAGTCATGTACATTTACCGAAATAGTTAAGTAAATCCGAATCAGCATGTAGGTATAAATTATATGCGACAAGTTCGCCAATCAAGCAATGTGCGTAATAGCAATGTATATTTTCAAGAACGATTCAGTAAATCCCAACTTGAAAGTATACGCGATTAGTACGCACAAATCGTGTATATTTTCAAGTAAAGTATTATTATTTTTTACTTGAAACTATACAGTGCTAGTACACTATGGGTATGTTCTGGCCTTGTATAGTTTCAAAACACGCTTCCACGTCCGTGACGTCACTCTCTTCCAGTCCTCCAGCTACTCAGCTTTTCTGAAGAAAAAAAAAACACGCACTCACGCCTTGTACTAATGTACTCCCTTGCGGGGTAGGCAGAGGTGCATTGCTGCACCCACTTTTCGCCAGAGTGTTATGTTAGTCCCAATGTAATAGGGGGCGGGCCTATTGCCATTATACGGGCACATCCAAGACATTTTCTGAGAACATCAAAAACCGATAATCTGCAAGTTGATTCGGCAGTGAACCCATCATTTCTACCGAAGAACCGATAACCAGACGAGTTTACAAGTAGAAACCACGAACAGGCAAACATGGAAATTCTATATGTATTTATAACACAATAAACTAAACCAAAATAAAATAGCCCTTGAAATACGGAATTGAATTCGTGTTTAAGTTTATGTTGCAATGTGATACAGAATGTTACCTTCTGATACGGAATTGCACCGATTTCAGGGTTCTATCGTGCATCAGTCAATATCTGTCGATGAAACTGTTTGGTGAATATAAATGTTCCATTGCACGCAGCTCATTGAATTGCCAAAGGAAAGAAAAATACTAATGTCATCACGTTTATAGAAAGGTATAATTATACAGTTACTAAGACTATAAAAAAAATAATTATCGAAATATACAGAACCCTCAATGCTGGCACTGATGGCCGAGCGGTCACGTGATAGCGTCACGGCCACTTCACCGGTGCAGGCAACTGTACAACCAGGGGCCCGTTTCACATAACTTGCAATTCTATTTAATTATAAAAATACGGCCTTGGAAGTTTAACACAATATCTCAGCTTGATCTTGATTTATAAATTTCATTCTGTTTTTGTCATTTAGAAATTTTCGTTCAACAGGTGTTATATTATAAGAAAAAAGGCTCATTGTCCTGAAACACTTTTGATATAGGAAATGTTCGGAATAATCACCACAATTATTTCTTTAGTGTTTATTATTTAGTTATAGTTATAATTATAAGGTTGTCCTACGTGTTGCTCAAGCGATTGGAGCCATACACGGAAAAAATCCTTAGTGATTATCAGTGTGGTTTTAGACCCAACCTTAGTACAGTCGATCAGATCTTCCTCCTGAAGTAGCTTATGGAGAAGAAATGGGAATACGCGCAGAGCATCCATTCACTTTTCGTGGACTTTACTAAGGCTTACGTTACGACAGCATTGATCGAGAAGCGCGACACTATCCTACGCAACTTTAAAATACCGGAAAAAATAGTGAACATGGTTGAGGTTGCCACCAAGGAGAGTAGGATGAAGGTTCGTGTTGGAGGAGAACTGACGGATGAGTTCGCGGTGGTCACCGGTCTAAAGCAGGGGGATGCCCTATCGCCTATGCTTTTCAACCTAGCCCTGGAGCATGTTCTCAGAGGAGATTTAGAACTTGACTTTGGGCTACAACTCAATGGAAAGCACAAGGTGGTTGGCTATGCCGATGACCTAGCATTGCTGGGCAAAACAGCTGAAGAGGTTCGGAAAGCTGCGAAACTCCGTGATACAGAAGCCGGAAAAATAGGTTTATTCTTAAGAATAAACCGCGGAAAAACCGATTATCTCCACATGAAGCGCTACAAGGACAAGTCCGTTCGCAGACAAGACCTGCATGTTGGAGATGTGACGTACAAAGGGGTCTCCCGGTTTAAATACCTAGGCTGCACTGTCACGGATACGAACACTCGCGACGAGGAAATCGATACCCGCATCCAAAGCTTCCTGCGCTGCAGTGCCGCTTTGCATAAAGTGTTGACGACTAGGCTTCTGACAGAGCTGGCTAGGCCATCTCCAGAGAATGGGAGAAAATCCTACGCAAAAAGAGCCTACTTGGGCCGTCCGACGGGGCGCCGCGCCGACCGGTGGCCCGGCCTAGGTACCGCTGGAGTGACGCGGTGGAGGCGGACCTGCGCGAGCTACAAGTCGTAGACTGGCGGGAGACTGCACTGGACCGTCAGAAGTGGCTATCTCTTGTATCGGAGACCAAGACTCACTTTGGGTCGCTGAGCCAGCGGAGTAAGTAAGTAAGTATAATAATATTAATTAATTATTTCTTTTGGCTAACAATTCATTTTTAAATCACTCATTTTCCATTATAAAACTGTGACTGTATTAGAATAACACATGAGCCAGGGTATAGGTACCTATATATTACCTATAATGTGGATGCGGAGCGGATAGCCGATGCCAGCGGATGCCGCGCGTTGGACCGTGTAGCCCTCGAAGCGTGTCCGACCGACAACCAATACGTGTATGTATATAATACGAGTATAGTGACGCTGGCGTGGAGAATCTCTGCAATCGTAGTTAATCTTTGAAAAATTGCTAACATTATAAGTACAGTGTATAATTACGTCTTTCATTGATAGCTGTTTTTGTAATTCTTTTCAATTCGTTCGATACAGTATTAAACTCAAGTCATTAATCTGACAAGACCAGTTTCCATATAGAGTACCAACGTGGTTAGTTTATAAAGACCGTCTGAGTACGTTTTTAAGTTTAAATTTAAATCTACTGACAGACTTTACGTATGCTCTTATTTTCAACACATCAAGGGCACTTCGTCTTACTTTCGAAAAGGATAAAGTATTTATTTATAGTCAATAAATATTGTCTGCTGCATATTATATTAATGTCCTTGGCTCTTGAGTTAAAATGGGCAATTTGCTGTGTAACCATTGCAGAAACAGATAAATGAATCTCAAATCTTATATACATAAATTTGCGGATACATTTTTCCGGATGCTTTACATACTGATAATATTTCGTATTCCTACTTGTGGAAGTTCAAACATAAAATCCATGTTACGTCTTCCAACAATTAGGTAATAGTAGCTGTATGGAAATGATGAATTTCTAGTCATTTATAAAATTACGTAAGTTAATAATTCTTGCAAAAACGAGGGTCCCTCACTAACGAAAGTATGATTTAAAATTTATAAGTGAGTAGTATGGAGATTTGGCACTTATGAAACTGCACTGTACTTAAGTGGTAAAAATACATCGAAAACTAAGTATTTATGTATATCTTGAGTCTTGACTTGATACAATATATTGCGATACTGCGACCAGCCGAAACCTATGCCTATGGTAAAATCACCCCTAAGCCATGCAATTTTTACATTAATTTACGGGAGTATCTAGAACTCTCAAACCTAACCTCCAATTGCAATATTTCACTATTGAGATACCAGGATAACAGAAAATGAACGGAGTAACAGCGTAGTAAGGACGTTCATAGACACGACACTACACCGACATTTGCACAGTGTACAGACAGAAGCAGTACACTTACGTACTACAGAGGGGGGACATACGCGAAACCACCCCACCCATCCCCATCTACCCTTCCACAGCAATTTTGCTACGTAAAATCTCAATCGAACCTTATTTCAACGGCATAGGTGATAGAGTTGGAAAAACAGGCTCGATTGATTCATACACTCATATTATTTACTCACATTCTCACATACGAGTAAAGTCCGATTTACCATTCCACATATCTTTCACATTTCTAGGCTCCTAGTACAAATAGTTGAACCGCCGCCTCGTCGTTTCCTATATGATAGTTTCCGTGATATAAAAATGTGTACATCTTTGATACTCGTACGTCTGTTATTATTATGTATTCAAGCATGCAGGCAGAGGTGCATTGCTGCAACAATTTTTTTATACCTTTTAAATCTCACTGTATCAGAGAACCCCGGGTCTTAATAATAATTAACTATGCTTAACTCACAGTTTCAAGAACAAATTCTTTGGGAATGAAACTTAACGACATCATTCTTGTAACAGACCATCATCCTTACTTACTTTCCTAAATTTTTGTGAATATCAGGACGAATCTTCATAGTCGACAGGAAATAAATTACAGTGTGAAAATAACCAGAAAAAGTAAATTACTTGAAACAAAAACAAGAAAGACTGAAAGCAAATGTGCTTCGGTCCAACAACGAGTGAATAGTTTTACTAGTTTAACTCACCAACATGAATATAGGAGTTACTTACGAACTTTAACCCATGGCAATAAGGGTGAAAAGCGAATAAATATTTCTGTAACTGTCTCCTAAAAGCTTATGGTGTCCTGGTAGCGCGCGGCTCATTCCGGTCAATACCTCGCGCCGGTCTTGGCAATCTACGCAGAAACTGCGCACATTTCTACCAGGGTCGCAGCGCAGGGGTGGAGATCTTCCCTATCGAAGCCTGCCACACAACGCCCTTCTTGTCGTACACGACACCGTATGTTTTTTAAAACAAAAAATAATTTAATTATTTTATGAATGAAATGGACAGAATATGAAAGAATATTTCTTCTCAGCATATGTATTTTCATGTATTTTAAATACATTCACTTACTTTTGGCGTCTGAAAATTGCGTTTAAGTACCTTTTTTAATTTAATGTACACTGACATTGTAGCCAGAAGTAGAGCAGATTTGTCGTCTATCGGCGAGGTCGTACTCTGGTAGTTATACTCATAATGCTAATTGAATTATCGCGACCTTTCTACATTGGAGTCAAATAACAAGAATTAGGTACAAAGGCTGCAGAATAACTGTACAGAATAAATAGATACTAACAAGTCGGCTATTATGCCTCTAATTTCACACATTGTGGTCATTACCTATTTAAGTAATTTCAATCAATCAATCAGTCAATTTCAATTATCATTGACAAAAAGTCTATAATTTTTGGCAATTTGGCATTTAAAAAATATAAATTACTAGTTGTTACTACAAAATTTTAAAAAGTATACTAAGGGCCTGTTCCACAATGTCTGGTTAGTGGTTACCTGTCGGATAAAATACATACTGTCACTGTCTAAAAAATAATGACAGAGAGTGACAGCATGTATTTTATCCGACAGGTAGCCACTAACCAGACATTGTGGAACAGGCCCTTAGTATATGCTAATTTAGCTTCCTAAATACCAAATTTCATCTTTAAAAGTTGCTCCAGCTGTTGTTTTGTGAAAAAGTAAGAAACATCCATACTTACACATAACTGTCACGTTTATAATGCACTCACAAGCAATGAAAAAGTTCCAGTGACAATAGTACTAAATTACTCCTAAAATGAAAAGGCTAGTTTTAAAAGGCTTGTCTGCAATACATAACATAACATAAACATATATTTATTGTAATAAGTGAATAAGCAATATTGAAGTAAATGACAATGTGCGTTTTGGGACCTATGTCCAATAAATATGAGTCATACATCGTTGGATAGCTCTTTTTAAGTGAGCAAAAAAATATTATGACGACAAATCCGTATAAATTGTCCATTTTGAAATATATTCGTCGGAAGGAAGTATTTTTCTATGGGATTGCAGTCTCTCTCCTGATGACAGTTAGGGCGTAATACACGTAAACACGTATTATTAAAATGTGAGAAATTACTTTCAACTGGTTTTATTTACTGAGATAATAAACAAATATAATATTATAAGGAAGATGATCATTTTGTAATCAAAAATGAAAATGAATGTGAAAAAATGACAAAAACATTAAAATTACAGAAATAAAATATAAAAACTTTCAAGGTACGATTATTCTAATTGGACAGTAAATCAGGGCTGGCGCTTCCGTTACTCATATTCTGCAAAAAAATACCTTTTCAACGACGTATCACTCATTTCTATTGGTGATGGTCCCAGCTTCCATATATTGGTGCCCATCATCATTTAACAGCGCATCAGAATATAACGAACTAAAAACATTAATATTTTGTTCAAATGTTAAATGAAATGTTTTATAACTTGGGGTCTTTTAGTGTCGGACTTTTGTAAGTGGAACTTCTTTATTGCTCGCCAGTGAATTAGTACGCTAAGATGAACAACGATCGCGACTCCCTTTCTTGCAAGTTGCACTGTGTAAGGCCGTCCACTTTTCAGGAGAACTAGCTACCAATAAACTCTAGATAACTTAGGTACAATCAATACCTAGCTCACTCCATCGGGACTCGCTAAGAGAGTCGGTCGTGTTCAGTGATTTTCTACAATATGTTTTACCGATTGTCTTCTGTTTACGAGTAGTATTATTTGTGAAAGATTGACGTGTGAATGTTGTAATTGTGCAATTATTATATTTTGGTTCAATACCAACCGTATTGAACCAAAATATAATGAACCGAGGCTTTTTTGTTTGTCTTCATCGAGAGTGTTCATAGAAACCGACCGTCGAGTCACGTAAATCTTAGAGCTGTCCAACTATTTATTCATTCAATGACATCCCGCTAAATAATTAACGAACGCCCCAATGTTAATGAGGCACCTAGCTAGACACAATGTAATAGGTAGGATGGGAAACGAAATAATGTCTTTCGTACAAAGCCTCACACGTTATACTTTTTTTTATCAAAGCATTTAGTTACTTTCCCCTAATTCCGGAGATGTTTGTTGTTTGATAATAAAAATCTGACGTAGGCCCCTCCGCCTGCGGGGTGCGGTGTAGACACGGCGGGGGGCAGGGGGCAGTCCGGGAGGTGGTGAAAGTATCCAAATAAGAACTCAATCTGCTTCAGCAAATGGAATAAAACATTGAATTGAAACGCGTTGTGTGCGTGTGTGTTGAATATAATAGGTGATAGGTGTGCGTGCCCCAGATGTCAGCGATGTAATGTGTGTTGAGTGTGAATGTGTGATTCTTCTCAATGTGTGCTTTGTGATTGGATGTGTTAGCTGATTGAAACACCTGATTTGATTTTTAACAGTCAACAGTTAAGTTTTTCCTTTGGAAATTTACTTTTATAAATTTTGAGAGATGAATAAACATGGATTCACTTGATTTTAATTATAATACCAAATTAATATTAAAAATTTATAAAAGGGGCAATATTTCGAATTATATCGAACCTTTTACTAAGGTCATAAGCAACACTCCTGGGCTGGCCTATCAGCCCTCTAAGGCGACGTTGACTTTTAGGACACCCTGTATACGATAGTATAGAACTTTTAGTAAAACATGTTTACACATTGTGCAGTGAATAGTGATGGATAAGAGTCGCCACGGGACATTCTGCTTACTAAAAGAGGGTAATTTCGAGATGACAACTCGTGAATAGCCGAGGTGTTCAGTTTGCAAAGAACAAACGGCGAAGTGAATAGTCCATTGTGTAGTGACGAGTGATTGACCCAGTCCCCGGTTCGAATCCAGTCGAGAAACTACCATTGTGCCGCTCGAACGAGGAGATGCCTTATCTGACCCAATTATCGAAAGGATAGTTTATAGCCGGCTAGTTTTCGGTTGAAATGATCTATAAGCTTGGCTATCTTTTATCCTTAGGTCGGACCTTTTTTTTAGTTGGATTAAGTAAACATGTTTTTAATAAATAATAAAAATAATAGTAAAGTACTTAGCCGCTGTTGGTAGGAAAAACGTGTCAGAAAAGGATATTTATAATAAGCCGAAAGAGCGTTTAATTTGCACTAATTTGATAAAAGACTAAGATAAGTATTTAAAAAGTTGATCAGAATGTCTACCTAAACAGCTCGACGATCTTTCGGCATCTACTACTTTTGTGACATCGTGTACCTATATTCTTGATACAAAACTATAAAATGTGAAACTCTGATATAGTCGATTTGATTTTACAATTACTTACTATTACTACTGACATAAGAGATAGACATTACTATCAATTTAGTAGAAAGCGAAACTCTACACAACCGCGTAACATAGTCTTAGTAATTATTATAAAAGATTTTTAATAATAAAGCCAGCAAAAACCACATTGTAAAGTATTTTTTCAGTGCTGAAGGATCATTTATTTATTAACTACACGGAATGCGAAGTGCAAGTTTACTGCAACGAGATAAAGTAGTCGTTTCCATGAAGCAAGAATGACACTCCAGATCAATCGTAAACCATAATACATAAATCGTAAACAGATTTGAAAATTACCACAGTATGAAATTTGAATGAATGAAGCCCATTGAATACTCGTAGAACTCACGCGCAACAAACAGCAGGGCCGCCTTCGTTATAGCATATGGGCGTAGGTATAGGTATAGCAAACAAAGCTGTGGTAGTATTTCGCAGTCATCGCCAATGTTATACTAATACTAGGGCATAGATAATGAGCTCTAAGTGGGGTGACGTCCGGCATTTACACAATAGAAGCCATAATGTCTAATTTTGAATCTATCGCTATAGCTTTCACATCCTTACTAATATTATAAATGCGAAAGTAACTGTGTCTGTCTGTCTGTCTGTTACTCTTTCACGCCAAAACTACTGAACGGATTTGAATGAAATTTGGTATACATACGATCTAGACCCTGGGAAAGAACATAGGCTACTTTTTATCCCGGAATTCCCACGGTAAAACTTTTTAAGGCGAAGCGAAGCGCGCGGGAACAGCTAGTATAAAATAAACGATAAAAGTTATCAGTGTGATAAAAAAATGGTTACGGTTTAAGGGCCCGTACAGGGTGACGTGCCGCGCCAAATTTGGGTTTTCAATGCTCTTCACACAGCACACGCAGTGACACGCACACATGTAAGTTTGCACAGTGGTTCGATAAACTTTTACTCGCCAACTTTATTGAAAATTATGTTCAAGTACATTTTGGGTGATTTTAGGGTACTTAAGTATAATTTTTACTTACACTGGTAGGCACCAGGAAAGAGTAGAAATTAATAGGAGTGCCACTTTACTCCATACTCGGAACCCGATTAGCTTTTTCAAACAAATGTGGTATTTACTTGTAGAAAGGTAACTACAAGTATTAAAGTGTAGATAATAAGTTTCGGACATCCTCCAGCCAACTGAACCCAGACGACGAAGCAAAGTAAATTCATAGTGTCGCAAAATTTTCATGTAAAATATTCATGTCGGGAGTAGCTCAGTGTCAAAATGCGGATCAAATTGTGTGAGTCACTGGTGTTGTCCACGCTGAACTACTGCGACGTTGTCTACGGTGGGTGCCTCCTCGGTAGATCTGAACGGCTGGTGCAGAGAGTTCAGAATGCGTGTGCGCGCTTGTGCTTCCGTATCCCCCCCAGGACGCATGTGATGCCGTATCTGAACAACGCTGATCTGCTCAAAATGGCGGCACGAAGACGATTGCACCTTGCAACGTTGCTATTTGGAGTGGTCAAGCGCGAAACCCCAAAATACTTGTATGAAAAACTGCAATGGTCGTTCAATTCATACAAGTATAAGGTCCGCTTGTCCGTGCCACCGCATCGATCAGCCGCCTTTCGAGGCAGTTTCAGATTTGCGGCGTCCAAGTGCTGGAATGACCTCCCCCCTCCTTTGAAAAGGCTACATGGTAGGTACATCAATACCTTTAAGTTGGCACTTAAAGGTTATTTGTTGACTATGCAGAAATCTACATAGTAAAATTCAGCACTTGATGATAATTTAATGTACTCACTTGCTATTGTATTATTTATTGTATCTTATAGGCTAATATTATTATTTATTTAAATATATTTTACTTTTTTGACACTGACTATTTTGTTTTAATTTATTTACATAATTATTAGGTACCTACTAAATTGTATTTTTATTATTATTATTTTTTTTGTCTCGACGTCGTTTCCGTGAGTCACGTAAAGGGTCCCTGCTGAAAATCAGCGCTGCACGTACATTTATGTACGTGTAGCATATGCTGAGCTCGGGGCCTTTTTGGCGCTGCGCTGATGCACCACCAACACAGACTGGCTAGGTATTCTTTATTAGTTTCTTTTGTATTTTTTGTATGTCTCTTTTCTATTTTTTTTTTTTATTTTTTATGTACTATCTGTGTTTTTGTTATTAGCGTATATGTAAATTGTTTTTCTGTGTATGTGGTGTATTTGTGTAGTACTAAATAAATATATTTTCTTTCTTTCTTTCAAAAGGGCTATACTAAGCCGAAAGGGAATGAGTCAAGGGGTCATTCTGAACAACTTTTGTTCTACGAGTTTTGCAAATTCGCGAAAAAAAAATATTCGTTTTCCATGGTAAAAAGTCACGTGTCCAACAAAGTTTCTATGAAAAAGGTTTTTTTTGTTAATTTCCAAAACTCGTAGAACAAAAGTTCAGAATGACCCCCTGTCTTACTCCTTTTTACCCGACTGCCGAAGGAGGAAGGTAATGTTTTTTGATTGTATGTATGTATGTTTGTCTGTTTCTTTGTTCCCTCCTGTAGCCTAAACGGCTTGATAAATTTTGATGCATGAAGTATTGTTAGACGCGTATTGATTGCACGATGGTTATAGTTTATGTGACGTTACATTAAAATGTACATAGCACCCTCTAGAGGACATAAGTGATGATCGAAAAAATAATAATTCAACATTGCCGTGTAAGGTACCGAATGAAAGGGCTTGATTTTCACATTACAAAAATATGCATATTGAAGGTACCTATTTAAATAACAACAAAATTATTAAAATAAAAAATGATCATGAACTACTGACGTAAAATTTCATAGAATAAAAACAACTAAAAAGTTACAAATAAAAATATATAATTATAAACAAACAAAATACCTTTTTGTTTGTTTATAATTTGTTTAGTATATACCGCTTTTTCAATACCTGTAAGTACATTTTTTGGTAGCAGCATAATATTTTTTCTTATTTTTAGGGTTTCGTACCTCAAAAGGAAAAAAGCAACCGTTATAGGATCTCTTTGTTGTCCGTCTGTCACCGCCCTTTTTCTCAGAAACGGGTAAAGATATCAAGTTGTCATTTCGCATAGATGGGGAGTACCCCAAAAAAAATATTGTGGTACTCCCTGTCCCATACAAGTAAATTGGGGCTGATATTTTTTCCGGTTATTTTGATGGTGTAGGTAGGGTATCGTTGAATAGGTCTTTTAATATAATAGGTATAAAAAAGGTTAAAATAGAATTATTTAGCTTTTACCCTTAAATTTGGGGATTACACCATAGACAAAACCTAATTTTAAAAAATGATTTCAATAGATGGCGTGATTTTATGTTGGGTAACTCAGAATAAAAAGTGATGATATCTCAGAATAATAATGGTTAATGGTGCTATTCCGCTGAGCACCGAAACCGGTGGGACACTAGTGATAAGTGGTCATGGAAATGCAGCAGGGTAGACATTGCTCCTAGAACAAGGTATGAGTTTGTGATGTGTGTGCGTGAAAAGCGAGTATGGAAACTTTGAATATTTTCTTGATTTTGGTGCTCAGCTCGCCGATCAATCAAGCGCTGTGGCCTTACTGTCCACAGCTCATGCTGAGCTGGTGCCGTTTCAACACTCCGGACAGCAAACCGTTGTGTTATTGTTTTGTATTTTGTCTGTATTTTTGTTTTTGTCTCATGTTCTATTTTTTTTGTCCTTGTTGTTTTGTATAAGTATGTATTTCTTTTTCTTGAAATCCATATTTTTCTTTTTTTTGTTGTTGCTGTCTATGTGTCGAATAAATGTATCTTTATCTTTATCTTCAAATCACGCAATCTATCGTTGGTTTTTTTTAGTGGCTACTGTCTATAGAAGAAATTCCGTCATTGACAATTTTACGTTACGAATTTATTTTTATTTATATTATTTTTATTTTTACATTTTCGTGGAGAACCAACAGCATTTTGTTAATCAATAATTATTACTTATGAACACATAACAACTTGGTGCCATTAACAGAATGAACTTAGTAAACCCAGTAAACCTAACTCATCCAGAGGAAAAATAAAATATCTTTCTCTCTCTCTGAAGAATATAATTAATAGCCCAAAGTCAATGCTTTTAGCTATTAACATCTTTGAAATAAAATTGAGCCACCACCGTGTTACTGCCCTCATCAGATCCTCACGAGACCATACCTCCACCAGCACCATGAGACTGTATTTTTGATCCTTAACCTAATGTTCCTGCGTATTGTCATCACTTAGATCCATTCGCTATATTCCTGCTCCTCATCAGACTTTTACGAGACTGTAATGTCACGAGAATATTACCCACTATCTAATTTAATGTATTGAATATAATAAAATAATTATGCTTCCTCAATTTCAAATCAAATTATGTTGGTGTCATAAAAGTTGAAAAAGTGCAATGACAACCAATGTGCAGTGATTTTGTGTTTGTACACGATAAGATCGCGAGCTGTCAGTGCTGCCTAAACCGACGTGACCCTTCTTTGGAGGCCAGCGGCCGACTGAGTCAAACGTCACTTGTGTTTATGATTTTATAACACAGAAAGCCGCCATAGATATTTGTATGAAGATTTGAGTGAAAAAAATTGCTCAAGTTTGCGATTAATTTACACAAAATAAGTGTGTGTTTATTAAAAAACAAGGTATTTAGCGCCTAGTCCAAGCATTTAACTTTATAATATGATAAAAATCATATGAAAATTCATAATAATTACGAAACAGTTGTTACAATACGGGAGTGTGATTTTCTGGTTTTTCGTGATATTCTGAATTTTATTTACAGTTATCCATACGCATTTACTTAAATTCGAATCATTCAGCACCTAGCTAGACTCTTCGACTACCTGTGTGATTTTTTTCAAGGTTGTAGAGCATCGTTTACTACATAATTCTATGACAATGCCAACCCTCGATTACCCCTTGCAGACCCTTAACCTTCTTTTTGACTGTAGTTTTGGTTTATTATCTTGGCGTGAGCTGTTGAATCTTATTGTAAAGACACTTTGTATGCGACATGTTCACTTTTTGAGATTGGTGTGTGTTGAAGCAGAGCTCAGGGACCAGCTTATGTCCAGTGACATTGTACATAGTTTCAGAGAGTGACAGCATAATTTTTATACAGAAGACCACACTCCACTTCTAAATTTTTAATTCAGTTTCAAATTGTCTTACAAACCTTTTTTATGTAGATAATATTTGCCTTTACTTTATACTATATTTGATCGATACTTGAGCACACGTATGGTCATTTGGTCATTTTCTGTACTTAATCGGTCATTAAATCAGTTCCTGACTGGGTAGTGACAGACTGAAGGGTGTAATGTAAGGGATCATCCAATTATAGTTCACAGCACCTGCTGAGGCTGCCGGCTGCCTGGTGGGTGGGTGGTGACCAAGTATAGGTCATAAACAACTGACGGCGACGTGCGGCAATTAATTGGTTGTAATTGCTTTAAGCATTAAATCCACCAAGTTGTATACAGAATTTTTTTAATTTTGTATTAAAGGTAAAATAAAATCCACGTCTTAGCGACCCGACCACAATCATAACCTTTTTTGTAGGTTCCATGATATCACACTCAAAAGCAATGAAAAAGTTCCATAATCCACAAGTCACTGTCACATTTTTTTGCTCGTGAGTACATTTAAAAAGGGTGTTTTATTACAGAACTACAATCCTTTAAAACTTTAAGGGCCTCTTGCACCAACATATTAAATCTAGATTTAGTGTTAAATATCGATTTGGTGCCAAATTTTATATGGATTAACGTTTCTTAAATCGAGATTTGACACTAAGTGCCAATTTCTCCATAGTCGGTTAGAGCATAACCAGGTATTAGTGGTTGACTTTTGACACATCTGTCAAGAATTTTATATGGAGATGACGTATAATTGATTAACCAATCCCAGTCGGTTAGATAACCGATTATGGAGAAATTAGCACTAAATCTAGATTAAATATGTTTCTGCAAGTGGCCCTAAAGGTATTATATTTTTAATAAATACAAACAAACCTTATTGACTAATGTTACAGTGTTTTGTAGGTCATGGATTTGTACGTGCTGATATTGAATTAGAACATAATTTTATCAATGAGACATGTAAACTAGGCTATATTGTGACGTGTGTATAAATATTAGGTCTGTTGCAAATATAGAATTTAACTGGCAACATTATTAAAATGTAAGTAGGAATAGTTTATTCACGAGAATCTAAATAAAATTTAACACAGTCTGTTGTAGACTTGCGAATAGATAACCTATATTATTATGCTGCTATTTATTTTTCGTCTACGTCTGACGTGGACACTGACGGTAGGACTGGTCCACCGATTTAAAGTCGCTCAGCGTGCTATGGAGAGAGCTATGCTTGGGGTTTCTCTGATCTGATGGATCGTATCAGAAATGAGGTTATCCGTCAGAGGACTAAGGTTACCGACATAGCTGTCAAAATATGCAAGCTGAAGTGGCAGTGGGCTGGTCATATCTGCCGAAGAACCGATAACCGTTGGGGTAGACGAGTTCTCGAGTGGAGACCACGAACAGGCAAACGCAGCGTGGGACGCCCTCCTGCCCGCTGGACTGACGACCTTAGGCGGGTGGCGGGTAGTGGTTGGATGAGGAAGGCCGAGGACCGAGTGTTGTGGCGCTCCTTGGGAGAGGCCTATGTCCAGCAGTGGATGATTATTGGCTGATGATGATTTATTTTTCAAGATACCGATGCTCACTGAGATGATGTCGATGATGATGATGATCTGATGGATGCAAATGCATTTATTCAGTTGCATCTGTGCTCAGTGGTCACGCGCCGGCGGGTCCCGGGTTCGATCCAGCCACGGTCCACTTGGCGCGAGGCACGCGGCGCGGTCCATCACGTCCAGCGTATCCCTAACCACTTTCTAACCGTTACTCTTGTAACTACTATTACTACCACTCTGTAAAGAAATGGGGGTGAAAAGCACGCAACTGTTTTGTAGGTAGTACGTAACTGCTACGTGTAACGTTTTACCGAATATCCAGCTTTGGGAGGGAGAAGATTATAATTATATTATATTACTAGCTGTTCCCGCGAGCTTCGCTTCGCCTTGAAAAGTTTTCCCGTGGGAATTCCGCGATAAAAAGTAGTAGCCTATGTTCTTTCCCAGGGTCTAGACCATCTGTATACCAAATTTCATTCAAATCCGTTCTATTGTTTTGGCGTGAAAGAGTAACAGACAGACAGACACAGTTATTTTCACAATTATAATATTAGTTAGGAAGTTAGGATTATTTAGTATCAGTAGTATCCAAGCTCGGTATGCCAGAATATTATGACAGATGACCGACACGACTGGAGAGAGTCAGGCGCACTAGGACCGACTGTTTACCAAGTTCAGTATAATTATATAATATACCCATTACTTATTTGTCGAACATTCCATGTCTGATTCAGATCAAGGAAAACTGTTTTACGGCAAAAAATATAACGTTATCGACGGTAAGTTTGAATACATACTTAATCTATATTTGCTTTACGATAACATAAATAGTTCGTGCAAAAGGAAAGAAATTTTCCTAAGCATAATATTTTGCGATAGTAGAACGATGTTGCAATACAAAGTTGTGACTTTACCTATATCACTTTTACAGGATGAAGAAGTGAAGTTCGTCTAGTTAGGAATTTAATTAAAAATACTGTAACATTCCGAACAGCTTTAGATCTGCAACTTCTGGAAATACGTTTCGCATGGTTTGAATGAATATTGACGATAGCTATTCCTGTATATGAAACATTAAAAAAGTACTTTTCCGAAGGGTTGATCTTAGAATATAATCAAAAATAATATTACGAAAATTTTACATAGTAAATTCCGTTACAGGGTTCCATTTATGACCCTCAATGTGAGCCCTAAAGTGCTTCGCGGAAACAATCATACCTACTTATTATTTTGGATACCGCATTGCTGTCTATATTTTCTTTATGTGTTATTCTAAAAAAATGCCACAGTCAAACATTTTGTTTGCAACTAAAGATAAGATAACGGGAGACGAATCTAATGATGATAGCGTGAAAATACCCAGAGAATAGATACGGAAAACACTTGTCACGAGTTCTAAACATACCTACACCACAGTAATGCTATAGGTATATTCAAGAAGTAATAGGCTTTTGTGTAAACACCATAGGTAAACACACAATATTGTAATAAATAGTTGTTCAGTTTGACAATCAGCTGATTAAATTTGTGAGGAAACTTTAAACGCTACTAACCTTTGTATTACGAAATTATTTCTGCTCTAACGTATCAAAAACGTAAATCGTTGCATTAGTAAGTTGTCGTTGTTCAGTCTATGTAGTTGTTGGGTCAATGATATTTGTACAAGCCACCTCTTTAAACAGGTGCAGCTAGATAGGGATGCCCAAAATTATGAAATGTATCGATATGCCGTATCTAATCGCAAGCAATTAGTATCGATACTCGATATATATAGATTAAATTAAATTTATGTGACATAATAATTAAGAGACAAGTGTCCCATAAGTTAACGTAATCCCGTTAGGAGTAATACAAATCATTGTAAGCATCTTTAGTTATTATTATGAGCTGTTAGCTGTTCAACTTTTTTTCTTACACACCCTGCATAATTAAATATTATCGTGCCTATTGAGATGTAAAATTTAAAAAATGTCATACCGAGGGTCTAAACAAAAATCGTCACATATTTTGTAGTTCATTAGTTTTTATTTTACAAAGTGATACGATATATCGCATCCTATGGGCATCGGGCATCCCTACGCCTTGGAATTCGGCGCAGTCCCAGAGCGAAGGGCTATTCAGGGAAACAATACGTTTTAAAAGTATAGTGAATTCGTTGTGCATCGCTTCTCTGGAATGCAGCGGCGTCGACGACGCACGATTTCACGACTGTGTCTAAAACGCGCTCCGAATACGGATCCAAGACACGCAAGCTGACATTCAACAGTCTGTTCGCAGAAATTGCATATTTTTTACTGTATGAATACCTCTTAATAAGGTATTGAAAATAATAATAGCTTATAACTTAAACTCATGGAGTAAAATTTTAAATTGTTAAAACAACATCACCGTTTTGTGTGTTATGTTTCTCGAATAGTCAAATCGACTAAACGAAAATAACAACGTATCGGCATGGTAAACACTAAAGTAGTGAAATGAGGGCCATATTATTTTATATTTAGTTATTTATCATTAATACAAGTAAACTAATATTTGATAAAAATTTAAAATGAATTAAAACATTATTTGCATGCGTCAATATCATCTGCATTAATGTAGGAGGCAGTAATGTATAGAATCTTCATAATAAATAAATTACATTACCTATGTATGTTTTTTGTACATTTGCTTTTATAATAATAAATAATATTATTTTCTTCTATATCAACCGGGCACTTCTGGAGTTCTTGATTTTTGGGCTTAGAAACATTTAATTGCCTATATTGTCGGAACGATTTCAACGTTAATTTTTAGTGAAACCATTCAGCCCATGTGACTGTTAGAGTCTAGCTAGTTCAATCAACAGTAATCCCTATCATATTTAAAATAAGGTTGATATAACTTTCTTTTGTAAACTGGTTTATTAGTGTTAGTGCTTTCACGTTCACATCCAGGGCTTTTACAGTAACAATGTAGGCTGAATTGTGAATACTGTGGCGGTCTCGCTCGTCGACGGGTCTCTCTCACACCCGTGGGGTGATTTTCACCCCCCGTCCGCGCCCTCACTGCTACAATAGAACTCTGTTTTATGTATGGGCTCCTGGTACAGATATCGTCTCTACGGGGTTTTCAGGTTGGAAAGCAGCCGCACCCCATCGGCATCGTAGAACTTGACTAATCCCTGGTTGAAATATAAAGATGCTATATATGTTTTTAACCGCGTATTAGTTGGATATTTTATCAATGAAATAACTCTAAAATGATAATATGATCGCGCACAAACATACACACGTACAGCATACAGCTCAAACTAAGAACCTCCTTTTTTGCAGCCGGTTTATTATTATTATTTTTATACCTAAGTCATTCCATTCAGTGCCACGCTTCGGTTTAAATTCGATATCGTTATTAATATAATATACTATCTTTATTCAATAGTAATTATATCGTAATTTTGCTACTTTCCTATATGTTGTTATATTTATATATCAAAATTGCATCAGCCAAGGTCACTGTGACATTTTGTATAAAATCCATTAACGATACCTACAATATATTTCCGACTTCAACACTATCTTTGAATTTCCGAGGCTCACCTTGACCATTCAACACCACGGCCTTAAAGTAAAATTGATTTTGTTAATTTTATAAGCTGCTGTTTCAGTTAGGTATATTATGTGACATAGCATAAGGGTGGTTTTACACCAGAGATCCCAGAGATAGAGATCAGAGATAGATACCGTGGAGGTTGGATGCGTTTGATATCCATCTATCACAATTGGTGCACATACTCGTAGCATAGAACGGATTTCTTTCGCAACAGCGCATAATAATATTTTAAAAAAAACATCTACCTAAAAGTCGTATAATTTTACAGGAAGTCATTTTTTTATTGGATAACTTGTTCTAAAACAAAGAGTTACATGCAAAAAAATAATTGTGAGTTACTTATGTGGATTTTGTAAATATTGCTTCCAGCTTCTATGGGTGGAAAGACACCCTAACAATTTCGGTTATGCGCGTAGCTCCGTAAGGGATTTTGGGTTGGAAACCATACGATAGCAATTAGGAAAACGGAAGTTAAAGGTGATTAAACATGCATTAAAAAAACAAAAATAAATAAATATGCACCAAGACACGTTCACCAAACAGACCCCTTAGCATGAATTTTCATCGTGAACATGTAGTAGAGTTCATCGAGTAATTTTGTATGAAAATATGAACAGCGCCCTTGGCGGTCGGTAGCAGAACAAAAATTTCCCTACAAAATTCATCGAGTAATTTCACGTCACGTTTACGATGAAAATTCATGCTAAGGGGTCAGAATCTTCTTAGAAATTATGTATCTGTAATCCGAAGTACGAAGGCCTCTCGGAATTCTTAGAGAACGAATTGAGGCATAAATTAGACGTTTTAGAGTAATTAAGTTTTGTCTCGAAATTATATAACAAAACTTTCTGTTCTGCTCTGAGTGGCTCTGACTGTACTCAACTCTTCGAGGTTGTAATAATATTGGTTTGATTTTGACCGTTATTATATCACGATAAGATCTACAATGCTTTAAGATTAATGTGAGTTGGAAGATACACTGTCAGTAACACGCAATACTCACCATATAATTATGTTATTATTCTTATAACCGACTTCACTTTTACTATCATCTGCGGTTATTTCCTTATGTTAGGTATTCATAGTGAATTTTATGTTTCTAGGATCAGATTCTTGTAGCTAATCTTATTAGCTTCTCAGAGATAGAGCTTTAAAATCCAAAGATTCCTTTCTAGTGGAGGTGTAAAAGTGGATCGCCCGTTAATTTCATGCCATCAGATAAATTTTGGAGTGACAGACAATGGAAGGAAATACATGATTATGTTGAGACGATATGAGAGTTTCGCGAATTTTAGGTATAATTAGAATGATGCCTGACATTATCATCATCTCAGGCCTATGTACATAGCTTCCTCGCAAAGCAAAAACATCATGAAATGGGAGAAAATTACACATTATTATCTGCTAAATAGTAAAAGAAAATGATTGTGAAATTGGAAAGGCAGTAAGCAATATTATGAAGCTGTTAGTTGCCGATGCGGTTGCGGTGAAGAGCCAGTAGGTCGCAGGTCGAAGATTTTTCCTCATTCTTAGCTTTTATAACTTATTAAGTATGTCTAACCTGATGATTTTTATACCTTGATATAAGAAAGAGAGAGGTTGTAAATAATAAATAATACGTAGAGTCGTAGTCTAATAGCGAATGAAATAAAGAATGAATGAGATTATAATACTAAACACATTCAACTGAGTATAGACTATATAGATCGATAGGTATTTGATACATATTAATGGATTATTTAACTTATAAGAATTACTTATTAAGGGTATAATACGATAGTTAAATAACTCATTCTATACGTTACTTTATTATGCTGAAAATTGAAAAATTACGAATTCGCCACGGCATTCAATAAAAACAGTATAATATACCCAGTAGGTGGGTTACTTCGACTTTGCGTTATAGATATATCGGGGCACTGCCGCACTACCAAGCTCTTTCTACATGTGATGCGAAGCGAAAGAGTAATAGATGTTAGCGTGGCATCACTCGCCCCGTTATATCTTAATCTTGAAGTCGATGTATCCTCTAAAGTCTGTTTTTATCTCAGACACTAAATTGACAAATTCTGAACGGTTCATCGAAGTCGAACATCGATCGTCCCGCCAATAGATACCTTACTTAATCTCGGGACAATCCACTGTTGATAAACCGTTCAGAATCTGTCAATTTAGTATCTGAGATTAAAAAACAGACTTCAGTGTGAGATGGTTAGTAAACATTCGCAGTGCAAGTCATCCATCTCATCAGCATCACACAATATGACACTGCATCAAACGGTTTCAGCTTCATTCTACAGTAAACTGTTCCATTACAATCGATGTTATTAAATAACTATTACATAATGTGTAATACCGAAGTACTTACTGTATGGACAATAAATACAAAAAACAAGGTGTAGGAAAATAATAATAACGTAAGTGTATTGTGTAAGTATCCTTGATGTTATATTTTCCTATATTTCCTCTTCGGATACCTATAGAGCTTTTTCATTTTAAGTTTCTTTTTGTATGATAATAAAATTATATTAAGTATCTACTTTTGTTTGTTTTGTTTTTAATGGTTTTTCATTTTATAATCATTCATTGTCAGTCACTCCTGTTACTGTTCATGTTATTATAATTATTATAATTCCGGTCTCTACAACCTCTTTTATAATATATGTTGCTGGTAATAAATGCAAAATAACAGCGTTTGAATTATGAGCTAATTACACTCAGGCTGTTTGAATAGTTAGATGACTGTGATGGCGTGCGTCACTCATCGATCACTCATACAAGTCATACAACGACTCATACAAGCCACACAGAGTCCGCTCATCCACCTTCAGCCTGTCAAATTCACATGTCACGAGACAGATTACTTACTGTTTTCTGGTACCTACCTGATAAGTATGTATGTCTAATAATATAATTATTATATATATAATGGCTCGCTATACTATTTTAACTACTTTAAACGAGTGCAATAAAACATTTAACTGTTTTTAATACTTGCCTACTTAGTAAACAAACATTATCATGATTATAAAATAAAAATAAAGCCAGCACTCACCAACGACGCAGGCGCAGCTAGTTTAAGTATCCGTTAAATTTTCACTCACTGGACAAACTATTAAACAAGTTTTTATTTCGCCGAGTTTTCTCTGTGGAAAACTGGTGATCGTGCGAAGTCGCGTGTCGCTCGCGTCGCGACCGACTCTGGCGCTGCCGAGGATCAACTGACTCGACTCTGCGACTCTACACTCGCACGCGACGACGGTCTATAGATACGTTACGTCAACGCGCGCGCTGCACTAAAGCGTTAACACCAGCTGTTTACGACTGATTTTCGGACGTGCCGCCATAATTTAGTTAGAAGGTTTCTCATTCGTCAAGAATAGAAAGATATCTTAAAGGGATAGTTAGTAGTAGCAGGCTTTTGTGTTCTGGGTTATTTTTTATAGATGGCTAATGTGTTAATGAGTGTGTTGACACTCCAGCCATGGTGTGACCCTTATTAGCAGGTCTCTATTTGGAGCCGTCCTTTGGATCGGCAGCTTTGGGTCGCGCTCCCTCGTCACTGGTTCCCTCACTAGAGCCGAGCATGTCATGCTTACCTGGCTTAGCTTTTTAAGAGACTCGGGCTCGTGTACGCTTGGTGGTTGAAGATTGGGAGTCGGGGGTTAAGAAGAGCGCTTGGATCGTTCGATCCACTCTACAAACCCCCTCCTCTAGTTTCCCGCAGAGCCAGCTGGGGATCTGGAGTCAGGGGGAGATACCTCGGAATGTTCAGCAGCCAACTCCTCCAGCACTGTGGTGTACGGCAACCTCATCTTGGATGAAATGCCTACCACTCCTTCTGCATCAGGATGACTTGATCAGAGAGCGAGAACCCAATTCTCGCGGTGTTAATCATCACCAGTATCTTACCCTTCACTAGAACTTTGAGTCTAGCCTCCGTTGGGCTGTAAGAGCCGTTGATGGCAGCATCAACATATTTCTTTGAATCTTCCATGAGTTCAGCCAGGGTCTTAGACATCATCTTCCTTTTGTCCTTTGGTTTAGGCAGCAATATAGACATCTCCAAGTTTAGTATGATCGCCACTTCTCGGAGCGGCTCCACGAACGCACCAGTCATGGGGATGAGACTAGGGAAGATGGTATGCTGCATCAGCAGTGGTGTCTCCTTGAATAGCTTTGACACCAGCTTCCCGGGAATGTTGTCATTATCACTGAAGCGGTGTGGCAGTTAAAGGCCTGTGCAGCCTAGACAGTGTCAGGTCACTGGTCTGCAGCGTTCTAGTGGATGTGTCGACCTTTAGCTGCAACACTCGTCGTGCAGTCTCTTCACACCGCAGCATAGCCTTCTTCACATTTTTCCCTCTCTCCAGGAACACGACGATGATGCAAAGTCAAAGTTAAATGTTTTTATTCATCGTATAAATATAAAATTTTCTGATGAACGTCAATTTTTACAAACTACTCTCCGTTCGGATAAGCGGCTCTTTCTGTGCGAATTTATTAGTAAACTGCACACATGTTAACATGATTACTTTGCCATAAGTTTTCTGCGTAAACTATCAATACTTTTAAACTCAGCATAAGCGCCGCTTTGCAGCTAGCAGCTAAAGCCTACTCCACACTCTCTGGAGTGGTTTTGTCTCTGGTCTCGACCAAACTATTGACGAGACGAGAGCAGCCCTCCACACTTGCGCGCTCTTCTCTCGTAGTCGCTACGTTCATTGACATAATATTATATTTACTACAGAGCCAACCGCTCAAGAAAATGGCACCCTAGCGCTGGCCCCATATCCGTCATAATTTTGTTTGAATTAGGGCCAGCGCACGGTTGTCATTTTCTTTAAGCAAAATATTCATGATAAAAATGCAGACGGGCGCATCCTTTCTTTTAAAATCAAAGTCTACGTCTCTTGTAGTTTTGTCGGTTTGAGTCCGGAGCGCGCTTAACACCGCAGTGTGCCGTAATGTCCGGCAGAGTAGGCCAGCGGTTGACCGATTATCTGCGCCTATTACTGTGCTGCGGCGCTATACACTCATTTCATTATACTACGTAGCATGGGAGTATAAAGATTTTTGCGTATAAATAATTTTGTTATTTGTATAAATAATGGTTTATTGAAATTCTATTAAGTGTATACCATAAGTGTACCCAAAGGTTGTAAGCGGACAGGGAGATTCCCCAATTCAATTTGTTTGTTATTCACCGTTTATAATTATTTTCCATTTACCCCACGGCTAAGACGATTATTCTTGAAATAAAGTTATTCGTGCATTAAGTTTCCTGTTGCTTCACTCTTATTCTTAATAAGTCTAACTTAACAAAAATGAAAATAATCATCTGTTATTGTTTGAAAGTACAGCTCTCCGTTTAGTATATTCCTTCAAAATTAACTGCTCCTTCAACATCTGTGAGTATTAGTTCTCCTATGTATATCGTATGATCTTGGTTTTATTATCCTTGGAAATGGTTTCCTTTTTGATTTACCTTCCATGCACGGACCACATTCATTTTGCTTAGGGAAGTTAACGGTATAATTAATTCCTTACTTGTATTTATTTTCTAACATTTGTATACATGTATAATATATAAAACTTAAAATAATAACCGTCATGGCTATGGCAAGGACTTTATTAAAAGTCCTTTGGCTATGGTAGTGAGTATTGACAATAAACTGTCACTGTCACTGCTGTTATAATGGCAAGAAATTTTAATTCAGACTATAATCGTAAATATTAAGTAACTTGTAACTTGTTAATAATTTAGAGCTGCTGTTTTCATATGAAATTAAACATACTTAGGCACATCCAAAGATTTTATTACTATTATCCATGAGTCGTAAGACGTCATCGGGCGGGACATCCGTACCCTCCATGACAACGAAGGCGCCGCCGCCGTCGGCCGACGCAACGCCATCCTATGGTGAGAAACCTCTCAAGAAGCGGCGACTGAAGACGTACTGTCCACCATCGACAAGCACCTCCCACACACACTTCTACGTGCCGTCTCCGAAGGGAGCCGAGCCGGAATGGCAACGTGTATCACGCAGGGAGTTCCATCAGCAAGGCGATACGACATCGCGCTCCGAAGATACGGTCTGTGCCCCACCAGCACCCGCGCGCTCTGCGAAAAAGCAGCTTGAAGCGCTGTTGCGTAAGGAGTTGGATTCGAAGCCGTTATGTTAGTAGCAAATGATATCATTTCTTTTGTCATTTGTGGTGTTATCCCACGTCGACGGGATCAAAGATGGATTGTGATAGGGGTAGGAAGGCTAGCTGCCTTAATTATACGTTAAGATGCATACATGCCTACATAAAATAGGTTACGATGTTGTTTGGTGTTTAACGTTTGGATTGTTTCTTTCTACCACGTGTTGTGCAACCGGCATTGGCGCTGCCGAGGCTAGGGCAGCAAGATCCCCACACGAATTTAGAATTGTTTTTCTTTTGATAATTAATTTATGTATGCTAATTTAGGTATGTAGGCAGAAGTAAAAGTGGGTGACACCTTATTGACTAAGTACTTGGAGTATCCCCGAATTGGCAATGAAAGTTAACGTCGGCCGCCCCCGTCTAACAAACAAAGATCCCACTTTCCCACGTGTGCGTCCCACATACTGATATTTTAATGCATTTTTGTTATTAAGTACTGAGGTACGATTTGTCCTTACTTATTTACATATGTATAGATGCCATCATTAAGTATGAAACGAAACGTTAAGTATGAAATACTAAGAAACACTGTGTTTGTTATAAGATTCTTTGATTCTGTTTATCAATTAGATTACAATTATAAATGAAACAAACAAATTTATAATCAAAAACTTACATTAAAATATGTATATATATTTTTACAAATTAAAGTGACGCAATTTTGTTGCATCTCATCCCACCCAAAGGTACCCATGGCACTGGCTGCATTTCCTCTTTTTATAGCCAGGCATAACCTTTGGGTGAGGTACCAGGCAGCGTCGGTCTTGTCCGCGGTCTACCATTCTCCGCATTTCTATTTACTTTTTGGCAATGGCTACATAATAAGAAGGCCGACATAATAGAATTTTATAAATTTTGGTTCCATTACTTCTTTCCAAAACATGTCGTCTTTTTCAATTATTTCGGCTTTTATTTTATTATTTCCGTACCACACCGCAAGTAAACACTGCTGTTTTTTACTCATATGCAACTGCCCTTTCACTTGGAATTACCAGTCAAAGTTTTTATTTATCACTACTTCTCCATTGTTGAATAAGTTCTTTCCTGTTTGGATTGCGTTCCAAGTAATAGGTACATATTTTTTTCGTCTCCGTAAAACAACAAAAAGTATCTGCACGATCTATCTATCCACTGTCCCTCCTGGCGGCTGAGGAGCAGCATCCTCTCCGCTCTCCTCCCCCACTACAGATATACTTCTGTGCCAGAAGTCATAGGTGTTTCTTCAGGCCCGCGCTGCTGCCCGCTCACACTCTCCGCTCCTTCTCCTACTGCGCCAAACTCCGCACTCGAGTCGCCCACTCCGCTTGTCCCCTCTCTAGCAATGCCATTAGAGACTTGTACTCCGCATTGACTAGCTTCTTTGGGAAGGCCAAGCCCTTTACGAACCGGTATGTCGTTTCCACCAACGCCATCAGCAGCAAGGCTCTCCTCTTAAGCCCTGCTGCATCGTTGTCCTGTTCGCTATGCAGAACTGTAGGTACAAAGTGGCTCTTGAATATTTGCCATTCTTGACAGGCGTGGTTGAAATTTAGGTTACCACCCCACCGAATTTACTTGTGCTTGAATTCATAATTTATAAGTGAATATATGCTATATTTATTAATTCACTATTTACACTCCGCGTGGGATGCCATTCTCGTCGCTTATGTGATATTTTAGGGAATAATACCTACACAAGTTCGTTGTAGCCATTCTTGTATTCGGTAATAGTCAAACTAGAAGTATAAACAAACGTTCTACCAAAAAGGACAAAACCAGGCCAGGCAGCGTTGGTCTTGTCTACCATTCTCTGCCCAATTTCCTTAATAGAGAATATATTTATTTATTTTTTAGATTTTATTATCACTCCACAGACTTTATGTCCGTGCCTTTTTGAGAGATCAATATATTGTGAGAGTTTGGTTGTTTTTTATATTTATTTGGTTGGCACCATGAACTAAAATTTTATGAGATCTGATCCAACGCGAGAGAAGCGGGCGCTTTATCGACTGACCTACCACCGCTCCACCCGACTGAGCTACCACCGGTGGCCTGATGTTTCTATATCTATTTCTATTTAAATTTTGGCAATGTCTACATAGTCCGGATCACGAATTGGCTGATTTCTTGTGTGTCTTGGATCTGCCAATTCGGGCAGAAGGCATATATCGTCTTTTTCAATGATTTCGGTTTTTATTTGATTATATCCGTACCACACCGCTAGTAAACACTCCTGTGTTTTAATCATATATGCAACTGCCCTTGCACTTGGAAGTACCAAGTTTTAATTTATCACTACTTCTCCATTTAAAAAAAATATATAAATGCATCTTGTTTTTTTCTTTCCATATATAATAGAAGGCGATGCTGCCACTCATAAAATATTAAAATAATGCTTTTCAGTGGGAGGGGGCGAGTGTGAAGGAGCAAAGGCTACGGACGCAGGGCGACTGATAAGATCAGCGGCTTGGCTGGTGCAGGGCGGATCGGCGCCGCTGCAGACGCAGCGCCTTCGGGAGATGCTGCTAGACTACTGCCAGCTATCTGCCGGCGGATTCGTATCCTTGCTTTATGATGAACAGTTACGGTCACCAAAAACAACCCTACTATAGTTTGAGCACGAGGAGTGAGCGTGCCTTAGCTAAAGCGAAGGTGCCTTAGAATTAGGATTAGCAACTACTCAATAATGAATATTGTTGTTTGTCTCAGCTTCAGCGGTCAAAACCTGCTGTCATAGTTTTCTCCACACGGATAAAGAAAAGAAAACGGAAGAATATATAAAAAATATGTGCCATTTCGTTATTGAAAAGATTATACACTCATGAGTAATGAAATAGTTCCAGTGTCAATAGCACCAAATTAAATCTAAATTAAATGTTTGTAAAAATTTTAGTAATTTGGTGTCAACATATAGTAAATGGAGATTTTTCAAATTGTAAAACGAATATTCCTACAAGATGTGTTCAGATGATGGGTGAGCTGGAAGAAGTGTGCGTAGTACTGCAGTACCTCTCAGAGCGGCAGGGCCAGGACGGGGCGGAGCTGCGGGCGCCCCTGGAGTGTCTCATCACCCTCATAGGATGCCCCGTGCGACTTGCACTGGCCTCCGACATCCTCACACACTTCGAATCTTTCACGGCTTACTTCACCTTCCTTGGTGAGTCTAACCTTCAATCCCGCTTGTTAGAAATACATTATATGCACTCTAATTGGCTACCAAAGTACTAGATTAGTTATGAAGGGGCTTGATGGTTGAGGTTTTTGTCATCATAAATCTTCTGGTAAACATAGATGCGACGGCGGATTAGCCCGCCTCTTGCAAACCTTTAGATTTATCATTACTTATTATTTGTAAGTCAAATGAGTAGGTTCTAGGTACACTAGGCTAGTGCCAAGGGCCGCCAGTAGTCACGTCGTAGTGGACCAATGGGGACGTGCCAGGAGGTCCTACTCCCCATATAGCTTTGTGGAGCACACGTGAGCTCAGCCAAGGCCGGGTCACCAAGCCCCGAGCTCGAGTGCACAGGCCTTTCACCGCCATATTGTTGACGGGTCAAGAAAAGTTATGAATACATTTTTATGTGCATAAAACTAATTGTGCTCAATTTCTAAACACTCAGACCCCTTATAAATTATGGATCAGGAAAAAATTGTTTTGTGCAAAAAAAAATGATTTAAATTAATCTAGAATATTTTCGATTTTTTGGATACGTTTGGTCTTACACTATTTTCGCCATAATGTTAATGAAATTGTCGTTTCTTTTCGGCTTTTTTCTTATATTTTTTATCATTTTCTTGTTTTTTTCAATAGATTATGAATACTGTTATTCATAATCTATTGAAAAAAACAAGAAAATGATACTAATAAACTCTTTTGGAGTGGATCGGTTTAAATAGATACCTTATACTAAGTATCTAGTGACGTGTAGCGCAACTAGTTTTCGGTCTCATTTTACAAATTTTCCCTAAATTTTATGCTGTGAGCATTGTTCGTGTAAGCTCTATCTATCTATGTATCTCTCCAGAACTACTTAGCAAAATAGTTTTTTGTTCGATCTCATGTCTTTCCTCCCGTGACTTTTGTATGCTTTGCAAAAAATGCGATTTCATTTCATCAAAAACATTTTCGGGTACGTCTGGTCTTAGACTATTTTCTCCATAATTTTTACTAATTATCTTCTTTCTTGCAAGTCGTTGGAAATTGTCGTTTCTGTTCGGCTTTTTTTCTTATAATTTTTCGGCTTCTTCTCGTTTTTTAGCCTGTGGATGATTTTTGTTATTTTTTTCCATCATTACATTGACTGGGTTTCGCTTTGTGTTGAAGGAAATCGCAGATGCAAAACAACGTGATTGGTATCCTCGGTGAGTGCAAAAGTTAACTCGTTTCCCTCCGACAATTTTATCGATTATACTGTAGAAGCGTTCTACTATATTGCTGTCCACATTTTGGACTTCATCACGACCCATCACGTCCCCACTGCTGGGGCACGGGTCTCCTTCCAATGAAGGAAGAGTTTTAGGCCTAGTCCACCACGCTGGCCTAGTGCGGGTTGGTGGACCCCAACACAAGCAAGCTTGTGCTGAGAGAGTTGTCAGGTAAGTGGGCAACCCGACTGTCAGATGTTTTCAAGCTGCCCGAAGGCCTCTGACTAGGCTTAACGACTGCTGCCGAAGCAGCAACCGCGACCCACGGCTTAACGTGCCGTCCGAAGCACGGAAGCGTCCAGGAAAGCACCACTAGAAATTGGTCACCCATCCAATGGCTGACCATGCCAGTTGTTGCTTAACCTCAGTGATCAGTTACGACCACTGAGGCCCGCTCGACTACGGACGCTTCATTTTGGACTAAGGCCCGGGTCTCCTATTTACTCCGTAGGTCGCGTCAAGTGTCACCGCCGTAGGCCGCGTCACAATGCTCATTATGTCTACGCGCCAACGTCGACGTGTGAGGGAGACCGCATCAGTACATTTCTATAGTGAGCATCATGACGCGGCCTACGGCGTGACGCTGGACGCGATCTACGGCGTAAATAGGAGACCCAGGCCTAAGCTAGGTGAAAGCCCTGCCAAACTGTTACAATAAAATATATTTTTTTGCCATAATGAGCTGGTAAAAATGTCTGAGTGCACACCTTCCCAGCATGTCTTTTTTGGGACAAAATGAAAAAAAAAATTCTCGGTGTATATAGGTAAAACACAAAACATATTACATGATTCAGTCGTATCTGTTGTGGCCTCCAATGTGACCACAGTGGCCTCCAGCTCGTCCTGTGGGAAGTCCCCGGAGAGAGCATATCCGATGAAGAATGGGAGTGTTCGTCATCAACAGTGCTAATGCTTGGGAAACTGAAATAAAAATGATAGTTGTAAGCGTTAACTTTGAAATTTAGTCAGAATAGTACCTACCTTTATTTTGATTTCCAAAAACATGCAAGTGGATTGTTTGTAAACATTGAGTATGGATCACAAAGCAAATACATAGTAGAGCTGCCATATTTCGTTTTCTATATAGGATGAGATGAAGCCACTAATCGGGGTTGAAGGCAGAGGTGCGCGGGGGTGCGGGACGCGAACTCCATCTTAGTTCAAGTAGATGAACTTTTATGTAAAGCTCAGGTTAACGCCATCTAAGTTCAAGTAGAAAAAACCGGCCAAGTGCGAGTCGGGCTCGCGCACAAAGGGTTCCGTAGCAGCAAATCAAAATTACAGTTAAATCAACCTATCTCAAAAACTATAAGAGATACTTTGATCAAACCAAAAATCGTTGAAAGAGTTAATTAGCATGCATCACCTCTATTTTTTTTAGAATTTTATACCCCGTAGTTATAAAAATAGAGGGGGGGGGACATACTTTTTACGACTTTGAGAGCTGATATCTCAAAAACCGTTCACTTTAAGAAAAATGTTTTTTAGAAAACTTTATATCATTTTAAAAGACCTTTCCATTGATACCCCACACGGGTATGTACATCGAAAAAAAAAATTTCATCCCTCAGTTACATGTATGGGGGGCCCCACCCCCAATTCTTTTTTTTACTATTTAGTGTCATATTTTTGTAGCGGTTCATACAACACATATTCCCATCAAATTTCATCACTGTAGTACTTATAGTTTCCGAGTAAATCGGCTGTGACAGACGGACAGACGGACAGACGGACAGACGGACATGACGAAACTATAAGGGTTCCGTTTTTGCCATTTTGGCTACGGAACCCTAAAAGTAGCCTCTGTGGTTATACATTGCGTAGCTCATATGATATCTGAAGGCCAAAGAAGAATAAATGACGCAATGTATTTCAAATTTATTTGTCATTGCGAACTGGTAGACAGGGACGGACTAAGGCATAATATAAAATGGGGCGCTAAATGGTCAGAATTAAATACAGTATGAGAAAAGGGAAACATGAAAAAAATATTTTAATATGTTTTGTTCATTAAATAGTTACCTATTTAACAGTTAACTTTTTTATTATTTATATATTAACACTTATTGTTAATTAAATGGACAGTACTCACTATCGTTATAACTCAATAGTTTTACTCGAAGTCGAGTAAAAATCTACGTATGGACCGCAAAACTCAGCTCAAAAAACAGCTCGAAGGCTCGCGCCGAGCCGGCCCGATGGAATTAAATGAAAGTAATTTTCGTCGAACCTTCTCGAAGCCGCTCGAAATATGTGTATGTGAATACTAAACGACGCGCCCCACTCGATAAATCAAAGCTGAATGGGTGGACGAAAGTCCATGCCATGGGTTATATTATACTCGACAGTTTAGCTCGATCGAGTAATACCGTATGTGAGTACGGACCAAAACACCAGATGGCGGGATCGACAGATCAACATGCCCTCCAAACACGGAATCGTTTTCATTTCGGATATTCAGGTGATTAAAATCAGGTATAATATTAATCACCTGTAAAAAGAACAGTCTTATTAAAATGATGTCGCTTTGTGACTGTTGTGTTTGGAAGTAGCAATATGCCTGAATCTAATATTTATACAGGGTGTCCCAAAAGTCAACGTCATCCCTTAAAGGGCTGATAGGTCAGCTCATGAGAGGCCAGAAAATCACAATATGACCTTAGTAAAAACTCGATAATTTTCGAGATATTGACACTTTTATAAATTTGCTGAAAATCGACACCTTGGATCAGTTTTTTGCGTGCCACCGGTACAAAAATCCATATTGTTAGAATTTGTTTGGTGTTGTATCACCCTGTATAGCCCTGCTATTGATCGCAGTCAAAAAAAATATCGAGTAATGCTGTATGTTTAAAAAAAACACGGTTTTCAAAGTCATAAAAGGTAATAGTATTTTTTTATAAACAACTTTGACTCTACATACTGTAAAAAAAATATACCACGCAAACCTGGCACCTTATTTGAAAAGATTGCTCATTTAATGCAGTTTCCAAAATGGTATAAAACGTTGCTTTTGTTTCAATTAACAAAAAAGTTATTGCTATTTTAGTACAAAACGACCTCGATGTAAAATTGTTTGAAGGAAATTTATCTGACTGAATTTATTAAGGGTAGGTCATGTTGGAATGAGTAAAAGTAAAATAGGTGGTGTGGCCGGGAGTGGGAAAAGAGACAACGTTGTCACAGAATAAAAAAAAAAGTATTATGAGTATCTTTCTCGTAAAAAGTGGACTATAGCAACTCCACATTCCCCATAAATGTAGCGCATGGTAACGTACATTCCTGAGTAGTGCTAATGTGTGATATTGTACAAGTAAAACGCTTACACATGTTCATTGTACACCCACAGTATCTAAAAAAGGGACAGATCAGTTTGTCATTAATATTACCTCTAATTACTTGTTATTTATTTTAAAGTTATTGTTAAACAAAACCAAACTCTCAAAATTATGATTATGACCATTAATGAGTATTATTTTTTGCTGATTATGTACTAAATATAATAATGTGGTGTTATAATTTTCAAAAATAAGAATAAAAGTCAATAAATGTTTGTTTTTTTTTTACATAAGGTGTAAAAAACGCAAAATATGTTTTATAAGAGTTTGGTAAGTTTTTTCTTAGCTATTTTTGCGTCATCTATGTTGTCACGGCTGACCCCATCACCTATTTTACTTTTACTCATTCCAACATGACTTACCCTTAATAAATTCAGTCAGATAAATTTCCTTCAAACAATTTTACATCGAGGTCGTTTTGTACTAAAATAGCAATAACTTTTTTGTTAATTGAAACAAAAGTAACGTTCCATACCATTTTGGAAACTGCATTAAATGAGCAATCTTTTCAAATAAGGTGCCACGTTTGCGTGGTATATTTTTTTTACAGTATGTAGAGTCGAAGTTGTTTATAAAAAAATACGATTACCTTTTATGACTTTGAAAACCGTGTTTTTTTTAAACATACAGCATTATTCGATATTTTTTTTGACTGCGATCAATAGCAGGGCTATACAGGGTGATGCAACACCAAACAAATTCTAACAATATGGATTTTTGTACCGGCGGCACGCAAAAAACTGATCCAAGGTGTCGATTTTCAGCAAATTTATAAAAGTGTCAATATCACGAAAATTATCGAGTTTTTACTAAGGTCATATTGTGATTTTCTGGCCTCTCATGAGCTGACCTATCAGCCCTTTAAGGGATGACGTTGACTTTTGGGACACCCTGTATATTTCTCTATAATTTCTTTGGAGAGGTGTGTGATATGATTAAATAAAGGTGTCTGTTCTTGGATATGTGCATTTAGTGAATGGAGCCAATCCTCATTTATGGCTGATAATCATAATCACGACGCACCCACACACTCCCATGTCGCCGCCATTGTTGTGCCTCAGTGTTTAGTTAGCGAGATTCCTTCCGCCTTTTTTCAACATCGATGGTTTTAGTAATTAATTTAAGTTAGCTTTTCTTGTGATGGAATGTTAGGGTAAACGCCTTCTCTTATTTTTTTCAAACCTTATTTTCGTGTTTAGTAGGTATGTCTTCCGCATTAAAATGTGGAGAACATACTTTGCTGTATTTTGTTGGACTCAGCCTGTGGATTAATTTAATTCATTACTGCTTCAATGCAGTGTCAGGAAATCTAAAAAAAAACTAAATATTTAATTCATAATAAACATGACGCCCCCTATTTTTTATTTTTTTTTTATCCGGCGGCATCTGGCCTGAGTACATCCCTTACTAGCATTTCTATTTTGACACTAGATGGCGCTTCCAGCAATTTAGAATGTTCTAGAAGTAAAATAAAATATAATTTAAAATATTACTACGCGTGAAAATATACTTTTCTTTCGTCCACAAATCTTCTATCATCACTGTAGCTCTTACATCCAACAATGCAACAACTTCATTTTGATCGAGAAACACGTAAAATAAAATCATTTCAAGACTCAACTGTACCGCTCAAGCTCGGGACCTGTCACGCACTGATGTCAGCACCCCAAGCGTGGAGTAACTGAACTACAGACCGTGTGACGACAGGTCGAACTTGGCTACGTCACGGCTACGTTGCTTACAACAGCTCTACTATGTATTTGCTTTGTGGTATGGATGGTCTGGAGACGAAATAGGCAGACGTTCCCCTCTGCCGGGGTAGTGGGCCGGAAAGGCCCACCGATTTATAAAAACTAGTTGCAGTCTCAATTTTCACTAGACTCAATCTAGTCGTCAAAGCGTTCGTTTCGTGTAAAATTATTTGTTTACATACTAAAGACAGCTTCATTGCCACAGACCTGTATTTGAGTAGACAACGCAAGTGCATGTACTTCGCGTGTAAAAAGGGAGTGAAATTATCTTCCTTTAGCGCAGTGTCATTAGGGACGTTCCTAAACTAAATCGTTCAAGTGACGTGGTTGACGTGACAGTAGGTATAAAAAAAAAGGCACGCTTGGTTTCTATACAAGGAATGAGACAAGCGTTGTCTATTCAAATACAGGTGTGTTCATTGCATAGAATATTCGGATTTCCGGATTTCATCACAGATTTGATCGCCTTAGGTCATGGTTTATTGTTATTATCCGTTGCCTAGCAACCAATGTCAGAAAAATTCCATAGTGATGTAGCAGTATGTATAGTCGTTTGCAATAGAATCCAACAATCATGTAAACAAATATGGCGGACTGACATTGACAGCGTATTGTTTATGCCCATAGTGATGTCATAGTGTTCTAATTAGATTAAATATATAATCCATTGACTATAAAATAAAACTGATTATATATAAAAAAAGTGTTTATTAAAACAAATTTAAATCTTCGTCTTCGTCATCATCACTATCAGAAGTGTCGCCGGTGACCTTAATTATAAATGGAACCACTATGTCATCGCTTGCCGTGTCTAAAATGCCGTCGAGCTTTTTCATTTCTTCCTCTTCCTTTTTTCGTTTTGGTTAATTATATTAAGCTCTTGAATTTTTTTTAAATTGTATTCACATAATATTAAATTAAATTAATTTATTAAATTAAAAATAAAAGATAACTTCAGATTACGAACAACACTAACTTTTCAATGACTTATAGAGTTCGATGAGTAAAAAACTAAGATGACAGCTTGTCAAATACTTCGAATTTTTTACGTTGCAAATGTTTTAACAAATTTAACTTATAAATACAAGTTAAATCGTGTTGAAGATAATGTGAAAACAATGGTGCGTTCGTTGAAATCAGACTATGTTCATAAATTGATCGAAAATGTATGTGATTACGGAGTAATCGTGACAATTTGGTTTGTTTACATGATTGTTGGATTCTATTGCAAACTACTATAAATATATGTGCTTATCGACAAGAAGGTCACAGTTAAAGGAGGTTACACATAGTTGATTATATTTTTCATAAAATTGCTCTGATATACGAGATATTACAAAAGTGGTGAACGTAAGCCGACAGGGTTGACTAGGGGGTCATTCTGAAAATTTTTTGGTCATCGCTTTCAGGAAATATAAGATGTGAAAATCCAACCAAGTTTCTTTGCAGCAGAAAAACCATTTAAGTCGTATAGCAAAAAAATTTTTTAGTTTGACAAGTAAATCATATGGTTAACTTTTTTTGGAAGCATATCATTTACATTCTATATTTTAAGAAAAAAAAAAATAATAAGTTATAGAAATAAACGCTTCAATATGTGAATCATTCATAATTTGATATTTTTTTGGGGACATCTCACACACGGTCATCCGAGCCCAAGCTAGGTAGAACCTGTGTTATGGGTGTCGGACAGCTGATATATCTACACAAATAATAGATAGATACAGTATATTGAATATATAAACGACAACCAGACACAAGGCAAACACAAATGCTCAACACAGAATTATTTGCCCAGGGCGGGATTCGAACCCGCGGCCCTCAGCTTCAGAAGCAGGTTCACTACCGCCTTAGCTACGGTGCCGATTTTCAACACAATGTCATGATCTCGAATTCATCGATAACGCTTATCGATAATTGTTACATCCATGGCAAGAAAGGATGACGACACTGTGTTCATAATTAAATATCTCTTCACGTAACCCTTATTACTAGGAATTAAAACTCATAATGACATGTCCCATGAGACATAATCAAGGTAAACGGTAAAATTTCCCCCCGCAAAAATTGGCAGACTTTTTTGTATCAAGAAAGATAGCTATGACGCTTCCCGAGGGTACACCCGAGTCCGCGTTGTTCTATGTTTGAAAATAATTAAACAATTTGGTAGTCATCATTTTCTCCGCATTTCGTGTAAATGCATTTACACACTGCCGATCTCATACACATTATTATTTTCATATTCAGACACGGTTTGTTATCTACAATAGCAGAAGTTCCTGATAGTGCAGTTATTTTCTTAAATAACCGCTTACTCCAGCATTTATCGGTTATGACATCAGTAATCAGTTTGCCAGGGAATTTCGTATCAGGCGCTAAAGCTACGAGTTTGTTGCAAAAATTCCGAAGCAGATGATTCCGGCATTCTATCTTCTCTTTCGTTCAATAAATTTTAGAACACAATTATTTAATATTGATATTTTTATCTAAATGAACTTAGAATTATGATTTTAATTACTTATTTACAAGTCTATATTACTAATCACTTATAATAATAGTATTTACAAATCTTATTTTAATTACCAGTAAATTAGGTTAGGTACTATTCATTTAAAATAGTATTTACAAACCTAATAACAATTAGATATTATAACATGTAAAACAAAAAATTAATGTCATTCTTAAAAAAAAACTTACAAATAATTTAATACATGTAACGAAACGCTGCTAACGGTACCGAATTAAAAGTTAACCGGGCATCGCCCGTCTACCCTCGCATCGTCAAATAACGTCAAATAAATATTGGTAGAAGACTCCACGAGTCACGACTCCGCGACTGGACATTCCATCCAACCATATATTTCCAATCCAAAATATTTCTTTGCAATTTTGCACAAGACATTCTTACAGTCTCCTTCCGCTCGTTTTACTTGTTGCGGTTGACCGGTTGCGGCATGGGTGCGGCACGGTGCCCGCGTCTTCAGGCGACGGCGTCCTCTACGCAGTTTTTTTAAATTGTTTCTCAGTAAGTACGTCTAGCGACTGTACACAATGAAAAACTGAAAACACAACAGAGGCGCAGGTCGGCGGATAACAAAATAAAACTACAGGCACAGATTCACCTTACTAGCAGCCAACTATAAATTTACTTCCTCAATAATATCTCATGTCTCTTTAACGGGTGGTCTAGATTGGTCTTGGCCAGCACGGACAGTGGCCCAAATTGCCAGTATATTGGATCGTGGTTATCACCACTATTTACCCCGTCGTTATCACAACCTTTTAACCATCGAATTATTACTCCACGAAAATGATGAATATGAATTTGGAATACAGGATAAAATGCGATACAACTCTGTTAATTGTATGTTCTCCTGGTACTGAAATCTTCTCTACGGGGTTTTCAGGTTGGAAAATGGGACCGTAAAGCGCATGCGTTCACTTCGGAACAGAAGCGCCCTCTTACAACAAAACATAGGCAAGCAAAGCAAAACAGCTCTTGCAAAAGGCGGCTATTTTAAAATTCCGAGCGGTGGTGGCGTAATGGATAAGGGCTCGTCCTCTCAATCGAGAGGCCGTGGGTTCAAATCCTGGCTCTTACGGTGATGGAAAACATCGTGAGGAAACCTGCACATCGAGATTCTAGATGTGTATCCTAAGTGCATTGTACTTATTCCAAAACGGCGATATGGTTCGCAACCTATCACGTGAGTACAAAATGGGCTGCGAAAAGTGGGTGGCTCGCTTGTGCCTCTGACTACCCCTTTCAGGGATTACAGTGGTGAGTGCATATACAGGGTGTTGCAAAAATTGAACATTCTGTGTAAAAAGTATCGGGACTGGATCAATAAAACACAAAATGTTTGTTATTCATCGAATTTTATTTTAATACCTTCAAAGTATGCTCTTTTAGAATCGATACACATATGCCAAATTATAACTTCAAAATTCGCGTTTTTTTTTATCTTTTCCATAGAAACTATGTTGGTCACGTGACTTTTTACTATGGAGAATTACATTTTTTTTCGCGTATTTTTAAATTCTGATTTCATTTTCGTGCTTAGATATACTATGCTACACGTACACATGTAGGTTTCGGCTTAGTATACCCTCAAACATTTGTATACAGGGTGGCCCAAAGAGTGACGTCCAAAGGAAAATGTTTGATTCCTTAGGTCAAGGGGTAGCCAAATCACCCCCATGTATGTTCAGCAATTTTTAGTAGTTTAGGAGTTATGATTTTTTTTCCTAATTTTCTACGAAAATCGACCTCAGTGGATTAATTATGTCTTATTATTTTTTTGGATAGCTTTTTTAAAGTATTTTTTATTTTTGTGTCATCCTCTTAAGTTGTTCTTTTAACTATAAAAGTTTCAGCTTCCTAGCTGTAATGTAAGTTAGTTATTTTTTTATCGAAAGTTCGAATTATATCATCGAGCTAGACTGTTCTGAACTTTCAAGTTGAAATTAAAAATTGAAAAAGATATTCTCATGGTCCCTTATTAATTTTAAAAACTCCGCAAGGTTCCAAAATTACAAAAAAATAAAAATAAACTATTGCTTAATGGGGTATTATTTGGAGAAAAAAGCCTTCAAAGGTACCTGGGTGGAAATTACCTAATTAGTAAATTGTTTCAGATAGTTGAAATATTCCTGTTATGTCATTACTAAGGACTAATTTAGATAGAAAATGTATCAAATTAAAGGGAAAATTAAATTATTTTCTTTTTTTTAAATTTAAGTTACATTTTTTAATGTAAATTCCTAGTAAAATGTTTTAGTGTGAGTAATAAGATTGATGAGATAATTTTATTATTAATAGTAAGTAAATAAACTTTAATAATTATTTTACACATTTACTCACAATAAATTTTCAAAATGGCGACCTCCCATAGCAATACACAACCTACATCGTACGCAAGAAATTTTCTTTAAGTCGCCTATACGCTTCTCTGTTTCATTCAGATGTAACTTTTTGACAGATGTCACATTTTTGAGAAAAGGTACTTTTTTACATGTTTAACCTTTTGACAAATGTCATATTTTTTACATTTGTCACTTTTTAGGGTTCCGTAGCCAAAATGGCAAAAACGGAACCCTTATAGTTTCGTCATGTCCGTCTGTCCGTCTGTCCGTCTGTCCGTCTGTCCGTCTGTCACAGCCGATTTACTCGGAAACTATAAGTACTACAGTGATGAAATTTGATGGGAATATGTGTTGTATGAACCGCTACAAAAATATGACACTAAATAGTAAAAAAAAGAATTGGGGGTGGGGCCCCCCATACATGTAACTGAGGGATGAAATTTTTTTTTTCGATGTACATACCCGTGTGGGGTATCAATGGAAAGGTCTTTTAAAATGATATAAAGTTTTCTAAAAAACATTTTTCTTAAAGTGAACGGTTTTTGAGATATCAGCTCTCAAAGTCGTAAAAAGTATGTCCCCCCCCCTCTATTTTTATAACTACGGGGTATAAAATTCTAAAAAAAATAGAGGTGATGCATGCTAATTAACTCTTTCAACGATTTTTGGTTTGATCAAAGTATCTCTTATAGTTTTTGAGATAGGTTGATTTAACTGTAATTTTGCTGCTACGGAACCCTTTGTGCGCGAGCCCGACTCGCACTTGGCCGGTTTTTTGACTTAAAGAAAATTTCTTGCGTAGATGTAGGTTTGTATATTGCTATGGGAGGTCGCCATTTTGAAAATTTATTGTGAGTAAATGTGTAAAATAATTATTAGAGTTTATTTACTTATTATTAATAAAAAAAAATTCTCATAAATCTTACTACTCAGACTAAAACATTTTTCTAAGAATTTACATTCAAAAATGTAACGTAAATTTAAAAAAAGTAAATAATTTAATTTTCCCTTTAATTTGATACATTTTCTAACTTAATTAGTCCTTAGTAATGACATATCAGGAATATTTCAACTTTCTGAAACAATTTACTAATTAGGTAATTTCCACCCAGGTACCTTTGAAGGCTTTTTTCTGCAAATAATACCCTATTAAGCAATAGTTTATTTTTATTTTTATGTAATTTTGGAACCTTGCGGAGTTTTTAAAATTAATAAGGGACCATGAGAATATCTTTTTCAATTTTTAATTTCAACTTGAAAATTCAGAACAGTCTAGCTCGATGATATAATTCGAACTTTCGATAAAAAATAACTAACTTGCATTACAGCTAGGAAGCTGAAACTTTTATAGTTAAAAGAACCACTTAAGAGGATGACAAAAACATAAAAAATGCTTTAAAAAAGTTATCCAAAAAATAATAAAACATAATTAATCCACTGAGGTCGATTTTCGTAGAAAATTAGGAAAAAAAATCATAACTCCTAAACTACTAAAAATTTCTGAACATACATGGGGGTGATTTGGCTACCCCTTGACCTAAGGAATCAAACATTTTCCTTTGGACGTCACTCTTTGGGCCACCCTGTATATTATATTATTTTTATGTAAAATCACAAATAATTGGTATTTTTATGTAAAATCATTAAAATTTCATAATGCCGAACATTTATGAAGTATCTTATTTAGGTATATTTTTAAATTGATACTTGGACGACAGGGGCGCTTCTCTGACATTCATTTGGAACCTTGTCGCACTAGCTGCTACAGGACTGATAGATGTAGGAGATAGCAGAAAAGGGATACTGAAGAAAGATAATGTAGCAGGTTTCTTTTTTTACGGTTCAGCCTTTGCATACCTAGAGTTTTATTTTACATTAACGATTATTACTTCATGGTTTGGTATTTTCACACTTATTGGGCAAATATTTTGGCTTTGATGTTAACATCCTGTATATATTATATTATTTTTCCTCTTAAGAGTCAGATATTACAACGGTCAGATACATTTTATCTGGGGAATAAAATTGTGATGGTGTCACGTGCGAATGTTTTCTTTGTGATAGCAAGTTTCATATAGTATTGTATAGGTACGCTGGTTGCATTGCGTACCAGGATAACATGAACCATGCCGATGAAAACTGAAATAATGTATGACGATCTTGCTGCATTACTCTATCATTGATTATTTATTACGCTTTCAATCTATTCCATGACGTCACGATACTACTTGTCTTCTGCAGTGCAAGAGAGATGCAGTAATCAATCATATACGCATGCGTGAGCTAATCAGCAGGCTCCGTACCATTCATGTGTTCCCAGTATTAATAGGTAACTGAGCCATCCCGCATGCCAGGACCTCGACAGCACAAATAACAACAATTGTAAAAGGATTTAAAACACCTCAGTAATTTTGAATTTTTCAGTTTTCTGGTCGAGTAAAATGAATTACTTTACGACTTCGCGAAAAATTGTTTACTTTCGTCACATTAGACGTAACTTTTAGCCGTAGGTAACTTGCCGTTTAAATTACGAATTTTAAAAAGACGTAGAAGAATAGTTTATTTATAAATATGAGCTGAGTCACATCCTTTTGCTATACTTACCACTTTTGCAATATCCTGTACCCTGTATTAACATTCGAACATTCTTGCGAATCAGTGATTTAACGAATGGTGTTGTTGTAACTGACAAATAATAATTTACCTGGATTTAAATACTTGTTTTTATCTCTCATGTTTATTGGTTTTCTGCTAATCGCATAGCTTTTAACAAACATACAGAGATGTTTCGCTATGGAACGTACTGGGAACACATGGAAGTACAAGAGAGCGGTGGATGGATGCTGTAGCCACGCCCACACCTGCAACTACAGGGGGGTAGGAGGGGCTGCGCGTAGGGAGCCTATGAATGGCCTAGGATCCCTGTATTGTATACAGATAACCACCAATCTACATCACACGAAAATTACGTGTTCAAACAACCAGGACCCCATATTTTTAAGGATATTTTACACTTTAGAAAAGTCTCGAAAATAACTTGACTGAACAAAGTTAAAATATCTATTAATTGACATTACATAATAATATGCAATATAGATAATATTATCTTACCGTTTCTTTAAACATTTCTACACTCCAAGTTAAGTAACCGTCTCATAATGACGAGTAAATGTATTTGCGGTAGAGTGCGTTTATTTATTTATACTTTTATTGCACAATATACAGAAGTAAATATGTACAATGAGGTGGACTTAATGCTAGAAGCATGCGTTTCTTTTCATGATTGTTATTATTTTAGGATTAGGTAAGTAGAGAGTGAAATAATAATGTATAATTCATGTATTCATATCTTTTTATTGACTGTCAGTGTCACAAAGTAATCTTTAGTATTACGTATGTACAGGCCAGTGCTTTACTTGTAAAGCCGAGCCTGGCCCCGCTCGTGGTTCGCCTCGCCACGCGCTGTGTAAACAACCGCGCTCGGCGCGGCTCGGCAAAGTTCGCACGATCCATCACTTGTCGGTTTTTTCGATACAGATCAAAGGCGCGCGCCATCAGCTTCTCGGCTTGTGTTTTCTTTTATCCATATTGAAGAACGAACAAGCGGACAGGTCGGTTCAACAGCGCGATGTGTAGCCGCCACGGACGGCTCGGCTGGCGTAGGGTCGTGCTATCCCGCATCGTTTAAACGAGCAGGCTTGCGTCCGTATTTAGCCGAGCCGCATCTCCACGGACGGCTCGGCTCGCGTAGGATCGGGCTAGCCCGCGTCGTTTAATCGCGCCTTAATAAGGAGGTTTTACCTTTTTAACACCCCCCGCAATGTAAACACCCTGTACTGTAATGTATTTGTTATAATTTTATGTGAACTTATTCCTAGTTCTAATTATGCTGTGTACACCTAGTTTGGATTATAATAACATAAATTTTAAGTGTTCTGGAGACGCTTGAAGGCAGCTTTACCGGTGCAGGTCTGGCGCGGGTGAAAGCTGCAGCAAGCCAGAATCTGGCGCATGGCTTCATGCCTTACCGTCCCCGGCTTTAGGTACCTTTTTAGAAAATGACACCTTGCGAATATCGGTGGCATTAAGGTTGGGGTGCGATGTTGGTAAACCGCAGAAATGCATTTATGGAGCATGGGAGCAAACGACCACCACGGCCTGAGCTGCGGCAGGTACGCTGGCAGGTTCCCCGACACCACGCTAATGACATCATGCAAAGGGCTTTGGTCTCAGCCAACATTCTCAACATCTTGGGGCATCTCAATATATATTATTTAGATTTTTTATTTTATTTTGTTTTTAAGTAGGTATTTAATTAATTTCATACATTGTTAAAACACAAAAATATGATTTCTTTAGTTCTATATATATATTTTAGGTGGTATGCAGCGCCGCAACACACTGTGTGCTTTTGCACTTAGACTGGATCAGCTCCGTTGAGAGTGTTGCTACGAATGCGCTGCAGCTATAATGCAACGGCCAACGAGTCTATTAAAGGACAAGGTTCATCTGTAGATGGAATCAATACATGATAACTTTCGATTTCGTGCGGAACAGAGACAGCTAGCAGATGCTGTCTGCTAGCTAGAGATCTCCACCGGATCCATGCGTTCCTAGTACACCCGGAGCGTTCTCTGTGATGGCGGCCCGGGGGAGCAATGACCTGAGCTCCCCGAGCCTTGATTCTGTATTACATAATTATACAGCATTTATGTAATACGAAAAATGATTTCAATTTTGCATACCCCTTTGAAAGATTTTATTCATGTGGGAAAATTAATAGAGCAAGCTGAATGATTGATTATTTAATTACGACGAAAGGGTTATTTTAACAACTTAAAAAATCCTCATTTCCAGAAATTCCTGACTCAGGAAAAAACAATTATCAACGGAAATGACGTAGACGTACTGAAAATACTGAAATCAAGCTTGAGGACACATTCGGGTTCCCATCTGAAAAGACACCTGGAAAATTCGAATTTCTTGTCTAATCTCTATAGACCGGAATCACAAAGGTGCTGGGACAACATTAATAATTGTAAGAGTGTTCTGGAGACGCTTGAAGGCAGCGTTACCGGTGCTGGTCTGGCGCGGGTTAAAGCTGCAGCAAGCCAGAATCTGGCGCATGGCTTCATGCCTTACCGTCCTCGGCTTTAGGTACCTTGTTAGACAATGACACCTTGCAAATAGCGGTGGCATCAAGGTTCATGTGCGATGTTGGTGAACCGCACATATACATTTGCCGCTTCCCACGTGCAACACACAGTGCAGGACCTCCTGCCATCTGGATCCCACCTGGGATCCGCAGCTGAAAGTGCCGCTAGGGCAAAACATGCGAAATATTGCCTACTTGAACAAAATTACATCTTGTTCCGTTTTCCGTGGAAACGACCGGAGTTTGGGGCACAGAGCCAAAGCGTTTCGTGTCCATTATTAGTAAACGCCTCAAAGATCGCGGTCTCGACAACCGCATCGGATCGTACCTGGCAAGGAATCTCACTCGCCATCCAACGCGGTAATGGAGCTAGGGTGATGGACTGACTGGAACCTTTGGGATTTATGGGATGATTATTATGAGGATTCACGATTAGATAGATATAAAATAATCTTTATTTGCACACCGCAAAACAAAACATAAATCTAAATTAAAGGTTTTATGGGACGTAACATTTGCTTTAAATTTTACACACAGGCTGGAGGACACTTTTAGTATCGTATACCAATATTTTTTTTATGTTTTAATTCATTGGCTTGAGTCAGGATTATTTTTGTAATAGATTGTATTTTGGTAATCCAAGTATTTTTTTTAAGACGTGTCGTATGTTGCAAATAGGTGATAATCGTCCTTATGTGAGCTTGTAATCTATCCTTATGTTAAGACACCTTATAACTTTCAGTCATTGGCTTATATTCGTATTTCCACACTTATAATTTTTTTAGGATTAATCTCCAAAATCAATACACATTATTTTTTTTCCTTGTCCCACCCATAGACCAATCCCCAAACGTCACTTGTTTTTTTTTATAACCGAGTTACGTCTTAAAATATCATTCTTATTTCAACAATCTCATCGAACCTAACACGTAGATCTTGGCTTTCATTCAACAATCTGAAGGTACAGCCGTCTAATTAGGGCATGCAATACCGGGGTCCCGGGATCCCGCTACGGACAAAATTTACGCTTTTCTCAATACCGGTATTGAATGTTAATACCGGTATTGAAGTAATACCGGAATTGGACTTTTTCAGGCTATAAATAAAGCTATTATGATTTAGTTAGCTTTGTGTTCCTATATACTACAAAGCCCACTTGTTACCAACCGTTTAATGCAGTTTTCAGACGTTGAAAATCTACTGTTGTCCATGCGTAAACGAACACCGAATGTAAAAAATAATAATATTTATAGTATAAGTGTAGTATAGTGTATATAAGTATAACAATCTATTTTATTGCTTTTTCTTGTTTAATTTGGCCCTATAGACCTTTTAACACAAAATATGGCATTTATTACAATGAAGTCTAATACAGGTATTAATACCGGAATCCCGGTATTGAGTTATACCAGAACTCAATACCGGTATTGAAAATGTATCCGGTATTGCATGCCCTACGTCTAATGGAAAACGACCACAGTCATGATTTTGTAAATTTTGACCGGTTCCCCGGTTTTCTAAACATAGACGTACTGTTCATATTAGCTTTTTCAATAAATAGGCGGTACGAAGTCTTCTGGAAGATGGGCAAGTGCTATGCAGCGTTTTACGTGAGATTTGATTACTGGATTTCGTTTTGTGTTGAAGGAAATCGCAGAAGCAGTACATAGAGTTAAATACCCACAGCGGAGGGAAAAATTAACACGTTTCCCTCCGACTATATTAGCGATAATACTGTGGAAGCATTCAACTATTGCTGTCCACATTTTGGACTAAGCTACGTGAATGCCCTGCCAAACAGTAACTGTTGACAGTAAAACATTTTTTTTGCCATAATCATCTAGTAAAAAGTTTGATGGCTTCTTTGCCATCTTTGCCAAGACAGAGATGATGACATCATTGTCATCATCTTGGCTTGGCAAAAATGATTTTTACACTTTTAATGGTTTTCAAAAACATACAAGAGAATTTTTTGAATATTATCAAAAAATTTGGCGGCTTAGAAATCTTCATTTTCTCCCCATTTCGTGTGATAACAAATGCATTTACAAACTGACGATCCCTCATGCACTTTTTTTTTCTTTCTAGCTCTGTTGAGGGTGTTGCTACGAATGCGCTGCAGTTATGATGCAACTAGTCTATTAAAGGACATAACTTTTGATTTCGTGCGGGACAGAGACAGCTAGCAGATGCTGTCTCTGCTAGCTAGAGAACTCTACCGGAGCCATGCGTTCCTACTACACCCGGAGCGTGCTCTGTGATGGCGGCCCGGGGGAGCAATGACCTGAGCTCCCCGAGCCTCGATGCTGCATTACATAATTATACAGCATTTATTTGGGAATTAATAGAGCAGGCTGAATGATTGATTGTTCAATTACGATGAAAGGGTTCTTGTAACAACTTAAAAAAATCCGCATTTCCAGAAATTCCTGGCTCTCAGAAAAAAACTATTATTAACGCGATCGTTGGACCAAATATAAAGAGGCCTTTGCGCAGCAGTGGGACACAACGTAGGATATTTAAAAAAACTGTAAAGACGTAGACGTACTTAAAATACTGAAATCAAGCCTGACGCCAGATTCTGGTTCCCATCTGAAATGAAACCTGGAAAATTCGAATTTCTTGATTAATCTCTATAGACCGGAATCACAAGGGAGCTGGGACATCATTAATTGTAAGAGTTTATTTCCGTGTCCCATAGACCAATCCCCAAACGTCACTTGTTTTTTTTTAAACCAAGTTCTTTATTTCAACAATCTCATCGAATCTTACACGTAGATCTTTGGCTTTCATTCAACAATCTGAAGGTACAGCCGTCTAATGCTTTGATACGGGAAACGACCACAGTCACGGTTTTGAAAATTTTGTCCGGTTTCCCGGTTTTCTGAACATAGACGTACTGTTCATATTAGCTTTTTAAATAAATAGGCGGTACGAAGTCTTCTGGAAGATGGGCAAGTGTTATACTTACAGCGTTTTACATTCGATCGCAAGTGCTATGATTTTGTTTATCATTTTTCCACAAAGCTCTGGCAAAATGAAAAAGGCAGCCTTGAGTCTTTGCATTAGGAAAACCAGCTGAAATAACCTGCATAGCGCTTGCCTCGAAATCTGTAATGAACGTGTCTGGATTAAATTCATAGGAAACCATCGCAATTTTTTTGAAACCGTCGTTTCTTTCCTGGTGTTTTCTTATGATGCCTGAAATAAATTGATATTATTATTATCAGTTTTCGTGTCGTTCTTGTTTTTTAGACGTCCCTGTGTATAATTTCTAGAATTTTTTCCAAGATTACTGGATTTCGTTTTGTGTTAAAGGAAATCGCAGAAGCAGTACTACGAGTTAAATACCCACATCGCAGGGAAAATATAACAAGTTTCCCTCCGACAAATTTAGTGATAATACTGTGGAAGCATTCAACTATATTGCTGTCCACATTTTGGAATAAGCGACGTGAATGCCCTGCCAAACTGTTGACATTAAGGGCCTTACCACAAAAAATAGGCAGTATTTAACGGGTGTTTAGGCTGTCAAACGCCTACAAAATCTGTCTTATCTCGTTTTAAACACTTGTTAAATAGTGTTTAAAGTTTTTTGTGGTAGCGCAGTAATATATTTTTTCCATAATCAGCTGGTAAAAAAGTCTGATGGCACATCTTTGTCATCATCTTTGTCTTGGCCAAAACGATTTTTACACTTTAAATGGTTTCCAAAAACATACAAGAGAATTGTTTGAATATCATCAAACAATTTGGTAGCGCAGAAATCTACATTTTCTCCCCCGTGTGATAATAAATGCATTTACAAACTAACAATCTCATCCACATTATTTTTTTCTTATTAAGGGCCAGTTTTTTGATCCGTGGTCAACTTTAACCATTAGTCAAGTCACTTGTCAAGTATGACAGCTGCTTACAAATTTGAGGGGTTTTTAACTAATGGTCGCCATTTTTGACCAATGGTTGAGTAACGTTATGAGGATCAAAAAACTGGCCCTAAGACACTATGTATTTAAGGAGGATTTTTTTATCTGTCGATAAAACTACGAGTTTGTTGCAAAAATTCCGAAGCACGTGATTCCGGTATTCTATCTTCTCTCGGCCGTATCATTCGGATAAGATTAAATCATCATCGGAAATAATACGACCGTAACGTAAATTAAGTATATATGTTACTGTAAAAGCCCAAACAACGGTAAATCCTAAGATTTACGCGTAAAACCTAAGATTTACCAACTCTTAATGGTAAAAGCCCGAAAGATTTTGCGATCCGTACTTTTACCACTATTCAATTGGTTCATGGATTTACATTAAGGCACGGTAAATGTTGAAAAAGCCAGTTTATAACTTATAACCTCCGTAGTCGAACAAAGCGTCCGTAGTCGAGCGGGCTTCAGTGATCGTAACTGATCACTGCGGTTTAGCAACAACCAGCATGGTCAGCCACTGGATGGGTGACCGATTTCAAGTGGTTCTTTTCTGGATGCTTTCGTGCTTCGGACGGCACGTTAAGCCGTGGGTCCCGGTTGCTGCTTCGGCAGCAGTCTGAAGGCCTCTGACTAGGCTTAACCTAGTCAGAGGCCTTCGGGCGGCTTGAAAACGTCTGACAGTCGGGTTGCCCCACTTACCCGACAACTCGCTCAGCAAAAGCTTGCTTGTGTTGGTGTCCACCAACCCGCACTAGGCCAGCGTGGTGGACTAGATCGAAACCCTTCCTTCATTGGAAGGAGACCCGTGCCCCAGCAGTGCCGTAATGAGTCGTGATGATGATGATAACTTATAACTAACCGAACTTAAGAAATATTTATTATTGCAATCTACTTTACTCGACGTCAACAATAATAATACGTGAAAATTATTGTACTTCCGGTTTCCGTGTTTAAATTATCGTTCAGTGAATGAGTGAAAATAAAGTTATTTTCCAATAATCCAGCATTCAATGATAATTCGCATCTATTACTATACACATAAATACCATAATCCGGTGCATTACATCGCCTAAAATAATTATGTTGATTTAAAGGTTTTAAAATGATATAAATTCTGAAAGAAAATAATTTAAGTTTTTGATTGAAATAAATGAATAGGTAATAATTAATCTTTGTTTTATTCCCAAAACCAACTTTTACTAGGTGTCAGTGGTAAAACCTAGCATGTACCAAATTCTAATGGTAAAAGCCCGAAAAAAATGACCCATTTTCACAAAATCTTACATTTACCCACTCATGTTGGTAAATCCTAAGATTTACTGGTAAATCCTAGGATTTACCGTTGTTCGGGCTTTTACAGTAACATATACACCATACATTTTCAACGAGTTTTTGAAATCGTCGACAATAATGGTCGATTTGAAGTAACTTTTGGGAACTGATAAGCGAACTGTATAAAACAGTTTAAAAGGGAAATTTGTAACATTTTTTTTTTTAGATGATTTTTAATTTTTAATTTTTTTTAAGTAAAATAAGAGCCAAAAATAAGAGTCAAGTTCAAACGTAGATATTTAATTCATTTCATACATTGTTTAAACTCAAAATTATGATATATTTAAGGTGGTATGCGGCGCCGCAACATTCTGTGTGCTTTTGCACTTAGACTGGACCAGCTCCGTTGAGAGTGTTGTTACGAATGTTCTGCAATTATGATGCAACGAGTCTATTAAAGGAAAAGGTTCATCTGTAGATGGAATCAATACATGATAACTTTCGATTTCGTGCGGGACAGAGTCAGCTATAGCAGATGCTGTCTCTGCTAGCTGGAGATCTCCACCGGAGCCATGCGTTCCTAGTACACCCGGAGCGTGCTCTGTGATGGCGGCCCGGGGGAGCAATGACCTGAGCACTCCGAGCCTCGATGCTGCATTACCTACATAATTATACAGCATTTACGAGTATGTAATACGAAAAAAGATTTCAATTTTGCATACTTACCCCTTTGTAAAATTTTATTCATGTGGGAATTAATAGGGCAGGCTGAATGATTGATTGTTTAATTACGACGAAAGGGTTCTTGTAACAACTTAAAAAAAACCATATTTCCAGAAATTCCTGACTCTCAGAAAAAAAAAAAAAAATTATTAACGCGATCGTTGGACAAACTATAAGGAGGCCTTTGCCCAGCAGTGGGACACAAGGTAGGCTATTTAAAAAAAAAACGGAAACGACGTAGACGTACTGAAAATACTGAAATCAAGTCTAACGCCAGATTCTGGTTCCCATCTGAAATGAAACCAGGAAAATTCGAATTTCTAGTCTATCTCTGTGGACCGGAATCACAAAGGATCTGGGACAACATTAATTGTAAGAGTTTTTTTTCCGCGTCCCATAGACCAAACACAAACGTCACTTGTTTTTTTTTAAAACCAAGTTACTACGTCTCGTCTTAAAATATCATTCTTTATTTCAACAATCTCATCGAACCATACACGTAGATCTTTGGCTTTCATTCAACAATCTGAAGGTACAGCCGTCTAATGCTATGATACGGGAAACGACCACAGTCACGGTTTTGAAAATTTTGTCCGGTTCCCCGGTTTTCTGAACATAGACGTACTGTTCATATTAGCTTTTTAAATAAATAGGCGGTACGAAGTCTTCTGGAAGATGGGCAAGTGTTAACAGCGTTTTACATTCGATCGTAAGTGCTATGATTTTGTTTATCTTTTTTGAGCTTGTGGAGCCTGGTTCACCTGGGTTTTGGTCATTTTTCCACAAAGCTCTGGCAAAATGAAAAAGGCAGCCTTGAGTCTTTGCATTAGGAAAACCAGCTGAAATAACCTGCATAGCGCTTGCCTCGAAATCTGTAATCAACGTGTCTGGATCAAATTCATAGGAAACCATCGCAATTTTTTTGAAACCGTCGTTTCTTTCCTGGTGTTTTCTTATGATGCCTGAAATAAATTGATATTATTATTATTATCAGTTTTCGTGTCGTTCTTGTTTTTTAGACGTCCCTGTGTATAATTTCTGGTTTTTTTTCCAAGATTACTGGATTTCGTTTTGTGTTAAAGGAAATCGCAGAAGCAGTACTACGAGTTAAATACCCACATCGCAGGGAAAATATAACACGTTTCCCTCCGACAAATCTATTGATAATACTGTGGAAGCATTCAACTATATTGCTGTCCACATTTTGGAATAAGCGACGTGAATGCCCTGCCAAACTGTTGACATTAAGGGCCTTACCACAAAAAAATAGGCAGTAGTTAACGGGTGTTTAGTGCTGTCAAACGCCTACAAAATCTGTCAAATCTCGTTTTAAACACTTGTTAAATAGTGTTTAAAGTTTTTTGTGGTAGCGCAGTTATATTTTTTTTCCATAATCAGCTGGTAAAAAAGTCTGACGGCACATCTTTGTCATCATCTTTGTCTTGGCCAAAACGATTTTTACACTTTAAATGGTTTCCAAAAACATACAAGAGAATTGTTTGAATATCATCAAACAATTTGGTAGCGCAGAAATCTACATTTTCTCCCCCGTGTGATAATAAATGCATTTACAAACTAACAATCTCATCCACATTATTTTTTTCTTATTATGGGACAGTTTTTTGATCCGTGGTCAACTTTAACCATTAGTCAAGTCACTTGTCAAGCATGACAGCTGCATACAAATTTGAGGGGTTTTTAACTAATGGTCGCCATTTTTGACCAATGGTTGAGTAACGTTATGAGGATCAAAAAACTAGCCCTAAGACACTATGTATTTAAGGAGGATTTTTTTATCTGTCGATAAAACTACGAGTTTGTTGCAAGAATTCCGAAGCACGTGATTTCGGTATTCTATCTTCTCTCGGCCGTATCATTCGGATAAGATTAAATCATCATCGGAAATAATACGACCGTAACGTAAATTAAGTATATACATCATACATTTCAAACGAGTTTTTGAAATCGTCGACAATAATGGTCGATTTGAAGTACCTTTTGGGAACTGACAAGCGAACTGTATAAACCAGTTTAAAAGGGAAATTTGTAACAATTTTTTTTTTAAATTTTTTATTTGTTTTTAAGTAGATATTTAATTAATTTCATACATTGTTTAAACTCAAAAATATGATATATTTAAGGTGGTATGCGGCGCCGCAACATACTGTGTGCTTTTGCACTTAGACTGGACCAGCTCCGTTGAGAGTGTTGCTACGAATGTTCTGCAATTATGATGCAACGAGTCTATTAAAGGACAAGGTTCATCTGTAGATGGAATCAATACATGATAACTTTCGATTTCGTGCGGGACAGAGTCAGCTAGCAGATGGTGTCTCTGCTAGCTGGAGATCTCCACCGGAGCCATGCGTTCCTAGTACACCCGGAGCTTGCTCTGTGATGGCGGCCCGGGGGAGCAATGACCTGAGCTCTCCGAGCCTCGATGCTGCATTACCTACATAATTATACAGCATTTATGTAATACGAAAAAAGATTTCAATATTGCATACTTACATTACTTACCCCTTTGTAAAATTTTATTCATGTGGGAATTAATAGGGCAGGCTGAATGATTGATTGTTTAATTACGACGAAAGGGTTCTTGTAACAACTTTAAAAAAAACATATTTCCAGAAATTCCTGACTCTCAGAATAAAAAAAACAATTATTAACGCGATCGTTGGACCAAATATAAGGAGGCCTTTGCCCAGCAGTGGGACATAAGGTAGGCTATTTAAAAAAAACGGAATCGACGTAGACGTACTGAAAATACTGAAATCAAGTCTAACGTCAGATTCTGGTTCCCATTTGAAATGAAACCAGGAAAATTCGAATTTCTAGTCTATCTCTGTGGACCGGAATCACGAAGGATCTGGGACAACATTAATTGTAAGAGTTTTTTTCCGCGTCCCATAGACCAATCCCCAAACGTCACTTGTTTTTTTTTAAAACCAAGTTATAGTGCCACAAACTTATCTGTTCCGGTGAGAGCGAACTAAATTGGTCCATTTAATCTATGTCATGTCAATATGAAATTCATTAGTAAGTAATGAGGTATGGACCAATTTAGTTCGCTCTCACCGGAACAGATAAGTTTGTGGCACTATACTACGTCTCGTCATAAAATATCATTCTTTATTTCAACAATCTCATCGAACCTTACACATAGATCTTTGGCTTTCATTCAACAATCTGAAGGTACAGCCGTCTAATGCTATCATTCGGGAAACGACCACAGTCACGGTTTTGAAAATTTTGAATAACTTTGGAAAAACAGCTGAAATAGCCTGCATAGCGCTTGCCTCGAAATCTGTAGTGAACGTGTCTGGATCAAATTCATTGGAAACCATCGCAATTTTTTTGAAGCCGTCGTTTCTTTCCGGGTGATTTTTCAAGGGATTGTAGACGTCTCTGTCTATACCTACATTTTTCCAAGATTACTGGATTTCGTTTTGTGTTGAATGAAATCGCAGAAGCAGTACAACGAGTTAAATACCCACAGCGCAGGGAAAATATAACACGTTTCCCTCCGACAAATTTAGCGATAATTCTGTGGAAGCATTCAACTATATTGCTGTCCAAATTTTAGACTAAGCTACGTGAATGCCCTGCCAAACTGTTGACAACGAAACATTTTTTTTTTGCCATAATCAGCTAGTAAAAAAGTCTGATGGCACATCTTTGTCATCATCTTTGGCTTGGCAAAAATGATTTTTACACTTTTAATGGTTTCCAAAAACATACAAGAGAATTGTTTGAATATAATCAAACAATTTGGTAGCGCAGACATCTTCATTTTCTCCCCATTTCGTGTGATAATAAATGCATTTACAAACTGACGATCCCTCGTCCACATTATTTTTTCCCATAATAACCGCTATTCCTGGCGGGTGCAGATTTTTTTTCTGAAATGACCGCTTTCTCCAGCATTTATCGGTTATGATATCAATAATGAGTTTGCCAGGCAATTTCGTATCAGGCACTAAAGCTACGAGTTTGTTGCCTAAATTCCGAAGTAGATGATTCCGGCATTCTATCTTCCCTCCGTATCATTTGGATAAGGTCTAGCTTCAAGAATTTTGGAATGCATGCTTGAATCACCATCAGAAATAATACCACCGAAAATTAAACCATACATTTCCAACGACGATTTAAAAGCCTCAACAATAATAGTCGATACCATGCAAATTGAAGTACGTGTATAATTTTTGGAACACTTTTTTGGTCTGTCAATTAAAGAAGAATGGCGAAACCTGACCCGCTTTGCATAAGTTAGCAGCCACTAACCAAACCTATTTTAAGTTATTGATAAAAATGACTGTTATCAGGGAAAAATATTTTAAAAAATCTAAACCATGGGGTTCTTGAGATATTTTGGGGTTCAAAAGTAAATTAATTAAAGATTTTTTTTTCGTTAAATAAGATTTTGATGAATGGTACAAGCACAAATAAGTTTTATAATCTAAATCATGGGATTCCCAATACATAGCGCCTCACAGAATGTATTACATGATTTTATTTATGCAAATAATATCATAATTATTTTTGCACATTTCACACTCAGAAACCTATTTTTATAAAGAGACCAATTTCAAAAATTATTTCATTCTATTCAAGTTCCCGTTATTCCGAAGTAACATAAAATACTTATTATCCAGGAATTCCCACGGGAACACTTTTAAAATCAATTTTTAACTCGAGGGTAACATCTAGTACAGGAGAAAGACTTGATCTTTCAGCACCTATATCTTCGTTCTCCCATACCTCATAATAATAAAATTAATACCAGTATATGCTGTAGTCACGGACTACACATCAGTGTATGTTTCATCAATGGCCGCTCTGGGTCATGGCGCCATAGAGAAATCGCCATTCTCCTTTTTCTCGTCCATGAAGCATATGCTGCAATATTTTTTTTCACAGCAAAAACTTTTTTATTCGGTAATTTTGCCTATAATAGCAGCTGTTCCTGAATGTTCCATCTGCTTTAGTCTTTTTTGCAATGTGGCCCCAAAATCTTTCAGTATTTATAGGAGTGGGATTAGGGCTTCCTCCCGATTCTAATAGATCACTCACTCCCATTATCCAATTTTAGCTCCCTGTATTAGCTGTCATCGTTTGTACGTCAGATTCATGGATCAAATAGGGAAATTGAGATAGGTACCACATTGGCCAGACTTGAAAAATCCTTGTAGACAACATTTTGTGGATCAAGAAATTGTAGTTGCTCAAACTGTTTATTCAGGGGTAAACGCTGTTTTAGCTGAACACAAAGTTGGATCAAAAATGATTGAATAACTTGCACGAATTTTAAGATTTCTGGCTTTTGTCTGGCAGCTATTATATAAATTTTTTAACTGGCGTTTACACCGAGATAGATTTCATTTAACGGTAAAAAGTAAACTTCCTTGACAATCTGATTTAAACTCCTTGGTAAAGTATTTTAGTGGCATGAGACGTACGGCTAATGCAATTGAATGGCAAACACATTTAACAAACATGCAATTTACTTCTCTTATTTTACACGCGCTCCACACTCGCGCGCGTAGATGTTGTTCGCGCCTTCGCGTTCGCGGTTCGCGGCGCTTCCCGTCCGGTTTTTTGGCCGGCGACAAAGGGTACGCGACGTGCGAACGCGAACGCATCTACACTCGCTGTTTTATCTATATATTTTCATTGAAGTTGCGAATAACACTGCGAAGCTTCGTGAGTGTGGAGGGACACAGTTGTGCGTGAACCGCGGCGTAAAGTCACGCCGCGAATTCACGGCGCGACTTCGCGGCGCGAGTGTGGAGCGCGCTTTAGCAATGACACCACCATCATACACAAACATTACATTAGTTGTATCAGCACCAAACCCAACACATTGTGTTATGTCCAAGTTAGCGTTAGTTAGTGATTGTACAAGTGCGCCAATAAAAGTCATTCGTTAAATAGAAAATGGTAGATTTTATTGTTTCTTTCGCAAATAGGTATCCCAGTTAACTTATAAAATTTACATTATGCTAAGGTTATGCCAATGATTTTATAAATTCTGCTAGAATCTGCCAACTTTTTCTAATTTTTTTTTATTTATAGTTATATAATCAGCGACATAATATGCTAAGCTGTAAATTGGAGGTCCTATTCTGCTAAAATCGTACAATTCTGCTAAATCAGGTCACACTGCCTATGCATCGGCACTAAAATTGTACTAAGCCCGTTTACAAATTTGGCGTAGAAGTTCACCATACCCAGAAAAGATCTCAAGTCCGACACATTTTTAGGATTCTCCATCTCAAAAAATGGCCTTATTTTTTTCGGGGTCAGCACTTATGCCATTCTTATCAATGATGAACCCTAAATATTTTACCTTATCCGCGAAAAACTCACATTTTTAACCACAAACTCTCGTAGGTTCTCATCGAGCCCAGTCCCAAATTTGCAGAACCTTGTCTTCTTTTTTAATTCCGCTACGAATTCGTTGATCGATTGGCCCATACCCTGCCGGTGTTGTCGAAAACGATAGCGCTCAGCTACCACTGATGGTGCTGGCATGAGGTGCGCGCGCATCAGCTCTCTGAGCTCCGCATACGTACAAGTTGAAGGCTTCTTCGGGCAGCACAGGTTCTTGAGCAGCTCATACGCCGCATCTCCTCCACCTTGTTTAGCAAAAAGAACATTTCTATCCTTTCACTTTCACAGTATGCCTCCCGGTTACCATTCTCCAAACTAAGCTCGCCTATCTTTCCCGACATTTTAAGGTATTTTGGTGAGATTTATCAATATTAATTATAAATATAAACGCAGCTTGTGAGGTATTAGAGAATTATTGCCGGCAGCGCCAGGGGCAGCGGCAGGGGCGGAATGTAAACGAGGTAACATAGTCGCGTACCATATTATTGGATGTGCTTGATACAGTTCAATAAATTCTGTAACTTTTTCATTTATCCATAAAAAGTATCGATTTCGTTGATGACGAAGGCATTCTCGCTCGACGTCCGCACTCGTTGCGTGATCGCGAGCGTTGGCGCAGCCAACGTTGGGGCCAATGCAATTTTCTAGATCCACACGTTGGACGAGTAGCGTTGGGGCCTGTGTTGGAGCCAACGTATGGAGCCGGCATTTTGACAGTGACAGTTACAGAAAATCTTGTAATCAATGCAAAGTACCTACATATTATTTATCGGACATAAAACATTTTTTTACGGCAAAATGAAAAATTCATAACAAAAGACAAAATACATAGATTTAAAAAAAAAACTTGTAGTCGTCGTCTTTGAACCAAAATAACTTGCTGCTGATGCTTGATGCTTTTTCATCGACATAATGTTTTACTGAAGAAGTCGGTTGTGAGGTGAACATCAAGGCATATGATATATACCTACCTTCTTGATATGAAAATGGTGTTAGATAATTTTAAAGAAGAATTGTGTCATTACTTCTCCGAGCAAGAGATATCAAAGAACACTGTGCAGAGGTGGATCTTAAATCCATTTTTAAATGCACTATAGCTTTAAATGAGGTCAAACCAAATAAGCTCAATGAGAATCTGTTAGAAATATCTGTCGATTGAAAAACATTGGGTTATGACTGTTATGACACCAATAAGCAGCATGCCATCTTTTTCTTTGCCCCCACTGTAGCAACGAATATTCCAAAAGTACCATTTCTAACTACTCGGAAAAGTTATATCCATCGCCGACGCTGCTGCAGAAGAAAAGGCACTAGCAGTTAAACAAGTAAATATTTCTTCCTGGTATATCCTACATTATATGTTTACTAAAGAGTAATGCTCTTATCACAACAAAACATGGTTTAATAATAATTAAAGACGTCACGCAGCATGTTATCACCAAGCTTTCTCTCATACACGATTATATTATATCTGTATCATATGAGAGGGGAAAATAAAAATGACCAAATGTTGACAATGAACCCCATTGAACAAAAATGCGAGCAGAGGTTGTTTCAACAAAAGATTTTTTGAAGAATTTCACATTATATAATATTATTATATAAATCAGCCAAATCATCCAATGTTAAACCTGTGATTTCTATTATACAACACTATAGTAATACTGACTTCACAAACCGAGAAACAGGCTAACTTCTATGCTATGGGTGCAAATTGCGAAGAGTGCGTTTTAATAGACAAAACCGTGGTGTTGGTCGTTTCCCGAATGAGATAGCATTAGACGGCTGTACTTTCAGATTGTTTAAAGAAAACTAAGATACGACACGTCTTCAAAAAAAGAATATGAATGGTACTAAAACAGGCTGAACATAGATTCTCAATAACGATATATGAATGGACGTCATTGAGAAATAAAAGATACATGAATGTAAACCTGCTGTCCCATTGCCTTTGGAGGATTTAATTATAAAAATCTGGGGGTCGTAAAAATCAGCGGATCGATGTCAGCATTAGGAGCACATACTGTGAACCCTTTTTGCAAAACTCGACGTGTCTTTAGATGACAACATCGTGTCTGCTACTACCACAGACTGTGCGAGTCTGATGGTAAAAGTGGGAAGATACGCAATAATAGCCATCATCAGGTTTGTCTCGGCCACGTCATATAGCTGGCGGTGATCAAAGAAAACAAGAAAAGAACCAGAAACAGAAAACTGTAACCTTCTCATCCACAGGACCACTCTGAATAAGTTTAAACTACGGTGGGTAAGTAGGTAAAGGCAAGATTTTATTTAGACAACAATAAAAATATAAAAAGCAAAGGCCCTAACAAAGAACCTTGCGGGACTCCCGATGGAATGCTCATCCAAGACGAGGAAAACCCATTGAGTACAACCGCCTGACTCCGATTTCGAACTTACGAAATAAACCACTTCAGCAAGCTGCCTCTAACACCCTCGTTTCGCAACTTTTGAATGAGTAGTGCATGATCAATTCTATCAAAAGCTTTGCTGTAATCAGTATAAATAGTAGCTACTTGATTGCCGGAATCCATCTGTACAGTAACGAAATCATTGAAAAGGATAAGGTTGGAAACCGTAGACCGACCCTTAAGGAATGCTGAAGGAAGGCCCATGCTGAGCCGGACTGAAAGAAGCACTAAGTTGTTTGTACAGTTGCCTGTAAACTATGCGCTCAAATACCTTAGCGACTAAGCACAGTTTCGAGATCGGTCTATAGTTTTCAACTCGATCCTTTGGACCTGCTTTATGGATTGGTGAGATTAAAGCCGATTTCCATTTCCGAGGTACAACTCCTTCTTTTATTGACCTATGGAAAAGAATTGCGAGAGGAATTGACAATTCTGTAGCACACTTTGTGATTAATATGGTCGGTAGGTCATCTGGTCCAGCGGCTTTAGATAAATCAAGCGATTTTAGGAGCTTTTCAATTTCACTGATATTTATTTCAATTGACTCAATGTCACTCACAGAAACTTTATCATAAAGATCATGATCGATGCTATTAAAATGGGTGTAACTATTATTATTAAAAGTAGAATGAAAATAGGCCGAAAAAATCTCACTTATACCATGACCAGAATCACTTAAAGTACCTGCATATGTCATACTTGAGGGAAAGGCTCCACTACCGCGTTTATCTTTCATGTATGACCAAAAAGCTTTAGAGTTTTTTTCAATGGCTGATTCTATACTAAATTTTCTATATGTAAACAATGTTCGACTTGGGCTCTAAACCTAGGTTTATCGATAAATTAAGCGTTGGTACTAACAAAATATGAATTATTACAATTTGTACAATGTTACATATCATAGACGATCTACGAGCGTAAACATCCTCCAAATTCGACAAAATGTGTCCAGCTTGATGTTCCGCCAAACATTGTATAAAAACTCGATAAATAACTTCCCTAGCTTGACTACGAATATTTTTCTTCATTTTCCTAATTGCAACCATGCCTAAATGGTTGCTTTTATCTAGATTATCCTTATAATTAATAAGAAAATTCAAATAACAGCCAAACACCAATTGCCATAAACAATTGTTATGACTTTTATGTTTCTTTTCTAATGGTGTCAGGCTCCTGAAAATTTTAGTTCCTCAAACATTAATTTCATGAATTAATAGTTTCACTGTAGTCGTCATTGCCCAAAAATAGTCGTATCATACTTTCGGAGTTAGAGCTATACTTTATGGAGGATTATAGCTGGATGTCTCCAGCTTTAACCCTCCAGTCTCTCTAGAACAGTGTTTTTCAACCTTTTTCATGATGCGACCCCCCTGGTATAAAAAAATATTTCGCGACCCCCTTGACCCTTTCGGTTTTTTATCATGTATGTGTAAGTTACAGTATTCACAATATTCATTCCATACGTAGTAAGTAGTACATACTTATCGGATTTAAAAACACATTATTTTACAAATACACACATCGGATACGTGTGGCCATTGCAACCAGGAATTTCTTTTTCGTTTTTTTTTTCTTTCTGATGTTAGTTGTCAATGGTTAAAGGAAAATAAAAAGACAAAATACCTGGCTTTACAAAAATAAAATACGTGTGGCCGTCGTCTTTGAACCAGGCAGGAAGGCCTCCACGCTACGTTTGCCTAGTCGTGGTCTGTACTTGAGAACTCGTTTACCCCAAAGGTTATCGGTTTTTCGGCAGATATGACCACCACACTACCACTTCAGCTTGCATATTTTGACAGCTATGTCAGTAATCTTAATCCTCTGACTGACCTCATTTCTGATACGATTTATCAGAGAAACCCCAAGCATAGCTCTCTCCATAGCACGCTGAGCGACTTTAAATCGGTGTACTAGTCCTACCGTCAGTGTCCACGTCTCTGCACCATACGTCATCACTGGCAGGACGCACTGGTTGAAATATTTAGTCTTCAGGCTCTGAGGGATGGCCAAGGAGAATATGTGCTGACAAAGTTTCCCGAATGCAGCCCAACCCAGTTGGATGCGCCTTGCTCCTTGTCGATGTTGCTTCCTGCCTAGCCGAATAGTCTGCCCGAGGAGGTATATAGACATATTCTTGCACAACTTCGATTGTTGCCTCACCAACGATCACCGGTTCGATGTGAGCATTGTACATGACTTTCGTCTTGTCCAAGTTTATACCCCGAAGCCTACTCGTTGGGAAGCAGCATTTAGGCCACTTCCATCATCCAGCTGAGTTCCTGCAGAGATTCTGCCATAATAACGATGTCGTCCGCGAAGCAGAGGTGTGACATGTAGGTACTCGCCATTTATACATATGCCATGTCCAGCGGCATCGTACAGACTCCTCAACTCCTCGATATAACGCCAGTTGATTTGAAATCTCTGCAACGCTTCCAAAATTGCCCAGATCTCCATGGAGTTGAAGGCTTTTTCATAGTCCACAAAGGCTAGAAACAGAGGCTGATTATAGTCTTCTGTGTAATATGCCTTACTGTGTGGAATGTGGGTGTGGTCCATTGTACTAAAACAGATCCACGATGGGATAATTTAATTATTAAAAAACAAGCTCAACCTTCACATTTAAGAAAATTTTAAGTAAAAGTATTTATAAAGTAAGTGTCTTTCTTAATAAATTAATATTAATTGTCTTTATTTTTGTTTTACTAAAGTTCTCAGTTTTTTCGCCCTTTGGCGACCCCCCTACAGAAGCTTCGCGACCCCCCAGGGGGTCGCGACCCACAGGTTGAAAAACACTGCTCTAGAACAAAGGGTAATATCGACTTGGTTAAGGTCTCAAAAAATATTCAGAAATAGTCGTCAAAAGATTACAGAGATATAAAGGTACTTTGCTGCAGCCCTGGTGGAGGATTACAGCTGGAGGTATTAAAAATATCGAATATCGATTTTGTTTCTTTTTGCACATATTTTTACTAGTTTTCCTCTACCTCCTGTAGGTTGGCTGGTAGAAAATGCTGTTAGCATTAAGCCCTCCTTTTGTACATATCTATATTAATAATTTCGTCACGGGGTACGGTGGACTTGATCGAAACCTTATATGAATAACAAAGCATAAAAAAATATTGATTTTGAGTCGACAACATATATCCGCAAATTTCGGATTATGGAGTATTTCGTTAAATTCCGATGGCACTGATATACAAACAGCTGTCGCCATTTTTAGTTTTGACACTTATGTGTTATTCACATAACCCATATGTTGGCATGGCAACGGTCGGTTATTAACAATTAACAATGTTATTAAATGGACGTCACAGAGTACTTTGTATTATATGGACGCATAGACTAGAATATTATAACTGGAGACGTACTAAGCAAAATTCCTCGATGTAGGTGTATTTACCCACAAAAATTGACGCGAAAATAAGTTAGCGAATCTCGGGAACGCTGAACGCTGAAAAAGAACCCATCTTTAGTGCGAAGTGCGAGACGAGTGTTGCGGAGGCGAAGCCATGCCGGAATGACTTTATAAACCAGACGTAAGACAAAACTGCAAGCAAACTGCCTATAAAAAATCACACGTGTAGTACCTACTAATACAATACCTATTGCCAAATTTCATAAATGGGAGATTAATAGTTCACGAGAAAAAAAATCCTGAAGTTTTATAATTTTGTTAGAAAATTTCATGCATTTTAGCAATGATTTCAAAAGGAAGGATAGGCCCTTCAGAACATTTTACTCAAACCTTCTTCATACAAGCAAAATAACTGTCATCTGTCATAATTTGTTTGAACTATGTCAGTGCCTAGCAACTATCTTGACGACGTAACCTTGTACGTGCGTTAATAATTTACCATCCCGGACATTGTTTTATTATTTGCAGGCGCACATATCAATAATTGAAGACAAATCCAACTACTAAAATTAAAACTGATTTGGGCTGTAGACCTGTAGAGCGTCCCGTACAAATGGACTAAAAATCACGCTCCAAAACGTAAGTGTGTGCAACAAGAAAATGTTCTCGGAGGATAGTCAACAAAAAATGACGTCCGCACAAGGTTACAGCGCGCGGCCATTGTAGACTTTGGTAGTAAAATAATTATCACTTTATAATGTGTTTATTACTTAATTTAATGGTAATTACCGATGATACGATATTCGATGTTTCTTTTTGACCTTTGTATGATGGTTTTTGCAGCCTTTCACAACACAACTACATATTTATCACAAGATTCACAAGACCATCTCTCGGCCACAGACAACTGTCGACTGAGGAGCGTTGGCCCTAAAATTACGATTTTAGGGCCAACGCGCGGGTGCCATTTTTTTGAGTGGGAGGCCCTGTCCTTACGCTAGTAATATATATGTCAATGCATTTTAGTTTGTTTTTATGACACCATCGACCATAGATCACCACAGACAAAAATACCACAGACTAATTAGAGATTTTTGTTGTTGTGTTACTTTTTTACCTTTTTTAATACCTTAGAATAATAATGTCAACCTGAAAATGCATAAAATGATTCTGTGTTGTGTAAAATACTAGAATAATGATTTTATTTCTGATTGAATTACCTTTTTATTGCCTTACCCTGCACATCCTAATTTGGGCTTTTGTCTTATTATAAAAATTAAACAAAAATTTTAAATTTGTACACATTTTTAATTACTTACTTACTTACTTATTCCCAATCTCCGCTGGGGAGCAAAGGGCCGAAGTGAAGCGCCGCCATTCTTTACGATCTTGGGCCAGCTCAGAGACATCCGCCCAAGACATCCCCGCCTGGCCCATTTCCTTTTTCACAGAGCGCTGCCATGTCTCTCGCGGTCTGCCGAGTCTTCGTTTACCGCCCTCGGGGTGCCATGTCAGCGCTTCCTTTGGGACGTCTTCAGTACGCCTTAGAACGTGTCCTATCCATCTCCATTTGCGTTCTTTTACGGTTTCTGATACAGGTTTTTGATGTGTTCTGCGCCAAAGTTCCTCGTTGGAGACAAAGTCAAACCAACGGATCCCTAGGATACTGCGTAAGCATCTGTTTACGAAAACCTGTAGCTTGTTCGTGGTTTGAACCGTTTTCTTCCAAGTTTCGCAACCGTAGAGGAGAACGGTCTTTACGCACGCGTTGAACAGGCGGATCTTGGTTTGGAGACGGAATGCGGAAGACCTCCACACTGGGCTTAACATGGCAAAAGCTCCACGGGCTTTGTTGATGCGGTTGCCGATATCCTCGTCAGTTCCACCATTTGGTGTGATTTTGCTTCCCAGGTAGGTGAAGGTGTCAACATCTTCAATTGATTGGCCGTTGATTTTAAATGGAGTACGGTCCGCAGTCATTACTCGCATTGACTTTGTCTTTTCTCTGTTGACATGCATGCCCACTCGGTTACCCAAATGGACGAGGTCATTGAGTTTCCTTTGCATATCAGCGCTATTTTCGGAGAAAAGACAAAGATCGTCCGCAAAAGCGAGATACTCCAGAGATGTTCCATCGGACCAATCCAAACCTCCTTTGCCATTCTGCTCCATCATATCCAAAATTACTTCGGTAATCATGATGAAGAGTAGTGGGGATAACATGCAGCCCTGCTTGACGCCAATATTGGGGCTTATTGGTTCGCTCAGCTTCCCTTCGTGGATTACTTGGCAAGTGTAGCCATTGTAGGCTTCTTTAATAAGGTTTCGCATTTTATTCGGAACGTGAAAATATTTCAGCGTATCCCATATCGCTGACTGGTGTACCCTATCAAAGGCCTTCTCAAAATCCACAAATGTCAGGAAAAGGGCCTTTTGCCACTCTGTTGATGCTTCCAGAATTATGCGGAGTGTGTTGATTTGGTCCGTGCAATTTCTTCCCCTGCGGAATCCTGCCTGTTCACTCCTAAGATGTTCATCTACCCGGTTTTGGATTCTGTAGAGGATGATGGCATTCAGTATCTTGGACACTATAGGCAGTAATGTGATCCCTCGCCAGTTTCTGCAGTCACTTAGGTCACCCTTCTTTGGGAGTTTAACGATTGCCCCCTTCTTCCACTCCTCGGGTATCTTCTCTGTCTCCCAAATCTTTTCGAGGACTGGTTTCAGGATGCCTACTGTTGCAAGCGGATCGGCTTTGAGCATTTCCGCTGAAATATTATCGAGTCCTGGTGCCTTGTGACTCTTGAGCTTCTTTACCGCAGCTAATATTTCAGCTATGGAAGGTGGACTAGCGTCGAAGTCTATATTTTGAGTGTGCCTCGCGCAGTTCAGCTCGGCTTCCACCCCATCGTGTTGGTCGACTCTGAGTAACTCCTGAAAGTACTCCTTCCATCTTCGCAATACTTCGCCAGGCTCACACAGTAGCTTTCCTGTCTTATCTTTAACAGGGCGAGAGGGTTTTCTTGGTTTCCGCGTGATTTCTTTTATGACTTGGTAGAGTGTACGGGTATCTCCCTTGTACGCTGCATCTTCGGCTTTTCTGGCCAAGTCATCTCCCCACTTTCTTTTATCACGTCGTACTCCCCGTTTCACTTTTCTCTCCATGTCCCTGTACTGCGCCGCAGACGTGTTCCCGTGCAGCAGAGATTTGGCTTCTTTTCGCGCATCTATCAGTTGCCATGTTTCAGCTGTGATCCAAGGTTTGGTAGTTTTCCTTGTGGTGCCAAGAATGCTGTGTCCGGCTTCGAGATATCCCTCCTTGACCTTGCCCCACATAACATCTAGAGAATCCTCCTCATCGAAGTTGAGGTTCCTTAGATTTTCTCGCACCGCTTCGCCGAATCGTTCCCGGGTCTCATCATCCTGAAGTTTCGCTACATCATATCTTCTGGGTTGAGTTTCAACTCTTCTATGCACAGCGGCTAGCTTCAGTCTGATTTTGCCCACTACTAGATGGTGGTCACTGCCAACGTCAGCCCCTCTCTTGTTCCGTACATCTAGTAGTGAGCTCCTCCAGGTCTTGCTGATCGTGATGTGGTCGATCTGGTTCTGTGTGCGTCCGTCTGGTGATACCCAAGTTACCTTGTGGCACTCCTTGTGAGGAAACAAGGTTCCACCGATGACTAGGCCATGCATCCCGCAAGTTTCAATGAAACGCTCGCCATTGTCATTCATGGTTCCAACACCGTGTTTCCCCATGATCATTTCTAAGCTTCTATTCTGGCTCCCTACTTTGGCATTTAAGTCTCCCATCAGTACTACAATGTCTTTCCTCTTTATTTCGCGAAGGGTCTCGTCGAGTTGCAGGTAGAAGTGGTCTTTCTTTTCGCACTCAGTATCTTCTGTTGGGGCGTAGCATTGTATAATGGAGACATTTCTAGCTCTTGTTTTGAAACGCGCGGTAAGTATACGCTCGTTGATTGGTTTCCAGTTGAGAAGGCACTGCTTTGCAGACTTGTTTAGGAGAAGGGCTACTCCATATTCGTGCTTATCCTCTTCATTTGGTTTTCCAGAGTATAGCAGGGTATAGCCATCACCCACTGTTTCTTCACCAAAACCATTCCAACGAGCTTCGCTGATGCCGAGAATGTCAAGACTGTACCGTCTGGCCTCCCGAAGAACTTCTTCAAGTTTTCCATCTTTGTGCATTGTCCTAACATTCCAGCATCCAATTCGGGTGACCGTTTTCATGCCAAAGGTCGTCGTTTTTTTAGCGGTCCGGTTTTTTTCTTCGTCTTCGGTTTCTGTGATAATGGTGTTTCAGGTAGATGAGTTATCAGCCCGTCGTACCCTAGTCTATTAGTGGGGCTGCCACCTCAAAGCCTTAAGACCGGCTCGGTTTAGTACGGGTAACCTTCCCTGTGAGTAGATCCTGTTTTAAGGCGCAGGATACTCGCCCTTTGCCCTTCTATCCTCGGCAACTACAGCACTAGGTGGCGGTCGCACCGAAGTGCGGCTGTAGCAGTATCCAGGGTGCACGGCGCGGACGTGGATAGAGCGGACTGACTGGGTTCTGCTAGTTGGTAATTGTGTCCCGCCACTGACACAGCAGAAGTAATTCTGGTATTTTTTAGACAGTTCTCACCTCACAATCAGAGACTATCGCCAGTCCATAACCCAGCTTCGCCATGCTGCGTGATCGGAATAAACACAGCATGTGGAAGAGTATATTGCAAAGAAACAAAAAACTCAACCAACCCCCACATACACATTTTTAATTGCATTTATTAATTCTATAAATGGGTCTAAAAACTCCCTATCACATCTTTTCCTCCAACAGTACTCTACCAACCACACACACGCACTCACGCCTTGTACTAATGTACTCCCTTGCGGGGTAGGCAGAGGTGCATTGCTGCACCCACTTTTCGCCAGAGTTGTCGCGAAAGATCGCGAATCACATTTCGACTTCACTTAAATCGAGTAGAATTTTCAATAGTGTAGACGAGCCTAAAATTTATATCGGTAACTAGTGGGTAGAAGTGAATACGGGGCGACTCGACGGGTGTGGTGGAGCGCCACTTTTGTGTGAGCAGCCGCGGTGAGCAGACGGTCAGAGTGAGGGGGTGATCAGTACCGTGGGATCGTGAGGACCCGGCGCAGCGGAGCCGAGGCGACCAGGCACGTGGAGCCGAGGCGGTAGTGATGGCCCGGTTCAGACAATAGTTACAGCGAGTACAGCTAAGTGATCTTTCTACTTACTTTTTATCTCTCGTTTATGATTGATAAGTTATACACTTTATTTCTTGATGGACCAATTGTGTTTATAATGAGTAACGAAACTATGGAGATAATGTAAGTGGAAACCATTTTATACTTTATTTTCTTGGTGTTTGAATTGTGATTGCTATTGACATTGATTATGCTAATGTTGGTATGTCGTTAAGCATACGGTAATTTGAAGTCGTACCCCAAATAAGAGTGGACTACTGTGACTTGGGTAAATGTTTAACTAGAGTGAGAAGAGAATATACTGTGTGGTCAGGGAGGGCTATAAGGGGTGGTTGGAGGCCCTTCGTCGGTATCTACAGAACCGACATTTAATGTTTATAAATCATTAATAGTGACGAAACATGATATGAGAGAGTGATAGATGATGAAAGAATGTTAAACGTATGCACGTGTGCATTGCGATGCAGGTACGCGTACTACGGCCTTTAGCGAAGACGCGAGGCATGAGCTAATGACAGTAATCGTATGCGAGTGTGCATTGCGGTGCAGGTACTCGTATTACGGCCCTTAGCGAAGACGCGGGGCATGAGTTGATGATAGTAAACGTGTGCGGGTGTGCATTGAGGTGCAGGTACTCGCATTACGGCCCTTAGCGAGGACGCGGGGCATGAGTTGATGATACACTGCCGGGCAATGAAATAGTTCCACTGATATAAAACCAAATTACTCCTAAACGGAAAATGCTAGCTTAATGACGCCTTCTGCAATATTGTAGAATATTTAATTGCGCATCAGAATATTCCCATGTAAAAACTTAAATATTGTAATAAAAATTTAAATTAAATGTTTAAAAAAAAATGGGGCATTTGGCAAATCAAACAAAATCTCTAATTATGCGTTTATTAGGTGTAAACGTGGTATTTTGATAACTCAGTACTTGGTGTTTCCTCCATGTGCTCTCAATACAGCTTCTACGCGATTGGGTATGCTGAATACCAGATTCTTCAGCATATGCTGAGGAATGTACTCCCATTCTTGGATGAGCGTGTCTTTCAAGCCACGAAGTGTAATTGGAGGTGGATCTCGGTCTCTCACACGTCTGCCAAGCTCGTCCCAAGCATGCTCAATGGGATTCAAATCGGGGCTCCTTGCTGGCCACTAAATATTGTAGATTCCTACGTCATGAAGATACTCATTTACAACTTGAGCAGTGTGCGCCCGTGCATTATCGTGCATAAACATGGCATTCTCGCTCATATTGGCCAAAAACGGACCAGCATGTTCATTGAGGACCTCATTGATGTATCTCACAGTAGTTAGGTTCCCGTTTTCGATTGGAACTAACGCTGTTCGACCCTCTGCAGAGATACCCGCCCACACGTGAAAGCTGCCTCCGCCGTGTGCCACTTTTTCTTCAAAATATACTTGTGAAAAATGTTCACCTGGTTGTCGGTATACTCTTTTCCTCCCATCGTGATGGTACAGCATAAATTGTGACTCATCTGAGAATATCACTTTGCCCCATTCGTCCTCACCCCATTCTGTATGATCACGGGCGTATCGCAATCGGGCAACTTTATGATGCCGTTCCAGTTTTGAGCCAATTGCTGGCCTGTAAAGCTTTAATCTTCTTTCGGCAAGACGTCTCCTGACTGTCCACTTGCTTATTGGCCCCATTCGAACTTGTAGAAGTTGTTGTTGAACGGCTACTCCCGTCTGATGTCGATTTCTTAACATGATTTCCGCAATTAATCGATCTTTTCGGACTGTTGTGCACTTTGGCTTGCCACTACCTGGTCTTCTCAGGTTTAATCCAGACTCCCTAAACCTTTAGATCACTCGTCGTACAGTAGTATGAGTCACACCCATTATTCTGGCCGCATTTCTTTGGCTGGTTCCCATTTCCACCATGGTGATGATTCTCGCACAATCCTCACGTGGTACAGGCATGCTTTATGGGTACGAGACCCGTAAGACTTCATAATTTTATAATTCTTTCACAACGACAAAAAAAATAATGAAATAAAAAGAAAAACTAAAAACTAACCAAATGTTTTCCTAAATTTTCAAACCCGAAAATTTTCCTTCTTATCTTTTTTTATCCATGGCTTCGAAAAGAACACTATTAAAAAGAGTTTGCATTTAAAAATGTTTGCATAATAAACTATATTTCATTAAACTTTTTAATTCATGAAGCTAGGTTCTATATCTTAGGAGATATTAAGGTGTTTGTCGGCATTTTGTGGGTGGAACTATTTCATTGCCCGGCAGTGTAGTAAACGTGTGCGGGTGTGCATTGAGGTGCAGGTACTCGCATTACGGCCCTTAGCGAAGACGCGGGGCATGAGTTGATGATAGTAAACGTGTGCGGGTGTGCATCGAGGTGCAGGTACTCGCATTACGGCCTTCAGCGAAGACGCGGGGCATGAGTTGATGATAGTGAACGTATACGCGTGTGCATCGTAGTGCAGGTACGTGTATTACGGCCTTCAGCCAAGAGGCGGGGCAAGTGAGGATGCTATTGACATATATTATGCAGTCTGAAGCTTTAGTGCAATGCAATGGCAATGAGAGTGGATGTATGTGATTGGAGTGTAATGTTTTAATATAGGCTGTGTTACCACAGTGCACCGATTTGATTCACCCGGTGAGAGTTGGCATATTCGTATTTATTTTAATTTCATTTCTTATAGTATGAGCACAACGTTACCATATGAGACGGTCCGGCAGGGTACGATTTCCTGTGCCTATTCTACACGAATCACAACCTCATATTACATCTCTTAAATATGTACCTATGATTGAATAGTATCATGACAATTCGTGATCGCCATAATTATGGCGGTTCGCGACAAGAGTGTTATGTTAGTCCCAATGTAATAGGGGGCGGGCCTATTGCCATTTTACGGGCACATCCAAGACCCGAGAACAAATATCTGTGTTTAAACAAATATCTGCCCCAGCCGGGAATCGAACCCGGGACCATCGGCTCAGTAGTCAGGTCACTAACCACTACGCCATTCGGTCGTCTACCAACCAATCTTCAAAATTTTCAGTGTAATTGACTAAATGGAATCTTTTTTTTAGATTTCTCCATTGACTTTCTATTCGTTGAGTATGTGTCCCGTCTGGCTCCACAAATGAGTTGTCGAGGACAATAGTCTCACGGCAATAATTAAACCAGTTGCAAATGCTTGCACTGCTTAATATTTCGATTCGTGAGGCCAGAGCACATTCCTTTTTTGTGATTTTATAATTAAAATCACCAATGGTATCTTGATATTTTCAAACCACGTATTTAGGCTTCTGGTAATCTTCGGTTTCTTACACTTGCTTTTGTAACACCTGAAAGTGCCAACAGGCCCTAAAGAAGCATTTAGGGACATTTGGCTTCGATGATGTTGACAATTTTTTTCCCTAGGTAACAAACCCATTTCCTCAGCAAATTGGACACATTTTTCCTCCGAACATAACTCAGCGCCAATCTTTGCCATATTCCAATGAGTTAGCAATTCCTCTTTATATATGTGCTTCCGTTTATTGCTTGGTTGACCTGAAACAAATAATAGAAATCGTATATTCATGAAATAAACAAAGATAGTTTACTGTGTTAGTTACTTCAATATGAACAATGCTTACCAGAATTACGTGTTGCTGCTGTAGTTGGGACGGCCCTTTCAGCCGAGGGACCCGGAATAGCACTAGATTCACCAGCCTCAAGCGCATCATAATTGCGCTTAAAAGCCACATTTTGTGTAACAGCTGCCGAAAGCGGCTCAACAGAGTATATCACTTCCACAACTTGAGCGAGAAACTCAATAGAGTCTATCACTCTACGCAATCCAGACACGGAAGGAGCGTGAGTCTAACACTGGCGTCACTTCACTAAATCCATGAAACTCAGACACAGGGGTAGAAGGGGCTTCTGACGAAGACGAATCATCAAACGACTGCATGCTGGTATCCTTTGAATGCTCTCTAGCGCAATTACACTTGGCTCTAAACGCGAGTACAGACAAAAAATGACAATAAGAAAATATTGTATTTGCCGCCTTTTTATTTGTGTGTTCCATATACTCATAATAACAGATAAAGTTTTTGATGATGTTGCATCTAACATTATTATTCCGAACTCCATAAAATTTGCATTTTTTTAAAGTGGAACACCGCATCAAGCATGTCATCTCTAAGTAGTCTGTGGTCAGAATCATGATTGTCTTTAGTCTTTACTATGTGCTTGAGTTTTAATTTGTGTGTTCCACTTTTTACTTTTTAAATTGTATACCGTAACAAAGTATAAATGAAACGCTCCGCTCCGCTCCGCTGCGCTCCGCTTTGGTTTTAAACGAACATGTGCACCTAACCTGACCTCGCTTTGCTCGTCGTCGCACCTACAACTAGGTTTCGATTCGAGGGATTTTGTAGTCCTACCATCGTAACAAAGTATATATGAAACGCTCCGCTTTGGTTTTTAACGTACATGTGCACCTAACCGCTCCTCCTCGCTTTGCTCGTCGTCGCACCTACCTCTAGGTTTCGATTCTAGGGATTTTGTAGTCCTACCATCGTAACAAAGTATATATGAAACGCTCCGCTTTGGTTTTTAACGTACATGTGCACCTAACCGCTCCTCCTCGCTTTGCTCGTCGTCGCACATACCTCTATCAGACAACCCACCGTTATCAGACAAATATTGCTATCCTTGTCTCCTTTCTAACCGGCATGCATCGCACGCATAGAAAAAAATTTATAACAATTCCATACATAGAAAGCTGTTAAGTGACTGATAAAAAAAGACAAAAATTATAACCGTAGAATAAATTTACATATTTTAAAAAACGGCAGCGTTCTACTTCGGGTTCGTCTAAGATCACATTTACTATCACTGGTGCATTTGATTCTCTTATTCAAAGTTTATCAATAGCTTTCATAGATAGATGGACTATAAAGAGGTACATACTTGAACTGAAAAACGACTTGTCACAATGAATGAAAAGTTTAATTACGTATAAAGATAAAAAACGCAGAGGAACTACATTGATCCGAACTAAAGCTAAAATCTATACAAAAAAAACAAAAGACATTCATTATTCCACATGACAATGTGGCTAAAAAGTGTACGAGTACGAGTGTGGTTTCGAGGTGCTAAGTGAAGCAGCATTAATCTATCATCATCATCACGACCCATTACGTCGCCACTGCTGGGGCACGGGTCTCCTTCCAATGAAGGAAGGGTTTAGGCCTAGTCCACCACGCTGGCCAAGTGCGGGTTGGTGGACCCCAACACAAGCAAGCTTGTGTTGAGAGAGTTGTCGGGTAAGTGGGCAACCCGACTGTCAGATGTTTTCAAGCCGCCCGAAGGCCTCTGACTAGGCTTAACGACTGCTGCCGAAGCAGCAACCGTGCCAAGCATTAATCTATGATGAAGAAAGTAAATTTCCAACATGTACGGGTAAAAATGCTTACCATTTTGAGGTATCAAATTTTATATTTTTTGAAATTAACTATAGTGATCCTTGTAATGTTTAAGACTTACCCAAAGATTTAACATTACAAGGAATCGATTATAATTTTTAAAATACTATTGTAACAAGACTGCTAACCGTTTTCCCGCGAAAACAAATCGCGCGCCGAAAACGGTTAGCGTCCCACGCCGCCGCGCCGTTTTCCTGCGCATCTCTACTGCGCAGACCGCGTCCCGCGTCCTCCCCTTCACCCGCGCGCACCCCCGCGCTCGCGCCACCGGCCAGCGAAGCCCGCGCAGTCAGTCGGCGCCCACCCGTTTCCCGGCTACACGCTCGCTCTTGCGCCGCTTCGGAAATAGTTAATAGTTTTAAGCACAAAGACTACCTACTTGCCTATTCGTGTCTGTAGAACCTGAAATATACTGTGAACATAGTGTATTCCCTGAGTTTGTTTCCTATCTACCACTCCCACGATAGGACCCTTCTCATAGTGGCGCCCAACTCGCGGAGACGCGTGAATGTAAGTGTGTGCGAAGAAAAAATATGCTGCCGAAAAGGGAAGAGCGAAGCGTCGTGACCTCGAGGAAGACGAAAGCAGCGGCACCGCCGGCGCGACCACGGTAATGCCCCCAGGCGGCGGCGCGCCCGCCGAGCATGCGGCGCGTGGCCCTCCCGCGGCGAGCGGCCTCCATGCCGCGCCCGGCGCGCCCTACGCGCACGAGGAGCACGCGGCGTGCGGGCCCCCTGCGGTGCCCGGCCGCCCCGCCACGCCCGGCGCGTCCTACGAGGACGCAGCGCGCGGTCGCCCCGCCTCGCCTGGCCCGGCTGGCCCGCCCTACGCGTCCTATGAGCACGCGGAGCGCAGCCGCCCCGCCTCGCCCGGCGCGCCCTACGCGCACGAGCAGCACGCGGCGCGCGGGCCCCCTGCGGTGCGGCCCCCCCGCAAAGCCCGGCGCGTCTTCCGAGGACCGAGGACACTCGGCGCGCGGCCTTGACGACGATGACGACCGCAGCTGCACCGGCGAGGGGAAGGTGACGACCCGCCCCGGCGCGCCCAGCGTGCCCGCGGCGCGCGCTCCCGCCGCCTCCCCCGCCGCGCCTGATGCGCCCGCCACGCACGACGCGCTATACGAGTACGCGGCGCGCAGCCCCCCCGCTACACTCGACGCGTTCGCCTGCGTGCTGCTGGACACCGTCGCCAAGGCCGCCAAGACCAACCGCGTCTTTATGGAGAGGACGGTGATGACCCGCCCCGGCGCGCCCAGCGTGCCCGCGGCGCGCGCTCCCGCCGCCTCCCCCGCCGCGCCTGATGCGCCCGCCACGCACGACGCGCTATACGAGTACGCGGCGCGCAGCCCCCCCGCTACACTCGACGCGTTCGCCTGCGTGCTGCTGGACACCGTCGCCAAGGCCGCCAAGACCAACCGCGTGTTTATGGAGAGGACGGTGATGACCCGCCCCGGCGCGCCCAGCGTGCCCGCGGCGCGCGCTCCCGCCGCCTCCCCCGCCGCGCCTGATGCGCCCGCCACGCACGACGCGCTATACGAGTACGCGGCGCGCAGCCCCCCCGCTACACTCGACGCGTTCGCCTGCGTGCTGCTGGACACCGTCGCCAAGGCCGCCAAGACCAACCGCGTCTTTATGGAGAGGACGGTGATGACCCGCCCCGGCGCGCCCAGTGTGCCCGCGGCGCGCGCTCCCGCCGCCTCCCCTGCCACGCACGACGCGCCCGCCACGCACGACGCGCCCGCCACGCACGACACTCCCTACGAGTAAGCGGCGTGCAGCCCCGCGGCGCGCGCTACCCCCGCCGCGACCGCCGCTATACTCGACGCGTTCGCCTGCGTAACGGCGGCGCAGCTCTCTGTCTTCATGGAGAGGACGGTGATGACCCGCCCCGGCGCGCCCAGCGTGCCCGCGGCGCGCGCTCCCGCCGCCTCCCCTACCAGCACACGGCGCCCGGCCGCCCCGCCTCGTCAGGCTCGGCTGGCCCGCCCGGTGCCTTGTACCAGCACGCGGCGCCCGGCCGCCCCGCCTCACCAGGCTCGGCTGGCCCGCCCGGTGCCTTGTACCAGCACGCGGCGCCCGGCCGCCCCGCCTCACCAGGCTCGGCTGGCCCGCCCGGTGCCTTCTACCAGCACGCAGCGCGCGGCGCGCAGTACCCCCGCGCGCGCAGAACCCCTGCGCAGACCACCCCACCGTCCGACCATCAGTGTTCACGAGGACGACGAACAGTTTAGGGGGAGGACCAGGGCTGTCACCGTGCTACTCCGAACGCGAGGGCGCTTAGTTCGGACTAGAGGGGGAGGATGTAACAAGACTGCTAACCGTTTTCCCGCGAAAACAAATCGCGCGCCGAAAACGGTTAGCGTCCCACGCCGCCGCGCCGTTTTCCTGCGCATCTCTACTGCGCAGACCGCGTCCCGCGTCCTCCCCTTCACCCGCGCGCACCCCCGCGCTCGCGCCACCGGCCAGCGAAGCCCGCGCAGTCAGTCGGCGCCAACCCGTTTCCCGGCTACACGCTCGCTCTTGCGCCGCTTCGGAAATAGTTAATAGTTTTAAGCACAAAGACTACCTACTTGCCTATTCGTGTCTGTAGAACCTGAAATATACTGTGAACATAGTGTATTCCCTGAGTTTGTTTCCTATCTACCACTCCCACGATAGGACCCTTCTCATACTATCGATTATTAACTATTCGGGAGGCTCCGGAAGCACGGGACTCTATACCTTACCTGCAACTGCTATAGCCAAATAAAAAAAAATGGAATTGTTTTGTTGATTTGAGGAATAATATTGCTACATTTTATCAAAAGTTTTGCCCCATTGCCTAATTTACACAAAAATCTAGTGAGGAATAATGCTAGAAGGTATCTGTAGTAATAATTTGGTTAGTGTAATAGCTTTCATTAAGTTTCTTTTCAATAAATTTTGGAGAATTATAGCTGGAGGGACGTCTTATTTACAGCACACAATAGAACCAAAAAGCAACTCATTGAAAATAATAAATAAATATAAACAAAGAAAAAATCATTCTGAGTTCCTGTCGGTAGCAGCACTCCTCTCTATGGGGATTTGGACAACGTGTGCTGCCGATCCTGTGAATACATAGGATTTATTTTGACCATTCTTGACCAAACCTCGTCCATCCCTCCCCGGGCACAACTCGTTGACCAGGCGTTCAGCCAGGGGTTTCAAGGCCCATCCGGATCTGTACTGTCGAGAGCTCTAACTTGCAAGGCCCTTCTTGGGCCACTGGGAATCATGTCTGGCAGCACTACTTTTACCCATCATTTCCAGAACAAATTTGTCAATAGTGGTGATTTTCTCCACTATTTCCCCATGTACTAGTCATTACAAACTCTCATTTGTAAACAATTAAATGAATTGGATCTACAGGAGCTAAGTGCAAAACATATGCATTTAAACTGTTAACCTATATTGAGCCTACTGGTGGTGAAGGAAATCTGTGCCTGTAGTTATTGCAGTAGGTTCACCACGATATTTTTTCGCAGAATACCTGCTGGTGTGCATGGAAGACGACCAGATGTTTATGGTGGCTGCTCGAGGACTGTGCTGGCAGCTGTCTGCAGCAGATGAAGAGCGAGGGTCTGGAACTGCGAGGAGACACCAGGTCCTGGCAGCGGCCACGACCCTGTACCAGACTGCCGCAAGAATGCTCGCATTGGCTTCCGACCGCCGCTTCTCTACCTATCTGGACATTGCGCTGTTGCTAGCCTGGCCCTCAGACGATAATTGTTAGTAATTTACTGTTGGTGCTAGTTTTATTTAAATTTAAAGATTTTTTAAAGAAGAAAGTCGTCTATGAGAATTTATCATAATTATCTCTTAAAAAACCGGCCAATAAATACACATAAAGATAATCATCATCAGCCAATAATCATCCACTGCTGGACATAGGCCTCTCCCAAGGACACACGCCACAACACACGGTCCTCGGCCTTCCTCACCCAACCACTTTTTTTTTTTTTTTTTTTTTTTTTTTTTTTAAAGATTTTATTATCACTCCACAGACTTTATGTCCGTGCCTTTTTGAGAGATCAATATATTGTGAGAGTTTGGTTGTTTTTTGTCTTCATCTTTTAACTACTCACTACTCAATGTGGAAGCTTATAATATATATATTTTATCTTTTATATATATATACCTATATATTATTAATAATTTTTTTTTTTTTTTTTTGCACTCCTGGAGGAAAATCTACACAGACACCTGGGAAGGGGACCCAGGTAGTGTCGGCCTTTAACCGACTAAAAACCCCCAGTTGTGCATTTCTTGTTTTTTTTTTTTTTTTTTTTTTTTTTTTTTTTTTCTTTGTTTCACACAGTCACACTTACAATTATAATGGCAACAAACATTTGAAGGGTAGGGCCAGTGTCAGCTGTCTTCAGAGAACTTAACAGACGCCTGTCAGTGGCCACACACTCCTTTTGTCATCGCTGTTGTTTTGCCTGGTGTTAATGTGTGACAGTGTTCTTAAAACTATCTTAATTTTATTGGTTAGTTCTTATACAGATAATATTAATTCATGATATACTATACAATACCTACATATCAAAACTATACAATACATGCTATATACTATACATAACAAAACTATAAAATACATGCAATACGGTTTGGCCGTCAATATAAAATTAAAATCAAAATTCTCCTATTCCGCTCCATTTTGCGTTGCCAAAAGCCTTGATTGCTGGGCAACGACCTCTTTGTCCCGATTTTTTATTGCCATCTTTAGGTTGTACTCGAGGATCCGTTTCTTCGGTGCTGTTATTGCCGTTTTAGCGAGGTTGCCGATAGCGTCCTCGGTGTCATCCGCATAGTAGGTGCAGGCGGAGGTGTGCCTCGACAGCGCCACTACTGCGTGAGGTATGCTATCGTGCAACTTTATTTTATCTTTTGTTTTTATGATAATGACGGATTCGTACGTCAATCCCTGTGCTTCGTGTATGGTTAAGACGCGTGATCCCGTTCCTTCTCCAAACCCTTGGCTGGTCAGGGTCTCTTTTTCTTCCTGTGTATGCGTCAGGAATAGAGTGTTGGTTTGGGATTTTGGAATTGCTGCGTCTGTAAACCTTTTCAGCTGCAGGGATTGGATACGCGTTGTGGCTGCGTATATGCCTGAGTATACTTCTCTTAGGGCGTATGCAACATCCATGGGGTTTCTGTATGAGCACAACAGCTCCTGGGTGATGTTTGCTACCAGTGTTGGGCGACTGTACCTTAGTTCGAATAGGTTCTCTCTGTCTATGTACGGTAGCTGGTTGATGTCTCCGATTAGAGCAATATCACTGGCACGGGACAGGCGGGCGGCAATTACGATTGCCCCGAAATGGTTCATCAGGGCCTCGTCAATTATCAGGCGTTGGCATCCGACATGTTCTCTAAAGCCGTTTACTAGGACTGATGCCATCGTACGTACCCTAGTTCTAACCATGTCCCCGATCCTATGCGCTAGCCTGTTTCGTATATCGACGGCCGCCTCAGTTGTCGTGGTGATAATGGTGTCTTTGCTCACATCGAAGTTATTTACCACCCAGGTTGTCTTCCCACATCCAGGTACCCCGTTCACCCAAGCGATGGTGGGCATCGTCCAGCTATTCCAGGTAGCGTTAATGGTTTCCGCTTTTGCTAGGATTTTGTCCTCTAGCATAATCCTGGTACACTGAGCTACGACCACCATTTGGTTGTTGTGTGGGAGAGTGAGTTTCGGGATGTTGCGTTCCCAGGGCACGAATCCGCATTCCTCGCTATAAGCCGCCATATACGCTCCAGTCATTTTGCCTCTGAGGACTTGGCAACTACTGTTATCGTATATGCAGGCTTCGGCCTCCTCGAGTAAAACTTTTAGCCGGCTTTCGTTCTCTTGCCTGTAGGTCTGCATGATCGTTTTGCAGGACAAGAGATTTACCTGCTTTGTGGCGGTTGCACCCAACCACTACCCGCCACTCGCCTAAGGTCGTCAGTCCAGCGGGCAGGAGGGCGTCCCACGCTACGTTTGCCTGTTCGTGGTCTCCACTCGAGAACTCGTCTACCCCAACGGTTATAGGTTCTTCGGCAGATATGACCAGCCCACTGCCACTTCAGCTTGCATATTTTGACAGCTATGTCGGTAACCTTAGTCCTCTGACGGATAACCTCATTTCTGATACGATCCATCAGAGAAACCCCAAGCATAGCTCTCTCCATAGCACGCTGAGCGACTTTGAATCGGTGGACCAGTCCTACCGTCAGTGTCCACGTCTGCACCATACGTCATCACTGGCAGGACGCACTGGTTGAAGACTTTTGTCTTCAGGCTCTGAGGAATGGCCGAGGAGAATATGTGACGAAGTTTCCCGAATGCAGCCCAACCCAGCCTCCTTGTCGAAGTTGCTTCTGCCTAGCTGAATAGTCTGCCCGAGGTAGACATATTTTTGCACAACTTCGATTGTTGCCTCACCAACGGCGACCGGCTCCGGTTTGATGTGAGCATTGTACATGACTTTCGTCTTGTCCAAGTTCATATCGAGGCCTACACGTCGGGAAGCAGCATTTAGGCCACTTAGCATCCAGCTGGGTTCCTGCAGAGATTCTGCCATAATAACGATGTGGTCCGCGAAGCGGAGGTGTGACATGTACTCGCCATTTATACATATGCCATGTCCTTTACAGTCCAACGTCTTAAAGACATCTTCCAATGCATTGGTGAACAGTTTCGGAGATATCACATCCCTCTGTCTCACTCCACGTTGCAGTTGGATAGGTCTTGTCTTGTGGTCCTGTACTTGGGCAGTCATAGTAGCGGCATTGTACAGACATCTCAACACTTCGATATAGCGCCAATCGATTTGGCATCTCTGCAAGGATTCCAAAACTGCCCAGGTCTCGATGGTGTCGAAGGCTTTTTCATAGTCCACAAAGGCTAGACACAGAGGCTGATTATACTCTTCGGTCTTCTGTATAATCTGCCTTACTGTGTGGATGTGGTCTATTGTACTAAAGCCTTTTCGAAACCCAGCCTGCTCTGGGGGCTGAAACTCGTCTAACTTTTGGGCAAGACGGTTCGTCATAACTCTTGAGAACAGCTTGTATACATGGCTTAAAAGCGAGATCGGTCTATAGTTCTTCAGAAGGGTGTTGTCACCCTTCTTAAAGAACAATACCACGACGCTCTCAGACCATGCCTCCGGTGTAATGCCATTGTGAAGAACCGAATTGAAGAGCCTCTGGAGCTGTTCGAGCATTGCAATACCTCCAGCTTTCAGAAGCTCTGTAGTAATTCCGTCTTCAGCCGGAGCCTTGTTGTTTTCGAGCTGCTCAAGGGCTATCCTAATCTCGCCTATGTCGACGTCAGGGATGTCGTCAGTGTAGGGGCGCTCTGGAATCGGTGAGCTGAGCCACAGACTTCTGCGCGTGTGAAGCATAAAGTTGTCCGTAAAAACCTTCGATTTCGGCAAGAACCTCCGGCTTAGAGGCAACAATATTACCATCTGCAGACCTCAACTTCGTCAAGTGGCTTTGACCCCCGATTTTGCTCAATTGCTGCTTCTATGGCGCGTGTGTTAGAGCGACGGAGATCTCTTCGTATCAGCTTCTTTATACGCTTGTTGAGTGCCCCTAGTTCTAACGAAGTGTCACCTACCGACGGAAATTCGCGTCTCTGCTTCATAAGCTCGAGTGTCTCGCTTGAAAGTTTGGATTGCTTTTGCTTCTCATGCTAAAATTTCCGTGGCCCACCTCACGAAGAGCCAATTCAATATTTGGATTGTATGCGCGTCAATATCTGTGGTGGTTTCCAGCGATTCGAATCGGCTCTGTAATTCTCTCTGGAAGCTGGTGTTGCCAGCTGTAATTTGGTGCAGTGTGGGACGAAGGGTCGACTTCACCAGACGTCTCCTCTCCAGCTTGAAGTTAATATTCAGAGTACCTCGGAGAAGTCGGTGATCACTCCCAGTTTTAAACCTATTGATCACTGAGACATCTCTGAATATGTGCCGCTTGTCAGTCATAATGAAGTCGATTTCGTTTTTCGTCCTACCATCGGGGCCTACCATGGGCAAGTCCACTTCCTCTGGGGCTGTTTCTCAAAGAAAGAATTCATCAAGTACAGCCCCTCCCTTTCGAGGAAGTCAACAAGCATTTTCCCTCTCTGGTTTCTGCTACCAAAGCCATGAGGTCCTACCCTCGATTCGTCGCATTCTTGTACTCCCACTTTGGCGTTGAAGTCCCCCATCACAACGGTGTATTGGGTCTTAGCAGTACACTTGATAGCTCTAGAGATATCTTCGTATACTGCTTCGACTTCTGTGTCAGAGTATGCCGAGGTTGGTGCATATACCTGTACGACCTTCAAGGAATACCTCTCGGTTAGTTTTAGTACTAGGTACGCTACCCGATTCGACACACTGCTGATCTCCACTACGTTGTTGACAAGGGTCTTGTTGACGAGGAATCCTACGCCACCTTGGGACAGTTGGTCGCCCTCGCGATGGTAGAGCATATGGCCGGACTCCAGGGTCATCGTGTCCTCGCCCTCTCTACGGACTTTTGATAGCCCTAAGATGTCCCATTTTATTTTGCTAAGCTCTACCTCGAGTTCTACCATCTTCTCGTCTTCTCTCAGTGTCCGTGCGTTGTATTTCGCCAGTTGTAGTCGTTGATGGCAGCCATTCGTAGCCCGGGGATTCTTCGCACCCCCTGCCCTACCGTACCGTACCTAGACCGCTGCCGTAGTCAGGAATAGTAGGGCTGCCGGGAACTGGGGGCCGGGGCTTTGGGTATGACTCCATGGAGGATTTTGCCATAATCACCACGCTTGGCAATGCGGGTTGGTGATCGCAGGGCTACACTTTTCGTACCGGTGACGCTGCTGCCCATCGCCGGCCTATGGGATTTAGTGTAGCTGTTTTTGGATGGTTATACCGCCATCATCCGGTCGCCAGAGCCTCGTCTGTTGTTTAGCAGGGTGCACCACGGGCAGGTGAGGTTGGCAATTGGTTCATTCGGATGTTTAGAACCCTTACACCCCATAAAGTTAAAAAGATGCCATATAAAATTCAATTAAAAAATTCTGGTACCATATCCGGGCTAGATATAATATAAATAATGAGAACAATTTGTAGCTGTGATCGCAGCTGAACAGTTATAAACTTTAGTTTGTTATAAATTCCGTCCTAGTAGTCTGTGTCGCGCTAATACACATCGAGCTGGTGCGACGGAAATCTTTTGTCACGCTCGTCTTGCGCCCCGTGCTAGGCCTTCAGCACATCGTGTGAAATTCTTACTCACCTTCTCTCCACTCCGGATTTTATTTATGACAGTTTCTCTTTTTTTAATACTACTAAAATGGTAAAAGCAACCCTTTACTACCAAAGTTGGGGAAAAAAGCATGTCTATTGCATTCATAACTGCGTTTTTGTAATCTCAGGTATAAGCATGATGATGGAGAATATTGTGGAAAATGTCTGTTACCGGTTCAACCCTTACTTCCCGGACAGGAGACTCAAACCCGAAGAGATCTATCCGAAAAACCCACACGACCAGTTCCCATACAAACTAGGTAACAAATCTAGTCAAATCATCTATCAATACAGATCACCTGCTAGTTCATCATGATTAGCCGACAATCATCGATTGCAGCAGACATAGGCATCTTTTAGTGTATGATTTGATTTAAGTATTTAAATTACCACATTGGTAAAATTTTCAGAAGCGCAAAATTTATCTTTGTGAGACCCGTCTCGAGTATTTCCAATGGGGAGTAACGCGTGTGAATTTGCCGCTAGGGGCGCTGGTGTCGACTGAGGTTAAGTGACATTTTACTTTTCATATAATTTGTTTGGCGGGCTTCGTGATAAATTATATTTTCGTTCATTTCCCTGTTGAAAAGTGATCTCTTTTCGCGAAATTATCGCAAATATGGATTATTTATCGATGAATGTGCACGCTTTGAAAGCTGAATTAAGGAAAAGAGGCGCATAAATAAGCGGTCTCAAAGAGCAGCTAATTCAGAGGTTAGTTTGTTTACTGTTTACAAACTTATTTTTTACGAAATGTATGCTTGTTTGCTTAGGTAACAGCTATGTTTTTGCTTTTTACAGACACCAAGACTATGACCGTAACAGTAACTTGGTTGTTAACGTAGAGGACAGCATCATACAACAAAATGATTCAGTGTATACTGTTGAGTGGCCTTAAGAAACTTTGTATAGCAGTGTAAACACTAAAAATGAAACTCCAGATCTAGATATTGTCACCAATGAGTAACTACTTTGGAATTTATGTACAGTGTACGTACATACCATCGCTCTTACGGTGAATGAAAACATCGTGATAAAACCTGCATATCTAGATTTTCGAACCCACCAACCTGCAGAGGACCAGTGTGGTAGGAAAGTCAGGTCCAAGGAAAGGAAGGTCCAAGCTTAGGAGTGGAGTTTAGACCTTAAGGCCATATGGACAAAGGCTCCATTCGAGTGAGCCAGGTGCAGGTACTGCCACCCCCACAAATAATAGAATACTTAGTATACTATACTACCATTATTAAGTTTCAACTAACAACTCAACCAGCATTCATTGTGTGGATTACTAATGTGTTATATTTTTTGTATAGCAGTGTGTTTAAACGGAGAGGATAAATAAAAGTTAAATCAGTGTGTAATTCTTTTATTTTTAGTGTATTTATTAAATGCCTAATCCTTATTTACATTATGTTCTTTCTGAAATTGGTTATAATGATTTTCACAAACACGAGATTATCGGATAATAATTATTTCACAAGCCACTGTTTTAGAACAGTTTTATCACTTGGTAACATATGTCCTCCTTTTCTTTCCCAATATAACGGATCTGAACAACATTGCGGCATAGTAACTCGATATGATGATAGTTATTTTATAATTAATAAGCTTATAAGATTCAAGATTTAAAAAAATTATTTGGCGCCAATTTGATAAAGTCGCCTTTGATAAATTTGACAGCTATGGTACCTCTTTACCTCAGTCGACAGTGGCGCCAACTGGTGAGCAAAAAAACGGTAGTCAAACAAAAGCCCATTGTCTTTTATTTTACTTACGAACTGGCTCAGCGACCCGGAGTGGATTAAGCCCAAAGTGCGCCTTTATTAGACGATATAGAGAGAATAGAGACCGCACCAAATCCCAATGTCTTACTTACTCACTTCGATGGGTAAGCAACATTAAAGTGCGTCAATCTTCTCTATTCTGTGCCAAATATTCATCATTTTAAATAAATTACGATCGCATGTTCATGCAGGAGCGGCGACGGAGCACCTGCGCCAGGTGTTGTCTCTGCTGCTAGTGCTGGTGAGGTCCACACTGGCGCGGCTCTCGCGGCATCCGGCGCTGCGGGGCCGCCTGCCTTGCCCTGACCGCTACGCTCAGGTGTTAGTATTAGTAAATCATGTTTGATTGTTACCTACTATTGAGAATTAGCGGACTGTATTAACTGGTTTAAGCGAAATTTGGAGAAAAACACAAGTATTCGTTGTCAACAAAACGTATTTAACAACCATAATATATTTACACCGACGGATAAAAAGGCACAATGAATACAAATTCGAATTATGATGTAAAAAAGAAATGTAAGTATAGAAAGGTTTAGGGTTGAGGTTTATAAAAGGTTATGGTTCCACAATACCTACCCTGCGAGCATTGTAGATGACAGGCTTTATTTCCCTTTTTACTTATGGAGTTTCAATTATGGAGTTTTTTCTTTGAGAAGCAGTTGATGAATGCTGGCTATAAATAGAGTATAAATTTTTATTATTGGTATAAGCTACTTATCTAGGTTTCAGGTTTGGAAGAATGCAAAATCTGCTTACTCCCGAGTAACTCGAATCTCGACTCGAATCCGACTCGAATCCACTCTTAGGTGTATACTTATTCTAAAACTACGGTAAATTTTCTGACTAAATAAAGATAAACTGTATACTTACCTACTTATTCTAAAACTGTATGTGTATTTTTCTGCCGTTTGTAGCGTGCGTTGAAATCCTGCGGGCATAGGGGGCATCTGATGAAGTCCTGACGGCGGCGGTGCTCTGAGACATTCCAACAATTCACTCGTGAACAACTCTGTGCTATGATTTTATGAAGGGGCGGCATTTTATGTTGTTATTAACATCGTGTTTGTTTATTTTACGATTTCACAGTTTTATGTGAGATTGGCCCACCTCCACCTTGTATCATATCCTATTATCAAAAGCATAAAATAATTTGTTAAGGATCCGTAGTATCAAAATCATATCATTTTCAAAATTACATGATGGGTGTAGAAAGTCGCGGATACAGACAAAATACCAAGAAAAAATATAAAAATCCGCGAGGCCATAGGAATACAATTAAATTACTTTATATTGCTGTTATCCTGCCTATATTTTTTTAAGGAAAAATAAGTATTACATTTTCCAATATAACACAATCGGTATTCTGCTAACGGTGCGTGAATGAAGCCAGATTTAATTCGAGGGGTGAGGGGTGGTGCGCAATTTCAGCGCTTGTGAAAACCAGCCTTATTCCTGTCTAGGCTAGATCGTGTTTTCAGTCTAGCACTACATTTTCCAGCCGCACTTCAGCCTCCTGGCTAGGTCTGCAATCCTGGTACACCGAACGCAATCACATTCTATCTGTACATTTGTTGCGTATCGACACCGCCGCTGCGATCGGTATTTCGTTTATAGGTTTGACTTGTAAACCGTATTTCACTAATAAAGCGAGACGAGGGAACGATCAGAGTACTATTTGATTGTTGATTTTAATTTAGGTTCATTACCCAAATATGTATAACTGGGAAACATGCGTCTATTACCTGGCTGAAACCGTGTTAAAAAATAATTAGGTATTTACATAGGTATTAATACCTAATTATCGTGTATTAGGTAATGTTGAAGCAGGGCTTCCTACCCAATAAAGGAGTGCATAGGTATTGATACACCCGTATCCCAGTTTAGAATTAATTAATTACAAAATTCCGGCTCTTTTTAATACATGTAAAAATTTGAACACAATATTTAGAAAGAAATAAAACGTTTATTCAGTGCACTGCACACACACACCAAATACAAACATAAAAAAGTAAAAAGTACACAAAAAAGATAAATAAAAACAAGGTAGGTACAGTACAAGATCCTGAAAACGGAAGTGGACCCTAACTTTTAAGTACAATGATAAAGTCTTTTCAAAATCGCACTCTCCATTGTCATGACCCTATAGTTGGACTATACAACTAAAAAGGAAACAAAAAACAATACTTAGGTGTGTGTGTTGCCAAGCACCGAAACGGACGTTCTATTAACGGACGTACCTATTTCCGTTTGTGGTTGGCAATAGTCGTTTATCTATTTAATATGTATCTATCTAATTATTTGTGTAGATATATCAGGTGTCTGACACCTATATTACAAACTCTGCCTAGTTTGGGGTCGGATGGCCGTGTGAGATGTCCCCATATATTTACAGTTGCCTGACTTGGATATTCCGGTACACTTGCGTGGCGCGCGAGTGTCGCGAGCAGCGTGCCACGGTGGCCGCGCTGCTGACGGCGCTGCTTCACATCTACGGGACCAAGCTCGACTACCTGTCCTACTCTATCATGCCAGGTTTGTGTAGCCACGATAAAAATAAACCCACCATTTATTTACAACAGGCACCGCGAGCCTTCTGCGGACAAATTCATCATCGTCTACACAGTCGATTGTGTACTTTGGTGAGCCTTGCACCTATAGTTGTTGGTACCATGGAACCTACCGATGCATTGGCTCTAGTAGGTAGTCGATGCATTTCTGTACAAGACTTTTGCTTTACTTTAGACTTATCTCACTTGTTTTAGTTTTTTATTGTGGTACCCTTTACATTTCACTTCCAACAGGCATGTTTTCTCTTTAAACAGTAGAATAAATTCTTGTCAAAACTCTATATGACCGTCAAATGACATGTTATTTATTAATTTTATTATACTAGTGAATAAACAACACAACTGATGAATGACTGACAAGTTCACACACACAAACAGATTATTCCGTCGCGGCTCGGGTGTGGAGCGGCGCTCGCGTCTCCGGACAACGTCATAATCATACCATACTTTATCGGATTTGCAGACGTGATGACTTTGGCAGTGGCGACGGAGCTGCCACAGCGGAAGGGTTGGCTCGGCAATGTGCCTTTCTCTGCGAACTTATCCGATGCTACCTTCAAGAAGACCCTGCTCCGACTGTCCGTGCATTTCCTACAGCTATTTCCGAAAAACATATTTGTAAGTTCTTATGAGACTGTGTAACAGTAGGAGTGATTCATTATTGAATACAGTAATTCAATTATTAAAATTATAGCATGAAACAGTGGTTTTTTTCCATTCAAGTGCTCATTGTTGGTTACTGAATTTCTCTTTTAGCTCGTGGAGCACACGGGCTGGTTCCAAGGCCTCACGTATCTGGTGGACCCTGGGCTGGCCTCTCTCCGCACCAAGTGGTCGTGCAGCATATTCGCGGAACTTCGCCAGGAGGCGTTCCAAGCGATGATTGTGACACTCCCTATGGTCCATTGGAACATCGTCAGCGAATACCAACTCATACGCAGGTTTGCTTATAAACTTATAAACATGTTGTTGATGCGTCCCGAGTAGATGGCTTCAAATGTTCCAGGAAAAGAATGACTCTTGGGAGTAAAGCTGAATTTGATTGTTTTCTGCTGTATTTCTGGAGCAATGTTGTTGTTATTAGAAAAGTCCATGATCGTAAAGATTATAAAGGATTTATAAATTCGAATTTTGTTATTTTGTTTTTTTTTTTACTTTAAACTTTTACACAATACAAGTAAGACTGAGCCCATAACCTGTTGTACTTAGAAAAGTCGAGGATTGTAAAGATTTTAAACTTATTACTACATTTCAAATGTGCACATGACGGAGGCGGACAATTCATATATCAAATAATATATTATATACTATACGATGGTTGAGTCCTAAACATCAAAACAATGTTCAACGCGTAAAGACTAGCATTAAGTGATTTTATAGATGCGGTGTAATCTATAAAGTAATTCAGATTATAAATTAAGATCCTCGTAAATTGGAGTAGTAAGCAGAAAGTCTGGGTGTTTATCAGCCTCTTTAATAATATCAGCATTAATTTCCAACCTTCCCCAACCCACATCGCATATCTCCCTAGGACTCAGTCCCCAGTCTTTATCATCCAATCAATTACCAGTCTATGTAAATCTTTCTCGTTCACTTGTTTCATATACTGTGTCTTTCCCAGGCTGCTCTGGTATATAGAGTGGTACCCCCAACATCAGTATGAGGTGGCTACCCTATACTGGGCGTTGCGTCTGCTCCACGCCGCGTTGTACCAGCGGCGGCGGGTGGAGCGCCGTGCGTCAGTGAGACAGCTGCATGACGCTCACGGTGTCAACATCATTGCTAGTAAGCACTTGAAGGATTATTTGTTGTGGATGTGGTAAATAAACATAAATTGTACTTAAAACTGTTATTCGGCTACTCAAAGACAGCTATTCAAAACAGGACCGAGCATGACAACAGCACCATATTAGTTGCGCTCTAAATAGTTCCAATATCTCTAACAGCACAGATGTTTTTTAATAGTTTGCATGTTCTTAGGGACCTTCATTCTTTTGCTGCCAGGAATATGCAGAATACTTGCAAAATTTTACTCACTGCATGCTTCATCTTTAGATCTATGCCACACTTTGATGCGCGAGCGACGCCCACCCATAGTGAAGTGCCAAGAGATTCTGTGCATTGGTCTGAAGATTCTGACCAGCTCTATGGAGAACCGAGAGGAAATCTGCAAGGTCATGGAAACTGACTTGATCTGGCCGGAGCACGTTTGCATACTCGCCAAGAAAACCCTTGATGTCGTCATCAAAGCTCTGGACCAACACCTGATCGTTGGCAATAAGTATGTGCCTAATTACATTCGAATTTTACCTATATCCAATATACACTCACGGGCAATGAAAAGGTTCCACTGAGAAAAGCACCAAATTATTCCTAAACTGAAAAGGCTGGCTTAATGACGCCTTCTGCAACATTGAAGTACATTTCATACAGCATCAGGATATTATCAACTTAAAACGGCTATATTTTGTTTAAATTTTTAATTAAATGTTGAAAAAATGGGTTTGTTTGGTGTCGGCATTTTTTTAGTGGAACTTTTTCATTGCCAGTGAGTTTAAAATGTACAGGCCGAAATTTTATCTGAATAGATTGTATCTCAATGAATGTTTTTTTCTGTAGGACGGTTTCATATTCATGTGAATGACGTTATATTATTATTACCTTCAGGTATATCATCACATTATTAAATACAATTTGGGAATGTATTATCTGGTATCCGACGTATAGACATTGGTTTCTGGACAACAATGGCGTCTACAGACTTCTAGATCTAATAACGGTAAGACTATGTTCCACATCTTCTAAAATAGCGGTTATCATAGACTTTATAAAGTTATTCTGTATTGAACCCTCAGTAGGTACATTTATGGGTAACATAGTAAATATTATTCATTTATTTTATTTCCCTTCGTTTTTCTTCTTCGTCCGCATTAGAAATTTTTCATTTACAATGTGTTCAGAACAACGCGGACTCGGGTGTACCCTCATACTCAATGGTTCAGCACTACAAGGTGTTCAGATCCTTTTAAGACTCAGCTACTGAGTTTCGAAGTACGAAATTCCGCTGTTTGTGAGTCATGAAGTACAGTAAGGGGCAGATAAACCTGACCCCATTCAGAAGCATTGTTACTATGAGATGGGGGTCAGGTTTCTCTGCACCTGACCGTACATGATTCCGATGTACGGTGGCCTGCGCCTAAAAGTATACAGGCGGAGATTTTAAAATAGCGATCTCAAGCTCACATGCTGCTCAAGCACATCCACATAAACACCACTGCTACACACATCACACACAACACGTCCCCGGATTTATAACAGATGTAGCTGGTCCCTTCATCATCAGGGATCGCTATTTTAAAAACTCCGCCTGTATACTTTTAGGCGCAGGCCACCGTACGTTACTTCGAAAGTACGGAATACCTCTGTGTGTGGAAATGTATGGAATAGTTTTTTTTTTATCTGTGAACTTCCGATCGGTAGTTATTGTACCCAACATATTGAGCATTTTTGTCAAAAGCCATCTGCGTCAAAAGGTTTTTATTATAGGACCGACACTGAAATTGCAAAAAAAAATAGAGCTGTTCCATACATTTTAATTGAGTAGGTATTGAAGTATGGAACGCGTCGGGTACATTCGTCTGCCTTCGGCTGTAACACTGATTTAATTAGTATACCCTGTATTGTCAGTAAAATTAATCAAAGGACAACTCGAAGCTAACAAACAAATTTATTTACAAGTGAATAATCATAAACGAAATCATTTAAATCTAACAATAAAAGCTGTAAATTAATATGAGCAACCCAATCTTTGTTGTAAAAAAAATAACAAAATAATATAAAATATAATACAACATTTTCATATAAATTATATACGCGAGACCACTTAAATACTCCTTTAAATCTATTGTTTTGTTTTACAATATAATACGTTCTTTTTTTTAAGATGGTTAGATGTCTTGTTTTTCCTTTTTTATATATCGTTCAGGAGCATAATGTACCTATCGCAAAATGCACCGCGGATATTTTATTTTTATTAGCATAATGTACCTATCGCAAAATGCACCTATCGCAAAATGCACCTATCGCAAAATGCACCTTTCGCAAAATGCACCAATCGCAAAATGTACCAATCGCAAAATGCACCCTTCTTATAATATACATAGCGTAGTTTTTATTAATCTTTTTTCTTGGTTGTACGTAATAGGTCTAGTGCCTAGTTTAGGAGATACTCTTGCTATTTTAAGTGTAAGTAATTAATGATCTAAAACGCCTATACCAATGAATAATTTACCTAGGTGCGCTGATGTACTTATTATTATTAATTATTTTTTATTTAAAACATATTTCAAATGAAATTAAAGTTTAAATTAAAAGATTATTGTTATTAATGAATTTTAAAGTTAAATGTATTTGAATTTTATACGTTTTAATAGCGTTTATACTTGTGCTTAAATATAAAATGTATTTTTATAATAAGTTTCTATATGAATAAAAAATAAATTATTATTATTAAATATTTTTTTTAATTTAAATTAAATAATTTTTCATTTCAGTACGCAAGTCATGGCCATCACGATTTTCTGTTGCATTTTTCTATACAATTTTTTCTGCGCGCGTATAATGCGTGCGCATTACTTTTTGTATGAAATTTTGGTTTTAAATGGATCGTTTTTTGTTTTTTATAATGCGTGCGTATTTACTTTTTGTATGAAATTTTGGTGTTAATTGGATCGTTTTTTATTTTCTTTCTTCTTTGTGCTCGTGACCAACAGCTTACTGATTAAATTTTCAAGTTTTGATAAATTCAGTGTTATTCACCCTTTTCTATAATAAAACTCGTTCAACATGCATGAAGAAGATGAAATAATGTTTTGTATAAACCAGAAAGGACAAAAAACCATAATTTACGGTACTCACAGGTACAACAAACACAGATCCAACAAAAGTGGATCTAGTTTATGGCGATGTATAAATCGCCGTGAATGTTATGCATCGCTATCACTGGATGAAGCACAAAAATACATCACAAGAAAGACGACACATACGTGTCAGCCCAGCGATACACAAATAAAGATTTTCAACCATGTGAATTACTTAAAAAAAAGGTATTATTTTATTTATTTTATTTTATTAGAAGAGAAAACATACAGTGTATATTCTTCAACTTACAAATAGAAATCTATATCTAACACACACACCAGTAAAGTTTTCAAAAATACTTATGTTTGAATACATTTCGAAACAACGCAATCCGCTAACAATTTCAGCAGTAAGTCCTATATAAGTTAAAAAAGATAAACATAAATACAATGTCCATTATCGTTAAATTTTATGAGAGTAGGTACTTATTATTTGAGCTTATTGTAATACAATTATTACCTCTAGGTATTGCCAATTTATTTTTCATAGTGTAGTTTCTAAACTACACTATGAAAAATAAATTGGTCTTAAGTAAGAAAGGAAGTAGGTATTATTCACCGTACCTATATAAATTAAACTAAACTAATGAGTGTCTTACCACGTAAAACTTATGCCTATAAAAGTTATGCCAATAAAAGATATGCCTATAAGAGTATATTAATCAGATATAGATGTAGATGATAGTAAAATAATTCACTTTCGTATACAAGTAATATCATTTTTTATCTTGTATTGGATTTCTGAAAAATGTCAATATCATTATACATTTGATTATAACTAGAGCAAGCTCGGACTATAAAGCGATTCTTAGCATAGTTAGTACAGCATTGGGCAATATGGAACAAACTGCTTGATCTGGAATTAAAAAGTCTGCATTTAAAGCCAATTTGACCTAAAAGATGAGGAGAGTCACATATGTTATTAATTATTTTGTAAAGAAAAACGAAGTCATTTATATCTCGGCGTACAACCAGCGGCTTCACAGTTTCGGGATTGTATTTAAAATTATTGTTTTGTATCTGTCGATATCTCAATACTTTCAAGAACTTATTCTGAATGAGTTCAATAGAATTAATATAAACAGAATAAATAGGATTCCATGTAGTTGATGCGTATTCAAGATGAGATCTCATGGTATGTAAAGATCTTAGACCCGTGCAACAAATATTTGAAGAAAAAGAAGAAAAGTTGCGTAGGGTCGTGCCATCTTCGGATTACGATATGTTACCCACATATTATTCCATCAAAGATACTTTGTACAGGGCCCGAAAATCGTACCTTAAGGGCCCGTACAGGGTGACGTGCCCGGCCAACTTTGGGTTTTCAATGCTCTTCACACAGCACACGCAGTGACACGCACACATGTAAGTTTGCACAGTGGGTCATAAACTTTTACTCGCCAACTTTATTGACAATTATTTTCAAGTAGTGATTTGAGGGTAAGTATAATTTTTAATTACACTGGTAAGCACCAGGAAAGAGTAGAAATTAATAGGGGTGCCACTTTTCTCCATACTCGGAACCCGATTAGCTTTCTAAACAAATGTAGTATTTACTTACTTGTAGAAAGGTAACTACAGGTATTAAAGTGTAGATACTAAGGGTATACTAAGCCGAAAGGGGATGACTCAACTCAAGGGGTCATTCTGAACAACTTTTGTTCTACGAGTTTTGCAAACTCGCGAAAAAAAATATTCGTTTTCCATGGTAAAAAGTCACGTGTCATCAAAGTTTCTATGAAAAAGGTTTTTTTTTTGTTAATTTTTAAAACTCGTAGAACAAAAGTTCAGAGTGACCCCCTGTCTCACTTGTTTTTACCCGACTGCCGAAGGAGGAGGGTAATATTTTTCGATTGTATGTTTGTATGTTTGAAAGTATATTTTTTGGTAGCAGAATAATATTTTTTCTTATTTTTAGGGTTTCGTACCTCAAAAGGAAAAAAAGCAACCGTTATAAGATCTCTTTGTTGTCCGTCTGTCTGACTGACTGTCTGTCACCGCCCTTTTTCTCAGAAACGGGTAAAGATATCAAGCTGATATTTCGCATAGATATGGGGAGTACCCCAAAAAAATATTGGGGTACTTCCTCTCCCATACAAGTAAATTGGGGCTGATATTTTTTCCGGTTATTTTGATGGTGTAGGTAGGGTATCGTTGAATTGGTCTTTTAATATAATAGGTATAAAAAAAGGTTAAAATATAATTATTTTGCTTTTACCCTTAAATTTGGGGACCACACCATAGACAAATCCTAATTAAAAAATGATTTCAATAGATGGCGTGTTTTTATGTTGGGTTACTCAGAATAAGAAGTGATGATATCTCAGAATAATAATGGTTAATGGTGCTATTCCGCTGAGCACCGAAACCGGTGGGACACAAGTGAAAAGTGGCGGTTCCCCTCATCTCGCATAATCTTTATTGACCAAAACTCATTTCGCATAACTCGTATGGTCTAAACTTTTTTGGCCGAACCATCACTTCGCCAAGAATTATGTGGCATAAGGCTCGTTTCGTCTAAAACGCACGCACGTCTCTTTAGGCACAATCTTTAATACCTAAGTTTCGTTTGCTCAAATTTATGTTCGTCTATAACCTATGTATAATCTTGTTTCTCCCAATGTTATCTTAATAAATAATATGCGGAGCGTTTTCCTACAGCGGAAACAATACAAGGCACCAGTTTGCGCTATAGAGAGACGCTCCGTCAAAGTTAAAGCCAAACAAATATTATTACTTTGTATAAACCTATTATTAGGCTATTCAAGATTTGGCCATACCATTATTAGGCTAAACAAGATAATGCGAAATAACTTTTTACTAATCGAGATTTATGCCATACGATTTTCGGCGAAACGAGACTTTGACCAAACGTTACTATGCAATACGAGATTAGGCAAATAAATCTTGGGCCAAAAAAGGTAGAACCGAAAAGTGGACATGAAAATGCACTAGGGTAGACCCTGCTCCTAGAATAGGGCATGAGTTTGTGATTTGTGTGCGAGGATGGAAACTTGGAATATTTTCTTGATTTTTTTATTATTGATGCAATAACATATAGTATTTTTTCTGAGTTACCAACCGAAGTCACCCCGTGACAGGGTGACTAGACAGGTACTTCAGCAAATTACGCCATCTATCGTTGGTTTTTTTAGTAACTACTGTCTATAGAAGAAATTCCGTCATTATCAATTTTAATAATAATAATAATAATCTTTATTTGCACACCATGAAACATAACTTAAATTTAACTTAATTAACATACATGCACAAATGGCGGTCTTATCGCTAAGAGCGATCTCTTCCAGACAACCGTTATAGATAAAAAGTTAAACATTGGAAAAGGGCACTTAGGTGTACTTAATAATTACGAAATTAACAACTAAAAACAAACAAAATTATTGAACATATAAAATACATATATAATTATAAATACATACATAAATAAATAAATAAATAACAATAATTAAATAAAATAATATATATTATAAATATATATTAGCTCTGACAATTTAAATAACTTAAATAAAAATAATTTAACTAAGACTCAACTTGTTCTTCAAGATAATGACTTTTGATCATACGTTTAAAAGACGCAGGAGATGGCGCTTGCCTTATATTTAAAGGGAGAGCGTTCCATAGTTGGATGGCTTGGACTGTAAAAGAGTTGGAGTAAAAAGAAGTTGTATGGGGCGGAATATTTATACGAAGATTTTCAGTGGAACGTAGATTTTTATTGTGTGTCGTGAAGCGAAACTCGAAACGTTCCTTAAGGTATGAAGGTGAAGACGGATTAAACAGTATCGAATAAAGCAGAGAGAGAATATGTGTATTCCGGCGAAGGCGAATAGGGAGCCACTTGAGTTTACGACGAAATTCAGAAACATGGTCATATTTGCGTAATCCATATATGAACCGTATACAGACATTTTGAAGTCTCTCAAGTTTATTTAATTGCTCTTCAGTTAAATCAAGATAGCAACTGTCGGCATAATCAAGAATAGGGAGAAGGAGAGATTGTGCGAGCGCAATTTTGGTGGCTGTTGGGAGAAAGTTCCGCAGTCTGCGCAGACAAGCTGCCGAAGCAAACACCTTCCGACTAACCTCTCCCACTTTCGCCATCCATGTCATACAGCTATCCATAATGATGCCCAAGTTTTTCACTTTTTTACTATACTCAATACGGACGCCATCAAATAGGACTGCTGGCAGCTGTCCGTAATCGAGTTTTGATAGTAGACGAGAACTTCCTAAAATGATGACTTGGGTTTTTGATGGATTTACTTTTAGTCCATAGTTATAACTCCACTCTAAGATTCGGTCTAGATCACAGTTAGTGTCATAAATGGCATTATGCAATTCAGATGGAGAAGCAAGGGAATAGATCTGAAGATCATCTGCATAAAGGTGGTAGGAAGAAGTTAAATTATCAGAAATACTATTTATGAAGATGGCAAAAAGAAGCGGAGACAGCACGCCACCTTGCGGGACACCAGCCAGGGTATTGCACCACTGTGAGTCAGAGTCCTCAATACGAACTCGTTGCCGGCGTCCGTGCAAGTAACTACGAAACCAGTCAATTACCGTTGGAGATACGTTAAGAGATCGCAGTACCCCGAGGAGGATATCAAAATCTACTGCATTGAATGCGTTACTGAAGTCAAGTAGTGACAGAATAGTCAGCTGACCATTTTCCATGCCTAGGCGAACATCGTCTGTGATTTTAACTAGTGCTGTGACTGTGCTGTGCCCAGGTCGGAACCCAGATTGATATTGGTTCATTAGGTTATTTTTCACTAGAAAATCACTGAGCTGTCGATGGACGAGACGCTCTAGTACTTTGGATAGGAAAGGGAGGATGGAAATGGGGCGGTAGTCGGACATAGTGGGATTGGGTTTTTTAGGTAAAGGAATAATCTGCGCCTCTTTCCAGGTGGATGGAAATGTGTTGGAGGAGATAGAGGAATTGAGGATGTGGGTTATGACTGGAAGGATAATATCAATTATGGGAAGAATCATTTTACGACTTACACTGTCACTACCGACTGCATTCGAAGTAATTGATAGGATGCTTTTCTTAACGTCACAAGCAGTAACTTGACTAAAATTGAAAGGAGTAAAGTCAGGAGTTGGCATTGAGGAGAGGTGATTAAGAGTTCTTTGCTTGGTACCACTATCCATGGCTGAAACAGAGGTGAAGTGTTTATTGAGACTATCCAAGTCTAAGTCTTGAGGGATCGAATCAGAACGTGATTTGCCAACTCCCAGTGACCTAAGAAAATTCCAAACTTTGGCCGGATCTCCGTTCTGGACGGCATCATGGATATGGCGTCGCTGTGCATCCCTACACACCCTATTGCAGTGATTTCGTAATTCTATGTACCTTGTCTTGTTCTGAGCTGAAGCCTTCATTTTGTACCGGGATTTGGCTGCTGCTTTTTGGTTAAGGAGACATTTTATTTCGTCAGTGAGCCAGGGTGCAGGTAGATGTTTCATCTTTACTGACCTTATGGGTGCATGAACATCATATAGCTCAATGAGGAGAGAGTTGAAGACAGAAATTTGCTCATCAACAGTGCCTGCATTCAGAACAGCGTCCCAATTGACATTCTGTGCATCGCTGTACAGATTGTGTTCGTTCATACCACCAAAATGGAGCTGCAGAAGAATTCTTGATTTTGCCTTAGGGGGGCGTATTTTATAGGAAATATAAATCAAATCATGGTATGAGAAACCATCAGCTCCAAACTGGCCGTGCTTCACAACATGATCTGGGGAAGAAACAAGCGATAGGTCTAACAGAGATGGGACAGAATTAGGATAATGATGTGTAGCACCTGAAGGTAAAATTGTCATATTGCTAGCTTTGACTATGGAAGTGAGGGAAGAAGATCGCAAGTCATTCTTGAGAAGACAGGTATTGAAGTCACCCATAATAATAATATGTTTATAGTTTGGAATAAAGTCTTCTAAAAGCTTTTCAAATGAATTGAAAAAGTTTACATTTAAGGAATGACTATAATAAACACCTACTAAAACTTTAGTGTGAGACAAGGTTGCTTCGACCAGTAGATGTTCACCAGCACTGTCTGGCGGCGGCTGAGATGACAAATTTACTATTGAGAAAGGAATATGTGAACGTAGGTAAATTGCCACTCCTCCGCCGCGAGAGCCTGTACGGTCATTGCGAATCAGATTGAAACCTGGTAAACTATACGATGCTGAGGAATGGAACGGCTTCAGCCACGATTCGGACACTAAAATAGCGTGAATATGTTTATTACCATGAAATGTTGCTATCAGTTCAGAATAATGTGCCGGGATACTTTGCGCATTGATATGAACAACATTAAAGTTGTTCAATCCAGAAAAGGTACTACTAAGAAGATCACTAAGTGCGGGTAAGCTTTGGAAACTATCATCACTGTCGGTTTTTTCGATACTGTTTAATTCATCCTCAGATGAAGAGGAAAAAGATTCATAAACGTTGTCACTATCATTATCAGAGCAAGATAACATTAAATAAATAAGTATATAGTAAATAAATAAAATAATAAAAAATATATATAAATCTACAACTAGTTACTAAACTATTTATAAAGTTTTTTATAAAGTTCTCATCTGCCAGTTATTGTTACTTTTAAATATATAATTTAACTAAATTGATGAATAATTATTCTAAGCTACTCGATATAAGTTCAAAAGCGTAAGCATATTAAATTTACATATAACGGAACGTGACTTACAGGATCTCAAAACAATGAATTTAACTACCAAGAAATGCAGTCTGTGAACAGTTTGGAATGACAGTTGCACGAAATTGACGTTGACACTTAACACAAACAAACAAAACAGTGACACAAGTTTACAAAAAGTTTGGTTACCTGCAAATAGATTATAAATATCACGATATAACGCAATAGAGAAAAAAAAGCCTACTATGCCTAAACTTACTACCTATTACTTCTTCGACGCCCTCTGCAGAGGAAACCTAAAATATCTTTCTGTCTCTCTGAAAAACATACTTAATAGCCCAAACTCGATGTTTTTAGCTATTAACATTTTTGAAATAAAATTCAGTCACCACCTTGTTTTTGCCCTCATCAGATCCTCACGAGACCATTCCTCAACCAGTACCATGAGACTGTGTTTTTGATGAATCCTAACCTAATGTTCCTACGTATTGTCATCACTTAGATCCATTCGCTATATTCCTGCTCCTCATCGGACATTTACGAGACTGTAATGTCACGCGAGAACATTGCCCACTATCTAATTTAATTTAATGTATTGAATATAGTGTAAGAATTATGCTTCCTCAATTTCAAATCAAATTATGTTGGTGTCATAAAAGTTGAAAAAGTGCAATGACAACCAATGTGCAGTGATTTTGTATCTGTACACGAAAAGATCGCGAGCTGTCAGTGCTGCCTAAACCGACGTGACCCTTCTTTGGAGGCCAGCGGCCAACTGAGTCAAACGTCGCTTGTGTTTATGATTTTATAACACAGAAAGCCGCCATAGATATTTGTATGAAGATTTGAGGGAAAAAAATTGCCCAAGTTTGTTATTAATGTACACAAAATAGGTGTGTGTTTATTTAAAAATAAGGTATTTATCGCCTAGTCCAAGCATTTATCTTTATAATTTGATAAGAATCATATGAAAATTCTTTATAATTACGACACAGTTGTTACAATACGGGAGTGTTATTTACTGGTTTTTCTTGATATTCTGAAATTAATTTACAGTTATCCATAACTATTTACTTAAATTCAAATGATTCAGCACCTAGCTAGACTCTTCGGCTACCTGTGTGATTTTTTTCAAGGCTGTAGAGCATCATTTACTATATAATTCTATGACAATGCCAACCCTCGATTCCCTATTGCCGACCCTTAACACAAACAGATTGACTCATACATACCAGCACAAACACTGCAAGTGTACCTGAGGTATTAGGACGTGAATTTCTTGTATGTGAAGATAGTATTGAAGAGAGTGCCAATAACAAAATTTTAGTATTTTCAACCACTACAGCAAGAAACATTATATTGAGAAAGTCGGGATCGTATTACGCAGATGGTACTTTTAGGTGTGCTCCACCTCCATTTTACCAAATGTACTGCATTTAGACATTGGTTCCAGCCCAAAATACAGAAACATAATTCCGGTAATTTATACCCTATTGCCAAACAAAACGGAGGAGACTTATACCCGATTGTTTAGGATATTGAAACAAGAATTGGGCATCCAGATCACAACTTTCAAATGTGACTACGAACTGGCGCAGATCAATGCAGTCCAAGCAGTTTTCCCGGAGTCACAGGTCAGCGGTTGTTACCACCACTATAATGACGCCATTTGGAAGAATGCGGACAAAGTAGGATTGCTGCGTACCAGCCATGGATGTAATATTGCAAGGATTGCGGCAATAATACCACTTGTACCAGCACAAAAATACCAGCTACGTGGCTACATATTTTAGAAGAAGCCCCACAAAGTGCTGAAATGAATGGGTTCAAACAATATTACGAACAACAATGGTACCCAAAATTGCGTCCAGTGTTGCTCAGCTGTGCCGGCCAGAGACACAGAACTACAAACGCCTTAGAAGGATGGCATCGGCGCATCAACACTGGACGTATTCCTAAGAAACCCAGTCTGTTTATGTTCGTATACAAGTTAAAAAAGGAGAGCAGGTATTGGGACAAAAGGATTCGTAACTGCTGGTTGAAGGTAAAACCTGACCGACGCAATAAACATATTCTGTACTAACACAAAAAACTTCAAACACTGTTTAACTAGTGTTTAAAACGATATTTGACAGATTTTGTAGGCGTTTGACAGCTATAAATACCTTTTAAACACTGTCTAAGTTTTTGTGGTAAGACCCATTATCTTTGATAAATTATACAAAAATCTTTTATCAAAACTGGAAGCAAACACAATCACGTTACCAGTATTTAAAAAAAAATTGCAATTAGTTAAATGAGTTATTAACTTCTTATTTTACTAATTGCATGATTGAAATGTGTTATTTGCTGAACTTACTGTAATTGTATATGTGTTTTATTATTGTCTTTAAAAAAATGCGTGGTTGAAATGTTTTATTTTATTAAATGTTTTATGTTTTGTTTTATTTTATGAACTTACTGTAATTGCAAATAAGTTTTATTTTTGTTTTAAAAAAATGCATGATTGAAATGTTTTATTTGATAAACTTACTATATAATATTATGTTTTTTGTTTTGAATAAATTGCATCATTGATTTTTTTTATTTGATGTTCTGTGGTTGAGAGTCTGATATATTTTTATTATATGTTTGAATGTTTTGGTTATTATATGTCCTTTTTTTAAAAAACTTATTGAGTGTTTTTTTTTATTAAAAAGTAGGTTTACTTAAGCCTGGTTTCCACGTTACACGTGTTTAGTAGTTAGTTTTGATAACTAAATTTAATGCGTCTTCAGTTCATTCATGGCTAAAAGAAAGCGCAATTGAAAAAAAAATACATATGGCTGAAACGACCTCAGCTTATATGTATACAATAAAAACCTACCTAGATCACAATAAACATGATAAGACTATAATTTAACTTTATATAAATAATTCTATTTATACATAAGTAATATTACAAAATAGCTCTTCAACGACTGTTCTGAGGGCTCAAATTTTAATTTTAGTTCTGTAAACTAAAACAAAAAATTGCCAGAGCAAAATGAGAATTACGTAGACACACATAGAGTCGAATTTTAAATAAATAATTTAAGAGATTAAGGCCATGTTTCACAATGTCTGGTTAGTGGCTACCTGTGAGATAAAATACATGCTGTCACTCATTGTTATTTTTTTTTACAGTGACTGCATGTGTTTTATCCTACAAGTAGCTACTAACCAGACATTGTGAAACAAGCCCTAACAGAACTAAAATTAGAATTTCTGCCATCAGAAACGACGTCGATGAACCCGTTCTTCTCCTATACCACACAATACCAACACTAACCAAAAGTTGCATAAACCCTAATTTAGTTCTTTAGCTGACAACAATTCTAACTTGCAACCTGCCATATCAACTATACTTACCTCGTTTCAGCTAAGAGGATTCCAGCGACGATGTGGAGACAATTTTAGTTTTACAGTTTTAGAGATTATTCCATATAATTAAATTGTATAGAGGTTGTAGGTTGTCCATCGACTTTATATGGGTATTATAATAAAATTAATTTAAATAATTGACACAGATTATGCAATAGTATTTGTTTAGAAAATAGATTTACAAACAGCGGAATTTTGTATTTCGAAATTCAGTAGCAGAGTCTTATAGTTTAGTGCCTTGTTTCTACACTACATATATCAAGACAACACACTACAAAGGCTGCTCTTACAGATGGTGGGTCGGTGGGCGCAATGCTTGGTGTTGGCGCTGCTGTGTGACCTGCTGCGAGCCGGAGACGGGGTCAGTCAGCTGGTGACATGGCGCGCCTCCTTCAACGCCGCCAGTGCTGTAGGTACCTCTATAACAGCTATAGAAAACATGATCATCAGCCCTAAATTTTTCTCTGTTACCGGACAGTGAATGTGTATTTAAACTGGTCCTGGCACCAAATGGGCGTTATGTCCAATCAAGATTGGACATTATGATTAGTTTTTGTCAAGTTTACGAAAGATTATACCAATAAGTCCTTATACGAATAATTTAAGTTCCTATACTTGGTAGTTGCTATATACCGTCGAGGAGTTCCCTTTGACTGCCTTTCCGTTTCCATGATCAGATCAGCTCACAATAAACACATGTACTTTGAAAAAAAAGTTAGGTACTTATTAATGTCACAGCGTCTGTTTCTAACAACTTAAGAGGACAGTATACCTTCGCGATTCAAGCGAAATAGGTATTTAGGAAAAGATTTGTTATCACTTGCGCTAATATTTTGTTCATTTATCGCTGAGAATGTGATGAAATTGAAAAGGCAATGTTCCTATCGGTGATGGTACATTTAGATCGGCACCAAAGCCATTTTATCAACTGTTCATAATACACTTAGATTATTACTCAAGTCGCACGTCAGTTAATATATTTCCAGTAATCTACGCCATGCTTCCAAATAAAACCGAGCGGACATATAAGCGTTTTTTTAATCTTATAAAAACTCAATTGGGTGTACACATCGAGAACTATACATGTGATTATGAAATCGCGCAACTAAATGCGATCAAAGCTATTTTCCGGAAGCGTTGGTACAAGGCTGCTTTCAGAATTATAATAAGGCTATCTGGAAGCGGGCCAAAGAAACTAAATTGACCTCTACAGTAAACGGGAGAAATACATCAAGATTAAGTGCGCTTCTGCCATTGCTCCCCGCTATATACAAAGAAGATGCGTGGAGTTCTATCAAAAACTTAGCCCCAAACAACACAGCATGGATACATTTTAAAAAATATTTTGAAGGGCAATGGCTTAACAATGACTTCAATGTAATAAGTTGTGCACATAGCATGCACCGTACCAATAACTCCGCAGAAGGTTACCATCGCAGGTTGAATTCAAAATTTGCAGGAAAGGGTCATCCAAATTTCCACCTGATATGCTCAATTATAAAGAAAGAGGCCTTGCATTATGACCATTTAATTAACAGAATTACAGTCCATAAATTTTCAAAAAATCGAAGAGCCAGAGATATTTATTTCGACAAAAAGTATTTTCGGCTACTCAAAAGTTTAGCAAAAAAAGAAGTTTCCCCGTTAAATTTCCTGAAAAAGATTATATATATTAAACTTAAGGCTGTCACTAAAGCTGGAAGAAAATCAGAATCTGTCAAATCTAGTGAGGGGGGGTTGAGGTATGCGGGGCGTTCTACGGACAATGACATGAAATTTTAACATAGTACTCGAAAACATAAAAGTGAAGACATGCCACTTTGTTAAAAATATACTAAGTAAGTAATATTGTTTTGTGATACGAAAATATTTATTTTTATTTGAAAGTATTTTTAATATTTAATAATTAATTATATATAAAGTCGTACCCGTGCCGATATTTATACAGGTTGTTGCAAAAAGGGTTTAATACTATGCCGAAACCTACGTGTGCAGCATGTTATTGATGTTATTTCTAAGCCAGGAAATGAAATCAGAATGTAAAAAAATCGCGAAAATATTATCAGAGTTTAATAGTTCAGTAAAAAAGTATAGTTAGCCGAAAGGGCGTTACTCAGGCGTCACTCTGAAAAACTTTTATCCTACGTAATTTTTTATATTCATGAAAAAAACGCTTCTTCATATAATTTTTTTTTGGTCACGTGACCTTTTAGTTAGACGACCTGTTTTTTTTTGGTGTTTCAAAAGCAGAACAGTAGTTTGCAGAACTCTGCATATACAGGGTGTCACAAAAGGTTACGTAGCTGGCAAAGGGATATGGGGAGGTCACCAGAAAAATAATAACATGTAAGTACCCCCGCAAGGGAGTACATTAGTACAAGGCGAGAGTGTGTATTTTTTTTTTAAGTACTTATGTGTATTTGGGATATGATAGAAATAATATTTTTGTTTCTTAAAAACCAAAAAAATTTACACCTTGCTGCGCTCTTTTGCTCACTGTAAGTACACCTACAAATATTGCTGTATTAAAAAAAACGGTTTTGTTATAACGATTATGAAAAAAAAGTTATTTTCATGTCAAGGAGTCATTTACCTAATTACGATTTCACTCACAGCAGGTGAACTGAAAAAATAAGTTCTAGTTCTATCATCACTTTAGATCGCAAACATTGTAACTCCACTTTTCTCGGCAAAAAGTACTCTTTGGTGTCAATAGAAACGTTTTTTGAATTCACATGTTTTCCTCTTTATTCGAAAAAAAAAAACTGTGATGGGGCAGACTAAACAACTTTGTACAAAAACACTAACTTTTATTTAGATAGGTAAACAAGATTACTTTGTACTTTAGGTATTATAAGAAAGAATGCACGGTCCGTGAAGTATTCGCGAACGAAGTACTCCCGTACGCATGCCCTAGCAAGGAGGTAGTTAAGCCGGTCCAGGTAGTTCCAGAGGTGTGGAAGCTACGCCGTACGCAGCACAACTGAACCTCCGTCGGCGGTGGGGCGCCTTATAAGGGCTTCGGTTCGTTCGTTCGCTCACGTCGCCGCGCTCCGAGTTAGCTCACTCATTGCTGCTCGTTCATTCAGTAGTAGTGATGCGCTGATGTTTATGGAGATCGTTACATTCTCCCCCTCTGACTCTGATGGCGTCCCGACGAGGAGTCAGCAGTCTTCTTTGGCCGACCTCTGGGGCGCCCTGTAGTAGGAGCAGCTGAAGCAGTCGGTGGGCAGGTTGTCTTCTTAGGTCGTCCCCTTTTACGGAGTGGTTGTGCTGGTGTAGGTAATGTGTCACCAGCTTCGGGGTCTCCATGGTATGGCGTTAATGCAGTTGAATGATAGATACCAACAATGGAGTCAGCCGTGGATGTTGAAGCAAGTTCGTAGGATGTTGGCCCGTGTTGTCGTCTAATGATATATGGCCCATCTCGTCTTGGTGAGAACTTTGCTGTGATACCTTGGCTCGCTTTACTTATTGGATGCAGGTTTACTAGGACAAGGTCTCCGACATTGTAGGCTGGAGACTGTCTTCGCTTCTGGTCCACTCTTGTTTTTCGTACCTCTTCTTTTCCTTCTTGCACTTCCCTAGCTACCTTCAGGGTATCAATGTATTGTAATAACTTAGGTGTGATCTCTGGTATGAAATTTTCAGATAGTAAAATTCCTCTCAAGTCATGTAAGTTATCGTCTGGTGTTCTCAACTCTCGACCAAACGTCATATACGCTGGTGTAAATGAAGTTGAGGTGCAGATAGCCGTATTCATGGCAAATCGAATAGTTGGAAGTTTGTCAGGCCAGTCTCGGTGATTACCGTCCAGTAGAATTGCTAATTGCGTCTTTAGGTCCCTATTCTTCCGTTCGACTGGATTGGCTTCTGGGTGATACACTGGCGTGAAGCCATGTTTTATTTTTAAGCAGTAAGTGAGTTGTTGCATGACTCCACTAATAAATTGAGTCCCGTTATCACTCAAGATTCGCCGGGCTATTCCATATCGCAGAAATATCTCATTTAGAAGTACTGTTGCGCAATTCTCTGCAGTTGCTGATTCTAGTGCAAACAACTCAACCCATCGTGTTGCAACATCTTCCACTACCAGTATCCAGGTTTTGTTACAGGCCGAAATCGGTAATGGACCAAACAGATCTACGGAGATAACTTCGAATCTCTGTTTCATTACAGTAGTCTGGAGGAGGCCAGCTGGCTTTTGATTGGATGGCTTATATCTTTGGCAACTTATACAATGTTTCACGTAGCTCTCAATGTATTTGCGCATCCCTTGCCAGAAATATCGTTGAGAAATTCTTTGGAACGTTTTCTCTGATCCATAATGACCAGCCATTGGATCATCATGATATACTTGAAGAACATTGGCCCATTCATGTTCTGGAACTACGAGTTGAGCATCTTCAGCGTCTGTATCTGGATTGTGTCTGTATAGTAATCCATTATTCATCAAGTAGCCCTTGTGACTCCAATATACGGCATTGTCATTGTGATTTGCGTCTTCCAAAGTGTTTATGATTCGTTTGATATTTGAATCTTTTAGCTGTTCTTCTCTGATCTCAGCTGGGCTTCTTGTAGGCATATCGACTGTAACAGAGCAGATTCCACAATCAGCAACGTGGAGATCGTCGCATTGTGGTCGTGACAGGGAGTCGGCAACCACATTCGTCTTCCCAGGGGCATATTTGACTGTCAGATCGTATGATTGTAGTTGGAGCGCCCATCTCGCTAGTCGTCCGGATGGGGATCTTAAGTTTATTAGCCACTTCAAGGCTTGATGATCAGTTACTACTGTCACAGGTAATCCCTCCACATATCCACGAAACTTGGATAGTGCCCATATCACAGCCAGTGCTTCTCTTTCAGTGGTTGAGTAATTTCTTTCAGCTGGAGTGAGAAGACGACTGGCGTATTCAACTGGGTGCTCATTTTCACCCTCCCCCTGGACCAACACAGCTCCCAATGCGTAGTTACTTGCATCACTCTTAATGATATAGGGTTTGCTTTCATCAGCTTGTCCGAGTATTGGTGCAGATGTAAGTCGGTGCTTTAAATCTTCATATGCACTTTGCTGTTCAGACCCCCATAACCAAATTGCATTTTTCTTCGTCAGTCTTGTAAGGGGCTCTGCCACTGCAGAGAAATTCATTATGAACCGACGATACCACGAACAAGTTTGTAGAAATGATATCAGGTGCTTCAGGTTCCTAGGTGGTGGTAAGTCTAGGATTGCAGAGATCCTTTCTGGATCCATCTTCAGCCCTTCAGGAGTTATGTAATGACCCAAGTATTTTATAGATTCACAACAGAACCGGCACTTCTTCGAGTTAGCAGTTAGATTATACTCTCGGAATCTGTTAAAGACTTGCTGTAAATCTTCCAGGTGCTGTTCAAAGGAGGCAGAGAACAGAATCAAATCATCCAAATATCCGAGTATCTTCACATTTAGGCTTATTCGGAATCTGTCTATCAACCTCTGGAAGGTGGCAGGTGCATTTCGCAACCCGAACGGCATTCTATTGAATCTGTAAATTCCGAATGGTGTGATGAATGCAGTTTTGTCTTTATCGGTCTCACGTACACCAACTTGCCAATAGCCAGACTTGAGGTCAATTGAGGACATGAAAGGAGTCGGCTTTGCATCATGCAGAAGATCATCTATTCTTGGAATCGGGTATGAATCTGGAGTGGTGATCGAATTTAGCCGTCTATAATCGACACATACTCTAAATTGGCCATCTGGCTTCGGTACCATGACAACTGGTGCAGCCCAGGGTGAAGCGCATGGTTCTATGATCCCTCCTTTCAACATTTCTTCGATTTCTTGTTCCAAGATCTTCCTTCTAGGCGCCGACAATCGATAAGGTGGAACGGAAATAGGTGCGTTCTCGCCTGTCTCTATTGAGTGTTCAGTGAGTGGGGTAGGATGTCCATTGCTTTTGAAAACATGTTCATTGCTTTTCAGAAGTTCTTCCAACTTGTTCCTTTGATCTTCTTTTAGTCCTATACCAATCTCGGCTACATCAATGGAATCAATCCTTATGTCTGTATCGTCAGGAACAGTAAAGAGAGCCATTGAATTTGGAGACAATGTGGCTTCATCATCAACTGCATTCATCTGAGCATCTCTCATCATGTAGTTCAGGCGAGGTGAGTATCCATCAAAAACTTTTGTCCGTTTCGGAGGACTAGACAGGTCGATAGGTATCAACCTATATGGTATGCAGGCAGTCTCTGTCGGAAGGCTAGCATCTTCCATGGGACAGGAGTTTCGTCGGCCTCTATTAACGCCAGTCTTAGAACTTGCCGGTACTACCGCTGCCACTGCTGATACAACTGCTTCTGGAGTATTATTCATCGGTGAAATCAACTCAGGCATTCCGAATTCCTGGAGGTCTACCATGGAGCATTCATTGGTGCTTTGATCGTCAAAGACTGCGAAATCCTCTTGATATAGCTCGTAGACGGTCTCTGGGTCTTCAAGGCAGTGCCAGGTGAACTGTGGCAGATCCAGAATCATCTTTGCATCCTGAATGAACCCTATTCCCAGTAGGGTCTTATTATTCTGAGCATCAGGCAATACAATAAATGTTGTCGGTACCATATACCCACAGATCTTAACAGTGACTCTCGTAGCTAAAACGGTTTGCTCTTTTGTTAGCCCATCTGCGAGCGTTACCGAAACCAGCTTCTCATTAAATTTGTATCCTTTAGCTTTCAGGCAACAATACAGTTTGTATGATGCTATACTAGACTTCGCACACGTATCAATGTGTGCCACTCCATGCATGTCATCGATGCTGATGTACACAACAGGTCTGGCTCTAGCATCAGTTTCCACATTTACAGCGCAGAAACTGACGTTTTCAATCTTTTCGCTGAGGTCCTTTACAGTTGGCTTCTTGCTACTGCACACAGTACAATTGGCGCGTACTACTCCTGGTGCACCACACCCGTAACAGCTGAATTTAGGGCGTGACGGTGACGGAACCTGTGCCACAGCCTCAACGAATTTAGGCTACATAACCGTATCCTTTTGCATACTCTCAGCCTTTTGCCTCTTTCTACATTCTTCGCCTGTGTGACCCGGGAGACGACAGAAGCCGCAACGTACCTTTGGACGAGGGGTAAACATTGTCTTGAATTTATTCGAGGTACCTTGTTGTCTTTCCATTGAAGTACTTTGTTGTCTTTCTACTAAGTCCCTTTCTACGGATCTTGCTCCTTCCAGTAGTTTGTCGAAGGTGTCAACACGGCTGCGCACCACCCCAGTGCGGATTTCTAGACGCAACAGACCATAAATCATGTCAATTTGTTGTTCTTCGGAATGTCCGGGTTTTGAGGGTAGTTGTGAAAAAAGCATTCGCTTCTTAGCAATGAAATTTTCTGTTGACTGTTGTGCTTGTTGTTTTTCGGACATAATTTCTTGGTATATAATGTATGCAGGTTTCTTCGGTGCGAAAGCATTTCTTATACGCGTCTCAAAGTCACTCCAAGTCTTAACACTATCTTTTATTCCTTGCCACCAAGTAGCAGCTTCACCACGAAGAAGGAGAGGTAAGCCAGTCAACGCGTCATCGTCAGTGATATTTTCAATTTTTTTGTAAACATTTACTGCAGCTAGGAACGCTTCTAGTTGTTCGGGATCCTTTTCTCCACTGTAGGAATGTGTACACGCTGCTAGGGATCCGCTTCTCTGAGGACGCACCGCCGCCAGTAATTGTGCAAACTGATCCTGACTTAAGTTTGCCATCTTGTGTTTTTCCTTAGGTACTGTAGTTGTAGTCTTCCGTCCTTTACTTGTAATGTAGTAAGCCGGGGAACTCGCCGGCACGTTGGTCGCCAGATTGTGATGGGGCAGACTAAACAACTTTGTACAAAAACACTAACTTTTATTTAGATAGGTAAACAAGATTACTTTGTACTTTAGGTATTATAAGAAAGAATGCACGGTCCGTGAAGTATTCGCGAACGAAGTACTCCCGTACGCATGCCCTAGCAAGGAGGTAGTTAAGCCGGTCCAGGTAGTTCCAGAGGTGTGGAAGCTACGCCGTACGCAGCACAACTGAACCTCCGTCGGCGGTGGGGCGCCTTATAAAGGCTTCGGTTCGTTCGTTCGCTCACGTCGCCGCGCTCCGAGTTAGCTCACTCATTGCTGCTCGTTCATTCAGTAGTAGTGATGCGCTGATGTTTATGGAGATCGTTACAAAACTGTATTCCGCATTTTACCATTTGTTTTCCTCTAAACCCCAAACCGTGATTTTTAAACAAGAAAACTTAGTAATTATACCCTTTATTCTCATATACAACGTGCGATGTAGGCGAACGTGAACGAAAACTATGCAATAAGCCTTTGTTTTTATTACTACTTTAGTAAATTACAATAACATACTCAACAATGTTAATTTTTTTTTGCAATGTTATGTTGTTAAATTAAGATCTAATATTTTATTAACATGAAGTTACTTTCAACTTTTTTTTGCATCTATGCGTCGAATCACAGCATGACGGCTGCTGCAGCTTCCTGCTGTCCTGTCCTCCAACCAATCCCACCAGTACTGCAGGTTGCGTCGAATACGAGCCATTCTCTTCGACTTGACAAGACAGGTGCTCCCGGAAGGATCATAGATCGCACGGAACCCGTACCGTATAGAGGCAACGGACTCCTTTGCAACAGCCCCCCAGATTCGGAAGTAGCCCATGCACTGCATGGCGAGCACAGCTGCAGCAATTTTTTCGTAATGAATCATTGGGATGTCATCCCCGAAGGAGGCTCTCAGCCTACCTCACGACCTGTGTGACATTAGAAAAATGCACTGTGCTAACGCCGTTTGCGAGCTTGATTTGCAGGACCGCGTTGTATGCCAAGTTCCACAGCAGAGGGGTCCAAGACCTACCGCTGTGGAACTCCGCAACTGAACTTCTTCAGTGAAAACAAACCCTCTCTTTTCGCATCCTTAATGTACTTGTTAGACACGTATGACCTCTGTCAATTTTCTGCAGATAAGAAGACAAGTGATGGTATACAAGAGCCGCCCTAAAGGTTCGCCCTCTAGGGGATAGAGTTGAACGCGGTTACTATTTTTAAGCAAACAGCCAGCGCAACAACTCGCCCGTGGTTCTTATCCTGCTCCGACAGTGAACGAACGCAAAGTATTGTGATGTGATGATGATTCTGTCCGACCGGATTCGGTCACGGCGACTGTTACGGCTGGGGAGGGCGTCGGTCGTGTGCCCTCATATGACTTATGTAGCCGATCTTGGCTGTGAACGTGCGGTTGCACTGGCTACATGTCAGGATTCCATTGGAGTAGTGGTATTGTATGGCAGCTGGTGGTCTACTTCTGAGTTCGTCACGTTTGGCATCAAGAGCAGCTCTTCGTTTAGCCTCAAACTCGAAGATGTTGGTGTTGACAGTATGCCGCCACACGGCTCGGTCCTCAGCTTGCTCTTCCCATGTCGAATGGTCAATTTCGCAACTCTTCATGTGGCGTTTCTGCACGTCCTTAAACCTAAGGTACTGCCCGCCCTGTTTGCGCTTCCCTTTCTGAAGTTCGCAGTAGAAAATGCGTTTAGCCATTCTCTCCTCGGGCATCCGTCGCACGTGGCCACACCAGCGCAGCTGACGTCTCATCAGGTAAGCTTCAATTCCCCCAACATTACAGCGACGCAGTATTTCCGTGTTTCTGACACGGTCAGACCATTTGACGTTCAGAATGTTGCGGAGGGATCTCAGATGGAATTTGTCTAGCGCGCAGATGTGCTTACGATATGGGCACCAGGTTTCGGCAGAGTAGAGGAGATTCGGGAGAACAATTGCCATATAGACAGCAATCTTGGTTGAGAGCCTGATGTCATGCGAGCGGAACACTTTGGCCTGCAACTTCCCGAAAGCTGCAGCAGCAGCTCCGATTCTGCTGTTGACTTCAGGGTTGTACGGGCAAGGCACGCACACAGCAACAGCACATCATTTCGCCGCATCATCATTTTACACTTTAACCTAATTTCATTACTTTCAGTACGTTTGTAGACATCAATCACGTCGCGCGTCACTCATTATCATAATTTAGAAATAGTATCAAGTAATTATTTCTCCCAATAAACTCTGGTAAACTTATACATACAGTTTTATCATTTATCAACAATCTATCATCATCGGCTAGTACCCGAACATTGGTCCTTCGAGCCTCCGAACAGGCGGGACTAAAACACGCGTCGTGTGACCTGGATACGTGTCAGTGTTTCCGGTGAAGTGACGTGGTAGTTCTCGGCCACTCAAGGAGGATTCTTACTGTATCACAAGATATACAGTAAGCAGCAGCATTCACTTTCTGAGCTGATCAAGAAGCTCGGAAAGACATCAGGGAGCGTGCATACCAAGGTGCACACAGAACCAGGAGACGTCTGATTCGAGTAAGATCTTTCCTATTTATCTTCTTCTACTCAAATCATCATGTTGAGGATGGAGGATATTATTGCTACACAAGAGCAAGTGGTAGGGGGTATTGATCAACTCTACACTAATTTCAAAAAGGCTAGTTCCGACCGCAAGACACCGGAGTACATCCAGAAGCGATTGGAAACTCTAGACCAGTATTGGAACGAGTTTCACAACAACCATATCAATTTGTTATCATGCGAAGATAAATCTCATAATTACTTTACTTCTCAACAATACGAGCAAGTAAAGAATAAATACATCAAAATCAGGGAGACTATTCAGAGTTACAGGCCCGGGACACCAATTATAAAGCCACCATCTTTTATGCCTAGCCCGTCAGTGGCGCTGAGGCAAGCCCAAGATCAGATTCAACCAACGACGTCCCGGGGCTCCAGCAGCAAAACAGAGGATATGCTCAAAAAACAAGCTAGCAATTTTAAGGCGTTTATGAGAACCGTTAACAGCGTTGACCTCGACTCAGTATCAGAGAAGTGGGAGTTTGAGGATGTGCTACGCAACTTGCAGATCCGCTGGTCAGCTATCGACAGCCTCCATTGGGAATTAGATAGTGAACTTGGCGGGTCTAACCAAGAATATGAACAGCAGTTCAACGAGTACGAGTCTCACTACAATAAAATGAAGAAGGCCATTAACAAGAAAATGTGGTCAGTCGCTCATGTCGAAAAATCAACCCCAAAAATAGAAATACCATCATTTAATGGGAACTATTCGCAATGGGTATCCTTCAAGGATTTATTTACAGAGACAATCCATAACAACCCATCCCTTTCAAACGCTCAGAAGATGCAGTTTTTAAAAGGGAAAATCAAGGGAGAAGCAGAGCGTTTAATACAGCATCTTAATATTTCTTCGGAAAATTATTCTGTCTGTTGGGAGATCCTTGCGCATCGATATGACAACAAGAAGCTCATATTCACTTCACTTATCGGTACCCTCATGAATGTACCTACTGTGCAACATTTATCCATCAGCAACATCAAGAGGCTACATGATACAGCCAACGAATCATTGAATGCCATCAAGAACCTGGGAATAGACATTACTTCCTGGGATCCATTGCTAGTATACCTTTTGTCTCAAAAATTAGATGTTGAATTATATAACGATTACATGGAGTCGCTAAAACAGCCAAGAGAGTTACCAAAATTAGCTGATTTCATGGAATTTCTAGAGACGAAATTCACTACCTTGGAGACATCAAAGCAGAAGAACCCTCCACCTAAACCACTCATCAACAATAACGTATCAAAATACCACGCGAGTCAAAAACCCGCACACCATTACAATGCCCTAGTATCAAACGCAAAGCCGGTAAAACAACACATACCTACTACGCGTACTACGATATTCAAGTGCCCTATATGTAGTACCAATGATCATGGGATATATTTCTGCCCAACATTTTTGAACATGCCCGCTTATCTCAAGAAAAAGACGGTCCTGCAAAACGAAATTTGTCCAAATTGCCTACATAGACACACAGGAAAACCATGCATTTCTGAAAATAGGTGTCGTGAGTGCAATAGAGACCACAATTCATTATTGCACAGCGCATATACGTCACCGAACGCACACCAAGCAAAATCAAGTGTGAATGCACCGAATGAACAAGTACAAAGTTCACACGTGTCGCAAAATAAATGCTCTGAAACTTTACTTGCAACTGCTCTAATCAAGGTAAAAGCAGTTAATGGAGTTTATCATACCATGCGAGCACTCCTGGATCAAGGGTCACAAGCTTCCCTTATATCAGAAAATGCAGCTCAGATTTTGAAAATTCCACGACAGCGATGTGTCGGCGTCATTTCAGGAATAGGCGCGAAAGAAAGTTCATGCAAAGGTTTGATAAACATAGAATGCGCATCAACGGTCGGCGATTTCAAGTTTGAAACCGACGCCTACATCATGAATCAATTGATAAGAAATTTACCAAGTACATCATTTTCAAAACCAGACTGGTCGTACCTCGATCAAATCAAGTTAGCAGACCCGGAGTTTTATGATAGTCGCCCTGTAGATATATTACTAGGTGCCGACGTATACTCAATTATACTTATGGATGGTATTTGTAGAACAAATGCAAATCTGCCGACTGCACAACAAACTAAGCTCGGTTGGATACTCAGTGGGAATGTCAAAACGCTTCACTGCAATGTTATGCTAAACAACTTACAAGATATTCAGTCGTTTTGGGAGATAGAAGAAATAACCGAATCATCAAAATTATCATTAGAAGATCAAGAGTGTATTGAGCTATACAAATCATCCACAACAAGAAAAGATGATGGCCGATACGAGGTGAGGTTACCTATGAAAAAGGACTATCAAGAAAAATTGGGCGAATCCAAGACAAAAGCCGTAGCACAATTTTACCACTTAGAAAGAAAATTACAAAAACAACCGGAGATTGCGAAACAGTACAAGCAATTTATGAACGAGTACATTGCACTTGGACATATGATGCCGTGTAGCAAAACACCGAATCAGCTACCTACATGTTATTTACCACACCATGCCGTATTACGTAGCGAATCGACAAGCTCGCCTCTACGCGTAGTGTACAATGCCGCGTCAGCCACAACAACAAAATACAGTTTAAATGACCTCATGTGCCGGGGTCCAAATTTACAACAGGATCTGCAGTGTCTCATTATCAAGTGGAGACAATACCAGTATGCATTTACTGCGGATGTTGAGAAAATGTATAGAGGAATATTGTTGCACCCCGATGATCAGCAACTACAGAGGATAGTGTGGAGAGATGATCCATCACAACCTTTACAAGATTACCAGCTCGTGACCTTGACCTACGGGTTCAAGGTCGCCCCATATTTGGCAATGATGACCCTCAAACAACTCGCACAAGATGAGAGAAAGAATTATCAAGGCAGCCCTGCACCAGACATCTTAGAGAATTCATTTTACATGGATGACTTAGTTCACGGGGCGCATACTACGGATGAAGCCAAACAATTAAAACAGGACATGATCAAACTTTTAAGAGCGGGAGGATTTAATCTCAGGAAGTGGAAATCCAATGTAACCGAACTCCAAGAAAGCTCAAATGGACAACAAAACTTTGACTTCAAGCAGGCTGAGTCATCGAAAACGTTAGGAGTAGGCTGGAATCCCAAGGATGATAATTTCATATTCAGTCCAGTAAACCTGCCCGAAAGCAAACCAACAAAAAGGAATTTGTTATCAGACATGTCCAGAATTTATGATCCTTTAGGATGGCTAACACCAATTACCACCAAACTTAAAATATTATTTCAAGAAACATGGAAATCAGACGCACAATGGGACGAACAAGTGTCCGAGGAGATTGCCGCTGAATGGCAGAAAATCAAGGTCGATCTACACAATTTGGATCTATTCAAAATACCAAGATGGTTAAAAACACAAGAAAATTCCGAAGTAGAGCTCCACGGGTTTTGCGACGCAAGCATAAAAGCGTTTGCTTGTGTGGTGTATTGCAAAACAATCTACAACGGTGCAACTTATGTTATACCTATAGCAGGGAAGTCCAAGTTAGTACCTGTGAACAAACATATTACGCTTCCTCGTTTGGAACTTAGTGGCGCGATGCTACTATCAAGATTAATGGCCAAAATCAAAGAATGCTTAAACACCTTCGAAAACATCAAGATTTATGGTTGGGTCGATTCGATGGTTGTTTTAGGGTGGCTCAATGGCGAACCGAACAAGTGGAATGCTTTTGTAGCCAATCGTGTGACACAGATAACAGGCACGATGCCATCGGAATGCTGGAGATATGTCAGGTCTCAAGAGAATCCAGCAGATTGCGCCAGCCGAGGAATAACAGTCAATCAACTTCAGGAACACAATCTCTGGTGGCGAGGTCCAGAATGGCTCCCTACATACGAGCAAAAGCAAGATATTCCCATCCCCACTACAGAGCTGGAGTTGAAAAAACAAAAACAAGTACACATCGCACAAGTAAGCGAAGGCTATGACGTTGTAGGATACCTACTCAACAAATTTAGCTCATTGGCAAAAGCAATAAGAGTGTTGGCACGGGTGCGAAAATGCCTACCGTGGAAAAAGAGCTCGGGTTTCATAACAGTAACTGATATAAACGAAGCCGAAGCAATAATTATCAAGTACGTACAAAACGAGCAATTCTCAGATGAAATTGAAGATTTTAAAAAGAAGAAAGGAGTCTCATGTAAGAGCAAACTATTCAGCTTGTGCCCAATTTTAGATGAACAAGGAATCTTAAGAGTGGGAGGCCGGCTGGAAAACGCTCAAATTGAGTACAATATGAAACATCCGATAATTGTTGACAAAAACACGCGTTTTTCGGAGCTCATCATCGACCAGGCGCACCAGGACACATTTCACGGTGGAGCTCGAATGACAACCAGTTTTCTAAGACGGAAATATTGGCTTCTCGGCGGAATTCAAGCCACCAAGAAACGGCTTCGCAACTGTGTGAAATGTAAAAGGCACAACAATAACAACAACCATCAGATTATGGGAGATCTACCCTCAGCTCGAACAAACCCATCAAGACCATTCTACCACACAGGGGTAGACTATACAGGCCACGTTTTTATCAAGGCAAACAAGGGCCGTGGCATCAAAACCATGAAAGGTTACGTTGCAGTATTCATTTGCATGGTAACCAAGGCCGTGCATCTGGAGCTGGTCTCGGACCTTACGTCCTCAGCCTTCCTAGCAGCCTTGCGCAGGATGGCAGCACGACGATCAGTACCTGCCCATCTGTATTCAGACAACGGCACAAACTTTCAACATGCCAACAAGGTACTGCAACAAGAATATACCGAACTAAAAAACAAGATAGAACAAGAATTTGATCAAAACTTCATATCCGAAATCAGTGAAATGGGGATAACTTGGCACTTCAACGCCCCTTCATGGCCGTCTGCAGGAGGCCTTTGGGAAGCTGCTGTGAAGAGCCTAAAACACCATCTGAAACGAGTAGTTGGCGAAACAAGACTTACATTTGAGGAGTACAGCACTTTGTTAGCTCAGTTGGAGGCGTGTATGAACTCAAGGCCTCTATGCCCTCTAACAGAAGATCCAGAAGACTTGGACTTCCTAACACCTGCACATTTCCTAGCATGTGGTCCAACACTCACCATATACGAAACAGAAAGAGACTTGCGTACAAGATGGCAACTAACACAAAAGATATTTACAGATATATGGAACAGGTGGCGATCAGAATATCTTACTCAACTATCAAAGAGAAGTAAATGGAGAAAACCACAAGACAACATTAACATGAATGACGTAGTTATCATCAAGGAAGATAACTTACCGCCTGGGAAGTGGGCGTTGGGTCGCGTGGTTGACTTACATCCAGGGAGTGACGGACATGTACGAGTAGTGACGCTTAAGACGAAAAACGGCCTCTTAAAACGTCCAATCGTGAAGTTAGCCGTACTTCCAATCGACAAAGAAGACAGATCCCAAACATCATCATCATCTTCTGCATCAGAGGTACAGAATCCTAAGCCATACATCAGTGAAGATAAGCAAGCTGAAAATAAATCAGGAGTTAAAGGATGCAAGAAGCTAATGTCATTAGCCCTGACTCTGATGGTTTGCTTAATAACTCTGCCTAACATACATTGCTCTCCTACAAACATAACAAGATTTAGAGATAACCAAGGTCTCTATCTGGCTAAACTACAAGACATTCAAATTATCAAAGAAGATTGGAAGATCGTTGTCTATTACGACATAAATCCATATTACCAGGGCTTAAATGCATTAAATAAATACATCAACCATTTAACAAACATGTGTTCGATCATAAATAAACACTCATCATGCGACATCATATTACAACAACTACGTCACGGGTACTCGGAACTTAATTACTACAATGACATGCTGCTGAGTCAACATACAAGCGGGTTCCCCCGAGCAGATAAGAACACGCGTTGGCGCCGCGGACTCATTGATGGTGTCGGGTATCTCGCGAACTCGCTCTTCGGCGTATTGGATCAGAGGTTCGCCGAACAGTACCAGCAGCCTTACTCCCAGCGATGAGTGGCTGAATCGATTTCAACAAAATCGCTAATATCGTACTCCCACCGCACATTTTTGCGGCTCATTGTGTTATGACGTCACGCAAACCGTTCAGTGAAAATTATAGCGTTACTAAGCTAGAAATTCGCACCACGAGCTCATCATGAGCTCATCACACAGAGTAGATTATATGTCAAAGTTGCGACTCAACGCCTCTTTGAAAAAAGTTCCTATTCTTGCAACGCAAAGCCATTACAATGGCTAATTTTTCCTATTTTTGTAAGAAAAAGAGCCTGTAATTACACCTACAAAGTGATGTGAAAGTAGTTACTGAGGATACGTGAGGATTGCAAACCAGTCTCCCTGGATATTTTAAAGCATATTTAAAGGAGTTGACGGACAATTTGATTGAAGACTTTAGCTTCATGAAACTAGCTGATTTGAGCGTAACAAATAAGGTGAGTATCCACGAACATAATAGAGGTACATGTAAAAGTTTCTTCAACTAAAGGCGATGATCCATTCGCGAGCAAAACCTCCAATAACCTCTAAGTCCGCGGTCTAAAAAACCTCCAACGATGTTACAAAAAGCACGCCACGACTTTGCCATTGATGAAAGTAGACTGTTTGGTTCGCTAATGGATCACCAACGAGATTCGACAAGCCAACAATCTATACCGTCGCCTCGCCAATGGATGACCGCCTTAACTCTCATGTTCTTAAGGCATGAAGAAGAAGCCTTAAAGAAAATATCCTTCAAAACAAAGACAAACCTTCTTTTACCATTGTTGTAGTCCTATGGCACCCCAGAGGTGTCATAAAATCTGCCACCTATCTTTGTTTAAACCACCTATGTTTGGTCTCGCTCCAGCTAAGTCCAGTGGCTAACAATATATACCTACTAATAATAATAATAATAAGATAAACCTTCCTATACTATCATAATGTCTGTAACCTAAACCCCATGATACTAACCAGAATTTTTGGTATTTGTAGGTTTTTACTGCGTTGCAACTGGCTCCAGACTGGAATTTATAACCAAGACTAAATATTCAAGTGCCTATGTGAAGTACTTAACAACAAGTTGTATTAAGATCTTATGAAGTTAATACCTACATAAGAAACTAAATTGGCATATCATTCTGCTACTGAGTAAGTCACTTAAGCTGATTTCAATTTATTTGTAGCAAAAAATATATGAAATACTACCCTAGCACAAACACTTTAATTTTATGATGCACTGAAAGTATGAAAAATAATTTACTTGGCTTGCTTATCTAGATTCTATATCTATAAAATATTATTTGATTCATCTGTTTTCTAAGTACCTTAGGATTAAACTGTAGTGCTGCGGTGGGTATCTTTTGTAGTTAAAAAAATATACCTATGCTGGCTCAATCTCCACCTACTACAGAAACAAGACTATCTATTCTTGGACCAACAGAACGCCTATCTCAGCTATTGGAACACCCAGGCTTGTTGCTCCATTTTACTCGAGAGCTAGGCTGGCTGAGCTAAAATTAAGGAGATATGTACAAAGGTTCCACTCAAGAGAGCCACGTACAGGAGCTTCGCCACCTCTCAGAATAGAATAGAATAGAAAATCTACTAAATAAAGTTGTATCAATACCTTGATAGTACAGTCAGCAATAGATATTTATGCCACCACAGCAACAAAAATTTAATCCTCATGGGTGGAATAATAATATTTTATCAATACTTATTAACTTAAGTATTACTTACCTTAATATTAGTTATCCTTATTTTTCATGTTACATAAATATAACCTATCAATTGTCATAATATCTAAGGGCTTGCGTTGGGGTGGCATACATATCTCTTTGGCTGACTGTACAATATATTATTATTATATCCTAACCTATAGAATTACTATTAATCTATATTTCTATCTTATTTCAGATAATCAGAGAGCAGTTTTTTAGCTAATAGAAGAGAAGCTTATGCTTGATATTTCAGAACACTGATAATAATTGTGATGTGATTTAATATATGATACTTAATAAACATAAAATACAGCAAAAACCATGTTTCATTTCATTATTTACCTGTTGATGTTGCACTTGACTAAGAGGTCATTCATGATACTATTGCTTTATAAAGGCTTGATAGGAAGTATTCCTTCTTAAGAGTCCGGCAATGATAACATTGCAACATGGAAGAAATTGTATAAGTAACATTGTAAGTTGTTCTTTTAATATATGGATACCTACCATATACTCCTCATTCGTTAGCAGACTTGAGGCTCTGTATACTAACTTTTACCTGTTGCAATGTAATACCCTTGTAATCACCTACTGAGTAGAGTGGTAAGACAGTACTCTTGGCCGATATTAAACCATTCCGTGGATCACAATAACAGAGTGCTCAGCGGAGGACACTGTCTCGGGCCGCTCTACTTGGTGGTGTAATCAGGGTGTTAGCATTATCTGCTTTATGAAGATTAGGTAGATACATTTTTTATGTTTAAAGCAGGGTTTACTTACATGATAACATTGTGTTTTTAACATAAGCAGACACTTGGTCCATGCATAATGTTACAACTCTTATTACTAGTTATTACTGCTTTTTCTTAGAACTGCTTTAAACATAAAGAATAAAAAATAAAACAGCCGCATTCAACTTTTAATATGATTAATACATTACGAGTAATCGTTTATAGAGTTTACAATGCATGAGTCTAATAAGTACATACCTAAACTATGATCACTTACGACTTACGAACTTTTGGATTTCGATATGATTATGGAATTGTATTAAGTATGTGGTTGAAAGCACGATCTTAGAGTATGGGTTTGCACTTATTATTCAGAAATATTATCACGGTACGATATTGTCAGTATTTCACTGTAATTGTAGGTTATGTTGAGTATTTTTTCAATAAATTTCCGCCTTGAGTTAAAACTTTCACAAGATATTTCCTTGGCTATACGGTGACACGCAACGTCTTCTTCTTCTTTCTGTAAACAATGATTGATAGTTTAATATCTATAACTTTGTAACAAATTATCGTAATATTTTATCGGTCTATTTTATAAATCGAGTCGATCTGAGTCTGCAACTTAACCACTCCATCAGAATACTATACTTACGTCATATTATTATGTATTTAGTGCACAAATATCTATTTAAATAAGGAAATTCCATTTGTAATTTTGTTTTATCATTGTTATTGTATGTTGTATGAATGAAGTGGAGGGAGTGCAGTGTTGCCGCAACGGAGTTCTCAAAACGCACATATCCAGCGCTGAAAACGTACATTTAGGGTTAAAACCGTACATGAGCTGTTTTTTTTACTAAAATCACTCAATTTAGCTTTTCCAGCTCTTTCGCACCTGCTCGTCAGCAGAAGTACTATATTTTAATAGATTTTAGTCGTGAGAGACGTACCTATATTTATTATAGCATTTTAAAAAGTGTTACAATGTCCTAAAACCTTCAGAGTAGGTACCCCGCAGTTTTATGTATGATATACTTATACTCATTGTAATCATGTAATAATCATATTGGTTGAGAAAATAATCATACAAGAAAATCAAAATCGTCACTAATTGTGGTTAATAATTTTTTTGCTGCGATTCCAAAAAAAATACGTAAAATAGTCCATAAACAAAGATTTTACACATGATAATCATGATATTGGAAGTTAAGTTTAAATGGTACATTACATGGACCAATTATATACACATTACACATGGGAGGCTAAAATAGTACGTCAAATGTGTAAAATGTACGCTAATGGCAACACTGAGGGAGTGTTTTCACAGGTTCACAGAGTATTTTGATTTTTAGTTTGAATGCGTTCAAAAGCCCCTAATTTCATATTTTAACGTTTACAAAGTTAAGTTTTTGTGAATAATAAGTAAAAAATGGCATGCGTGATGACTTTAACCTAGTGTTTAATAAGTATTTTAATTAATATTTTACTAACATTGAAAAAATAAAAACATAATATGGACTGATGATTACCGGATTTCTTATTTCAAGCTTCGCTAGTACTTCGAACGCACACCAATTTTTTCCTTGTCAGAGCGAGAAAAAACACAAGATCTTATACAATTTTATAGAGCGACATCTCTTTCTTTCACCTCTATTGAAATACGGAACGCAACATCGGCCTGATATCGGCTTACTTCGGCTACCGTTTCAAAAATAATCACTAGTCGTTTCTTGATATATTTTCTACGTTGTCCTTGGTCCGCGGCTCAGTCAAAACCGAGGTGGTGGTACCAACTGAATCGGCCTAAATTTTTCAACTGAGTTTTAATTGGCTTTTTTGGATAGCGACTATTAATCGCTGGGAGTAAGGCTGCAGAAGGATATTATGCTTATGTCAGATAATCAACACCACTTACTAGCATTGTGGAAGAACCAAACATCTATAATCGAGTCAGAGTACAATGTCTTAAAGAGAACAGAAGACACATTAAATAAACAGCAAAAACTCATCAATCAACAGACTTTAAATTTTGAAAAAACAATAAATAACGTGAAATTGGAACTGCAAAACACAGTCAGCGTGAATGAGTTTGCGCTTGGCGCTATTACGGCAACCAACATGCTTCAATGTTTAAAAAACATACAAGAGATGCTTTTAGACACCCTTACAGATATTTATCAAGGAACCTTCAACTTTCACATCATAACTCCAAACCAACTAAGGAAAGAATTAAATATTATTGCGAATCAAATATCAAAGGAATTATGCTTACCCATTGACAATACCATGACTGACCTAAGAAAGATATATCACTTGTTAAAAATCAAGACCAGATTCACAGAAAGTTATGTATTTTTCGAAATCAAGGTGCCTTTAGTTCTGAGAGACTCCTACGAATTGTATAGAATTACTTCAATACCAAGGAAGGTACAAAGTTATAACATGTTAAGTATTGTGCCTACTTCCGAATATGTAGCTATAAACATACACAAGGACACATACATCGAGATGACAGAAACAGACGCAACATCATGCTTGCGCAATGGAGACATTTTGTGTTGCCAACTACTATCAAGACCCATTTATCATATTAGAGATGAATTTACCTTTTGTTCAAAGAATAAATCCTCAAATGAGTGCAATTATGTAATTGACCTTTGTAAAGACAAATGGTTACAAACAAACAGACCGAATACTCACCTATTCTTCATATGCAATCAAACAAAGGCGAGAATCATATGTTCGGATCAAGTTACCGTCGAACTGATAACAGGGCGCTGGCTTACTAACAGTAGACGATAATTGTATTATAAAAACAGATGATTTTATACTACACGGGCATAAACAGCGTCTTAGCAGAGTGGATAATAAGGCCGACATTAGTCTCCCTGTATTATCGCCGATTAACAATTACATCAATATAACCGTTCCGATCATAATCCCGACCATTGACACGCAAGAGTCAGACAAGGCGTTGGAGGACATACGAGACAACATACAGAAGGTGAAGGAGAGCGCGACCCTGGCGGCCGGCGTCTCCTACCACGACGTGCACCACTACGTGGCCATCTACTGCATCGTGGGAGCGGGCGCGGCGCTGGCGGCCGGGCTGGCCTGCCGCCGCGTGCGCGCCCCCGCCGGACCGACGCCCTCGCCGAGGCGTCAGTGCCAGTGCATCAGCATGAAAACATTCAGTGAATGTGATAACCTGGTTGTCGATATTTCAAGTGAAATGATCAGTGATAAAGGCAATATTAGTGAAAGGCAAATCGTGCCTAAAGTGAATAACCCGGGTTGTAGTCAGTTAGATAAAGGCTCCTCGCCTATCCGTAATAAAGTAGTTTTTCCTAGAATTGAAGCAACAATTTAGAGACTTTATCATACTTAGTACTTATTTAGAAATAGTTAAACTAATCTGGGAATTACTTAATATTAATTTCAAATAAGAACAGTATCAATAATCAAGTAATATATATTTTAACTTTAAAGAAGTTTGTCAATCACCATGTTAGAGTAAGGTCATCAAATCACTTTCTCTCTCCTATTCCGCCCCCGGGAGCATGTACGGGCAAGGCACGCACACAGCAACAGCACATCATTTCGCCGCATCATCATTTTACACTTTAACCTAATTTCATTACTTTCAGTACGTTTGTAGACATCAATCACGTCGCGCGTCACTCATTATCATAATTTAGAAATAGTATCAAGTAATTATTTCTCCCAATAAACTCTGGTAAACTTATACATACAGTTTTATCATTTATCAACAATCTATCATCATCGGCTAGTACCCGAACAAGGGTCAAGATCGTATTTCGCCGACACAGTACTACCCAAGTACTTGAATTTGTACACTTGTTTCAGAGAGTTTTCTCCGAGCTTTATGTCGAGAGTCGAATTGACGGTGCCTTCTTCAGTGTCCATCGCCATGACTTCCGTCTTGACAACACTGATTTTTAGGCCATACCTGCGACATGACTCGTCGAAATTGGTGATCCATTCTTGCAGTCCCTCTACTGAATCTGATACAAAGCACAGGTCATCGGCGTACATGATCTCTCTAATTGTGTCACAGGATACCTTGGTACGCGCTTTTAATCTGGCAAGGTTATAAAGATTCCCGTCTGTTCTGAATCGAATCTGGACACCGGCTGTTGAAACGCTTAGTGATTCATTCACTACCGCTGCAAAGTATAATGCGAACAAGGTAGGTGCCAGTACACAGCCTTGCTTTACTCCACAGGTGACGGAGAAGAAGTCTGATTGTTCACCGTCTGTACTGACGCAGCACCTCATGTCATCGTGCAGCAGTCGGAGAATGCGGACAAACTTATCGGGGCATCCAAGTTTACCCAACAGCATTCAGAGGGCTTCGCGTGGCACACAGTCAAAGGCCTTCTCAAGGTCAACGAAGCAGAGGAACAGAGGTTGACATTGCTCCCTACTCTTCTCCTGAAGTTGCCGCAGGCAGAAGATGGCCTCGCATGTGCCTCTTTGTGGGCGAAAACCAAATTGTGACTCAGGTAAGATCTTTTCAGAGACAGGTACAAGGCGATTGAGTAAGATGCGTGCAAAAATCTTTCCAGGCGTGGACAGCAGGGATATTCCTCGGTAAGAGTTGCAGTCAGAACGGTCACCTTTGTTCTTATACAGAGCACAGATCTGCGATACGGTGAAGTCACCTGGGACTTGTTCCTCATTCCACATCCGTACAAACAGCTTCCAAAGATGGTTGTGAAGCTCTTCTGTACCATATTTGAGCAATTCTCCTGGAATGTTATCGATGCCCACGGCCTTGTCATTCTTTTGCTGAGTGATGGCATCAATTACTTCACTGAGTGCAGGTGGTTCATCCATTTCAGCTACGGTTGCATAGTTTGGAAGAGATCTGATGTGTTCGAGATCAGCAGATCGATCTACGTTAAGCAGGTTCTGAAAATGTTGTGCCCAACGTTTCAGGACATCTTGATTGGATGTTAGCCTCTGCGTGCCATCGAGGGACTTAATAGGCACTTTTCCGTGATACCTGGTACCAATCAGACTCCTCAGCTCACCGTAAAAAACGCCGAGTTGCTTGGAATCTGCTAGCATTTGTATGTAACGAGCCTTTTCTTGCCACCACCGATCTTTGGTGTCCCGTGTTAGTTTCCTTAAAGTATTGTACCCACTATTCGAATCCGCATTTCGGATGCCAAACTGACTGTCCGAAAGGTCGAAACCGTACCACCACAGAGGTATGACTCGTTCGAAGAGCTTATCAGGCTCTTACAGCAATCAGATGTGTCGGTACACTGAAAGATAATCTACAGGCCTGCTTTATTTATTTAGGAGCACTAATGGCCTCCTTTCAGTCATTGAGTCACTGGCACTCAGGTTGCGGTTGAACAGGAAGATAGACTGTCTAAACAAATCATTTTTAGGCTAGTTAAAAAAAACTTTAGGTGGTTAGTATGCCAACTAGAACTACAAATAAAACAGTATTTTTGTCTCCTCTAAAATTTGGTCACGAGGAGTTACGATGATTACGATCTAAGGTGACGCTGACGATATTTTATACAAGGTATTGAAAAAAGGGTATAAAGCTTAGCCAAAAGTGGATTTAGGTGCCATTCTGATCCACTTTTCTTCTACAATTTTGAAAATTCACGTAACAAAACCTTTTACATAGAAACTTATTCGATCACGTGACTTTTTACTATAGAGACCGAATTTATTTTTCGAGAATTTCCAAAACTTGGAGAACAAAAGTTGTTCAGAATAACCCCTGAGTCAAACCCTTTCGGCACAGTATACCCTTTTTGCAACATCCTGTATAGGTAATATCAGGTTTATAAAAGACCTGGGCCTGTAGAGTGAGACTCGGCATGGGGAGTCATAATTTATAGATCTTTTAGGTTGCAGTGGCGAATGGGCACTGGTAGCCCTGCCTTTTTCTATAACTATAACTATAGGTAATTTTATGGCAATTTAAAAATGGTATAACATTTATCTATTTGAAAAAATCATTAAAAATATACATTACCTATCACCCTAATTTAAAAAAAAAATTCAGCCCTTACTTTAAACTTATAACACCCCTCTATTTCCTTCAGGGGTTAAAAAACCTGTGTATTTAATATTTTCTTATGAGTTTTTTTTTTAAAACTAGGCTCTTACATAGTTGTACATAATATTATGCGGTATTTTATTCCACTTGTAACGCATAAAATTCATAGCTACAGTAAACATTTCATTTTTTCATGGCGAGATACAGTCGCACTTAACCGCTTTTTTGCAAAGCTTGTTAAATAGATTTAAAAAATTATGTAAATTTTAGATCTTCAATTTTTAAAAATACTTCCTTATTTTTAACAACCTGTAGTGTACAGACTACCACATCTTAAAATATATATATTTTTAATTAACTACGGTTTTTGGTTTCAAATAAAACAAATTATGAACTTACTTTTCAACACCCTGTATATTGTGTAGCTTACCTACCATACACAACCGTTAAAATAAAATAAATTACCCCTCAGAATATAAACAGGCTCGCGCTTTGGCATACTGCATTGACCGTATAGTTCTTATTCGGAGAATCTAATAAGTGTCATTATGTGCAATGTTTACCTTTATCTATGCATCTGTAACTCTATAGTAAAAAATGTAAACAAATCGAAAAGGCGAAATGTTTTCTAAGAATTTTCGGCTTTTCTGCATCTAAAATGATTAGAAAATTAACTTTCCATAGCAAATGCATATGTATTATAATACTTGTAGTCATAATTTGTTGATTTAATCAGTTTTTGTGAAATATTTGATAAAAAATAAAATGGCGTGGGTATCGCTCCTAACAGGCCGCCACCAGGGCGACGACTGAAGAAATCTGAAATCTGTCACGGTGTCATCATTTTTAAACCGGAATTTATTAGTTTTTTGCAAAAAAAGTTGACTTCTGGTCCATTAAATCCAACTCTTTAAGGTAACTTTGTTAAGAATTTAATTACCTACACATACATATAAGATTCCATGAAAATGGGCCCTCTGATTTCGAGGGTTTTTTCATAATAAGTCAAAAAATGGCAAAAGACATGGTGTGTTTGCAATTTTTTTTAACATACTTATTATAATCCTGCACCAATTTATAAGCAACTAACATGTTCAGTATACCCTCTGCTACAAAATATATTTTTATCAATGTGATAGAAGCCACCGTTTTTCCAATCTAATCAAGTATATCAAGCCGACTTTAGCATTTTAGCTTTAGGGATCCCCTTAAGTGTTAATTTCTTCTTTTACAAAATACCACGTGCAGCACGTGCTCTTGGTGCAAATCTAGATTTTAGATATTCGTACTCTACGTGTATTGGATTTTGTTTGTTTTTTGTTGTTTTGTACATATGTATAAATGTTCTCTTACTTGGTGCAAATCTAGATTCTTGATATTCGTACTCTACGTGTATTGGATTTTGTTGTTTTGTACATAGGTAAAAATGTTCTCTTACTTAGTGCAAATCTAGATTCTAGATATTCGTACTCTACGTGTATTGAATTTTGTTTGTTTTTTGTTGTTTTGTACATAGGTACCTATAAATGTGCTCTTACTTGGTGCACATCTAGATTCTAGATATGAGTACTAGACTTAGAAGTGTATTGTTTTTTGTTGTTTTTAATAATAAAATAATATTTTATTATTTTATATTTCCTTGTTTTATTTAAGTAATTATTACTATTTAAAAAAAACATATACTTATAATTTAGTTCGAAAATAAAAAAAATTAACAGAAAGGCTAGCATGGGCCACAAGTCAAGACGAGACGTGACTAGTTTCTTGCATCACGCGGCCCCGAGACAGCACCCTACGGATAACTTCTGTCACGTCTTGACGTGGTCGTCTTGCGCCCCGTTTAGCCCTTCAGCTCTCAAAATTTTGACTTCGAACAGAGTGGACAAGGTAGGAAAGTGGACGAAGTGGGAAAGTGGACTATTTGGGAAAGTGGACCAAGTATGAAAGTGGACGATTTGGGAAAGTGGACGAAGTGGGAAAGTGGACGAAGTACTAAAGTAGACGAAGTGGGAAAGTGGACGAAGTAGGAAGTGGACGAGGTGGGACCAATAGGTGGACGAAATGGGAAAGTTGACGAAATGAGAAAGTAGTCAAAATATGAAAGTAGACGAGGTGCCCCTGAAGGATCGCAAGAAGTCATATTTGTAGTACAGTCAGGCAAACAGTATACATATATTATGATTATTATGACATACATACCAACACCACATTTCTATGTTTTTTGAGAAATTAAACATTTAATCATTTAAAACAAAATATTTATTCTTATTACAAACACACAAAATAAATTTCTTATTACAATCAGCAAAAAAACAAAAAAAAACTCTTATTATACACTAAATAAAATATTCTAATACCGTAATGCACTTAACCGTTTTACTGGAGACTTATTGTTTTAAGTACGCAATCATAAACGATACTTATAATTTGTTTATTTTTGTTTATTATTTTTTTATTTCTTTTCGTGTCAGGGTAATGTAAATTGTTTCTTACTAATTTAACTTTGTGTTTTTGCTTCTTTTCTTAATAATGATATGAATTGAAACATGGTTGGCTGTTTTGTAATTTTTGAATTTATTCGGCGATGCCAGCCCTCGACGCCAACGGCTTAATACATTACTGCTTATCTTCTGCATCCATTGAGTGTTGAAATAGTCAAGGAATATGTTTATATCTTTCGATCGTGATGACATTTCAATAATAGTGAAAAATGCCTCTGGTATCATTTTTGGTGGCACTTTACGATCTTCGGCAAAGAGACTTAATCCCTTGGTCTTTTTGAAAACAGCGTTGCAAAAGTGGTAATAACAACCTTTTACGGTTATATTTGGATCACATGGTTCACAGCGTTAATAACGCTTAATTCGTAATCGCATTTGTACATTTTTAAGTTAAATCCATATTGTTCTTGAAGTATCGAAAAAAACCTCTTATACGTTCTTTGCTGTTTATTCGGCAACAAAGCAAAAATTATGGGTATGAAATTTACTGTTTCATCACTGCGTGCCACGTCTACGAGCAAGCTATACAGTTGATAGAATGGTTTAGGTACTATTTTGAATGTACCGTCTCCGTAGAGAGTTTTTTTAGTTGTGAAAAATGGTCACAACTCAGTCCGCGTTAGTGTTGAAAATATTATGATTCTGCCAGATGAATCATATTCATCGTACAAATAAAAATCTTCCACTAAGCTGTGAGGTAGTCTTACGTGAAATGAATCTTTTACTTTGAGACTGTTCATACTTTCGTGCTCTATAGTATCTTTTTTTGACGCAAATACTGTCATTTCATGTTCTTGACCCTTAAAATCATGTTTAGAAATGTTTTTCTCAAAAATCATTTGAGCGGAGGTAAAATTAGCACACACCTCTTTTTTGCAGACATCAACAACTTAATCTATTAGATTACGGGTGAAACTCAAAGAATCACAAACATGCTTAGCGGGTCTGATAACTTTATTGTTACGGTCGAGAGTTATGGAGGTGCGGCATTCTTGCTGTTTAAAACATCTACAGTTCGTCGTGCCAGACTTATTTTTAGGGTTCCGTAGCCAAAATGGCAAAAACGGAACCCTTATAGTTTCGTCATGTCCGTCTGTCCGTCTGTCCGTCTGTCACAGCCGATTTACTCGGAAACTATAAGTACTACAGTGATGAAATTTGATGGGAATATGTGTTGTATGAACCGCTACAAAAATATGACACTAAATAGTAAAAAAAAGAATTGGGGGTGGGGCCCCCCATACATATAACTGAGGGATGAAATTTTTTTTTTCGATGTACATACCCGTGTGGGGTATCAATGGAAAGGTCTTTTAAAATGATATAAAGTTTTCTAAAAAACATTTTTCTTAAAGTGAACGGTTTTTGAGATATCAGCTCTCAAAGTCGTAAAAAGTATGTCCCCCCCCCTCTATTTTTATAACTACGGGGTATAAAATTCTAAAAAAAATAGAGGTGATGCATGCTAATTAACTCTTTCAACGATTTTTGGTTTGATCAAAGTATCTCTTATAGTTTTTGAGATAGGTTGATTTAACTGTAATTTTGCTGCTATGGAACCCTTTGTGCGCGAGCCCGACTCGCACTTGGCCGGTTTTTAAATACAAATTGTACCTATATCCTTCATGGAGTAACACCGGTTTATTTTTTTGGCTTTTTATAAATTTCATTTCGTCCATTTTTATCTACTAATCCACTGAACACTAAATTTGTAACAATTATTTTGACTAAGCTCGCAACGCAATTATTAACATGAAATAAATCAAAATTGACTTTTTTGACATGAAATAAATAAAATCTGACGTTTTGTCATTATTATTCATAAAGAAGAAAAATACATGGTCAGCCAATATAAACATAGTACAGTGCTCCAAAATTGATAATGCGCATAGAAATCTTTGACAGATCGGTTTTTTTCGATTATGTGACACATGATATTGACTCCTATTTCTTTCGAACAAGGCGCAAAGTGCAAGTGTTTTTTTAAGGCTCTTACGATTTAATGATTCGGGTGTGAAGATCTGCATGTGCATTATTAATTTTGGACAAGTGTATCTATGTAGCAAGATATAAAAAGGCCTTTCAGACATGAAACAGGTTTTAGGGTTCCGAACCTCAAAAGAAAAAAAAAACATGGATGATTTTATTGTCCGTTGTTTTCTGTCTGTCACCACCCGTGTTCCTTTTTTAGCGCGAAATTCTACCTCTATGAGCTTGAACCACCACTCGTAAAAGTACTTACATATTTTTTAGTCCGAAGGTAGGTACTTTTAGATAAAAGATGTGGTAATTTGCGAATATGATATTATATGGAATATGGTTAATTGCAAACATCGTTTTTTGGGAACATTATATTATGCTAGTATGATATTTTGCGATTTTGCGAAGATTATGATTTACTAATATCATAATTTGCGAATATCATGTTTTGCTAATGTGCTAAAAAAAAAAAAAAAATGCTAATGTGATGTTTTGCGAATATCATATTTTGCGAATAGGATATACAGCGACGGAGGGGGTGTGGTCATTTATTATTATTTGTCAATTTAAAGAAAAAAATATTACACCGAGTATAATGTTGTTGTATTCCACACATAGAGTGCACATTTGCATTTGTTTGCAGTTTCTTACCAATATTTTGCCATTACAAAAATTGCACGAGAAGTAAATAAGTTTTTAATTATTTTATTTAAATGCAGAAGGTCTTAAGTACCATGAAGAAAACGATAATGTAGACTGAAGCTGGATTTGAGTTGAGTCCTGATGTTACTTTGTGGTTGTAGTTGAAAACACGACTTTTTATATTATTAGAACTGTTTATTTACTTCACACACACGTATAGTTTTTACAAGGTCTTACACATTGAGAAGAAAACAGATCAAAATTCACTTAAAAACACAACCTCCATCCATACTTAGGTACTAAAATACTACCTTCCCTTTGACTACCTTTCCGTTTCCATCATCAGATCAGCTCAGAATAAACACCTACTAATTAAATCTAGATTACAATGGTATACCTACATAGGTACTATACCTGGTCGTGGACGCGTATACTGGTCGTGGAAACAAAGGGCAAAACTAAAAAACTCTTAATTTTTATTCTGCTGCATCAAAATCTATCATTTTGTTTAAAAACGCTGCAAGTGCGCAAATCTTCTTGTTGGTATACTGCCCAAGATAAAAAAGTATACAAGGTATCATACTGGCGATGTGCGCCCAACTACTAACAGTGCGGCGGCCGTGTATAGGTACAGAAACTTCGTCTTTGTCTTCCCTGCAATGCCGGATTTATTAGTAGGTAAAATAGGCTACTGTTTTGGTAATCTGTGACGTATTAATATTTTATTTTCTACCATCTCGCTGTGATGGTATAATTTAATTATATATAATCCGTTTGGCCGCATGTGTTCATGGCAATACGATTCGGCCAGTTTTAAATGGTACATTCCCAAGGTAAAGTGACATTATGAGTTACTGAGCAGTGATGTTAAGTAATTACGAAAAAGTTATCTTGTTGTTGTTGTTGCAGACCTACTATGGCACCCCAGAGGTGCAGAGGGTCTCCACTAACGTCCGCCACTTCCGCCTATATGCGGATGCACTTTTGGCCTCGCTCCAGCTTAGTCCAGCGGCTCGTAGCTCGTTTTCGACTTTTCGGTGCCATGTTTAGACAGGGCGTCCATGGCAGCGCTTGCCGTTTGGTGGCATCCAGTCAAACGCTATATTTGTGGCATTTGTAGCTCCTCTTCGTACAGTGTGCCCAATCCATTTACAGACTGTTCAGTTTGTTTCGTATTTTGAATTTGGCTTTGTACTCTTCCATCTTAGGGGCTTCATAATAGGGGTCATCAACAATAATTTTACTAAAGTGGAAATTAAATTCACATTTGAAAACAAAACCAAGAACGATGTGTAATAACAGCTCTATACATATAATCCCACAGAACTGACTGACAAGAACTCTCCAAGAACTGAAGGACCTTTGACTGATTGGTGACAGCCGCCGACAGCCCGAATGGTTTTCGATTATGTACACATGATATGGACTCCTATTTCTTTCAATCAAGGTGCAAAATTCAAGTGCATTGTTAAGGCTCTTACGATTCAATAATTCGGGTGTTTCCGGGAATACGACATTTTGCGAAGATTTGCATGCGCATTATTAATATGGGAGAACTGTATATGTCTTATTTTTTCAATTATCTGGGAAAGCCATTTCTGGATTCGTATGCATTCAAGCTATAATTTAACGTAACGCAAAGCATTGACTGGAAAGGACTTCATGCATCCAGTTATTATTCTTAGAGCCTTGAATTGGAAGGATTTTATTTTTTTTAATTCTAATTTGCTATACGTTTCTAAGAGGAAAGAACCATAATCTAAGACGCTACAGATAAGAGCATTATATAAAAGCTTTAAAGTAAAAGGGTGGGCTCCCCACCATACACCGGATGAGACTCTGAGGTTATTTAAAAACTTCGCATTTGTAGTAATGTTATTTAGATGCACTACACCTTAGCTTACGGCTTAGCTTAGAATCAAGAAACACACCGAGAAATTCGACATTGTCATTAACTGGAACACTGTAGTTACATATCTTTACGTTAACTTCAGGGTTATTATTCTCGAATCTGGCTTACGAGATTTTATTTCATGATTTATGTATTTTACGTTTGAAATAGAAGAAGAAAAATAATTACTAGTAAAGGAAAGAACTACAATTTTGCAAAAAAAGTCTTTACTAGTAATTTTTCCCTGACTTTCGAGGTGGCCCATCAATTTCACTGACTTTCCCTGACCACCTGGAGCTTCCCTAACTTATCCCTGACTTTCCAGAAAGGGGACACCCTGTGTATACTTAATATTTTTGATGAACGTCAATTCTTATAAATGTACCTACTCTCCATTCGGAAAGGGCTCATTGTCATGAAGAAGAATAGGGGCAAGAAACTCTTGACGCGATTCAATGATGCTGGGAAGGTTTCCTCACGATATTTTCCTTTACTTTGAAGAAGAAGCTCTCCCAAGAAAAATACTATTAATTTTGATTAGTCTTTTGGAAATTCAACGATGCAGACGGTTGAGCCTTTCAATAAATCCTCCCTGAAGATGACTCCCTTAAGCTAGAATTTGGCACTTCTTCTTGAGGGACTGTTTCTACTATCGTATACTATCCTATCGTATACTGCTCAAGAAGAGGGACCATAAAATCGATGGCGATGTTGTGTAGAACAGCACAGGCTGTTATGATTTTAGTGGCGAAGACTCGAAGACGAGGGTGACGGTGATGAAGATGATAATTGATAAGAGATTCTTGTCTTGTAATAGTTTAGTATTTATATTAACAATGCGTTATTTACAATAAGAAATAAGAATTACGAATTAAAATAAATTGTGGTATTTATAGAATGTATTTATTTAGGTATCATGTGTATATTTATATTGTATAGACAGGTATATATTAAGATATTAATATTTCGGTTAAGTACTCAATATAAACCATCTTCTTTATTCAAAGCCTTAAGCACTACCAATCACTTTTTCAACATCACCAAAGGTTAACTGGTAGAAAATGCTGCTAGCATTAAGTTCGCCTTTGTACCAATTTACTTTGTGCAATAAAGAATTTAATAATAATAGAGCCCGACGCTCGTAATTATGTCTTCAACATGGTAGGAGCCCCAACACCTTGTTAAGACATCGCCATCGATTTTTTAGTCTGCCAAATGTATTTTCTATAAGCACCCTGGCTTTGCCATGTAGGTGATTATAATATTTAGCCTCGGGGCTGTCGTCTGCAGCACCATTGATTGGCGTCATAAGCCAAGGCCGCTGCGTATAGCCGGAATCACCTAGAAATAAAAAAAGATTTCCATTATTGTTAAATAAAAAACCCGGCTGAAAGATGGAACTTGGCCACCTATTCCAAAACAATACCAACATAACCACCTCTGCCGTAATCTCTTAGGTTACAGGCGTGAGTGTGTATGTCTATGTGGCTAAACTCTTGTTTACCTAACAGCCATCCTTGTTCTCCATTTCTGTATAAGGTCTCCATAAAAGTTGACACCTGGCTGTTGTTCCACACAAAACAGTCATGGGTTGCTCCTCCATATTTGAGGTTTATATTTGTGATTCTGCAGTCACTATCACACACCTGTAGAATAAGTTAAATTCACATTACCACCATCATTCAATAATCAATATATTAAGGAAATAAATAAGTACCTATGTACTTCAAAAACTGTAATTATATAATTACCACTTGAACATTCAATGAATGGAAATTCGTCCTACAGAAAAACAAATGTTCTACAGCTTTCTTAGGCTGAAAAATATGAAAATGCGACACATCCACACAACCTATGACACCCGGTATTCCATATTTTGTGTAGAATCTGAAAAATATGTTTGCTTTTAGTCTTTTTCTTTACTTTCACACTCTCACCTGTAATAACTCATAGGATAGATGGATGTGCATTATATCCACATTATTTCAAGAAATAATTAAAGTAACATTGGAAGTTTCACAAAAGGTCAATAGGTAGGAACTTACTTCTTTCATGAGCCGTCTTAGGGAAATTTATGTGCCTGTTGAGCATCCCTGGCCAAGTCAGTGCGTTTGTGACCTCCGTCACAATTCTACTGACTGTGCTTTGGCCCAGTTCTACTTCCCCATTCCCACACTTCGTTGGTATGACCCAGTAGCATTAAAATTTAAGGCACATAAAACCTGAAATTATATGTTTATTTTAGTATGGAGCTACAAGATGTTAGATAAAACCTACTAAGCAAATTATTTTATAAATATGTCCTTCAGGTCTTTTAACTTATGATCCTGGCTTATTCTAGTTGAAGCTCTGAGAGGAGTTATTTCCCGCAACTCCTCACAGAGAAACCGAAATGTTTGAGTAGACAGCCGGTACCGGCGCTGAAACTCGTTTTCGGATAGGGCGTTGCAGTTAAACATGGCCCTTAGTACCGCTCAAGCATACCAAAGTGGTATTTTTGTTATTACGACCACATATCACGGAAATTTCTACTTTATTGTCATTATGTTATAGTATATTGCTATTTGCCACCTAAAATCCTCAGTCGTACCGATGCCGATAGTGGGCGCCGGGCTTAATTCGATCGATGATAATTGAGTTGTCATTTTAGAAACATATTCATCGGGAATCCTTTTGTTGCCTTTAATAAATTGGCATTCATTATTTAAAAAATATATATATTCGGTTAACTCTCTGCTCTCTTTACCATAAATCAACGGAGTATGCAGTATCTTTTATGTAAAAAACATAAACATATATATATATATATATATATATGTTTATGAAATAACATTATAATGTTATTTCATTTGCAGGAGCCATATAAATCTAATCAAACACAATGTGTTGCTCTGTAAATCAAAGTTTTATTTTTCATTACAAAATATAATAATATGAAATGCTTAAACTAATAAACTAATAACTAAAACACTTCTCACCTGTAAATCAAAGAAACGACATTAAATGTTCGTTATAGAATTATTATGTAGCTCCTATATTTTAAATAAAACATAAAATAAAAATTTTCACTATTACACTAAAATTCAACTTCCATGTTTCTGCCATCTGTCTTGATGACATAAACAACCATAAAGAAAATTATTATTTTTCTTTACATCTCCCCCCCTCCAATTGGAGATACACACATAATTATATTTATTCATTTCTATCTTGTACGGTAGGCATTGGTGTTAGTTTTGTAATATGAAAATAATTTGATTCTGTCTTTCTGTGTCCTGTATCTATTTTATATATTGTATTTGATTTCTTTTCAATAATCTTGAATGGCCCAATTCTTATCTCATCAAGTTTCTTCCTGTTCAATTTGTTTCCATTTTCTACCTACACCATATCCCCAACTTCAAATTTACAATCTCTTAGATTTTTATCTATAACAGCTTTATTATAGAATAGAATAATATTTATTTCAGACAAAAGTCCATAGTTGTGTTAGTAACAATTTATTATAGTTATGTGATTTCATCGTATTTTCAAATGCTATTTTTTTATCTTTCATCCAGTCAATATGTGTTTTTTCAGATTTTAATTCTTCTGGTAAAATGGTCACATCTGTACCGTATAAAATGTAACTTGGTGAAAAACCTGTTACTGTATGGCATGTATTATTGTATTTATTTACGCAATCTTGTGCTATCGTTGTCCATGTCTTTTTTCCTTGTGTTTCATTTAATTTGTATCTAATTTTATTTACTAGTGTTTGATTTAATCTCTCGTTTAAACCATTAGAGAACGGTGCATTTACTGCCGTGAATACGATAGGTATGTGCTGTTCAATTAAGAAGTTCTTGAGTTCTTTTGAATTTATTCCTGGATATTGATCTGTGAGCAGCATACCAATGTTCTCCGTCTCTGTTACATTCTTAAGAAGTTTGATAAAATCATTTGCGCTTTGCGTTTTAGATGTCAAAATAAATGCGTATCTGGAAAAATGATCGACCAGTAAATGTAGATATTTTTTTGTTGATCTGCTTCCTCCAAATCCACCAATTGTGTCTATAGATACGATTTCGAATGGTTTTTTGGCTGGTCCAAGATGTGATAAAAATCCGTATTTGGGAAAACCTCTTGTTTTATTTCTTATACATATTTCACATGTTCTGCAAACTTCCTTAATATTTTTCGTTAAATTCTTCGCTGTATAAATTGAACCAATTGTTTTCTCCATTTGTACAATCCCAATATGACATAAATATTCATGTACTTTTTTAATGAGCTTTATACTTAAATCTTCAGTAAGTATTATTTTATCTTTTTCATTTCTTCTTTTAACGTATATTCCTTTATTTTTATTCAATCTTGTTATATTATCTTGTATTTCCTTGTTTTCTTTCTGATCCGCTTTAACTTCTTCATAGTTGATTAAATTTACAACTTTTAGTTGTTCGTCCAGATTCTCATTCGATTCTAATACAGGATTTCTACTTAAACAGTCAGCTTCTAAATTTTGTTTTCCTGGCGCATATTTTATTTGCAGATCATATTGTGATATGTAGTATGTCAAATCACCTAATTCTTCGTCTGTTCTGGACTTAAGATTTAAATTTTCTAGCGGCTTGTGGTCTGTGTATAGTGTGAATGACCTCCCCATTAACCAATATTGCCAATATTTTATTGCTTCTTTAATAGCAAGACATTCTAAATAAATCGCCTTCTTCTTTTTTTGTGCTTCATTTAACTTTTTTGAAAAGTATGCTACTGGTTTTTCTTGTCCGTCAGGTTGTATTTGTTTAAAAATGGCTCCAACACCTTCCAATGAAGCATCCGTGTAAATGTTTATCGGTAAATCTGGGTCATATATTTCTAAAACTGGCTCTGAGCATAAAATCTGTTTGATTAAATCGAATGATTTTTGGCATTTCTCCGACCAAACAAATTTTTCATTTTTCCTTAGTAACTTATGTAGTGGGTCCAATATTACTGCACTATTTGGTATGTGTTTGTGATAGAAATTTATCTTACCCAGAAACTGTCTGATGTTTTTCGGATTTTTCGGTATCGGAAATTCTTTGATTGATCTCAAATTATCTGTCACTGGTTTAATTGAGTTATTTTGTATAATATGTCCCAAGTATTTTACTTTGTCTGAAGCAAATGTACATTTTGTAAATTTTGGTCTGAAACCTTCAGTTTTTATTGCTTCCAATAATTGAGTCAAGTGTTGTATATGTTCATCAAAATCTTTCGAAAATATCAATATGTCATCGATAAAATTAACAGCAAAATCGGTTAGTTTATACTTTCTTAGTATGTTACTTAACACCCTTTGAAAAATTGCTGGTGATGTTTTCAGACCGAATGGTAGACAGTTCCATTGGTAATGTCCATCTTGTGTAACAAAACTTGTGTTTTCATTCTATCTTCTATGCGTAAAGGGATAGACCAAAATGCAGAATTTACATCAAGCGTAGTATACACTTTGCAGTTCCTTGTCTTTGTAACTAGGTCGTCTATCAGAGGGAATGGCTGAGCCTGGGGCACAACAATTTTATTTAAATCCCTGAAATCAATGCATAATCTTGATTTCTTATTATCTTCTTTTTTAAACGCTTATGTAACCGGTGCAGCAAATGGACTATATCGCACGTGACAATCCGAACCGTCATATATTGAAAAAATAGTTTTTTTTTTATTTCAAATTTGAATTCTAGAGGTAATTTCCTACAATCTGGTAAAACAGTCGTATTTCTAGCTCATTCCTGGGCCGAGAGATGGCGTTGTACGACTGTTTTGCATGTTGTGACGTGCGCGCATTCCAGTTTGACAAAACGTCACATAATTAGTTGGCTCGCCGGCCACATCCGGAGCGGACGTGTCACGCGTTGTATTTCCAGATAATAGAAGTGTTGTGCCATATTTTTACGGAAAACGCCAAATGTGAGTAAGCAAAAACGTATTATGATGCTTATAATACTATTTTGCCTATTTTTTTTGTATCATTTTCTTATACTTATATCAAGATAATACGGTCTTGCCTGTTTTATTATTTTATTTTTACATAATCGATTGTATTATGTTTTTTTTTGTGATGGTTTAACTAACGGTTTTGTCAAGATAATACTGTTTAGCCAGTTTTATCAGAAAAAAAACTATGTCATAAGTTTAATAATACTGTTTTGTCGGTTTTATTTTTAATAATTCATTGTATGTTTTTGTTGTAGTAAAAATCATGAAGTTACATAAACGTGCAGCTAAGCTAGTTTTGGCAGCAATCCCTATCGAACCTGAGTCTTCAGAGGAAGACTGCGACGATGAAGTGGTTGACCCTTCCTATAAGCCCGTGGAAGAGTATGAGGGACCCCGTTCAAGTTCGCCGAATATTGTTGAACAACAACGCCAACGTTGCGAGTACGCCAATTGCAGTTCCGAGGTATTTTCCGCTTGCTTTAAATGTAATAGTTTTTTATGTTGGAATCATTTTGAAGACCCTGCTTTTGCCAACGACTGCTCAAAACATGATACAAGCAGTGAGTGTCTAATGAATCTGGAACTAAATGACCTATTGATGCAACAAAATACACCAGCAGTAAACCCTTCACATGTGACCTGCGCATCTCATTCCCGAACCCTCGCATGCCCGGATCCTTGCTTACAGAAATGTGAATATTTACTTTGCTCTGGCGATGTGGTAACAACATGCACTTCATGCCAAAGCTTTCTATGCACCGCTTATTACGAAGACGCATGTGCTAGCCGAGATTGTTCGAAGCATAGGCCATTTTCTATGTCTGCCATTTCGACATCTAAGTCAAAAAAAACACACAAAGAAACGTCAAGGGAAGCTATGAAGAGAAAGCGCAATACAGGGCAAGAATATACGAATTATAAAAAAGAAAAAGTTGAAGCTAGATCGATGAAACCACCATGCACAAAATGCAGGTTTAAATGTATTGAAAAGGTGAATGAAAAGGAAAGGCAAGAGATTTTTGATAAATATTGGGGCCTAGGTGATAGTACGAGGCAAAAAGATTTTATTTTGTACTCCACAGAGACGGTGGCAAATGCAAAAAAACAGTGTGATAAATGCGACAATAATACAAAAAAGAGGTGTCCAAACTATGCATTCTACTTTGAAGTAAACTCGAAAAAAATTAGAGTTTGCAAGGAGTTCTTTAAAGCTACTTTGGATATAAATGATAGAGTGATTGCAACAGTCAGGGATAAAGTAACTAAACATGGCTACGTTACCCAAGATTTGAGAGGTAAACACCAAAAAACAAAGCTTTTGGATGAGCGACAAGAAGCTCATGACTTTATCAACGCTATACCACGTATTGAGAGTCATTATCTACGGGCACAGACCACACGTGAATATATAGAAGGCGGTAAGACACTAAATGACATTTTCAATGACTACAAAGCACATTGCGTAGCTAATTCCAAAAAACACGTGTCTAAAAGTACGTTCTGTAGTATCTTCCACACTGAATTCAATATCTCATTCTTTGTGCCAAAAAAAGATCGATGCGAACTATGTGTGTCCTATGAAAACAGCAACAAAGAAGAACAACTAGCTATGCAAGAGGAATACGAAACTCATTTGAAAGAAAAAAAACTAAGCAGAGAAGAAAAGGCTGCTGACAAGGTTAAGAGTAATGAAAAATACGTAGTTGCATGCTATGACTTGCAAGCAGTTCTCACAAGCCCAAAAGGCGATCTTTCATTATTTTACTACATTTCTAAATTGGCAACATACAATTTTACTGTAACAAAACTTCAAACAAAAAAAACAACTTGTTTTGTATGGCACGAAGGTGAAGGAAACCGTGGAGTAACTGAAATTGGATCTTGTGTCTGGAAGTATCTGTCAAAGAAGGCAGAAGATGCGAATACAGATGATTTGGAGATTGTCTTCTACTCAGATAACTGTTGTGGACAACAGAAGAACAAATTTATGATAGCTCTGTATTTGTTTGCGGTAAATAAACTTAAAATCAAAAGCGTGACACATAAGTTTCTGATCAAAGGTCACACACAGAATGAAGGAGATACAGTTCATTCAGTAATTGAGAAACAAATAAAAAGAGCGTTGAAAATTGATTCAATCTTCAGTCCCCAACAGTACGTGTCGTTAATTAAATTAGCCAAGAAAAACCCACCCTATTATAAAGTGGAGGAGTTGGACCACACTGATTTTTGCGAAATAAAGAAATTGACTGAACAAATCGGAAGCAATTACTCTCGTACTACGGACCATGATACTATCAAAATATCCACGGTTAAAATAATTCAAGTTCGGAAAGATGATCCTTTTACGTTCCACGTAAAAACGTCATTCGCTGATCCGGAATTTAAACGTGTAGAAATCAGAAAACACAACACTAGAACCAAGACCTACGACTTTCCTGACAATCTGGAACAAGCATACACCGAAAAAATCGCTATTAGTGAGAAAAAGAAACGTGATCTCATGAAACTCTTTGACAAGAACCATATTCCAAAAACTTATAATGACTTTTATAATAGTTTGTAATGGTATTTATAATACTTGCAGATTACCTTTTTACCATAATTTACCAAGCTGATTGTATCTACCTACTCACTTAAGAGTTTAAGACTGTATTTTTTTAAATAAGTAGTTTAAGATAAGAGAAATAATGTTTTTAGTTATTTTTTTAGAAGTGTGGTTTCTTTTTTTGGATTTAATTTTTCTAAAATAATTATAATAATGACTGATTAATGTGTCAATAATAGACTGATTTTCTAAACATTTATTTTTATAACTATGTGATTTTGAATCTTGAACTGATAGTTTTTAGTGCCTAATTTAGGTCTATTTTTACTGAAAGTTTATGAAACTACAAAGTTCCTTATAATTAATTGATTAAAATGATTAACCAAGCTGATGGTGTCTACTGTGTACTCACTCAAGTTTAAAATCATTTTTTAATAATTTTGTTTAAGAACAATAATGTTTTTTTGTTTTTTTTGAAAAATGTGATTAGTATTTTGTTATTTTGTTTTTAAATTTAATTAATAATGATAATGACTCATGAATGTGTCAATAAAAGACTGATTTTCTAAATAATATTTTTATTTATAACCCTTTGTATTATTTTATTTTACATACAATAACAAAAATCATGTGTATTATCTTAACATAGGACAAATTAAGGTAGTAAAAAAACGGGCTATATATACCGTCATATGTTCGTAAAACAATAAAAATTTTGACAAGCAAAACCGTATTATGTTCGGACGCCCTCAGATAATATCTTGTAAAAGTAAAATTTAATTATGTAGGAGTGATTTAACGATATATTATTATTAACAAAGAGTTAAACTACAAATAAAATAATTAAAAAATGCAATTTATGAATTACTCTATGAATTATGAGGCATCAAACTTTCAAAACGCGATATCTCGAAACTGCATTTTTCAAGATATGACGGTTCGGATTGTCATGTGCGATATGACTCTTCTATCAGTTTGTTGTCTAACAATTTTCCTATCTGCTGTTCTATTTCTTTTTTATCTTCAACTGTGCATCTATAAGGCCTTTTGCTACAGTATTTATCTACTAATAAGTCAATTCTAGCTTCATAACCATTGACTACTCCAATATCGAATTTATGCTTTGCAAACACAGTTTGATACTTTTCAATTAATTCATTGATTATTGTCCTCTCATTTCCTTTTCAATGCTCCACTTTCACTTCAAAATCCTCTTCTTTTACATGTTCATTAAAATTTATTTCAATCTCGTTTCCTTCATTCAATGACTTAGTTTCATTTGGTTTCTTTAACATCATGTAATCTTCTTCTTTATCTTCTTTTATTTGTAAAATTTTTAATTCTTCTGTTTGTATGAGTTTGTACGTTTTTATCAAGTCTAATCCGATTAAAAAGTCATATTTGAATTGTTTTTCATTAATGACATATATATCGACATTTTCTTCTATATCCATGATCTTTATTTTTAAGTTAGTCAAACCGTTTGCCTTTATAACACCACTAATTGTTGTAAGATTAGCTTCGTTCAAATTATTTCCTTCTCCTTTTAGTTTCAATAGTTTCGAGTTTATTAGGGACACATTTGAGCCCGTATCATAAATTCCATTAACTCTCAACGCATTGTTAACTGTAAGTTCGACTTTAATTAGTGGTGTTACTACTCGTTTTTTTCATACGTTTCATTCAATTCTGTTTCAATCATGGTGTTGTTGACATGTTTAAAATTACCTCTCTTTTCTGCCTCTTCTATTCTTTGCTTAAACCAGCATGTGTCTTCGGAATGGTATCGAGTTCCTTTGTTTAGCCTTTCGCAGTTTTTGCATGGTTTCTGTTCATTATTTGTTCTTGTTACTTTACCGAGGTCACGAGTGCGGTAGCCGGGTTGCGGTTTTAAAACAAATACAACTCAGTGCAATATAGTAAATTAAGGATTTATCAACGATATTACAAACGAAAACGTAGTTATGATGACCCTAGCTGTAAACGAATTTTTAGATGAAATGAGGGGAGGCAGGATGTCAGACGCTCCGGTGGTGTCGGTGCAGCAGGGCTCTCTGCAAGGCCGCCTGGTGTCAGCTGCTGACGGGAAGGCGTACTACAGCTTCCAGGGCATACCGTATGCCAAGCCGCCGCTGGGTAGTTTGAGGTTTAAGGCACCGCAACCCGTGGAGCCATGGGAGGGCGTCCGCGAGGCCACGGCCGAGGGCAACGTCAGCGCACAGATAGACCCCCTTTTCCACAAAGAATACATCGGGGACGAGAACTATCTGTTCCTCAACGTATACACTCCCAATCTGGACGGAGAGTTCCTTCCCGTCATGGTCTTTATACATGGAGGAGGGTTCAAATGGGGCTCAGGAAACACCTCGCTGTATGGGCCAGATTATTTGGTAGACAGGGATGTGGTGGTTGTGACGTTAAACTACAGATGCGGACCGCTAGGCTTCCTCTGTTTAAACACCCCAGAAGTGCCAGGAAATGCCGGTCTAAAAGACATAGTGCAGGCGGTCAAATGGGTTAAGGATAACATTCAAAACTTCGGCGGGAATCCTGGAAATGTGACCGTTTTCGGAGAGAGCGCCGGTGGGGTTGCAGTCAGCCTGTTAACTGCTAGTCCGCTGACCAAGAACCTTATAAGCAAGGCGATTATACAGTCTGGTACTGGATTGAACGGATGGGCGTTCCAAAAGACTCCTTTGGAGAACGCTAAAGCTTTGGCTAAAACCCTTGGATGCGAGTCGGAAGACTACGAAGACATATTGGAGTTTCTGTCAACAACGCCGGTGAAAGACCTGGTTGTAGCCAACAGCAAATTGGCTCCACCAGAACTGTTCTACGAAAAAGCGTTCTCAATCTTCGCTCCGGTAGTCGAGAAAGAATTCCCAGGAGTCGAAGCGACTTTGACCGAACCTTTCATAGACCTGCTAACGTCCGGCCGAACAGCCGAAATCCCGATCATGATTGGTTCGACCACTCTCGAATTCATGCTCGGCCATACGCCAGAAGACTTCCAAATCTTCATTCCTGACAACTTGAGCTTGAAGCGAAACTCCGAAGAGTCTTTAGCTGTCGCTGAAAAAATCAAGAGCCTCTACTTCAAAGACGGCCACACGGGGGTGGAACACTTGACGGAATACTACCAACTTTTATCAGACAAACTAATCAACATCGACACCCACCGCTATGTAAAATATCTGATCAATGTATCCAAGAAGCCGATCTTTTACTTCAAGTTTGACTACGTTGGGGAGTTAAACGTCCATGGGAAGCTGTTGACAAGTCTGGGGTTGAAGCACGCCAGCCACATGGACGAGTTGGGGTATTTGTTCAAGAATGTGCTTCAGAATGATGTGGAGCCGACGGCGGCTGATGTGAAGATGAGGGAACGCATGCTGAGGCTTTGGACCAACTTTGCTAAGAGAGGAAACCCTACCCCCGAAGAGAACCACTTCATAACCGTCAACTGGCAGCCAGTGACCAAAGACAACCTCTACTACTTGAAACTAGGTTCTGAACTATCACTGGACACGAACCCTGACAAAGAAAAGATGGAATTCTGGGAGGAGCTCTACAGCAAATACTTCAAAATCTGGGAAGAACCCATCAAAAACGACATAGCAGTAGAACAAGTGACACCAGTAGATGAAACACAAGAGACAGTAGATGAAAAACAAGAGACAGTAGATGTAAAAGAAGAAAATGTTGAGACAGAAACAGTAGAAGATGATCCTAAGTCAGAACCTAATGCTAACAATGTGGATGAACAAGAATATGTTACCGACACAAATGGAATTGTGACTGAAACTGAAGAAGTAGTACAAATAGTTACCAAATCTGAATAAATTATTGAAACAGTCACTGAATCAGAAAATCAAGAAGAAGTAAAACCAGACATTGTTGAATCAGTCACTGCATCTGAAACATTACTTGAAGAAGTGAAACCAGAAGTTGTTGAAGAACCGGAACCAATTGTAGAAGTATCGCCTCTGAAGGAAGAAGTCAAAATAGTAGCAGAAGAAATACAAGGGCCGAAAGTGACAGAAATAGCGAAGGAATACCAGAATGGGAATGCGAAGATTCACCAAAATGGCAACGGATATTTGGACAAAGCTCCATTAAGAACGTCCAACGAAATTAAAATGGCTGTCAAAGCTAATGGTGCTCCTAAAGACGTGATCAGAGCAAACGACCCACCAGAAGATGATTTGCCTAAGAATATTGGTGTCAACAAATTCGTCAACTTTTTCGAATCACTCGGTGGCAAGAAGTAAATATCCTTGAAGTAGGTACAGTTTAGTGCCAATTTCTCCGTTCTCGGTTAGAGCATAACCAGGTAGTAGTGGTTTACTTTTGACACATCTGTCAAGAACTTTTTATGGAGATATTTAATTTATAAATCAATCCCTGTCGGTTACATAACCGACTATGGAGAAATTGGGGCTTAATCTATTACATTCTTGAGTATAGTGACACTAACTTATCTGATCCACCCTAACAAATTAATTTATGTATTAGAAGAATTTATTTATTTTAGTCACCAAGCTTGGATTAGGTAGGTATAATAAAATTTTGCTAAAAGCAATTACAAAAATGCCATCAGTAAGCCAGATAAGTTAGTTTTACTATACTCTCTTTTTATTTTAACGTATGACTGGTCATAGATACTACTGGTTAAGTTATTTCTATTAAAAATATTAATTTTAAAGATACGAAGCTATACTTAAAATATTCATTCATGGTATGAAAAGTCTCGAAAAGGGAAGTGTAATCCTTTTGTATAACGTGTTAATATGGCGTTAATGTCTTAAATTCCCACCCGGCGCGTCCTCGTCGCGGGGCTGGACACCCCTCACTTCAGTAGGCCGGAGTGAGACGGTGACAGAGTTCGGGTGGGGACCCAGTTCCATGGGGTATAACATGGACCCCTGCCCAGGGTTACGTGTGAAGTCCTCAACGGTCGCGAAGGCGGAAATGGTATCCATTGGTACGGCGGAACGAGCGGAAGAGGCAAACCCCCAGCGATTGGCTACCCGTAGATATTGACGGAGCTAGGTCTCGTTGGATTCAAAATCTGGATCATTAGGCAGGGTGATCCAAAAAGGATGGTGGCGTACCTCTTTGGTTCAACGACGGCGTCCACAGCTCTCCAAGAGAGTTACTGCCAGGTGTAGAAGGACGTGGGGCCCCACTGCACTAAATATTGCCCTAAGAAAATTATCATGCAAAGTACAACAAATAGAGAAGGCCCGCCATGCAATCCGACTAGCGTTCGGCGTCATCTAGGTGCCGGGCCTAATGATGAAAAATCTGCTACCGGTGAAGAAAATGCGAATAGAAGGTTAAATTTAACAAGAAGAAACTTAAAAATGGCAACGTGGAATGTTAGAAGCCTCCAGAAACCAGGTAAATTAGAAAACACTATTCAAGAAATGACAAGACTTAATATTGATATCATGGGTTTAAGCGAAATTAAATGGTCAGATAATGGAACATATGTAAAAGACAACGCTACGCTCTATTACTCGGGTAACCCTGCCTCTCAAAAAGATCACCATCATGGCGTCGGAATCTTAGTTAAGAAAGAACTCGCGAGATATGTAACCAATTTTCTTCCCTTCTCTGAAAGATGCATGCTATTACAGTTTAGTGGACAACCATTCAATATAAATATTCTCCAAGTGTACGCACCGACAAAAGACTCGGAAGATGAAGAAATAGAAATATTTTATAAAGAAATTGATGAAATCCTAAAAAGTATTAAATCCCTGGAAATAGTAATTATTTTAGGAGATTTTAATGCTAAGATTGGAAAAGGTGCAGCTGGCAATACAGTTGGGTCTTTTGGTGTTGGGGATAGAAACAACAGAGGGGATAGAATGCTTCAGTTTTGCGAAGAGAATGATCTCATTGTAACAAATACATGGTACCAACATCCACCTAGACGATTATACACATGGACCTCACCTCAAGACAATGCCGATCATATCATTAGAAATCAAATAGACTACATTTTAATAGACTCAAGATTTAGAAACTCATTATTAAATGTCAAAACTTATCCAGGAGCCGATATTGGGTCAGACCATAATCCCCTAGTAGCAAAAATTCAATTAAAACTAAAAAAAGTTCAAAAACCAACATTAAATATTGGCACTATAGACATAATGAAACTCAAACAGCCTGAAATAAGAAATAAAACCACTGGACATTTAAATAATGAATTATACAAAATTTGTGGCACAGACCAAGAATTTATTAATAGCGATAACTTGGAGACTATTTGGGATAAACTAAAACAAACATTCCTAACAACTGCTAAAGAACAATTAGGATACAGAAAAAAGACCAGTAAAAAGGAATGGATTACAGAAGAAATTTTGAAATTAATGGAGGAAAGACGAAGCTACAAGGGGTTAAATACAAAGAAATATAAAGAAATAGACATAATGATAAGAACAAAAATAAGAGAAGAAAGAGATAAATACTTGGAAAATAAATGCATTGAAATAGACGACTTGGAAAAAAAACACGATAGTCTTAACTTACATAAGAAAGTTAAAGATTTCACAAAAACTAATAGAAGAAATATAAAAAGTAAACTCTATGATGATCAAAACAAACTTATTCTTGATAAAGACGAAAGGGGAAGAACATGGGAACATTACATTGAAACGCTGTTTAAAGATGAAAGGCACTCCATGACTGAAGAACCAAATAACAACTTAGAGGGGCCACCTATCATAAAAGTGGAAATTGAAAAGGCAATCCGAAGTATGAAAAGCGGAAAAGCAGTGGGACCTGATGGAGTACACGTAGAAATTCTTAAACTATTAGACGACAACAACATTAAACTTCTAGTGAAACTCTTTAATATTATTTATGAGTCTGGGACGATACCAAGGGACTGGCTTTGCTCAAATTTCCTCCCCCTTCCAAAAAAACCTAATGCGAAAACTTGTAGCGATTACAGATTAATCAGCTTAATGAGTCATGCCCTCAAGATAATGCTCAAAGTAATTCATCAAAGAATATACAGTAGAATTGACAATAACATTAGCTCTACACAATTTGGTTTTCGAAACGGTTTGGGAACAAGAGAAGCGCTGGTATCAATACAAGTACTGGTTCAGAAATGCTTAGAACATCAGAAAAACGTTTACATATGCTTTATAGACTTCGAAAAGGCGTTTGATAATGTCAAACACAACAAGTTAATAGAAATGCTAAAGAGAACCGACATTGATGGGAAAGACAAACGCTTTCTGAAAAACTTGTATTGGAATCAACAGCTCATATCAAAACTGGTCAGAAAGATCCAAAAGATATAAAGATACAAAAAGGGGTAAGACAGGGTTGTATACTGTCACCTGCACTATTTAACTTATATCTCTAGGCTAGAATTTCGGCTAGGAGGACATTATTATTATTATTAACTTATATTCAGAGTTTATATTTCAAGAAGCACTAGACGATATTAATATAGGAATTAAAGTTAATGGAACATTAATTAACAATTTAAGATACGCGGACGATACAGCAATATTGGCAGAGAGTAAACAAGAATTAGAACAACTTTTAGAACTACTTAACACAAAATTTGAACAATTTGGATTACGTATTAATATATCTAAAACAAAATTTATGATTGTCAGTAAATCAAACATAGAAAGTGAACCATTGTATATTAACAGAAAACCCATAGAAAGAGTAAAAAGGTACAGATATCTTGGTTGTTGGCTAAATGAAAAATGGGACCCAGAGATGGAGATACGCACCAGAATAGAAATAGCTAGAAGTGCGTTTTTGAAAATGGGATCAATCTATACTAATAAAGATATTAACCTAAAACTCAGATGGAGATTAGTTAAATGCTATGTTCTGTCAATTTTGCTGTATGGTGCCGAAGCCTGGACACTAAATAAATCAATAATAGATAGACTTAATGCCTTTGAAATATGGCTATACAGGCGAATACTAAAAATCTCCTGGACAGATAAAGTATCAAATGTAAGAATATTAAAAACTATGAACAAAACCCTTGAATTAATGACAACAGTTAAGAAACGGAAAATTGCATATTTTGGACATATTTACAGAAATTCTAAATATCAAATAATTCAAAATATTATAGAAGGGAAAATTGAAGGGAAAAGAGGAAGAGGAAGGCCAAGAACATCATGGTTTGAAAACATAAAGACATGGACCGGATCAAAGGACATTGCCACACTCAAAAGAATGGCACAAAATAGAAAATTATTTTGCATGATGATCGCCGACATCCGCTAGGATATGGCACCGAAAGAAGAAGATTTGTTCTTGGTTGGCTACTATATACGGTATATACTGGTTTCTTACTTGTTACAAAACTTCTTTTGTTTATCATATATTCATGCTTCCTTATCTCATTAAACAAATCTATGGTGTTGTTTAATGCTTCTCTGTCTATCTTGTTAAGAATAAACGGTGGTAGACCTGTAGCAATCAAATCTATCAATGTACCAGAATCAATAGATCTCCTCATTTCTAGAATCAGCTTCTCTTTTCTCATTGCGTAGTCTAATAAAGATCCTTCTTTATATTTATATAGTAGTGCGTATGTGACAAGACTCCATCCTTTGTTAGCGAATGTTTCACAAAACATGCATTTCCAAGTAGCCCAAGCAGAGTTTAATGTTAATTTATCATTAACCGACTTCAAAAAAAGAAGGAGGTACTCAATTCGTCGGGATCTTTTTTTTTTTTTTATATATTTTTTTATGTATGTTCACCGATTACTCCGCCGTTTATGGACCGATTTTGAAAATTCTTTTTTTGTTGTATTGGGTTGAGCTCCCAGGTGGTCCCATTTTTTTTTCAGAATTTTATCTCACCCCCAAGGGTGGGTAAAGGGGTAAAAACAGGGTATGAATTTCCATTTTGGGCACATATTAACCGATTCTAATGAAATTAAGAATGTAAATATAGTTCTTATAACAAAAAAAAATGATGGTGACCTTGAGCTGATCTGATGATGGAAACGGAAGGCAGTCAGGGGAACTCCTCAACGGTATATAGCAACTACTTCGTGTTTAGGCTTGAATGATTCGTATTGATTAGTAGGACTTTTTGGTATAATTTGCACCTTACTTTTGATTGAAAAATATTGCAAATAAACTAAAAACTATAAAATAAAATAATAATTAAAAAAAATAAAAAACCGACTTCAAAAAACCACTAAAATGTAAGAAATAATTTAAGGTTTACACAAATTCTACTCGTATGTGACAGTACAAATATACCTAAGCAGGAACTGTTCTTTTTTGAAGTTGGTGCCATATTTCTTCAGATTACTTTGTCACCGCACCAACATCAAAAGAGAACAGTTCCTGCTTAGGTATATTTGTACTGTCACATACGAGTAGAATTTGTGTAAACCTTAAATTATTTCTTACATTTTAGTGGTTTTTTGAAGTCGGTTTTTTTTGAGCTATACATTATCTGCACAACTTCTGTCCATAAACAATCTTAATATTTCTATTTTCATTTCATCAGTGTTTACATCAAAGCGAGCGCATTCTTTTTCAAAAACATCTATCCAATAGTTTGCATTTGTATTTTTGCTTGTAAACTTTTCTAATATAAATCTCTCTGCTATGTTTTTTAGGTTAGGTTTGTTTTCCTGAGTTTTATTTTCGAACTTTTCTGTTGTATTTTGTTCATGTTTATATTCTACTTTATTAATCTCTTCTAGAAATATTCCTTCGAACTGAAAATTTCCTTCTTCATCTCTATAAATTTTCTCTAATTCCTTGGTCATAGTAATCCATACTCTTCTCGTTTGGTGTCTTTTTGTTAGAGTATTCTTTATTTTGGTAAAAACACTACTTTCTCGTAGTTCTTTGTGAAAACTGACCGGTTGATATTCGTCCGGGATTTTATATGTGTCATTGTTTTCCGTCGATATTGAGGTGACACAGCAAATATTAGATTTTTCATCAGTTCCTCCAGGTAATATTGTAAATTCAAATTTCAATTTTTCCATTTTTGTAAACAATAATGTCGTTTTATAATGTTATTTCATTTGCAGGAGCCATATAAATCTAATCAAACACAATGTGTTGCTCTGTAAATCAAAGTTTTATTTTTCATTACAAAATATAATAATATGAAATGCTTAAACTAATAAACTAATAACTAAAACACTTCTCACCTGTAAATCAAAGAAACGACATTAAATGTTCGTTATAGAATTATTATGTAGCTCCTATATTTTAAATAAAACATACAATAAAATTTTTCACTATTACACTAAACTTCAACTTCCATGTTTCTGCCATCTGTCTTGATGACATAAACAACCATAAAGAAAATTATTATTTTTCTTTACATATATTATATATTACATAGTATGCAGCGAGTCGATGTGATTTTAGTAAAAATCATGAGCGTCTGTTAGGTAAGTTAAAACGGAGATGTGAATTGGAACGGAACTTTCTGCAGCCTTACTCCCAGCGATGAGTGGCTGAATCGATTTCAACAAGATCGCTGATTTCGCACTCCCACCGCACATTTTTGCGGCTCATTGTGTTATGACGTCACGCAAACCGTTCAGTGAAAATTATAGCGTTACTAAGCTAGAAATTTGCACCACGAGCTCATCATGAGCTCAGCACACAGAGTAGATTATATGTCAAAGTTGCGACTCAACGCCTCTTTGAAAAAAGTTCCTATTCTTGCAACGCAAAGCCATTACAATGGCTATTTTTTCCTATTTTTGTAAGAAAAAGAGCCTGTAATTACACCTACAAAGTGATGTGAAAGTAGTAATTGAGGATACGTGAGGATTGCAAACCAGTCTCCCTGGACATTTAAAGCATATTTAAAGGAGTTGACGGACAATTTGATTGAAGACTTTAGCTTCATGAAACTAGCTGATTTGAGCGTAACAAATAAGGTGAGTATCCACGAACATAATAGAGGTACATGTAAAAGTTTCTTCAACTAAAGGCGGTGATCCATTCGCGAGCAAAACCTCCAATAACCTCTAAGTCCGCGGTCTAAAAAACCTCCAACGATGTTACAAAAAGCACGCCACGACTTTGCCAATGATGAGAGTAGACTGTTTGGTTCGCTAATGGATCACCAACGAGATTCGACAAGCCAACAATCTATACCGTCGCCTCGCCAGTGGATGACCGCCTTAACTCTCATGTTCTTAAGGCATGAAGAAGAAGCCTTAAAGGAAATATGCTTCAAAACAAAGACAAACCTTCTTTTACCATTGTTGTAGTCCTATGGCACCCCAGAGGTGTCATAAAATCTGCCACCTATCTATGTTAAAACCACCTATGTCTGGTCTCGCTCCAGCTAAGTCCAGTGGCTAACAATATATACCTACTAATAATAATAATAAGATAAACCTTCCTATACTATCATAATGTCTGTAACCTAAACCCCATGATATCTACTAACCAGAATTTTGGTATTTGTAGGTTTTTACTGCGTTGCAACTGGCTCCAGACTGGAATTTATAACCAAGACTAAATATTCAAGTGCCTATGTGAAGTACCTACTTAACAACAAGTTGTATTAAGATCTTATGAAGTTAATACCTACATAAGAAACTAAATTGGCATATCATTCTGCTACTGAGTAAGTCACTTAAGCTGATTTCAATTTATTTGTAGCAAAAAAGATATGAAATACTACCCTAGCACAAACACTTTAATTTTATGATGCACTGACAGTATGAAAAATAATTTACTTGGCTTGCTTATCTAGATTCTATATCTATAAAATATTATTTGATTCATCTGTTTTCTAAGTACCTTAGGATTAAACTGTAGTGCTGCGGTGGGTATCTTTTGTAGTTAAAAAAATATACCTATGCTGGCTCAATCTCCACCTACTACAGAAACAAGACTATCTATTCTTGGACCAACAGAACGCCTATCTCAGCTATTGGAACACCCAGGCTTGTTGCTCCATTTTACTCGAGAGCTAGGCTGGCTGAGCTAAAATTAAGGGGATATGTACAAAGGTTCCACTCAAGAGAGCCACGTACAGGAGCTTCGCCACCTCTCAGAATAGAATAGAATAGAAAATCTACTAAATAAAGTTGTATCAATACCTTGATAGTACAGTCAGCAATAGATATTTATGCCACCACAGCAACAAAAATTTAATCCTCATGGGTGGAATAATAATATTTTATCAATACTTACTAACTTAAGTATTACTTACCTTAATATTAGTTATCCTTATTTTTCATGTTACATAAATATTACCTATCAATTGTCATAATATCTAAGGGCTTGCGTTGGGGTGGCATACATATCTCTTTGGCTGACTGTACAATATATTATTATTATATCCTAACCTATAGAATTACTATTAATCTATATTTCTATCTTATTTCAGATAATCAGAAAGCAGTTTTTTAGCTAATAGAAGAGAAGCTTATGCTTGATATTTCAGAACACTGATAATAATTGTGATGTGATTTAATATATGATACTTAATAAACACAAAATACAGCAAAAACCATGTTTCATTTCATTATTTAAATGTTGATGTTGCACTTGACTAAGAGGTCATTCATGATACTATTGATTTATAAAGGCTTGATAGGAAGTATTCCTTCTTAAGAGTCCGGCAATGATAACATTGCAACATGGAAGAAATTGTATAAGTAACATTGTAAGTTGTACTTTTAATATATGGATACCTACCATATCCTCCTCATTCCTTAGCAGACTTGAGGCCCTGTATACTTACTTTTACCTGTTGCAATGTAATACCCTTGTAATCACCTACTGAGTAGAGTGGCAAGACAGTACTCTTGGCTGATCTTAAACCATTCCGTGGATCACAATTTAACAGTGCTCAGCGGAGGACACTGTCTCGGGCCGCTCTACTTGGTGGTGTAATCAGGGTGTTAGCATTATCTGCTTTATGAAGATTAGGTAGACACATTTTTTATGTTTAAAGCAGGGTTTACTTACATGATAACATTGTGTTTTTACATAAGCAGACACTTGGTCCATGCATAATGTTACAACTCTTATTACTAGTTATTACTGCTTTTTCTTAGAACTGCTTTAAACATAAAGAATAAAAAATAAAACAGCCGCATTCAACTTTTAATATGATTAATACATTACGAGTAATCGTTTATAGAGTTTACAATGCATGAGTCTAATAAGTACACACCTAAACTATGATCACTTACGACTTACGAACTTTTGGATTTCGATATGATTATGGAATTGTATTAAGTATGTGGTTGAAAGCACGATCTTAGAGTATGGGTTTGCACTTATTATTCAGAAATATTATCACGGTACAAGATATTTTCAGTATTTCACTGTAATTGTAGGTTATGTTGAGTATTTTTTCAATAAATTTCCGCCTTGAGTTAAAACTTTCACAAGATATTTCCTTGGCTATACGGTGACACGCAACGTCTTCTTCTTCTTTCTGTAAACAATGATTGATAGTTTAATATCTATAACTTTGTAACAAATTATCGTAATATTTTATCGGTCTATTTTATAAATCGAGTCGATCTGAGTCTGCAACTTAACCACTCCATCAGAATACTATACTTACGTCATATTATTATGTATTTAGTGCACAAATATCTATTTAAATAAGGAAATTCCATTTGTAATTTTGTTTTATCATTGTTATTGTATGTTGTATGAATGAAGTGGAGGGAGTGTTTTCACAGGTTCACAGAGTATTTTGATTTTTAGTTTGAATGCGTTCAAAAGCCCCTAATTTCATATTTTAACGTTTACAAAGTTAAGTTTTTGTGAATAATAAGTAAAAAATGGCATGAGTGATGACTTTAACCTAGTGTTTAATAAGTATTTTAATTAATATTTTACTAACATTGAAAAAATAAAAACATTATATGGACTGATGATTAACGGATTTCTTATTTCAAGCTTCGCTAGTACTTCGAACGCACACCAATTTTTTCCTTGTCAGAGCGAGAAAAAACACAAGATCTTATACAATTTTATAGAGCGACATCTCTTTCTTTCACCTCTATTGAAATACGGAACGCAACATCGGCCTGATATCGGCTTACTTCGGCTACCGTTTCAAAAATAATCACTAGTCGTTTCTTGATATATTTTCTATGTTGTCCCTGGTCCGCGGCTCAGTCAAAACCGAGGTGGTGGTACCAACTGAATCGGCCTAAATTTTTCAACTGAGTTTTAATTGGCTTTTTTGGATAGCGACTATTAATCGCTGGGAGTAAGGCTGCTGTTTCTTACGCCAACTATGACACGTGTTTTTGTGTTAGTACTATCATCGCGATCAGATCGCACTCTAATTGGGAAAGGTCATTGTCCACCAGTAAATAACTTTATAAATAGGATGATGATTAATATACCCATTGTAGACAGCTCTAACGCTTAGCTTAGTTCAGCTCTTGTGGCTTATTGTCACAATAAGCCGGTTTATTATTTAGGGTCACTTGCACCAACATATTAAATCTCGATTAAGTGTTAAATTTTATATGGACTGAAGTTTCTTAAATCGACATTTAACACTAAATCTAGATTTTATATGTTGGTGCAAGTGGCCCTTAGTGATGTTCTAATCAGATGATTATACTCAGATTCGTCATGTTGTTGCCAGCATCCGCAGCTTGTGAAGCAGGGTGCCACTATTGCCACTCTCTTGGCCAGTATATCCCGGGACGAATGCCTCGTCACTGGTGTGAAAATCGACCACATGGGCGTCATTCAAGGTAGCCACTTCCTATTTATGTGCTAATGACAAATCATCATACCAGTCTAGTCACTTACCATAATTTCCATATTTACAACCTCATTCAATTTACTGATTCCGTATGATCATCACCAGCCAGCCTCTATCAAGGACTAGCGCCCCTACGTAAGGAGGCTAAAAAGGCTAGACATAATCCTTTAGGTTACCACTAATCGTGTAAATGTTTTTAATAGTTTTGATACTTTACCTGAGCGAAAGAGTTTCAGAAACTATTGATATCACGTCGATTAATGGACGGCCCCTTACCTTGGAATTATATCCTTCTAACCTTGCCGTGTTGTGTTCAACATCCAAATTTGGTACTGCCGTTCAATTTGTTATCAGTAGTTCAAAAATTTTGCTATTTGCAATTTACTAGGAAATAATGTACCTATATATTATTACCTTTCCTATAGGCGTACTTTACAGCCGGTTGCGGTTGTGTCATTAACATTATGATACTTGTTAAACACATCCCGCATTTCAGACACGGAGTGGCCGCTGCGTAGTTTGCCCGAGAGGGAAGAGCCCCGACCCCCGCCCGGGGGCTACAATGGCCGGTCCCCGCACTGCGAAGCCGCCGCCGACCTCGCCGGCTCTAGGCTGTCCAAGGTCTACCGCCATTGTTTATCAATAAGCTTAATGTTCTTTTCCGTTAAATCATGATTACTTTGACACAAGTGCCTGTCCCGATGAGGCATTTGAAGAGCGATACTACCCGAGATACTGGAGCTACATTTAAATCTTTCATGCGCACGTTGTCTACTTTCCTATTTGATTTATTTTCTTTAGGAATTATACCTACATAAATTTTACCGTCCCGAGTTCCATTTTTTGTGATCTATATAAAGTTCCCCACCGGACTTTTCTGAACGGAGCTTAATTTCCTTGGATGTCCATCGTGTTTATTAGGTCCACTTCATCGAAAGGGAGTTTACTTACCTAAATTAATAGCCGCAACTTTTTTCAAATTTACTAAACAGCAAACAAATAATTAATAATAATGGCTTTCTGACGAAAAGATAAAAAGAAATAAATAACAAATTGACTTTATTATGTGAACAAACTAAATTCTTCAAATGAAAACAAACTAAATTCTACAAATGAACACTATTAGTGATGCTGCTGGCTTGCTGATGTAAAGGTGCAGAAGTATAATTATACTCGGTTTTTACTTGTGAAGTTGGGAAGGCTGTATTTACAAAGTGAAGTCTATAAACAAAGAGACTCATTCTATATTTAAGACTGCATAGGCCTCATAATAAGGCGTCGTCAACACACTTCTCCCCTGGGGTTAGTGGGCAGCCAGCCATCGCCAGTTGGGGTGCACCGCCTCCACCAGTAGCCGCGGTCGGAGCTCGGGTCCACCACCAGCACCACGCACAGCACCATCGCCAAGCACGAGGTCAAATTTGGCCTGGTCGAGTTCGGCCTCCGTGGTTTCAGTCTCGAGTTGTTTCCGGCGCGCTTCTATCGAGATCAATTCGGGAGCTAGCCCTCGATGAGTTTGATTGTTGGCTTTCGTGAGGGTTGTGTCGACGTCGTTGGTCATCCTGTGACGTCTACTTTCAGTTTAAGCCTTTGACATGGTACTTATACATTTTGTTAATCCTCTTTATACCTCTAATTTTGTTGAATCGAAGGACCAAATATTACTGATGCTGCTGGCTAGCTGATGTAGAGGTGCAGAGTAATAATTAAATCGGTTTTAAGGTACTATTCGCGATCGATCGCGGCCATGCGCGGGCTACGACTGTCATCGCAACTTATCTAAATGCATTTATTACACCTCGTTCAAAATCACTTTTCATATGAAAACTAATATCTTTCGGTTGGAATCCTCGTACATTTTCTTTCAAACAGTTGAACATGGTCGTATACGTACTCTGTAGCTTGTTAACCAATAAAGCGTATACAAAATGTGTAACTTTCGTGAGCTCCGCATCAGAACCGATATCTCCATGTATTGTATAAAGCTGTGTATAAGGTTTTGGTACGACTTCAAACGTTCCTTCTATAAAAAACGTCTCCATCCTTTCAATATAGCTTTTGCACTGAAGACTTATTTTTCTGAAAATTGTTGCAGATATTTAATAAAGTACCTAGTATTGTACTTAATGTAAAAAAGTCCAGTGTCTACTGTATAAATTCAACAGGTGATTATAATAAAGAAATAGTAAGTATATTATTAAAATAGTTTAATAAAAGTTTGAATGTTAGGATTTTTGCAGTTCGCTAAGAAATCTGATTTCAAAGGTTTCGGTAGGAAATCGTGACATTATTTTAAATAATAAAAGTAAAATGATTTTTTCATTGACTTATATATTACTAGCGTAAGGACAGGCCCAACCGCTCTAGAAAATGACACCCTCGCGTTGGCCCTAAAACCTCATAAATCTGTCATAATTTGTATGAATTTAGGGCCAGCGCGCGGGTGCCATTTTCTTTTGACAAAACGTTCTGACGGGCGTATCCTTCCTTTTGAAATCATTGGATTTTTTCCTTTTTACCTTCTGAATATTTTTCTAAAACATGTTTTTTTTTTGAAGGTGGTTTTGTTTTCTTTTTAAATTTAGATTATAGAATTATAATAGATAGAATTTTAAAATTACAATTGTCTTTTTCTTTTATAAGAACAGCGTCCGGCATTTCACCCTCTTCCAATTGATCTCTGCGTAACGCGGGTCATTTGAACCCTTTCACGAGTCCATTCGAAACAGCGATATTTCGCCACCATTTAACATAATGCGAGACTCGACAGCTAATAATGTCATCTGCAAAAGACCACCTCTACAATTAACTTCGCTGGGAATATTATTGTCTGGGTGTTTTCTGCCGTAGGTAGATGCTTCACGTGATTCATCAATCGCGTGTATCCTGTTCATCCGGTTCGATACTGCATTGACAGCGGATATTTTATTATTGTACTCGTCAACTTGTTTAACGGTGGGATAGATACAAACCACGTCACCATCAGCAAAGTCCTCTGTTAACGGGATCCTTCGTCGTTCACACAATATCTCTAATTCTGCAGTAGTTAGCTCTCCAAACCGTAAATCATTATGAAGATCTATAAAATTCTGGTCATTCCGATGTCGCATATTTATTGTCAATTCACAGAAAGAAAATTGGTGCCATAAGCTGACTTCTGCGGAACACCAAGCTGGTTGAATGAAGCACCAATTTCCTTTCACAGGTGGCAGCTGCATTATGTCACCAAATAGCAGTATATTCAACCCTCCAAATAAGAGATAATTGTCTTACTCTCTAATTTTTAACCCTCCGGAATTCTAACAGTTATCCGTTTTTGACATGTCAGAGATCACAAACCTTTTTTCGCTGGGTACTTTTTTCAATAGAAGTCTGAACATCTGAGTCTATAATATATTTTTTTGTGAATGTATTGTGTGATATTTTAGGAAAATTATAACAGAGTTTGTTTCAGCGATTCATATATTCAGTAATAGACAAAACAGAAGTATAAACAAACTTTATCAAAAAGGCCAAACACCACATACCTCCCCTCTCCCCTACTATTTACAAGGTTATAATATATAAAAGGCAAATCACTATATAACCGTTTGCAATAGAATCCAACAATCATGTAAACAAACCAAATTGTCACGATTACTCCGTAATCACATACATTTGACGATCAATTATGAACATAGTCTGATTTCAACGAACGCACCATTGTTTTCACATTATCTTCAACACGATTTAACTTGTATTTATAAGTTAAATTTGTTAAAACATTTGCAACAAAACAATACGCTGTCAATGTCAGTCCGTCATATTTGTTTACATGATTGTTGGATTCTATTGCAAACGGGTATACAACATCTAATTAAACAAACGTAACTAACAAATCATTAATAAACAAAATTACATAATCAATAACACACTATAAATCTTAACCATTAATCTTTATACCTAGGATTTGGATTCCTAGTGGAACGCACTGGCCGTCCACCGTCGCCTACTGGTGGTTGAGGCGCAGCGTCGCCTCCACTCTCCTCCCCCTCTGTAGCAGAGTCAGGAGCAACATCGGCTGGTCTTTCAACAGGGGTACAATCATAGTATGGACCGTCATCATCATCATAATTATCATCCAAAACACCATTATACTTTAAAATATGATCCAAATGCTTCCTAACTTTCATTTTAACATCGGATATGTACACTATATACATCATGGCACCAATTCTCTCTTCGAGTGTACCTAGTTTCCATCCTGTTTTATTGCCATTATTTTATTTTTTCAACCCAAACCCGGTCTCCAATAGAAAAAATTATGGTCCTATGGCCACCGTAGTGTTTACACTGCGCCATCTGTTGCGCCGAAACATTTCGTTGCGCTTCGGAAGACAGCGACACTGCTGCGGTCGACCACCACAACCACAATTTTATTAAGTAAGGCGCTCTAAATAAAGAGGGGATTTACCTACAGTCAGTAATAATTACGTACCTTTTCATTACAAAAAGTGAAAAATACAAGTAAAGAAAATATGTTAATTAAAATATCTAATCATTACTAATATCATCATCATCAGCAGTATCTTCATCATCAGCATCTCTGACATGAATTATTAGAGACTCTGTAACTCTGTCAATGAAATTGTCGAGAGTGCACATCTTATCTTCCTCTTTGATTATGTGGCTGATGCATTCTTGCCATTTCTCAGGAGTAACATTTCTTATACCTTCCAGTAATAGTTTTTTAACTTCCGTCATTTTGTAACTTGTGTCTTGCGACATGCCCCTTCACTTGAGCCCACACTTATTCTATAGAGTTGAGCTCACAATGATATGGGGGCAGTCTAAGCACAGTAATGCCTTGTGCTGCGGCCATTTCTTCCTCAATAAACTTTTGGTAGTTGTGTTTCTCCTGACCCACAATTTCCAACAAATACACTTTTAGCATTTTTCTTCAAAATTTATATTTTTAGAGGTCAACCACGCTTGGATATAACCTTTTTTCCATGCACTTGTTGGTACTTTTTCAATCTTCCTTGAATGATAGCATTATCCAAAACTACTACCGAGTTGGCTTTTAATTTTGCAAGTATTTCTGTGAACCACTCCTCAAATAAATTTTATACTCTTATTGTTTCTAATAAGTCTCAAGACGAAAGTCTTTGATCAGTGTGTCCTACCGGTTATGATCTATGGGGCTGAAACGTGGACACTTACAGTGGGACTGGTTCACAAACTGAAGGTCACTCAGCGAGCTATGGAAAGAGCTATGCTTGGAGTCTCTCTGAAAGATCGCATCCGGAACGAAGTAATCCGACAGAGATCTAAAGTCACCGACATAGCTCACTGAGTTAGTAAGCTTAAGTGGCAGTGGGCTGGTCACTCGAAGAACCGATGACCGATGGGGTAAACGTGTTCTGGAGTGGAGGCCGCGACTAGGCAAACGTAGTGTGACGCCCTCCGGCTAGATGGGGTGACGACTTGGTAAAATTCAAGTTTATCGAGGAAAAAAATGTTAGCAGAAACTCTTTCTCACACTCCACCTACATCTACATCTAAAATTTCGTATCGAATCCTGTGACCGCTGCACTGCAGTGTTTCGAAAAGTTATTCCGGTTCAATTTCCAGTGTGCCTTTTTCGATTTTCCCTTTGTAAAAAAGGATGGTAATTTATGTGCATATTCCTCAGTCCGAAATTATGCCATATGTTCTTCAAATAAAAATGGCACCAGTCTGTAGTTAGTAATCACCTTATTTTCTAGTGGGGTCAAACCTTTTTCGATGTCGATAGCCTCAAAATCTGGAGTACACGTATGCAGAGACTCTCGTTTGATTTTAGTGAGGGTTGGATCAAGAACAATGGTATCATTCCAAAATTTTGTGGCACAGACACGCAGTGTCTACACCTAGACTGAAGTCTTTGATTTCTTATTAACCCTATTTATTCGATGCTTTAAAATCTTCCCTCCATGTGAACTTTCAATAAATTGAAATCTGCCCCGCTGACTATCATCAGCTTCCACCTTCTGATTTTAACTGGTCTAATCTCACGGATCGAGAATATAATACGTGATCGAATTGACATATATCACATTTGCACTTGATTCTTTTTGTGACAGCATAATATATTGTCTATTAGGGTCATCGCTCATTAGAGCCACCCAGCACCCACCCCGCACCGCCTCGTCGCACGTCGTCCACTCGTTATCGACAGGTGGTCCACGGGTGATTTGATATACTTGAGTATTTTTTTAAACTAGGTACGACAGTTGTGAGAGAGTCATAATTATTTATTCTTACTTACTAAAGGTACATACAAGAGATATCAGGTTTTGATTCGATGTCTTACTAGGAGTGGGTAGTCACTGTATTTTTCGTTGAAGAGACTAGCTCTTCTCGTGTTTGGTTTTTTAACGGTGTTGGTGTTTTAACGTTACCGTCGCCAGTACCTGCCTTCCCGTGGCGCACCGCCTCGTACTTGGCACGGGTTTAGTGACGAGACTACCTTAACCGAAATCGGAAAAGGTTTTGATGGTATTTTTAATTTCGTTGATTCCTTCAATGTTTCCAAGATTATCGATTAACATAAGAAAAATAATAAATACGTCGAGTCGAATAATCAGCCTACAAAGATCAAGATAACATTGTATTTCTCTCTACATATATTATACCTATGAAATCCGAGATCGCCTGTAAACATTGTTGTTTTTCTTTTAGGTATTAATTTATTCACGAAAAAGTATAACAATATATTATGAAATAGTAACTTAAGCCTAATAATAATGAATGTTGCAAACTAAACTACCTATATATTATACAAACTAAACCTATGTACATATAACTAAAACTATATGTAGAACAGGCCTTCTAAGCCTGGTCCCTGTGGGAGGGTTCCCAACACGCTGGCAACATTGCCCCGATGGATCACCAGAATCAGGCGCTGGCGGAGGTACGCCTCGGCTCGTTTGTCCCCTGAGACGTCTGCGAGCCGATAAGTGATCTCTTTGACCAAACTTTTGGCATCCGGACCCCATGGCCCCATCGTTTCAACGCCAAACGGGAGAAATAAGTATGTGCTGTCGAGCGACCTGTATTTCTTCCGTTATAGGTTTTCAGCAGTACCAGCCGCCGCTCCCGCGGCCCTGGATGTGTGTGGGATGTGTGACGCCGCCAGTGTCTCGACGCACGTGGCATCCCACACTATCGACCTCCCGTGTGCCCAGGGAATGAGCGACATCCCGTCGGGCCTCTTACCGTCGTCGCGAATGATACCGGCAGGTTCCAGCACCGCCGGAGTGTTGACTGACACTAGGGCCCGGCGCAGGATGTCGTTCAATGCCGCGTGGCGGGACAGGCGGCCGGCACTGCGTCTGCAAGAGAGGCCATGGTGGCCAAGTTGGTTGACCTCCGCTCCGCACGGGCAGTGATGGGACTGAACAATTTTCATGCCAAGGCGAAGGCCGATCGCCGTCTGGAAAGACCTGTCGTCGAGGAAGGTCCCCACCTTCGGCGAGGGCAGGGCATGGAGCCAGAGGCCTGACTCGCGTTCAGCCGTCGCCAGGAGTCTTGCCCTCTCTGTATTGTTGGAGCTCGTCTCGAGCAGTTGTCTTCCTGAAGACAGGCATTTGGGCTCGTCCCACAGACGTTGCGAGTGCGGGTTTTCGGGCAGTGCCTCACGAGGGCAGATCGACTGCCATGCCTCCTTGGCTCCACCACAGCACGAGACCTCAGAAACACCCAAAGATGGGTGAATAATTTTATTATACAAGGCCAGTGTTCTGTGGGTTGAAGACAAGAAGGCGGGCAGGGCTACGTCCGACACCTTTCTGACACCGATGCCGCCGAAACGGATGGGTAGAGAGGCCTGGAGCCAGTCGATGATTTTGTATAAAACTTATTTTTGTTCGCCATGCTTATGACAGTTCACTTTTCATAATTTTATTTTTCGGTAATTAGTAGAAATATTATCGAAATAATAATGATAATTGTTTTTCTTAGCCCTGTGTCCATAACCTATAATAAACATAAGTAGGTACAGCAATAGGGACAGTTGCCCTATGCAGAAATGGTTAAGTTTCGGATAATGCATTATAGGGTTCAATCGACTGGAAATGCCGAGATTTAAGCTGATTCCGCGGCAGCTCCCGCTGTCACTGTGGTGGACGCTAAATGTGATTGTGCGAATGTGCACACGCAAGTAGCGTCCCACAGTAAACAGCGGCCTTTCTCCCACGGAATCAGCGTTAAGCGGTCTGGTCTGTTCCCGTCCGAACGAGACAACCCCCTCAGTTCGAGAGCACAGGGGATACCTGCTGATGTTAGGGCTCTTTTTACTATGTCGTTCAACGCTTGGTGCCGGGAAAATCAACCCGCGCTCCGGACATAGTGAAGCCTGTGTCGACCCTGCCCTTTGACATCCGTCACGCAAATGCAGCGATTTTAGTGTTCAGGATAACCTCTCTCTTTCAAAACGGCGTCATAGCTATCTGCCTGTCTCCTGTGGAACCAAACAGGGGCTGTTCTTGCGAAATACGTTAGTTTTGGAATTGAAAGGCAGCTACGCAGAATAGTTAAAGCGATATGGGCAGACACGTGTTTTAAATAGGGTAGGTATAGTTCCTTTCAAAGTTACACTTTTTGAGTTTAGTGTGCTTGGAAGCCCCTAAGATTTGTCTTATCCAACAACTTGATACCTGGCAGCTTAGACCAAATCGTGTGCCATTGTTGCTCGTTGCCTCTGGTGTGAACAACAAAAATTTTTGAGGATTTAGTTTCAGTCCTAATCTGTTAAATTGTGTTATCAAAATTTCTGTCATTTAAGACCTAAAATTTTATTCACTTAAATATTTTAAATTTGATGGTCGTTTCGGTTGCTTTGCTTCAGAATTATTTACACGATTCTTTGGTCCAGTGTTCCCTCATCAGGGCCTTGACCTTCACCTTCTTTACTCGCTAGTAGTTCTCTTTTACCCGGCCATTGACATAGACAAAATAGGTCAAGTCCAGATATTTTTAAACTTTCAACTCCTACTATGAGAGAAAGAGAAGCAGATATACAGTTCATTTACTCATCTGTCAGTGTGTGAGTGAGAGTGTACTTGCAAAATCAATAAAGTACTGACTGATGCAAGTTCTGCATGCCATCCTAAATGCTATTTCCGTTCAATTTTATATTTTACGACGGGTGCATAGGGATCAGTATAAAATGCAAAATGATACGCTAACTGCGGCTCCTACTGTGCGCAGGAAACACAGCCTTCCTGGCTGTTTATGTGCTCCGAGTGCTGATGCGGCTTGATACATGCGGACATTTTAATTTCCAGTTTCCGTCAAATGCGTTGGCTGAAACAAGAAAATTCTCACTTTCATTTTCTTCTAATATTTTTTTTTATATAAAATTAAATACAATGTTTCTTTTTGAAACTGTATTATTGTATTGTATAAGATATACTTACTTCGACGATAGCCCCAGGGAAATGAACTCCATATTTACAACATCAAAGGCTGATATATCACTACGCACAGATAAATGCCAGTGGACAGATCGAGCTGACATTGGCCAGTAGCAATACTGACGTAAGCCACCGGAAAAATATTTTTTGTACATTGATCACAAAGGCGATAATCTACCTTTTCTCCGCAGTGATAAACCTTAATCTATAGCTATATTTGCCACCGACACGCTATGTTCAAGAAATTTACCAGGCATATTCACTAGAAATACTCACAAGCAATCATTTATTTCAGACTTTTGCAATCCTGTACTTGCTGTCGAAAGATTTGTCGAGTAAAGTTGACTTGTTGGACGAGACGTATCATTTGTACAAACATGTCCTCCTAACAGTCGAAGACGAGGTGAGTACAGCACTAAATTGCTCAGGAAAGACGACTATGTTAAGGACCATATCGAGGGCATAAGGCATATTGTGGTCATAGCCCTGTGAATGCTCAAATTTAACCCACTTGTTATTAGAAAATTAAAACTTTCCATTGTACCTCTGCTTATAATTACATGCGCAGATGATCCGTCGCAACCTCATTTACTTATCAGTTTTAGAGTCCAAGAATTTTCGGTAAAAACTTGCTCTGCTTGAATAATTTTTGCAACCGTTAAGTTCAAAAGAGATTTAAATTTTATTCTAGCCCATGTTTCTGTAATTGCAATATATACGTCTTAATTCCTCTAGATTAGTGATTCATTTCTTAAGATTCAATCAACATAGTTCAAACTGTACCTAACTATATACAATACAATACAATTTATTAAAATATTTTTTATTTAAATAATCCGCCCCGGGTCGTTCCTGGCTCAAAGGTACCCATTATGCTGGCGGCGTTACCTCGTTGTATAGCCAATTCTTATTCCTCTAAATTATTTATTGGTTTCGCATAGACTTGGAGGCTGCTTGGAGGCCATAAAATAGGACCGAAACGGCCGATCCATCGCCATTCGATGATATGTTTCATCCATATAATTTCTTAATTCTCTTGCGTTATTACGCTGGACAGCCATCATTTTGAAACCAAATTTCCCTGCATGTGGCTCAAGCAACATGTTCCAGCATGATGTGCAAAGCATTTTGTAAAAAAAAAATGTTAACTTCTGAGTTTAGCCTTTCAGGCAATTCAAAGGGGAAAATTATTTGACCATTTAAGATGCCAGACCTCAGATTCACTTTGAAGCGATAATGTGATTTTTCTTCTCGCATTAAATGTGGGTTCTCAAGTCAATAACTACGAATTATTGTGCATGTTCAAAAAGCCGTCTTTTTAATATTTATCTTTCCGTCCGTCTCTAAAACTTTATCCAGGAACACTGGTTCTGGCATAAGTTTTTGCAGCATTGTTTGGCAAAATTGGACATGTTGTGGGTAGTCTCGGGGAAGCAACGTTTACACACGTTGCACATGGTAAGGATGGTATTGATACAGCCGTGTAATTCTATTTACGGTGGATTTTGTTTCCCTGTAGTGTGTTAGGAATTCACCCCCCTGCATAGGCTTCGTGAACATTAATGAACACACGATGATCAGGATACCGCAACACTTTCGGGTCTCTTTCACGAAAAATGTGGGCTGCACCAACTTATCTACATTCCCCTTAAATGTATTGATGAGTATTCCTGAGCAGTATAAACGTGTGTGTAAGCCAGATCAGTTTGTCATTACATGTAATTCTAATTTTGCGCGGATTCATGATCCCTTATACATTTCATAGTCAGATATTTTGCGCTCTCTGTATCTACTCGTTTTTTTCGGACTGTGGTCAATGGTAGGACTTACGCAACATAAAAAAATACCTTAGAATTTGACATTTTGTACCGATTGCACGCAAAACACAGTTCTGGGGTGTCGATTTCCCCATTTTTATCTCCTACTATCCTACCCGATATATTCCATTATTTCTTCATACCTTACACAATACGTTAAAACTTATTAGTTGTGCTCTACTCAGGTGATGCTGGTGCTCTGTGCGCACTACCTGACGCTGCAGCAGGCCAGCGCATGGCGTGAGGCGCGCGCTCAGTGGCCGGACCATGGCGCCACTCCCGACTCACTCTTGCTCGACGAGTTTCATCAGCTCTCCAGGTGAATAATGATTACCGGTGATAATGTCGGGGTTTGAAAAAGAGTGATGACGGTTCATAGATTTAAAGTGTCTCAGCGTGCAAAGTATAAAAATTGTGAACGACTTAACAGTCACTTCGGAAATTAAGCACGGTCATTGACAAACATTCGCCCAGCCAGCTATAGGTATCTACGTTATAAATTACTGATAAGTAATCACATATAAAATGCATGCTTAATTCTTCAAAATGTTGTGACATATTCTTCTCTGTACTTGCTCTTTATGGGTCTGAGACGGGATCCACGACACCAATGGCGGAGCGCAGAATTATGTAGATATCGCCACCATAACATTAAATACTAGTACCTATTTAGTCTGTGGCCGCCGCTCCGCCCTCTGGCGTCGTGGATGTGGCCTGACCGGCGCGGCGGTCGAGTTGCTGGCTGTCGTGGCGGCTGACCAATGCCATTTCCTTCTTTACAGGGGTTGGGGTTTAGAAATACAGCGCCAGCAAAAATATGTGATAGAGGACCGTGCGAAAGAAGTGAGTTTTATTCGTTTACTTTAGCAGTCACAATTTTTTTTGACAACGAAGTTCCCGAATGTCAATGTTTTTAACAGTCGCCGGCGATTTTTTTTAGTCAGTAGCCTTTATGTCTAATAATATCGCAGGACCAGAAGCGAGAGTCTTCGCTCTACTCTTTCCTGGCCCGCGCCCGCCTGACAATGGCCCTGGAGGGACTAAAAGAAGCGAAACGCGACGCGCGGTCTACGGACCGCTCTGTGTTGTTACACGATATGTTGCGCGACGCAGTGCAAGCACACCAGAGGCGCGTCGACGTCGGTACACCAGAATTGGTGACTACTTACAAGGCGCCGTTGGATGAACAAGTAAGTGGGAGACGAGAGTTATTGTAATGTATGTGGTGTGGGAGTGTAGAAATATGTAAAAACATTCAAATGTGACTGAATGAATGTTCGATATCATTGATATATTCTCGATTCAGTTCATTTAGAAGTCTTTCTGAAACTTAAAAAGTAATATCTTTAAAGCTATGCAGTCCTAGTAGTTTGCCCACGTAATGTTATATGGCTATGTGCTGATAGACATTCGTTTATCCAGCCTAGATTCTAGGAATGCTACCCCCTACCCCATTTTATCACACACAGGAAAACGACGTGCGTGTGTGATGGGGCGTGTCTACAGCGTCCATCTTACTCCAACAATATTCTCTGTCCAACAGATGAATTATTTCTGAAATTTATGTATTCCCAGTACAATTCAATATATGATTTCATTGAACCTTAATAGTAGAATCCGCCCCGTACGAACAGCAGAAAGAGAGGGCGGGCTTTCCGGAGTTAAAATGCTATCTTATAACACCTTAAAACCGTAAAATAATACTACACCCATGTGCAATAAAAAAGTTCCAGTCAGAATTTGCCGAAACCGAACATATATTTTTTTTTACTTTTAATTTAAAATTTGAACAAAATATTTACGATTTAGTAGGAAATATTCTGAAAATTTACTTTAATATTTTAAACGCGTGTGAAGTTAGCAGCCTATGAATATGTGACCGAAGTATGTAAGATGAACCCATCACTATCATATTCTTATTCGCATAAATGCTGACATTCGAATCGAATAATAATTAAAAAAATAAACGCACCAATATTGTCAAAATTAACATTACTGGTCAATCTGGATGAGGAAACCTGGAAGTAGTCCAGAGGGTCTTGTACAGGTTTGATAGTTTGTCGAAAACTATACATATAAGTTTACGTTTTCTCGCATAAAAAGTGGCGCCTCTAGCGGAAACTGTCATGAAACTCTCATGAAACTTTTGACAAATTATGTATAGTGCCACAATCTTATCTGTTCCGGTGGCGACATCGCTGTGACCGAATCCAGTGATGCCATCGATTAAATTTTGCCTATTTCTGGTTTAAACGACAATGCATTTCTGCTATTACCTATTTCTATAATTAGGTACATTCATAAGTATAGATAAATCAAAATATAGGGTCGATAGTAAATGAAAGAGGATATAATATATCAAACGACATTTGTTGTATAAAAAAATTGTCCACGGCGAACAGAAACAAATTTAGTTCTGATTATGTTCTGATATACTTAAGACATTAAATCTAGATTTTATAATGATATAGGTAATATCTGTGGGTCGTGGAAATAACGAGATAGATAGACTTAAAAAAAACTATTAAGTACTTAAGTAATTATTTTATTTATTTATGAACACTTTATTATTTTCATTTTCTAAAGTAACAAGAAACAAGAGCATAAAATTAAAAGAAATTCTGACAATGTACAAAGGCTGATTGCCAAAAATCCATTTCTTCCAGCCAACCCTTGATACTCGTAGTGGAAGAAGAAGATGTCATTAATCATCATTATTTCGTCCAAAATCACTGCAGGTGCGAGAAATTCTTCTTGGTATACTGCCTAAGGTTCGCAGCTTCACTCACACCTGTAATCAAAGAAAAATAAAGATTATATACTTTCATCACGACCCATCCCGTCCCCACTGCTGGGGTACGGCTCTCTCGGGAAAATATTAATAAAATTACATGTGAGTATATGGGTAAAATTATTCGTCATATTTGGCAACACTAACCTGTAGCCGCTGCAACTCGTTCTTCCAATTTTTCAAACGGAATTAAAGGCGCCTGAATACGTTATTCTTCCTGCATAAAAGCCAATATATCTAGTATTACTTTTCTTGCATCACTTTTCAGCGCTTTTGGCATTATTACACCCAGAAAATCACAAAAAAAATTAAATAACGTAGCGTCAGCCTCTTCGCAGAAATTGACAACTCGAATAACGCACAGAGTATGAAATGACGTTTGACAATGACGACTCGTTAGTACACATTTTGACCACCGGAACAGATAAGATTGTGGCACTATATGCAGATGACAGGAGAAAAGTATACTTTTTTTATTTTCGTAAATAGCAAAACACGTACAAGAGGCTCATATGCCAGCATCTCACCTAAAAGAGTATTTTTTATATTATTCTTATAATTCTTTATTTAGATATCTAAGATCCACTTTGTGCATGGCTTCAGTTTTTTTAAGATGACTACCGTCGAAATGGTTTTTTATTTTTTTTGATATTTTTTTTTTTCAAGTCTCGACGTCATCTTTGTCTATCGGAAAGCCACTTACTTTTAGGCACATCTAAAAGTACCTCTTTTGAAAGTGACACAATTTTGGCAGTAATTTTTCTGAGAAATTGTATCAACTGCTTTCAAATTTGGATTTACTTCTAGCAAATATTTTTTTGTTTGTCCAAAATAATTTTCTATTGCAGTATTACTGTATCTTATGGGCTTCTGTAAGTTACTGAACATCGGCAAGGAAGGGATATATTTTGTAAGCATTCCCTCAAAAATCTCAGGATAGTAAAATGTATTGCAATCAGTTATACAATCAACGTCGTCGGTGTGCATTAATATTGTTTCTTCAAATCGTTTTATGTGAATATAAAACTTGTTGTTTTTGTTGTGAGATTTCGCAATTGATACTGACTGGTTCGTTTTGTTTCGTCACTACTGGCGGCATACAACTTCTTTAAACAGCTTAAGGTTTCATTCAGTTTTTGTTCACCTTTGGACAAACAGCGGAAGACGATGATGATGACCACGGTGCCCACTGCTGTTAGCAGATGGACTCACTTGTAGTTTTATAGACGTTCTTCATTTTTGTACTAAGCAACCGCTGCATTTTTATTACCTATGTACATGCCAGTTTTGCATTGATATAAAAGAATGTTTTACTTTTTTAAGTTTTTTTTTTCGCAATAGACTTATCACAATTAAGCCGTGCCAGCCTCTGGGAGCTGAGGTCGTTGCTCCCCGGGCCGCCATCACAGAGCACGCTCCAGCTGTACTAGGACCGCACGACTCCGGTGGAGATCTCTTTGTAGCAGATGCTGTCTCTGTCTCGCATGAAATCGAAAGTTATCATGATGTATTGATTAAATTTACAGATGAAACTTTAGCATTACTTCACAACTACAGTGCAGTCTAGATTCTAGGAATGCTACCCCCTACCCCATTTTATCACACGCAGGTAATCGACGTGCGTGTGTGATGGGGCGTGTCTACAGCGTCCATCTTACTCCAACAATATTCTCTGTCCAACAGATGAATTATTTCTGAAATTTATGAATTCCCAGTACAATTCAATATACAATTTCATTGAACCTGAACAGTAGAATCTGCCCCGTACGAACAGCAGAAAGAGAGGGCGGGCTTTCCGGAGTTAAAATGCTATCTTATAAAATAATACTACACCCATGTGCAATGAAAAAGTTCCACTCACAATATGCCGACACCTAACGATTCAATTTTTTTTAAACATTTATATTGTTATTTAAAATTTGTACAAAATATTTACGTTTTAGTTCGTAATATTCCGAAAATTTACTAATATTTTATTCGTGATCACTTTACTCATCATATTCTTATTCACAATTAAAACGTTCATAAATGCTGACATTGTGTAAGGTATCAAATAATAATTAAAAATATAAACGTACTAATATTGTCAAAATTAACATTACTGGTCAATTTGAATAGGGATGGGACCTGGAAGTAGTCCAGATGCCAGCATCTCACCTAGAGTCTAGAGTATTTTGTATATTATTAATAATTCTTTATTTAGATAACTAAGATCCACTTTATGTATGATTTCTTTTTTTTAAGATGACTACCCGAAGAAATGGTTTTTTATTATTATCTTTTTGCAAGTCTCGACGCCATCCTTGTCTATCTTGGGAAAGCCACTTACTTTTAGGCACATCATAAAGTACCTCTTTTGAAAGTGACGCAATTTTAGCAGTAAATTTTCTGAGAAATTGTGGCAACTGCTTTCAAATTTGAATTTCCTTACAGCAAATATTTTTTGTTTGTCCAAAATAATTTTCTATTGCAGCATTGCTATATCTTATGGGTTTCTGTAAGTTACTGAACAAGGGCAAGGAAGGGATATATTTTGTAAGCATTGCCTCAAAAAGCTTAGGATCGTAAAATGTACTGCAATCAGTTATACAATCAACGTCGTCGGTCTGTATTAATATTTTTTTTACAAATCGTTTTATGTGCATGTCGGAGATGTCATGATACTAGTGGTCGATGTCATGGTACTGTCATGATACCTGGTTGTGGCGGATGTCGTGAAACTGTCATGATATCTAGTTGCTGCAAATGTCATGATACCTAGTAATCGTGGAAACGACCTGCTTTACCGACATCACACCGGAAGAGACGCGAAGTGTGCCGTTGGCGCGCTTTGTCAGAGTCCAACCGTTTACCTTATGAAGACTGGGACGGTGGGTCCCTCACTTTGTGCTGGAGGCAAGCTACCGAGTAGACGTGTTGGGAACTGATCGTGCGTTTCTTGGAAAGTGTGGTATCTGTGAAGTGCTGTACATGTGAAGTGTTAGTTTAGTTGACCTGTGCCGTTAAGTTGATTTCACTTTGATGTTTTGTTAATTGTGATTTTGATTAAATCTTAATTGTGAACTACCGCTGTGTTTTATGTGTCCACCTACTCGTATACCACGTGCCATGTCTGATGATGATGATAACGAACGCTCGGGCCCCCTCCTGCTTCGTTATGCATATAAAACTTATTGTTTTAGTTGTGAAATTTCGCAATTGATACTAACTGGTTCGTTTCGTTGTGACTGGTTCTTTTCGTCACTACTGGCGGCATACAGCTTCTCTAAACAGATGAAGGTTTTATTCAGTTTTTGTAGACCTTATAAATTGTTTTTCTCATCTAGTTTATTGGACAAGGGTACAGTACAGCGGAAGACGATGATGATGACCACGGTGCCCACTGCTGTTAGCTAATGGACTCACTTGTAGTTTTATAGCATAGACGTTCGTAGTTTTGTATTAAGCAACCGCTGCATTTTTGTTGATTTTATTACCTACTAGCTGACCCGGCGAACTTCATACCGCCTCTTACCCTATCCTACCCTACACTACTCTGCACTACCCTACCCTACCCTACACTACTCTGCACTACCCTACACTATCCTACACTACCCTACCCTACCCTACACTACCCTACACTAACCTATACTACCCTACACTACCCTATACCCTACCCTACCCTACCCTACCATACACTACCCTACATTACCCTACACTACCCTACCCTACCTTTCTTACCTTTTAAACCTTCCCTGGACTTCCACAAATATTTCAAGACCAAAATTAGCCAAATCGGTTTAGCCGTTCTCGAGCTTTAGCGAGACTAACGAACAGCAATTCATTTTTATATATAAGATAGATGTACACATGCCAGTGTTTGCATTGATATTAAAGAAGGTTTTACCTTTTTAACTATATTTTTTTTGCAACTTATCACAATTAAGCCGTGCCAGCCTCAGGAGCTGAGGTCGTTGCTCCCCGGGCCGCCATCACAGAGCACGCTGCAGCTGTACTAGGACCGCATGACTCCGGTGGAAATCTCTTTGTAGCAGATGCTGTATCTGCTGTAACCTGCACATCTAGATTCTAGATGTGTATCGTAAGTGCATTGTATCTATTCCAAAACGGCGATATGGTTCGTAACCTATAACGTAAGTACAAATGTGCTGCGAAAAGTGGGTGGCACGCTTGAGAGCCACCTCTGACTAACCCTTCGGGGATTACAGTCGTGAGTGCATATGCATGTATTGTATATGTCTGATTTGGTATTAGCAGTAAGTCCCCAAAATACTGTTACTAAATACAGGCGCGAACCCGTATCTTTCTTTAGGCTTGATTCCAATACGTTAAATTTACGATTTCTTTATTTATATTAATCAAGCTAGTTGGCAAAGCGGATACCAAACACGATAGATTTCATCTAAAAATGCAAAATTATTTTTAAAAAATCATAATGGTCCTACATTAGGCAGGAGTTTGACCTAGGCGATATGCACAAAGGTGCCATTCGAGAGAGCCACGTGAAGGTACTAACACCTCCACAGAGAATAGGATAGAATAGTGTAGGTACCTCGAATTTCATTCGTACATATTAGTGTTCCTAACCGACTTCAACAAATTATTTCATACCGACAAACCACTTCGACACTGCTTAAAGCCCGAAATTTAAAAGTTATTACTATCTAATTACATGGAATTGAACTACGTCAAAAACAAAAACCGTTACTCATAGATCTCGCCATCCCGGGTCACTTTATGCCTCATGAAAAGATTTATCTCGGAGTACTGGCATAAGATTATGTGATACAGATCTTATGGCTAGTAGGTACTCACTATCGTTATTACTCGATAGTTTTACTCGAAGTCGACCGCAAAACTAAAAACGGCTCGGCGTGAGTTTGAATTAATTGAAAGTAATTTAAGATAGAAAAAAGAAAGAAAGAAAGAATAACTTTATTTGACACTGACAGCAATCATACTTAATTATCTATGATATATAGAGGTTATAGTTATAAATTTGCTGTCCGCCAAAAAGGTGTCCACTCAGCTAATGCAGCGCCCTGAAACCCTTTTTCAGGCAAGAGCGGGACACCGAAACAAACTAAAGAATATTCAGAACACGGGATAATATCATAGGAAAGTTAACATAAACATCTTCATACTTACGGAAATAAAACAAAAATGGAAGGTAAATATTACGCGCAGAGATATATCTGGCTACCTAAACGAGAAAAAACGCTACTGTAACTAGAACTTCTGTTTGCAAACGTGACAGCAAGACTCGCGAAGTTAACTTTACAAAAACGATTCTGTTATTATTTTACCTGTCGGTTTATTAATAACAACTAGATGTTTAGTGTAACCGACCAAACAATTTAATTCTAACTACAAGTTAACTTACGCGCCTGTTACAATACCAATGTAATTGTAACCATACGCCAAGTAAAGATTACTAGATCGATTGTTAGGACTACTATGCAATCTGGTAACCATAAACACTTTTTTCTTTGGGTTCACTAAATACTTTGCTGTAATGAATTTGTGTAATATAACGACTCGAACTTTAATGATTACTGTTCGTATTGCAACGCTAGCTGTATGTTTATTGTAACAAGTACAATACACATTGTAATACTAGATACTACATCCTCGATACTGTTACAGCTACTATTTCGTATGCAGTACCTACTGGTTTAGGGGTCGGTGCAGACAGACAACGGAAAGATCCTCGCGGAAATTATTGCGGTCATTGAAAAAAACCTTGTCACCATAGATTAAATTACAAAATATATCTAAAAATGGTGACATAGTTAATTTTTCAATTACCTTGAAATTTCTGCGGGGATTTTTCCGTTGTCTGTCTGCACCGACCCCTAAACCAGTAGGTACAGGCATACGAAATAGTAGCTCTCTGGAATCAAAAATAAAAATATGAAGTACATAGAAAAATTACATTTATTTTATATTTTTAATTCTTCTCAATAGAATCATCTGGGTTGTATTGTAATTGTAACCACTTCATCACGACCCATTATGTCCCCACTGCTGGGGCACGGGTCTCCTTCCAATGAAGGAAGGGTTTAGGCCTAGTCCACCACGCTGGCCAAGTGCGGGTTGGTGGACCCCAACACAAGCAAGCTTGTGCTGAGAGAGTTGTCGGGTAAGTGGGCAACCCGACTGTCAGATGTTTTCAAGCCGCCCGAAGGCCTCTGACTAGGCTTAACGACTGCTGCCGAAGCAGCAACCGGGACCCACGGCTTAACGTGCCGTCCGAAGCACGGAAGCGTCCAGAAAAGCACCACTTGAAATTGGTCACCCATCCAATGGCTGACCGTGTCAGTTGTTGCTTAACCTCAGCGATCAGTTACGATCACTGAGGCCCGCTCGACTACGGACGCTTCTTGTAACCACTTGATTTATTATAATTATCTTAAATTGAGATCAATTTAATATCAGACTCGAATAAATATCGGATAACAGGATTTTTTTAAAATGATGTAAGTAGGTACTTATTTCTTAAAGTTGTTGAAGATCAATATCCAGATCAGTTATGATATGAATGCATTAATTTAATAGTGCTTTAGTTTCTGTCCTTTTTTCTTAGCTTTGGATGGTCGCCATAATTGTTTTTTCGTCCTGCATGTTTCCCAGAAACCATTATTATATTGACTCCATTTCCTCGTAATTTTCATCATATAAAAAACAAAAGATTAAATTAAAATATTTAAAATGGTATACCTTATAATATAACCATAATGTTAATGAAGTCGTACATTTTATTACCAATCAAAAAAATACAATCAAATCACTAATATTTATAGGTAGAGGTACAAACTTACTTTGAAAAGTATCAATATACTGAGGTAAACCCCCACTGCTGCAACAGCTGTGGGATATCTCCGTCAACGTCATCGGACATCACGCACAAAATCACGTCAAATTTAGCGTAAAATACACAAAAACAAATAACCCATCGTGTTATTTAGCTTGGCGTTTAATTCAAGAAAGCCAATGAAATGAAAATAATGATTGAAGAATAATGGTTTGTTAACCTTGTTCATTCTTTATTCATTCGTAATTTTATATTTTATTTCATAATGTACCTAATCAATTGATATATTGTGCTCAAGGAAATATTTCTTCCATTCCAGAGAAGTTATTAATAGAGCGGTACTAAGGGCCATGTTTAACTACAACGCCCTGTCCGAAAACGAGTTTCAGCGCCGGTACCGGCTGTCTACTAAAACATTTCGGTTTCTTTGTGAGGAGTTGCGGGAAATAACTCCTCTCAGAGCTTCAACTAGAATAAGCCTGGAGCACAAGGTAAAAGACCAGGAGGACATTTATATAATTTGGTTTGTAGGTTTTATCTAAACATGTACCTATGCTTAATTAGCTCCATACTAAAATAATCATATAATTTCAGGTTTTTTGTGCCTTAAATTTTTATACCAACATACCAACGAAGTGTGGGAATGGGGAAGTACCTTGGTCAAAGCACAGTCAGTAGAATTGTGACGGAGGTCACAAACGCACTGACTTGCCCAGGGATGCTCAACAGGCACATAAATTTCCCTAAGACAGCTCATGATAGGAATTTAATAAAAAAGAAGTAAGTTACTACCTATTCACCTTTTGTGAAACTTCCAATGTTACTTTAATGATTTCTTGAAATAATGTGGATATAATGCACTTCCAACTATCCTATGAGTTATTACAAGTGTAAGTGAGAGTTTGAAAGTAAAGAAAAAAGACTAATTATGCAAACTTACTTTTCAGATTCTACACAAAATATGGAATACCGGGTGTCATAGGTTGCGTGGATGTGTCGCAATTCGATATTTTTCAGCCTAAGAAAGCTGTAGAACATTAGTTTTTCTGCAGGAAGAATTTCCATTCATTGAATGTTCAAGTGGTAATTATATAATTACAGTTTTTCAAGTGCATATTTATTTCCTTAATATATTGATAATTGAATGATGATTTTTCTATTAAGATGGTAGGTATATAGTTATTAGGTAGTTTTATAAATAATATTTTTATATTTATAGGTAAGTACTATTTTAGTTTAGGTTATTTAGTCGTAGATCACATTTTATTAAAATCAATGTTTTATTTTATATATTATATGATGGTGGAATGAATGTGAATTTAACTTATTTTACAGGTGTGTGATAGTGACTGCAGAAACACAAACATAAACCCCAAATATGGAGGTGCAACCCATGACTTTTTCGTGTGGAACAACAGCCAGGTGTCAACTTTTATGGAAACCTTATACAGAAATGGAGAACAAGGATGGCTGTTAGGTAAACAGGAGTTTAGCCACATAGACATAAACACGTGAGTAAACCTGTAACCCGTATAAGAGATTACGGGCTTACGGCAGAGGTGGTTATGTTGGTATTGTTTACATTGCGAATAGGTGGCCAAGTTCCATCTTTCAGCGGGTTTTTTTTATTTAGCAATAATGGAAATCTTTTTTATTTCTAGGTGATTCCGGCTATCCGCAGCGGCCTTGGCTTATGACGCCAATCAAAGATGCTGCAGACGACAGCCCCGAGGCTAAATATAATCATCATCATATAATCATGATCAACTACATGGCAAAGCCAGGGTGCTTATAGAAAATACATTCGGCAGACTAAGAATTTTTTTGGCGATGTCCTAACAAGGACTGGATGCTCATACTATGCACCAGAAAAGTGCGCCAAAATGATAACAGCCTGTGCTGTTCTACACAAAATCGGCATCTTTTTTATGGTCCCTCTTCTTAAGCAGGATGATACTGATACTCTGATAGTAGAAACATTCTCTCAAGAAGAAGTTCCAAATTCTAGCTTATATACTGAGTCGTCTTAATAAATTCTTATTTTAATATTATTTTATGTAACCAGTAAAGCCATGCGATAAATAAATAAATAAAATAAATTCTTATTTTAATATTTTTTTATGTAACCAGTAAAGCCATGCGATAAATAAATAAATAATTCAGAGGATTTGGTTCGGCAAAGGGCTTCTCGTCGCCCCTTGTTGATTGGCTCAACAAATCTGTGATCAAATCCGGAATCTGGATATTCTATGAATTGAAGCTGTCATTTTAGTATGTAAACAAACCATTTTCTATGAAACGAACGCTTTGCCAACTAGATTGAGTCTAGCGAAAATTGAGACTGCAACTAGTTTTTATAAATCGGTGGGCCTTTCTGGCCTACCACCCCGCCAGAGAGGAACGTCTGCCTATTTCGTCTCCAGACCATTCATACTCAATGGTCACGGGCAATGAAAAAATTCCAGTCACAAAATGCCGACAACAATTAATAACCCCAATATTTTTTTACTTTTAATTTATAATTTGTACAAACATTAGTTGCTCTGTTGCTGATGCTGTGTTAAATGTATTTCAATGTTACAGAAGGCGTCATTAAGCTATCCTTTTCCGCTTAATAGTAATTTGGTGCTTTTCTCAGTGGAACCTTTTTATTGCCCGTGAGTTTGTATCAGCTCTCATGATGACAAAACAAAGCATCAAAGCCGATCAATCACATACGAACCGCCGAAATCACTACTTAAATTTAAATGATTAACGTCATTCCTACTAACTTTATTGTATTGTATATTATAGGTATATAATTCCAACCTAACGTCCTCGATCTGAACTACTACTAACATACTGAACTACAATTATGCTCATTGACCCCCGTCCCATAACTACACTCTTTTTTAGGGTTCCGTAGCCAAAATGGCAAAAACGGAACCCTTATAGTTTCGTCATGTCCGTCTGTCCGTCTGTCCGTCTGTCACAGCCGATTTACTCGGAAACTATAAGTACTACAGTGATGAAATTTGATGGGAATATGTGTTGTATGAACCGCTACAAAAATATGACACTAAATAGTAAAAAAAAGAATTGGGGGTGGGGCCCCCCATACATGTAACTGAGGGATGAAATTTTTTTTTTCGATGTACATACCCGTGTGGGGTATCAATGGAAAGGTCTTTTAAAATGATATAAAGTTTTCTAAAAAACATTTTTCTTAAAGTGAACGGTTTTTGAGATATCAGCTCTCAAAGTCGTAAAAAGTATGTCCCCCCCCCCTCTATTTTTATAACTACGGGGTATAAAATTCTAAAAAAAATAGAGGTGATGCATGCTAATTAACTCTTTCAACGATTTTTGGTTTGATCAAAGTATCTCTTATAGTTTTTGAGATAGGTTGATTTAACTGTAATTTTGGTTAAGTTATTGTGCTTACTACGGAACCCTTTGTGCGCGAGCCCGACTCGCACTTGGCCGGTTTTTTATTCCTAAATAAATAAAAAATACCATATTTGTACACGAAGGGTGTGCAAAATAGTAACCTTTTTCGTATTACATTGATGCTGTATAATTATATGTCATGTGGCTCCGGGAGCTCAGGTCATTGCTCCCCCGGGCTGCCATCACAGAGCACGCTCCGGGTGTACTAGGAACGCATAACTCCGGTGGAGATCTCTTTGTAGCAGACAGAGACAAAGATAGCAATCTCTGTCCCGCATGAAATCGAAAGTTACCATGTATTGATTCCATCTACAGATGAACTTTGTCCTTTAATATTCTCGTTGCATCATAACTGCAGCGCATTCGTCGCAATGAAGCGTCCGTAGTCGAGCGGGCCTCAGTGATCGTAACTGATCACTGAGGTTAAGAACAACTGGCACGGTCAGTCATTGGATGGGTGACCGGTTTCAAGTGTTTCTTTTCTGGACGCTTCCAAGCTCGGACGGCACGTTAAGCCGTGGGTTCCGGTTGCTGTTTCGGCAGCAGTCGTTACGCCTAGTCACAGGCCTTCGGGCAGCTTGAAAACATCTGACAGTCGGGTTGCCCACTTACCGACAACTCTCTCAGCTTGCTTGTGTTGGGGTCCACCAACCCGCACTAGGCCAGCGTGGTGGACTAGGCCTAAACCCTTCCTTCATTGTAAGGAGACCCGTGCCCCAGCAGTCACTGTATGACAAATTATCTGGAAAAAGTCCCATGCAGTGTAGTATGGGACCATCTACGGTGCTGTCAGAAGATGAAGAAGATTTAATAGTGAAATGGGTCCTAGAAGCTGCCCGCAGAAGATTCCCTGTGACTAAAGAGCAGCTGGTAAACAGTGTAATGCGCATAGTCACAGAACAAAAAAATCAACGCCCGGGAAAAATGGTTTGCTGCTTTTCTGAAACGGCATCCCACAGTCGCAGAAAGAATAGTTGAAAATCTGACTTTTTCGCGTGATGCCGTGATGCTGTCACGAGAACCACGGTTAGGAGAAGTTCATAGATGTTAAATACTCCTCCACCTCTGTGGATTTAATATCTATGAACTTATCACAGGCTCTGAAAGATCCAAGCAGGGTTTTCAACACAGATGAAAGCGCATTTATATTCATATGACAGAATCCCAGCTAATATTGCCAGAAGCGTTCCAGAAGACTGGGCTATCGGTTAATCAGAGAGTCGCTGGATGTGCAGCGACACGTTTTTTGAGTATAATATTACAACAGTATGCAATCCTTGGGTAATACAAGAAAATATTAAAAAAACAATTTTGTTTTTCATGGACGGGCACAAGTCTCATCTTACATTTCATATGTCACGTTTTTGTAGTGATAATGCTATTTAAATAATTGCCTTATACCCAAATGCATCCCATATTCTTCAACCGATAGACATTGCCGTGTTTAGGCCTTTAAAAAACTATTTTCGCAAAGAAGAACTTTTTGCCCCAGTCTTCAAAAAGGCTCTGGAACTCTGGACCAAACCACGGTCGTTTCCGTTAATTGATTTTTCTGAGAGTCAGGATATTGTGGAAATGAGAATTTTTTTAAGTTGTTAAAATAATAAATCATCGGGAGATACTCACTCCTAGGAGACGCGTCCCCAGGTGGCGGATAGGGGCACGCCCGTCTACTTCTGTAGCAGGGTAAGAATGAAATAAAATAGTTCCCGCGGACAAACAGGCCGGAGAAGGACACTCCGTATGAAACCACTCAGGCTGCCAGAAGCCTTGGGGTACCCCCTAAAGTTTAGGGCCTAAACAGACTGGCTCTGCGGGCACGGACGCACAGATGGCAGCCCCATCGCTGTGATCGGGGTGCTATGGGCTAATCACCTGCACATCCTTAAAACTCAACCGATTATGAAACCGCAACCAAGAGAATACCGATCCGATCCCAAACACGACGACCAACGGCAACGATTAATGGACATCCGATTAGCCTCATGGAATGTTAGAACCTTGAACAGGACTGGTGCATTGCAACAGGTGAATAAAGAGTTGCAACGTTATAAAATTGACATCTCAGCTCTGCAAGAAGTAAGATGGCCAGGAAAAGGCGAGTGTAGTCTTGATAATGGTGCAACTCTATTTTATAGTGGGATTGATAACGATAAACATATCAACGGGGTGGGATTCATAGTAAGCAAACTCGCAATCAACAATATTTTAAGATTCGACGCAATCTCTGACAGACTCTGCTCACTACGTCTAAAAAGTCAATTCTCCAACATAACTATAGTAAACGCATATGCACCCACTGAGTCAGCACAGGAAGCCACGAAAGACACATTTTACGAAGATCTAGAAACCCTCTTTGACCAGATCCCATCATATGACGTGAAACTGGTCATAGGGGACTTTAATGCTAAAGTTGGAAGAGAACAACACCTGATGCCGACGATTGGGAGACATAGCAAACACTCACAGACAAATGAAAACGGCTTGAGACTCGTAACCTTTGCAGCAACCAAAACAATGGTAGTGAGTAGCACCAAGTTTCCCCATAAAGACATTCACAAAGGCACCTGGAAATCTCCCGATCGTCATACTGTCAATCAAATTGACCACGTTCTCATTGATGACAGGCATAAAAATAGTATAGAGGACGTAAGATCTTTCAGAGGCGCCGACTGCGATAGCGATCATTACCTTGTTGGGGTAAAAATGAGATCCAAAATAAATATCGCCAAAAGCAAACTCAGTGGAGAAACTTTGAAGATAAATACAGATGGTTTAAAAAATGAAAATACCAGGCACAAATTTCAGATGGAACTGTCTAACAGATTCGCTCATTTAGAAATACAGCATTGTAACGTAAACGAGCAGTGGGAGAAAGTTAAAAGCACTGTCAAAGACACCGCAATTCAAATTTTGGGCCGAAGAAAGCAAAAGAAAGGTAGAAAGTGCTGGACCGAAAAGTGCGACAGGGTGGTAGAAATAAGGCGTAAGTGTAAAATCTTAGCAGTACAAGATGAAAAATGGAAAGATCAGTACGAGGAAGCCAGAACAACTTGCAGAAATACTATCAGGAGGACCAAAAGGAAACATCTAGATATGATCTTACGCAATATGGAGCTACTCATTCGATCCAACGAAACTAGAAAATTCTACCAAGAAGTAACAACTACTAAGAAGGGTTACCAACCGACCACCCAGTTCTTGGAAGACGAAAGTGGAAATTTGGTGATGGACTCAGGGACAATAAAAGAGACTTGGAGAAAATACTTCGAAAACCTACACAACTGTCCAGAACCGAATGTCGCAATCCGGAACCATAAAGTCGTCAATAGCGAAGACATACCTGCACCGAGCTTTGAAGAAGTAAGACAGCAATATTGAGGCTTAAAAACAACAAAGCCCCAGGTGTTGATGATGTCCCCGGGGAACTCTGGAAGTACGGAGGAGGTGTTGTACAATCCCGCATCTACGAGCTCGTCATCAACATCTGGAATAAAGAGCAACAACCGGAGGAGTTCAATGTCGGCGTTTTATGCCCAATACATAAAATAGGAAGCAGGAAGAAATGCGGGTTAGTAATACGAGGTATAAAAACGAGTGGTATAACATTCACAAGGTATACGCCCATATGATATAAATTTATTAAGTATAACGATCACTGTGCATAACAAACAAAAGGCATAATACTAAATACATAATTTCGTAAAGAATAACGTTCAAAAAGTATAATTTCAATTGATATAACGATTAAAATGCATAACATTCATAATATATAACGTTTATAACATATATTCTACAACGGATATAATTATCATAATGTATAATGCACAAAAAGTATAAAAGATTGTCGTATCGTATTTTCATTATTATTGAAGTTATGTGTGGGGAACGCTCCGCTTTAGTTTCGAAGAACATGTGCACCTAACACGGTCCTCCTCGCTTTGCTCGTCGTCGCACCTATCTTTAGGTTTTGGTACTAGGGGTTTTGACATTATTATTATTATTGGCGCTATGTGGGGAAACGCTCCGCTTTGGTTTTGACGAACATGTGCACCTACGTAACACGCTCCTCCTCGCTTTGCTCGTCGTTGTACCTATCTTTAGGTTTTGGTGCTAGGGGGTTTGACGGTGTTGGGTAATTGAACACACATTATGTTATATGTTAGTATGTTTTATGAACTTTATACTAAATGATAGTATATATTTTAAACGATATACGTAATGTATGTTATACGAATTGATATTAGTCCTCGTAAGTATTATATATTTTAATTTTATATAAAATGTACGTTATACCAATTGAATCTTATACCTTATGAAAATATAGATTTTGTTGTTATACGTAACGTTCATTACGAGGGCTACACCGAAAAGATCGGGAATAGAATACTTAGGAATAAATTAGAGTGAAACCTTTTTGGTGTATCAAATGTAGTGTTTTTTCAAACATAATTCCATTTTCGAATTTAAAAAAAAGAGTATTGACCATTTGAATTTGACAAGTCGGTGTAAAAAATGGAGCTTACGCGGGAACATTTCCGTGCAATAATTTTTCACAACTTTCGTCGAGGTTTATCTCAAGAACAATGTCTCGCCGAGCTTGTTTCTATTTATAAACTTGAAGCACCAAGTAAAACGACTATATATCGTTGGTATTCTGAGTTTCGCCGTGGACGTTCCTCTCTTACCACAGTCCCTTCTACTGGTCGGCCAAAAACAGCGGTAACACAAGATAACATCGATGCTGTACGCCAGTTAATAAAAGAAGATAGACATGTGACATACGAGCAGATTCGGGCTTCTCTCAGCATTGGTATGACAGCCATTCAAACCATTTTACATGAAGAACTGGGTGTCAAGAAGTTAGTTTCGCGCTGGGTGCCCCACCGTTTGACCGAGGAACAAAAGTCGGCTCGTGTTAATTGGTGTCGATCTGCTCTGCAACGGTTCAATGGAGGCAGTTCAAATGCTGTCTACAATATCGTCTCTGGTGATGAATCGTGGATTTATTCATATGAGCCCGAAAGAAAACATCAATCGGCAGTTTGGGTCTTCGAAGGTGAGGTCAAGCCAACAAAAGTTATTCGCTCACGCAGCGTGTCGAAAAAAATGGTCGCTTCGTTTGTATCGAAAACTGGCCATGTGGCTACGATTCCATTACAAGAACAAAGGACGGTTACTGCTGATTGGTACACAACAGTTTGTTTGCCGGAAGTCGTAAGAGAACTTTGTAAAACTAACCCGAATCGTCGTATAATCCTTCACCACGATAATGCAAGCTCTCATACCGCTCGCAAAACAAGAACGTTTTTAAATATGGAAAACGTGGAGTTGATGGACCATCCTCCGTATAGCCCTGATCTGAGCCCCAATGATTATTTTACATTCCCAAGAATTAAAGATATGCTACGTGGTCAACGGTTTAGCGGCCCAGAAGAGGCGGTCGAAGCTTACAAATCAGCTGTTTTGACAGTATCCACTTCAGACTGGAATTACTGTTTCAATGATTGGTTTAATCGAATGAAAAAGTGCATTGAATGTCACGGAGACTACTTTGAAAAACAATAAAAGTAAATAATATTATGATATCTTTGTACTTTTTTCTATTCCCGATCATTTCGGTATCGCCCTCGTATATGTTGTGAACGTTATTAATGTGAAATTATACATTTCGTTTTTATACGTCGCAATACGCACCCAAGAAATGCAACAACTATCGCGGCATCGCCCTGCTCCCAACTGCCTACAAAATACTGTCGTATGTATTATTAAAAAGGTTGGAATTGTACGCTGAAGGAATATTAGGAGACTACCAGTGTGGGTTCCGGCAAAATCGCAGCACAAAACAACAACTCATGGAGAAAAGGTGGGAGTATGCAAAAGATATTCACTCGCTTTTCGTAGATTTTACCAAGGCATACGACAGTCTTGATAAAAAGGCATTGTACACCATCCTTAGGAATTATGGAATTCCTGAGAAACTAGTCCAAATGATCGAAGTGGCTACGAGAAAGAGCATGATGCGGGTGAAAGTGGGCAATGAACTGACGGACGAGTTCGAGGTAATTACTGGGCTGAAACAAGGAGATGCGCTGTCACCCGTGCTGTTCAACCTAGTACTCGAACATACCATCCAAAGAGTACTGGCGCTAGATGTGGGCATCCCACTAGGAGGACAGCAAAAGGTAATTGGCTACGCCGATGACCTTGCCCTAATCGGTCAGACTGAGGAAGAGGTGGTAAAGATGGCACAAGTCCTTGAAGAGGAGGCGACCAAAGTGGGGCTTAGAATAAGCCAGAAGAAGACAGAGTATCTCCACATGACAAGACGCAACGACCCAAACAACCCAAGAAAAGACCTCCAAGTAGGAAACACGACCTACAAGGGTATCGCAAGGTTTAAGTACCTAGGGTGTACAATAACAGATGCCAATACCCGAGAAGGAGAGATCGAGGTTAGAGTCCAAAATGCGCTGAGATGCTCTGCTGCCCTTCACAAAGTACTCACGTCCAAACTTCTATCAAGAACCACAAAACTGCGCATCAATAAAACAGTCGTAAGGCCAATCCTTATGTACGGGTGCGAAGTTTGGCGTTGACTCAAGTCTCAAAGTGAAGAGAATAAACTCCTGGTCACAGAGCGTAAAATCTTACGTAAGCTCTTTGGCCCCACGAAACGCGATGATGGCACCTGGAGGATCCGTAGAAATGCTGAACTCGAAAACCTAATGGCCGGGCCCAACATAATTGGAGAAGAATGGGAGACGATCGGGCGGCTAGATGGCATACGAAGCGCGACCCGTTGGGCGTAGGCTAGTCGGTCGCCCCAAGTATCGCTGGAGAGATGGTGGAGAAGGATCTGCGCGAGCTCAAAGCGGACAACTGTCGAGAACTTGCGCAGAACAGAGAGAAGTGGCGTCTGTTGGTAGTGGAGGCCAAGATCCACTTCGGGTCAACGAGCCATTAAGAGTGAGTGAGTGAGTGAGTGTTAAAATAACCCTTTCGTCGTCATTAAACAATCAATCATTTAGCCTGCTCTATTAATTCCCATATGAATAAAATTTTACAAAGGGGTATGCAAAATTGAAATCTTTTTTCGTATTACATAAATGCTGTATAATTATGTAATGCAGCATCGAGGCTCGGGGAGCTCCGGTCATTGCTCCCCCGGGCCGCCATCACAGAGCACGCTCCGGGTGTACTAGGAACGCATGGCCCCGGTGGAGATCCATAGGACAGCATTTTAATAAGACTGTTCTTTTTACAGGTGATTAATATTAAACCTGATTTTATCACCTGAATGTCCGAAAAGAAAACGATTCCGTGCTTTGGAGAGCACGTTGAGCTGTCGGTCCCGATCGCCATCTGGTGTTTTGGTTCGTACTGACATACGAGTACTAACTCGATCGAGATAAATTGTCGAGTAAAACACATGGCATGGACTTTCGTCCAGACATTCACTTTTGATTTATCTAGTGGGGCGCGTCGTTTAGTATTCACATACATATTTCGAGCGGCTTCGATTAGGTTTGAAGAAAATTACTTTCATTTTATCCCATCGAGCCGGCTCGGCGTAAGCCTTCGAGCTGTGAGTTTTACGGTGCACACGTAGATTTTTACTCGACTTCGAGTAAAACTATCGATTAATAACGATAGTGAGTACTAGCCATAAGCTGGAATATGGAGGAAAATAGACCAGCAGATTACTGTTCCGGTCTTGAAATATTCATGAAAGTTAAGGGAAGGTTTAAAAGATAAGAAGGGTAGCGTAGGGCTAGAGGCGGTATGAAGTTCGCCGGGCCAGCTAGTTTTAAAAAGTGTTATCAAAAGTATTTTTGTTCTAGATTATAACCCAAACTAGGTGTACACAGCATAATTAGAACTAGGAACATGTTCACATAAAATTATAACAAATTAATTATCAAAAGACCGGCGCCAAATCAAAATTTACGTGTTGGCTGTTGCTAAATTGGTATACTAAGCCGAAAGAGGCTGACTCAGGGCGTTTGTAGCTATAAGAAAAATTATAATAAAAGTTGACGAGTTATTAGCATTTTTTGCATTTTTAACCGAAAAGGTGGTTACTCACATTGCTAAGTTATATAAATTGTACATACTATCAATACAATAGTAGGTATGTACCCGTCATAGCCGTTTAAAACTATTATTTCCTGGTACAACGTGTAGAATTCCGTTCAATACATTTGCTTCAGCTCTCCCCACCTCCTTACATGACGTCCATTTGAAAACTTAACAATGAATAAAAAACGTTCTTATTCAGAAATATTGAGATTTACGCCATCCTAAATCCACATACCTAATTCGAAACATATAAACTATTAAAATAATAATGAAAATGAACGCACACTACCACAAGTACATTTACTCATCATTATTAGACGGTTACTTAACTTGGAGTGTGGAAATATTTAAAGAAACGGTAAGATAATAATATCAATATTGCATATTATTATGAATAAATTACATGAATATTTTAACTTTGTTCAGTTAAGTTATTTTCGAGACTTTTCTAAAATAAAATAATATCCTTAAAAATATGGGGTCCTCATTGTTCGAACTCGTAATTTTCGTGGCATGTAGATTAGTGGTTATCTGTGTACAATACAGGGATCCTAGGCCATTCATAGGCTCCCTACGCGCAGCCCCTCCTACCCCCCTTGAGTTGCAGGTGTGGGCGTGGCTACAGCATCCATCCACCGCTCTCTTGTACTTCCATGTGTTCCCAGTACGTTCCATAACGAAACATCTGTCTATGTTTGTTTAAAGCTATGCGATAAGCAGAAAACCAATACATGAGAGATAAAAACAAGTATTTAAATCAAGGTAAATTATTATTTTTGTAAGTTACAACAACACCATTCGTTAAATCAGTGAATGTTCGAATGTAAACACAGTGTACAGGACATTGCAAAAGTGATATACCAAAAGGATGTTACTCAGCTCATCGTTATAAATACTTAAACTATTCTTCTACAACTTTTTTTCAAATTCGTATAATTTAAACGGCAAGTACCTACGCTACGGCTAAGCTAAAAGTTACGTGTCATGTGAGGAAAGTAAACAATTTTTCGCGAACTTGTAAAGTAAACCATTTTTCTCGAACAGAAAACTGAAAAAGTTAAAATTACTGAGGTGTTTTGCAACAATAGTTATTTGTGCTGTCGTGGTCCTGGCATGCGGGATGGCTCAGTTACCTATTAATACTGGGAACACATGAATTGTACGGAGCCTGCTGATTAGCTCACGCATGCGTATATGATTGATTACTGCATCTCTCTTGCACTGCAGAAGACAAGTAGTATCGTGACGTCATATAATAAATAATCAATGATAGAGTGATGCAGCAAGGTCGTCATACATTATTTCAGTTTTCACCGGCATGGTTCATGTTATCCTGGTACGCAATGCTACCAGCGTACCTATACATACAATATTATATGAGGTGAAATAAAACTTGCTATCACAAAGCAAACATTCGCACGTGACACCATCACAATTATTCCCCAGATAAAATTTATCTGACCGTTGCAAAATCTCCCCGAAGGGGTAGTCAGAGGTGGCACACAAGCGAGCTACCCACTTTTCGCAGCACATTTGCACTTACGTGATAGGTTGCGAACCATATCGCCGTTTTGGAATAAGTACTTAGGATACACATCTAGAATCTAGATGTGCAGGTTTCCTCACGATGTTTTCCATCACCGTAAGCACACATATTATTATTGTAAACTCCTTAATAGAAAACACAATGGAAAGAATTCATTGGTACAGGCCAGGATTTTAACCCACGGCCTCTCGATTGAGAGGACGACGACTTATCCATTACGCCACCACCGCTCGGAATTTTAAAATAGCCGCCTTTTGCTAGAGCTTCTTTGCTGCTTTGCTTTGCTTGCCTATGTGTTGTTGTAAGAGGGCGCTTCTGTTCCGAAGTGAACGCATGCGCTTTACCGTCCTATTTTCCAACCTGAAAACCCCGTAGAGAAGATTTCAGTACCAGGAGAACATACAATTAACAGAGTTGTATCGTATTTTATCCTGTATTCGAAATTCATATTTATGCATGCGAGACATGGTTGGTTATTCCCTATGAGATAATTTTCGTGGAGTAAATCGATGGTGGGCCACTGTCCGTGCTGGCCAAGCCCAATCTAGACCACCCGGTAAAGAGACATAAGATATTATTGAGGAAATAGTAGGCTGCTAGTAAGATGAATCTGTGCCTGTAGTTTTACTTTGTTATCCGCCGAGTGGCGCCTCTGTTGTGTATTCAGTTTTTCATTAACTACAGTCGCCAGTCGTACTTATCATTATCATCATCAGCCAATAATCATCCACTGCTGGACATAGGCCTCTCCGAAGGAGCGCCACAACACTCGGTCCTCGGCCTTCCTCATCCACCCACTACCCGCCACCCGCCTAAGGTCGTCAGTCCAGCGGGCAGGAGGGCGTCCCACGCTGCGTTTGCCTGATCGTGGTCTCCACTCGAGAACTCGTCTACCCCAACGGTTATCGGTTCTTCGGCAGATATGACCAGCCCACTGCCACTTCAGCTTGCATATTTTGACAGCTATGTCGGTAACCTTAGTCCTCTGACGGATAACCTCATTTCTGATACAATCCATCAGAGAAACCCCAAGCATAGCTCTCTCCATAGCACGCTGAGCGACTTTAAATCGGTGGACCAGTCCTACCGTCAGTGTCCACGTCTCAGCACCATACGTCATCACTGGCAGGACGCACTGGTTGAAGACTTTTGTCTTCAGGCTCTGAGGAATAGCTGAGGAGAATATGTGACCGAAGTTTCGCGAATGCAGCCCAACCCAGTTAGATGCGCCTAGCAGCCTCCTTGTCGAAGTTGCTTTTGCCTAGCCGAATAGTCTGCCCGAGGTAGACATATTCTTGTACAACTTCGATTGTTACTGTCGTACTTACCGAGAAATAATTTAACTTTACTTTAAAATTAATAAAGCATATAGACATTAGGCATCATTTTATCACGGATGTGGTAGATAAGAAATTATTTTAGGAATATCTTTCTGCAGATGAAATGACAGCAGATATTCTCATGAAACCTCTAGCAAAAATTCAGTTTGTTTGTTTAAAGACCAGTTGTGTTTGAGGAAAATGTAATGATTTGTATGATGGTTAACACAAAACGTTAAGAAAGTGTTTTCTATTTCTTATCATACAAATGAATTGTTTGCTGTTAATGTTTTAGGATGAATATTTGATTTAGTTTAAGGGCAGGTGTTGGAAAGTAACTGAAATCAATATTCGGTGGTTTTGTTATCTATGATGTCTCTTGCTCTTTAACAAGAAAACCGGTCGCACGTGTACAAAATTATATTTTTATTTTCAACCGAAATCCTGTATTATTAACAATAAAACCCCAATACGTAACTTTAATTTGTTTATATTTATTAAAATGTATGCGTTAAGTTGCGGCACATGTGTGTACGGCAGATTCCCCCGACACCACGCTCTCATCGACCTGATTTGAAGAGCTCTATTTCAGCAAACATCCCTTGCGAGCTGGAGCCGCCGGGTCTGAACCGTACGTCGGACGTCCGTGCTTCCGCAAGCGCCCAGACGGCTTAACGTTGGTGCCCTGGGAGGGTGGTAAAAGTCTTATGTGGGATGCGACTTGCGTCAGCACTTTTGCCGCATCTCATGTCCTAGCACACAACGCATGGCTGCGTCTGCTGCTGAAAGAGCTACGACCGCTAAGTATACCAATATAGGGTGCTAGCCAAAAATATATAGGTATTTGTGCCTTTTGCCATCGAAACAAAGGGAGTGTGGGGTACGATAAGAGGTCTTTTTGACAACATTCGTACAGGTGCGAACCCGAATCTGTTGTCAGGCTTTATTTCAGTATCTTCAGACGTCGTTTCCGTTAACTATTTTTTTTCTGAGACTTCGAGATTTCCGGAAATGAGGATTTTTTAAGTTGTTTAAATAACCCTTTTAACAACTTAAAAAATTAAACAAGTTTTTCACTCTTAACTATATTCATTCAGCTTGCTCTTTTTAATCCCCACATGAATCAAATTTTACAAAATGCGTGCACAAAGCACGAGGGGTGCGCAAAATTGAAATCATTTTCCTTATTACATAATAAAATTATGTATACTCGTATACTTGTAATTATGTCTTGTAGCACCGAGGCTCGGGGAGCTCCGGTCATTGCTCTCCCGTCCGCCATCACAGAGCACGCTCCGTGTGTACTAGGACCGCATGGCTCCGGTGGAAATCTCTTTGTAGCAGATGCTGTTTTAAGAAACTTGATTTATAAGCAAAACTCAAATTTGGAATTAGAAGTTATGAGGAAATAGATGAAAATATAATTATATTCATACATACCGGTCAAAATCATAATCCTGCTTTTCGCTTCGCCGTAGTCGGTTAATAAGTGATAAGCAACTAAAATACAAAAAAACTAAAGAAATTATAACTTGGTGTCTTTAAACATAAATGAATTGAATACGAATATGTGTCCAGGCATGATGTTGTTGTGACGTTTATATTTATGACACATATTTTTTTTGAGAATCAGAGACAATATATATTGCTAAATAAATAGTATGTTTTGTCTTCATCTCTATTATTTATGTTAAAATTACCCTTTGATGGTAGCTCAGTCAGGCAAGCGCTCGCTTTTCACGCCAGAGGAGTGGGTTCGAATCCGGGAGCTGACATGTACCAATGAGTTATTTGAAGTTAAGTACAATGACCATCGCTCTTACGGTGAAGGAAAACACCGTGCAGAAACCTGCATATCTAGATTTAGCACATCTAGGTATGTGAACCCACCAACCCGCAGTGGAACAGCGTGGTGGGAAATGGTCCAAGCTTAGGAAGGCAGTTTAGACCTTGGGGAAATGCAAAAAAAGGTTTCACTCGAGAGAGCCAGGTACAGTGCCACAAACTTATCTGTTCCGGTGAGAGCGAACTAAATTGATCCATATCTCATTATTTACTAATGATTTATATATTAATATAGATTAGATGGGTTAATTAAAACCACAAGAGCGAATTACCACTACTGGCAAACTTAAAATCTTATAGAATGAAGAAATATTACACATTTACGTGAGCTGTCACCGGAACAGATAAGTTTGTGGCACTATACAGTAGTCAAAGTAGTACACACCCACAGAGAATAGAATAAAATACCCTTTGGTATTAATTTAATAGTTTTTCACTCCAGACTATAATTATACACATTGATCCCAGTCCAATACATACGTTCTTTTTTCATTCTTACATGAATAAAAAATACAGTATTTGTGCACAAAGGATGTGCAAAACATAATTTTTTTCGTTTAAGGGTCGGCAATAGGCAATCGAGGGTTGGCATTGTCATAAAATTATGTAGTAAATGATGCTCTACAGCCTTGAAAAAAATTACACAGGTAGCCGAAGAGTCTAGCTAGGTGCTGAATCATTCGAATTTAAGTAAATGATTATGGATAACTGTAAATTAAATTCAGAATATGACGAAAAACCAGTAAATGACACTCCCGTATTGTAACAACTGTGTCGTAATTATCAAGAATGTTCATATGATTCTTATCAAATTATAAAGTTAAATGCTTGGACTAGGCGCTAAATACCTTGTTTTTTAATAAACACACACTTATTTTGTGTAAATTAATCGCAAACTTGAGCAATTTTTTCCCTCAAATCTTCATACAAATATCTATGGCGGCTTTCTGTGTTATAAAATCATTAACACAAGTGACGTTTGACTCAGTCGGCCGCTGGCCTCCAAAGAAGGGTCACGTCGGTTTAGGTAGCACTGACAGCTCGCGATCTTATTGTGTACAAACACAAAATCACTGCACATTGGTTGTCATTGCACTTTTTCAACTTTTATGACACCAACATAATTTGATTTGAAATTGAGGAAGCATAATTCTTTTATTATATTCAATACATTAAATTAGATAGTGGGTAATAGTCTCGTAAAAGTCTGATGAGGAGCAGGAATATAGCGAATGGATCTAAGTGATGACAATACGCAGGAACATTAGGTTAAGGATCAAAAATACAGTCTCATGGTGCTGGTGGAGGTATGGTCTCGTGAGGATCTGATGAGGGCAGTAACACGGTGGTGGCTCAATTTTATTTCAAATATGTTAATAGCTAAAAGCATCGACTTTGGGCTATTAAGTATATTTTTCAGAGAGAGAGAAAGATATTTTATTTTTCCTCTGGATGAGTTAGGTTTACTGGGTTTACTAAGTTCATTCTGTTAATGGCACCAAGTTGTTATGTGTTCAAAAGTAATAATTATTGATTAACAAAATGCTGTTGGTTCTCCACGAAAATGTAAAAATAAAAATAATATAAATAAAAATAAATTCGTAACGTAAAATTGTCAATGACGGAATTTCTTCTATAGACAGTAGCCACTAAAAAAAACCAACGATAGATTGCGTGATTTGAAGATAAAGATAAAGATACATTTATTCGACACATAGACAGCAACAACAAAAAAAAGGAAAATATGGATTTAAAGAAAAAGAAATACATACTTATACAAAACAACAAGGACAAAAAAAATAGAACATGAGACAAAAACAAAAATACAGACAAAATAAAAAAAAAAATAACACAACGGCTTGCTGTCCGGAGTGTCGAAACGGCACCAGCTCAGCATGAGCTGTGGACAGTAAGGCCACAGCACTTGATTGATCGGCGAGCTGAGCACCAAAATCAAGAAAATATTCAAAGTTTCCATCCTCGCTTTTCACGCACACACATCACAAACTCATACCTTGTTCTAGGAGCAGTGTCTACCCTGCTGCATTTCCATGACCACTTATCACTAGTGTCCCACCGGTTTCGGTGCTCAGCGGAATAGCACCATTAACCATTATTATTCTGAGATATCATCACTTTTTATTCTGAGTTACCCAACATAAAATCACGCCATCTATTGAAATCATTTTTTTAAATTAGGTTTTGTCTATGGTGTAATCCCCAAATTTAAGGGTAAAAGCTAAATAATTATATTTTAACCTTTTTTATACCTATTATATTAAAAGACCTATTCAACGATACCCTACCTACACCATCAAAATAACCGGAAAAAATATCAGCCCCAATTTACTTGTATGGGACAGGGAGTACCACAATTTTTTTTTTGGGGTACTCTCCATCTACGCGAAATTACAGCTTGATATCTTTACCCGTTTCTGAGAAAAAGGGCGGTGACAGACAGTCAGTCAGACAGACGGACAACAAAGAGATCCTATAACGGTTGCTTTTTTCCTTTTGAGGTACGAAACCCTAAAAATAAGAAAGAATATTATGCTGCTACCAAAAAATGTACTTACAGGTATTGAAAAAGCGGTATATACTAAACAAATTATAAACAAACAAAAAGGTATTTTGTTTGTTAATAATTATATATTTTTATTTGTAACTTTTTAGTTGTTTTTATTTTATGAAATTTTACGTCAGTAGTTCATGATCATTTTTTATTTCAATAATTTTGTTGTTATTTAAATAGGTACCTTCAATATGCATATTTTTGTAATTTGAAAATCAAGCCCTTTCATTCGATACCTTACACGGCAATGTTGAATTATTATTTTTTCGATCATCACGTTATGTCCTCTAAAGGGTGCTATGTACATTTTAATGTAACGTCACATAAACTATAACCATCGCGCAATCAATACGCGTCTAACAATACTTCATACATCAAAATTTATCAAGCCGTTTAGGCTACAGGAGGGAACAAAGAAACAGACAAAGATACATACATACAATCAAAAAACATTACCTTCGTCCTTCGGCAGTCGGGTAAAAAGGAGTAAGACAGGGGGTCATTCTGAACTTTTGTTCTACGAGTTTTGGAAATTAACAAAAAAAAAACCTTTTTTATAGAAACTTTGTTGGACACGTGACTTTTTACCATGGAAAACGAATATTTTTTTTCGCGAATTTGCAAAACTTGTAGAACAAAAGTTGTTCAGAATGACCCCTTGACTCATCCCCTTTCGGCTTAGTATAGCCCTTTTGCGACACTATGAATTTACTTTGCTTCGTCGTCGGGGTTCAGTTGGCTGGAGGATGTCCGAAACTTATTATCTACACTTTAATACTTGTAGTTACCTTTCTACAAAGTAAATACCACATTTGTTTGAAAAAGCTAATCGGGTTCCGAGTATGGAGTAAAGTGGCACTCCTATTAATTTCTACTCTTTCCTGGTGCCTACCAGTGTAAGTAAAAATTATACTTGAGTACCCTAAAATCACCCAAAATGTACTTGAACATAATTTTCAATAAAGTTGGCGAGTAAAAGTTTATCGAACCACTGTGCAAACTTACATGTGTGCGTGTCACTGCGTGTGCTGTGTGAAGAGCATTGAAAACCCAAATTTGGCGCGGCACGTCACCCTGTACGGGCTCTTAATTTAATTTATTAATACATAGATGTTGTATAATTATATGTCATGTGGCTCCGGGAGCTCAGGTCATTGCTCCCCCGGGCCGCCATCACAGAGCACGCTCCGGGTGTACTAGCACTGCATAACTCCGGTGGAGATCTCTTTTTAGCAGACAGAGACAGAGATAGCAATCTCTGTCCCGCATGAAATCGAAAGTTACCATGTATTGATTCATCTACAGATGAACCTTGTCCTTTAATATTCTTGTTGCATCACAACTGCAGCGCTGCGGAGCTGGTCTAGTCTAACTACCTTTGATTTCGTTAAAAAAAAATGTATATGTAACTTATAGATTCACAGTTTGGCCGTTTTGGAGAAACTTTTTTTACAAGCATAACTCAATTTTGGGATAATAAAAAGCACCTAAAATATACAGGGTTATTGGTCCTTTCAGGAGGTGATAGAGGAAGGCATTTCCAGTCGATTTAACCCTATAATGCATTATCCGAAACTTAACCATTTCTAAGATTTTAAATATACCTACTTAAAAATATTATTAAAAATATAAAGAATATATATCGAGAAACTATCCAAAAAGTCCGCCCCTTATCATACTTGAACAAAGATGTAATTTTGTTCAAGTTCAATATTTCGCATGTTTAGACCTAGCAGCACTTTCAACTGCAGATCCCACCTCCTGCATTGTGTGTTGCACGTGAGAAGCGGCAAATATACTGACGCAGGTTGCATCCCAGATGAGGCATCGGCCACGCTCCCATGGCACCAGAGTCAGACCGTTTTTCATCTGACTGAACAGCTCAGCTCAGGAGGTTGGGAATGTTGGCTGAAACCAAGATGCTTCGGATGTTGTCATTAAGAGGGTGGTGTCGAGGGAACCGGCCAGCACACCTGACGCAGGTCAGGCCGTGGTGGCCTTTTGCTTCGACCTATGCTTCACAAATACATCAGATTCGCTGGTCAAAACTATGTAGCCTTAAGCACGCGCCTCTACAATAAAATAAATAGGAAACTATCCATCTACTGCCTAAATAGGAATGAGTGCAAAACTGCCGTTACAGCCTTTCTGCTTAAGCTTAATTACAGTGACACAGAATGCTTGCTCGAAACCCTATTGTAAACGCAGTAGTGTTCCCTTTCACAGTATTTATGTAAATTTTTAGACTGTATACAACATAATAGCAACTTTTTTTTTTCCTTTCTAAATCACTTTCCCATGGCATAATTTTGTTAAACTTTGAATTTATTTCATAAATATAATCTAAAATACTTTCTTAATTATCATGTACTTAACAATTTAAAATCAACGTTTTAATGTATAAAGCAACTGGCCACAAATAATGCCTAATTTAAGTATATATTTAACTTCTAAAATACAGGTTTTTACCTAGTTTAGAAGTTATAAAAATACATAATAAACTACTGCATTATTTGTTACCACCAAAAACTCAAAACAGATATTTTTTGTATAAGTCTAAAGTTAAGTTAATTTTAGGCCATATTAATATTAAGTTACTTTTTGTGTGTGTTTTTTTTTTTTGGTCAAAATAAACATTCTTATTCTTATTCTATTTATTATTATTATATGTGGTTCACCAACATCGCAACCCAACCATAATGCCACCGCTATTCGCAAGGTGTCATTGTCTAACAAGGTACCTAAAGCCAGGGACGGTAAGACATGAAGACATGCGTCAGATTCTGGCTTTGCTGCAGCTTTCACCCGTGCCACACCTGCACCGGTAACGCTGCTTTTAAGCGTTTCCAGAACTCTCTTACAATTAATGTTGTCTCAGCTCCTTTGTGATTCCGGCCTATAGAGATTAGACAGGAAATTCGAATTTTCCAGGTGCCTTTTTAAACATAAATAAACTGAATACACATGGGAACCCGAATCTGTCGTCAGGCTTGATTTCCATATTTTAGGTACGTCTAAGTCGTTTCCTTTAATAATTGTTTTTTTTCTGAGAGTCAGGAATTTCTGGTAATGAGGATTTTTTAAGTTGTTAAAATAACTCTTTCGTCGTAAATAAACAATCAATTATTCAGCCTGTTCTATTAATTCCCACACTAATAAAATTTTTCAAAGGGGTATGCAAAATTGAAATCTTTTTCGTATTACATAAATGTTGTATAATTATGTAATGCAGCATCGAGGCTCTGAGAGCTCCGGTCATTGCTCCCCCGGGCCACCATCACAGAGCACGCTCCGGGTGTACTAGGAACGCATGGCTCCGGTGGAGATCTCCAGCTAGCAGAGACAGCATCTGCTAGCTGTCTCTGACCCGCATGTAATCGAAAATTATCATGTATTGATTCAATCTACAGATGAACGTTGTCCTTTTAAGAGGAATGCAAACGACAGTTTCTTCATACAAACGTAGTCCCCTGTTTGCATGGCGCGACAGCAATAGATCTTTGGAAAACCTAGTTTTGAATTCACGCGCTCGTTTGCATCGGTCTTAATAGACTCACGGCAATAACTGCAGCGCATTCGTTGCAACACTCTCTACGGAGCTGGTCCAGTCTAAGTGCAAGCACTTTGTGTGTTGTGGCGCCACATAGCACCGAAAAAATACAATGTGTTATTTTTCGAACCCGACAAACTTTAAGGGTGTATTCTACGAGTGATTTCATCGAGAAAATACCCCCCATATGTGGGGTCAAATCTCAATATTCTAGAAATGGCGGCCATTTTAAAGTTTTAGATACTTAGTTTTCATAAAAATCATATCTCGAGATTTAAACGCCTTACGAACATGAAATAAAATTATTTTATCCGCAAAAACTCATCTCTATCCAATAAAAATATGTACAACTGCTAAAAAGTTACATAAAATAAGTTATAAGCAACTAATCTAATTTTTTTTGTCAAAAAAACAGCAAAATTTTACATTTACTTGAATTACTTTGAAAATAGCCCCCCTTTGATGGCATTTTTATGTATTTATTAAAAAGTATTTGAAATAAGCTAAACAATGATGCGCTTGTAACTTATTTTTTGTAACTTTTTAGCAGTTGAGCATATTTTTATTGGATAGAGATGACTTTTTGCGGCTAAAATCATTTTACTTCATGTTCGTAAGGCGTTTAAATCTCGAGATATGATTTTTTATGAAAACGCCGCTATTTCTAGAATATTGAGATTTGACCCCCACATATGGGGGTGTTTTCTCGATGAAATCACTCGTAGAATACACCCTTAAAGTTTGTCGGGTTCGAAAAACATCACATTGTATATAGAATATATAATTATGTTTGTGACTTTTAAAAATGTATGAAATTAATTAAATACCTACTTACTTTAAAAAAAATCATTATAAAAAAGCCAATGAATTTATATCGAGAAACAATACAAAAAGTCCGCCCCTAATCATACCGGGCCCAAAGGTTCCAGTCAGTCCATCACCCTATCTCCATTACCGCGTTGAATGGCGAGTGAGATTCCTTGGGCCAGATATGATCCGATGCGGTTTTCGAGACCGCGATCTTTGAGGCGTTTACTAATAATAGACACGAAATGCTTGGCCTCTGTGCCCCAAACTCTGGTCGTTTTCACGGCAAACGGAACAAAGATGTAATTTTGTTCAAGTAGGCAATATTTCGCATGTTTAGCCCTAGCAGTACTTTCAACTGCGGATCCTACCTCCTGCATTGTGTGTTGCAAAGTAATAGGGATTGTACATACACATACTATCAATACAATAGTAGGTATGTACCCGTCATAGCCGTTTGAAACTATTATTTCCTGGTACAACGTGCAGAATTCCGTTCAATACCTTTGCTTCAAAACTTTCCCCACCTCCTTGCAAGTGCATGACGTCTACATTTGAAAACTTAAAAACGAATAAAAAACTTTCTTATTCAGAAATATTGAGTAAAGATTAACGCTATCCCAATTCTACATAATTCGTAACATAGAAACTACTAAAACATTAATGAAATAAACGCACTGCAAGTACATTTACTCGTTATGAGACGGTTACTTAACTTGGGATGTAGAAATGTTTAACGAAACGGTAAGATAATAATATAAATATTGCATATTATTATGAATTAATTATATAAATATTTTAACTTTGTTCAGTCAAGTTATTTTCGAGACTTTCAAAAGTAAAAAATATCCTTAAGAATATGGGGTCCTAGTTGTTCGAACACGTAATTTTCGTGTGATGTAGATTGGAGGTTATCTGTATACAATACAGGAATCCTAGGCAATTCATAGGCTCTCTACGCGCTGCCCCTCCTACCCCCCTTGAGTTGCAGGTGTGGGCGTGGCTACAGCATCCATCCACAGCTCTCTTGTTCTTCCATGTGTTCCCAGTACGTTCCATAGTGAAACATCTCTCTATGTTTGTTTAAAGCTATGGGATTAGCAGAAAACCAATAAACATGAGAGATAAAAAAAAGTATTTAAATCAAGGTAAATTATAATTTGTAAGTTATAACAACACCATTCGTTAAATCACTGATTTGCAAGAATGTTCGAATGTAATACAGGGTACAGGATATTGCAAAAGTGGTATAACAAAAGGATGTGACTCAGCTCATCTTTATAAATATACTATTCTTCTACGACTTTTTTTTAAATTCAATAAATTTTACTCGACCTGAAAAGTGAAAAAGTAATAATTACTTAAGGGATTTAAATCCTTGCTTAATTGTTGTTATTTGTGATGTCAATGTCCTGGCATGCGGGATGGCTCGGTTACCTATTAATACTGGGAACACATGGATTGTACCGAGCCTGCTGATTAGCTCACGCATGCGTATATGATTACTGCATCTCTCTTGCACTGCAGAAGATTCCGTAACAATGGGAGATTTTCAATCATAGACAACAATCATAGACAAAAGCCGATTATAGATGGCGCTAGTAGAACTTTATACTCAACAGCACTGCATATTTTTTTTTAGCCGGCATGGATGCCAGTCCCTACAGCCAATTCAAAAACCCAATGAATGTAAATTCAACCATATGCAATAACTAGCTGTTATATTATGCATAATATTAAGTGTTAACTAGTTTATGACAGCTTTGTACCATTTACGGCCACTTTAGAGGAAATAATAAGAATAAGACATAGTTCGCCACTTCTGCACCAATACTTCAAACAACGAAGATGAACCGGTCAAAGACTAAAGTCATGAGTAACAGTGCAAAACGTAGGGTTGAGGTAGACGGTCAAGAGATACAGTATGTCGAGGAGTACCTTTATCTAGGCCATATAGCTTCATTTCATAACCGGCAAGACAAAGAAGTCGAAAGACGGATTGAAAACGCCTGGAAAAGGGAGAGCTACCATTATCGCTCAAGCGGAAGCTCCTCGACTCGTGTATCCTGCCCGTCCTAACAGGCCGGATGCCATCTATTGGTCGATTTTGGCACTTTTAAACGTCAAAAGAAAATCTCCAATTATCATGCAAGTAGTATTGTGACGTCATAGAATTGATTGAAAGCGTAATAAATAATCAATGATAGAGTGATGCAGCAAGGTCGTCATACATTATTTCAGTTTTCACCGGCATGGTTCATGTTATCCTGGTGCGCAATGCAATCAGCGTACCTATAGGTACAATATTATATGAGAAGCAATAAAACTAGCTATCACAAAGAAAATATTCGCACGTGACACCATCACAATTATTCCCCAGATAAAATGTATCTGACCGTTACAAAATCTGACTCGTAAAAAGAGTAAAAATAACGGGACCCTGTTCCCATAGGGATTTGTTTAGTTACGTGATTTAAGATTTTCACAAATTGAATTGATCTTGACTAACTCACGCTCATCAGTCTTATAATGGAATTTTAAAATAACCGCCTTTTGAAAAAGCTGCTCTGCTTTGCTTGCCTATGTGTTGTTGTGAGAGGGCGCTTCTGTTCCGAAGTGAACGCATGCGCTTTACCGTCCCATTTTCCAACCTGAAAACCCCGTAGACGAGATTTCAGTACCAGGAGAACATACAATTAACAGAGTTGTATAGCATTTTATCCCGTATTCTAAATTCATATTTATATGAGACATGAGACATGGTTGGTTATTCCCTATGCTATGAGATCATTTTCGTGAGGTAATAATTCGATGGTGAAAAGGTTAAATAGTGGTGATAACTACGATCCAATATTATTATTTTTTGAATTATAAACTGTATATCTAAACTGGCAAATTGGGTCACTGTCCGTGCTGGCCATGTCCAATCCAGACCACCCGGTAAAGAGACGTGAGATATTATTGAGGTGCTGCTACGGCGAGGAAATTCAGACCACCAACAATCTAGAAGGCTGGCACGCAAGACTTAGGGCCGATTTTTCAATTCTCAGATAGACAGATAGATAGCGTTTATTCGACAGATAGCGAAATATTACATTTTTCAAATGTCAGATAGAACTTATTCGTCCAATAACTCAGTTAACTGGAGAATAAATCTATCTGCTGCTTGGGCCGCCAGATAGGGCTTATCCGATTGATAATTTGACATTTGAAGTTATTGTAAGTTCTTTTTTGCCAATTCTAAACTACCGAGCGCAGAGAATAATTGTCATTTTCAATGGATATTTTCGATGATATTGATGATATGGCGATCGAAAAAGAGGCAGTAATGAACGAATATATTAATCCATTTGAAAGGAAAGTCACAGTCGTCAAAACGAGGCCTGATCATTATAGTATGAAGGATGCAAAAGAATTTCATCGCCGAAAGGCACCAGACTAGAAACATCGGCTTGGTATACCCTTTTTGCAACACCCTGTATATTTATCTATTTATTTATATCTCCCCCCTCCCTGTATTAACCACAATCCTATACAGCAATAATGTTTTGGCTCTTATCTTTAAATTTAACAGTTATTTTATTTTATTTTATAATGTGTTTAAAGCATGGTTAAGAATAGCTCATAATTATTATTTTTTACTTTGTTTAATTCTTTTTTTATCACAATCTGTCAATTGAACCGGGAGCCCGCGTTACAGGTTTTTCCTAGTGCAGGTCCCACTGTGTATTGTTTTTCTGTGAATACTTTTTTGGCTAAATAAAGAATTTATTTATTTATTTATAACATTCAGGGTTTTTATACTTATACTCTAACGCGAACTCTGGTGTACCATCAACCTTTTAGAGAATAACTTGGACCTATACTTTGTAAAATATCCAACTAATTACCTATTAATAAAGGCGAAAGTTTGTAATAAAGGCGAAAGTTTATTATGTACATATAGTTTTTCATTTTACGATAAGTAGGTAACCTATGCTATATATAAGTATCTAAGACATCCCTCCGGCTTGGCGGGATGATCTTCAATGTCCAGTATTGGACTGCTACAGGCTGAGGAGAAAAGAGAGAAACCATCCAGTACTTGATAATAAAACATAGTCAGTTTTTATTTCTTAATTCTAAATTAAGGATATGTTGAATGGTAATGTTGGAGCAAATGCCTAACACCTTTTCTTCTACATCGATAAATGGAGGTGCATTTGAGGGCCCACCTCCAGTTTTGTACATCTCCTGCCTTTGCAGGGAAGACTTCTTCTTCATTGTTTTTTTGATGCCCTCGTACTTTAACTTAAGGGTTTTCCATGAGCGGACACTTGTGGTTATACCACTGGAGTTAAAAGAAAACTCAATTTTCTTCCATGCAGTCTCCTTATCTTTATTTGTTGCAGCATCGGTCTTTTTATTTTCTATGACATGTTTGAATTTATCTACCAAACTCACTACACAGTAACTTCAGCATTATTAAAATTCGCTAAACGCTCTCTTTTTTGTGAAACCATTGTGATTCAAAAATAACAAATTTAAATACCAAAATCAAAACAACCAAACCAAACAGTCAGTGAGGCTTGTGGCTTGATTGCTCTTTGCTTGACAGTGATAGTTGACACTGACAATAGGGAATATGCGTAATTTTTTTTTATACTTTTATTGGATAGTTTTACATCACTTTATTATAGTAAAAAAAATTCAACGCCAAAATAAGTAATTTAAGGTATTTTAAAGAAAGTTAAAAAATTACAACCATCACGACCACTTTGAAATTCCCGTCAGGATGGCGGGCTGTCGTGACGTCATAATCGTTTAATTTCACGGCTCAGAATAATGAGTTCCGTCAGTCGGCATAGATTTTTTACCTAATCAAGTAATCACAGAGTACTTTTGTATTTTCAACAAACCAATGTTGTCATGGTAACAAACGAAAAAGGAAGTGTATAGTGCCACAATCTTATCTGTTCCGTTGACGGCATCGCTGTGATCGAATCCAGTGATGCCATCGATTAAAATTTACCTATTTGTGGTTTAAACGACAATGCATTTCTGCTATTATCTATTGTTATAATCGATAGTAAATGAAAGAGGATATAATATACCAAACGACATTTGTTGCATGGAAAATTGGTCCACGGCGAACAGAAACAAAATTAGTTCTGATTATGTTCTGATATAAGAGATTAAATTTAGATTACAATGATATACTTAGGTATTATCTGTGGGTCGTAGGAATAACTAGATAGATAGACTTAAAAAAACTATTAAGTAATTATTATATATTTATTTATGAACACTTTATTTTACATTTTCTAAAGTAACAAGGAACAAGAGCATATAATTAAAAGAAATTCAGACAATGTACAAAGGCTAATTGCCAAAAATCAATTTCTTCCAGCCAACCCTTGATACTCGTAGGTTGGGAGAAGATGTCATTAATCATCATTATTACGTCTAAAATCGCTGCAGGTGCGCGAAATTATTCTTGGTATACTACCTAAGGTATAGGTACGCAGCTTCACTCACACCTGTAATCAAAGAAAAATAAAGATTATATACTTTCAAAGTCAAATATTTTTATTCATCGTAAAAATATAAAATTTTCTGATGAACGTAAATTTTTACAAACTACTCTTTCATCACGACCCATCCCGTCCCGGGCTGGAGCACGGGTCTCTCGGGAAAATGATATGGGATGGGATGGATATGGGATATGGGTATAATTATTCGTCATATTTGGCAACACTAACCTGTAGCCGCTGCAACTCGTTCTTCCAATTTTTCAAACGGAATTAAAGTCGTCTGAATACATTATTCTTCCTACATAAAAGCCTATATATCTAGTATTACTTTTCTTGCATCACTTTTCAGCGCTTTTGGCATTATTTCACCAAGAAAATCACAAAACAAATTAAATAACGTAGCGTCAGCCTCTCCGCAGAAATTGACAACTCAAATAACGCACAGAGTATGAAATGACGTTTGACAATTACGTCTCGTTAGTACACATTTTGACCACCGGAACAGATAAGATTGTGGCACTATATAAAGTGTGATCAGTGGCTGTTTTGTAATGGTAAGAAAGTGTGACCAGTGGCTGTTTTGTAATGGGAGCTCGTAAATAGCTGCTAGTAGCTCTTTTGAAATGGGAGCGCGCAAACCAGAGGACCTTTGTACACAATATTACGCTATTATGGCAATATGAATATAAAGTAATATTTGTATTGTATGTAAGTACTTACTGTAACTTTGGTTCTCAGTAAGAGAGACTAGGGTTAGTGGGTCATTCTATTCTATTATCTGTGGGGGTGTAAGAACCTGCACCTGGCTCTCTTGAATGGAACCATTGTGCATATCTCAAAGGTCTAAACCCCCTTATCTAAACTATCGAATAAGAGTATAAAAATATATGCATATTCCCTAATATTTGGGCACACGGCTCTCGAATTTTCAATAGTCTTTGCTGTCCTTTTCCGCAGCTGGCCACAGTTTACTCGTTCATACTGCGTAATAAATTTAATGTGTCCAGTTCTTCTGATTACGAGAATTCTTCCATAACTTAATTTAGAAAAAAATAATAACTTTTGAAATATACTAACGACTGCCATTATAACCTAAAAGTAGAAAGAGCAACTTGTGTCATGTTCATGTCATAATACTTACAATACAAATTTAATTTTATTGTGTTGCAATATGGAGCATATTTGAGTGGCTCGTTGACTAGCGAATGGCTGTTTACGCCTCATTACAATAGAACAACTAGTGGCAGCCCATACACTACCAACAAAAAATATAAAAAGTCCTAAACTTTGCAAACAAACAAGCATATCAAACAAGAAGTGGAGAGGTTATTGGAGGCTAGGATCTACTCGTATTGGAAGAATTTTTATGTGATCCATCGTATCTGATCACAACGAGCATCACAAATACTCGGTGACATTAACATTTCTTTGTTTACACTTGACATTTATTTAACTATACGCAAACGCAAAGAAGTTATTATTCTGAGATTGATATATAAAGGATTATGACGTCACATCCGCCCTAAGAAAATGGGTGACGTTTCTCGGAAGTTAGAATTTACCGAAGTTTTTTTGTACTTTTCAACTTCATTTACTTGCTCAAAAATAAATTATAATCAAAAATAATGATGGAGTCGTAGTTATGAAACAACAAAGTTTATTATAAATAATATTTGACCTTTATTTGAACCACTTGCATATTCCCTATTGAAATAGTAGTCTGTCCTGCTTTAGCACTAGTATCTGCATATACTTGTTTCATCTCTCCTGAGTTCAAATAGAAAAATCGGTAAGATAGTCATCACTTTTGCCGCATCCCATGTCGCTAGCACACAACGCATCGCTGGGTATGCTGCTGAAAGTGTTGCGACCGCTAAGCCAATATAGTATTCTAGCCAAAAAAATATATAGGTAGAGCCTTTTGCCATCGAAACAAAGGGAGTGTGGGGTTTTGAGGCAAAACAGTTTTTGTCGAGCTACAGCCGATCCCTAAGAAAGCAAGGAACAACCCGAATCTGTCGTCAGCCGTGATTTCAGTATTTTCAGACGTCGTTTCCGTTAATCAATTATTTTATTTCTGAGGGTCCGGGATATCCGGAAATGTCGATTTTTTAAGTTAACAACATAAAAAATTCACCAAGTTTTTCACTCTTAACTATATTCATTCAGCCTGCTCTTTTTAATTCCCACATGAATAAAATTTTATTAAATGCGTGCACAAATAACGAGGGGTGCGAAAAATTTAAATAATTTTTCTTATTACATAATTAAATTATGTATAATTGTAATTATGTCATGCAGCACCGAGGCTCGGGGAGCTACGGTCATTGCTCCCCCGGGCCGCCATCATAGAGAACGCTCCGGGTGTACCAGGAACGCATGGCTCCGGTGGAAATCTCTTTGTAGCAGATGCTGTTTTAAGAAACTCGTTTTATAAGCAAAAATCAAATGACAATGGGCGTTTTGGGACCTATGTCCAATAAAGATGAGACATACATCGTTGGATAGCTCTTTTCAAGTGAGCAAAAAAGTATTATGACGACAAATCCGTATAAGTTGTCCATTTTGAAATATATTCGTCGGAAGGAAGTATTTTTCTATGGCATTGCACTCTCTCTCCTGATGACAGTTAGGGCGTAATACACGTAAACACGTGTTATTGAAATTGGAAAAATAAACAAATATAATATAATGAATATGATCATTTTTTTATAAAAATTAAAAATGAATGTGAAAAACTAACAAAAACATTAAAATTACAGAAATAAAATATAAAAACTTTCAAGGTACGATTATTCTAATTGGACAGTAAATCAAGACTAGCGCTTCCGTTATTCATATTCTGCAAAAAAATACCTTTTCAACGACGTATCACTCATTTCTATTGGTGCTGGTCCCAGCTTCCATATATTGGTGCCCATCATCATTTGGAATTAGAAGTTATGAGGGAACAGATGAACATATTATTATTTAAAAAAAAAAAAAACACGCACTCACGCCTTGTACTAATGTACTCCCTTGTGGGGTAGGCAGAGGTGCATTACTGCACCCACTTTTCGCCAGACTGTTATGTTAGTCCCAATGTAATAGGGGGCGGGCCTATTGCCATTTTACGGGCACAACCAAGACCCGAGAACAAATATCTGTGTTTAAACAAATATCTGCCCCAGCCGGGAATCGAACCCGGGACCATCGGCTCAGTAGTCAGGGTCACTAACCACTACTACCATTCGGCCGTCTATATTATTATATATTATTATTTATTATTAAAGATACGCCAACAGCATACATATTATTACAGTCTTTAAAAGAAATGTTGTAAGAAGGTCTTACATCTAATACGATATACAGGAATCTCCACCGGAGCCATGCGTTCCTAGTACACCCGGAGCGTGCTCTGTGATGGCGGCCCGGGGGAGCAATGACCTGAGCTCCCCGAGCCTCGATGCTGCATTACATTATATAATTATACAGCATTTATGTACCTAATACGAAAAATGATTTCAATTTTGCATACTTACCCCTTTGTAAAATTTTATTCATGTGGGAATGTATAGAGCAGGCTGAATGATTGATTGTTTAATTACGACGAAAGGGTTAAAAAAAACCTGAACTCCAGAAATTTCTGACTCGCAGAAAAAATCAATTTTTAACGGAAACGACGTAGACGTACTGAAAATACTGAAATCAAGCCTGACGACAGATCCGGGTTCGCATTTGTATTCAGTTTATTTGTTTAAAAAGACACCTGGAAAATCGAATTTCTTGTCTAATCTCTATAGACCGGAATCACAAAGGAGCTGGGACAACATTAATTGTAATACCGCGTTTACATTCAGCCGAAGTGAGCAGGGAAGTGGGCAGGGAAATGGGCAGGGCAGTGTGTAAACGCGATACGTCTCATGCCGCTGACATTGCCACTCGCGCTGCCCTGCACTCCCCTAAATGGCGGTTTTTTGTGCGGAAGTCAAAGGACCGGCAGCGCGAGCGGCAGTGCGTGTTTACATTCAGCTCCGACGCTCAGTACTCGCCGAGCGCCTGGAGGAGAAAGGCATGATAAACAACTCATACTTACTAGTAGAATTAGTAGGTATATGCATTAAAAAAATAGTTAAGTAGGTTGGTTGATAATTAGTTAAGTACTTATAAAGTTTTATTTCGATGGATTTTTTGTATTCGATATCTTTTTAAACATCGAACATAACTTATGCATTGCATAAAGAGACAGCGCGGCCGCTGTAATTATTTCGACGTCTGCCATTGCCGACACTTGAAAGTGAAGTGAGTGGTAGGGCAGTATGTAAACACACACTCCTCTCAATCCTGCCACAGGAGTATTTAGGGAATTATTGCCGGCAGCGTGAGGGGCAGCGGCAGGGGCTGAATGTAAAAGAGGCATAAGAGTGTTCTGGAGACACTTGAAAGCAGCGTTACCGGTGCAGGTGTGGCACGGGTGAAAGCTGCAGCAAAGCCAGAATATGGCGCATGGCTTCATGCCTTACCGTCCCCAGCTTTAGGTACCTTGTTAGACAATGACACCTTGCAAATAGCGGTGGCATTAAGGTTCATGTGCGATGTTGGTGAACCGCACATATACATTTGCCACTTCCCACGTGCAAGTCGTGCAACACACAGTGCAAGAGGTAGGATCCGCAGCTGGAAGTGCCGCTATGGCAAAACCGGCGAAATATTGCCTACTTGAACAAAATTACATCTTTGTTCCGTTCACCGTGGGAACGACCGGAGTTTAGGGCACAGAGGTCCATTATTAGTAAACGCCTCAAAGATCGCGGTCTCAAAAATCAACGCGGTAATGGAGTTAGGGTGATGGACTGACCTTCGGGCCTGGTATTTTTTGGATAGTTTCTCGATATAAATTCATTGGTTTTTTTAAATATTATTTTTTGCTTTTAAGTGGGTATTTAATTAATTTCATATATTTTTAAAACTCACTAACGTAATTTTTTTAGTTCTATATATATTTAAGGTGATATGCGGCGCCGAAACGCACTGTGTGCTTTTGCACTTAGACTGGACCAGCTCCGTTGAGAGTGTTGCGATGAATGCGCTGCAGTTATGATGCAACGACAAAATGACAAGGTTCATCTGTTGATGGAATCAATACATGATAACTTTCGATTTCATGCGGGACAGAGACAGGTAGCAGATGCTGTCTCTGCTTCCTAGAGATCTCCACCGGAGCCATGCGTTCCTAGTACACCCGGAGCGTGTTCTGTGATGGCGGCCCGGGGGAGCACTGACCTGAGCTCCCCGAGCCACATGACATATAATTATACAACATCTATGTATTACGAGCCAGAAAAGAACTCATTGGTACATGTCAGCGCCGGGATTCGAATCCGCATCTCTGGCGTGAGAAGCGGGCGCTTACCCGACTGAGCTACCACCGCTCGAATTGAATAGATAACTTACAGTATTTTAAAATTGTATTTTTAATGTGTAATATTACTACAATAGTAGGTAATTCATATTTATAACTATGATTGTTGAATAAAAGTTAAGAATTGAATAGATAATAAGATAGTCTGTCTGTTACTCTTTCACGCCAAAACTACTGAACGGATTTGAATGAAATTTGGTATACGTATGGTCTAGGCCCTGAGAAAGAACATAGGCTACTTTTTATCCCGGAATTCCCACGGGAAAACTTTTTAAGGCGAAGCGAAGCTCGCGGGAACAGCTATTTATTTATAAAAACCAACTACAAATGTACATAATTTAATGAGCACTGTCCTCTGAACTAGAAAACTCTGTATTTCAGAGGATAGTTCTCTTCCAGTGATGGTCATTATTGGTGAAAAAAATATTTCCAACATGCAGAAAAAGGAAAGAATGTTTTAACTTTAACATAGTAGTTATTTAAATATAAAAATATAAAATAAGTTCATGTACTAGATCCATAATGTTTATGCTGCGGTGTAATAGTAATAGGTGTAATTTTAGTATACAGAGATAATGATGAGTGTGTTTTACTATGAATTTTTTTATTATGTTTTACTTACTAACTTCCAATAGCTGTTCTGTTTGGGAATAGGTCAAGTCAAGGAGATACTTAGTTAACGTCATTTTTGCATTAAGTTTTATAAGACTTTACATTAAAATTCGTTTATTAAGTTTATTATAAAGAAAAGGGCCAAGAAATGGATAGAATCTATGAGCGAAGCAGTATTGAAAATTCCATTTGGGGGGCAAACATTATAATTTCTTCTTTTTTGAGGGTTATCTGGTTTGAGTGTCAAATTTGAATGTTGTTTTAGGATTAAGTTAAGAATAAAAAGCTGACGGACTGAGAGGATTTGGCAATGCTCGTAGAGGAGGTGCGTGGGGTATAGGTACGGTTTGTATGTGCAGACCTTTAGAACCTTTAGAACAGCGCTTTTAGTTTTTTTTTATTAACAATCAAAATTTAACTTTAACACTTTTTTATATTTTTTCAAAAAGTTTGCGATTTAATAAAAAAAACTACATCCTGGCAGGTACTTTTTTATCTTTTGGATTAGTACACTATAGTAGATTTAGAAAAAAAATACATTATGTGTAATTACTGAAAAAATATTATTTTATTTAGCTTTAAAAGTAACATTTTGGGTTATTTAAGGAAAAAACTAAAAAAATCAACATAGTTAATTCCATTGGCCTAAGAACTATTTGCGGGGCCTGGGATGATAGCTGAAGACCCCCCCCAATCCACCATTTCAATTTGGCAAACGATGCACCAAACACCCTGTATATTTATAACAATGAACTTAATCTAGTAATATAACTATATCACTAAACTTGGTCCGTTTTATAACTATATTCCTAGTGACATAGTAATGAATCGCTTTCGTATACAGGAGGTTCCGGTATACAGGGTGTCCCAAAAGTCAACGTCACCCCTTAAAGGGCTGATAGGTCAGCTCATGAGAGGCCAGAATATCACAATATGACCTTAGTAAAAACTCGATAATTTTCGAGATATTGACACTTATAAATTTGCTGAAAATCGACACCTTGGATCAGTTTTTTGCGTGCCGCCGGTACAAAAATCCATATTGTTAGAATTTGTTTGGTGTTGCATCACCCTGTATAGCCAGCTATTGATCGCAGCCTCCTACGGGGCTTGAGTTGCAGGTTTGGGCGTGGCTACAGCATCCATCCACCGCTCTCTTGTACTTCCATGTGTTCCCAGTACGTTCCATAGCAACACATCTCTCTATGTTTGTTTAAAGCTATGGGATTAGCAGAAAACCAATAAACATGAGAGAGAAAAACAAGTATTTAAATCCAGGTAAATTATTTATTGTATGTTACAACAACACCATTCGTTAAATCACTGATTCGGAAGAATGTTCGAATGTAAATACAGGGTACAGGATATTGCAAAAGTGGTATAGCAAAATGCTGTGACTCACCTTATATTTATAAATAAACTATTACTTATCTACGACTTTTTAAAATTTCGCAATTTAAACGGTGACTACCTATGTAGGTACGTGTAAAAGTTACGTGTCGTGTGAGAAAAGTACACAATTTTTCACGAACTCGGAAAGTAAATCATTTTACTCGAAAAGAAAACTGAAAGAGTTATAATTACTGAAGTGCAAGGATTTAAAACAATCCTTGCACAATTCGGTATGTTAAGTAATTTTATGGTGATTGTTTTTGTATTTTTAAATTGAAGTATGTCAGAATTTTAGACTCTAATTTGAATATTTTTTATTTTACTGCTCTCGTTAATTTTATAAAAAAAATATAAAGATCGTCTCTTTGACGATTTTATGACGTCATCCGCTTCCGTGCAGCCGTTGACGACATCAAGATCGTAACTCATTGAATATTTACACTTTAGATTGACAGAAGTGACATTGAACAATTGAACATTTTTATACTCTTTGGTTGAAACTTTAACCATACGGAGCCGTCTTGAAGGACAAATTATATTTTCATTTTTTATAAAATTTTCGGAATCCTTGAATATTTTATATTTTTAAGAATGAGGCACTTATTAGGAAGATAATATATCGAAACGGTTTTGGAATTAGCATCAAAAAAATTTACTGAACGTACCAAATTGTTGTTATTATGTAAGTATTTGTATTATTTGTGTTGTCGATGTCCTGGCATGCGGGATGGCTCGGTTACCTATTAATACTGGGAACACATGAATTGTACGGAGCCAGCTGATTAGCTCACGCATGCGTATATGATTGATTACTGCATCTCTCTTGCACTGCAGAAGACAAGTAGTATCGTGACGTCATAGAATAGATTGAAAGCGTATTAAATAATCAATGATAGAGTGATGCAGCAAGGTCGTCATACATACATTATTTCAGTTTTCACCGGCATGGTTCATGTTATCCTGGTACGAAATGCAACCAGCGTGCCTATACAATATTATATGAGGAGAAATAAAATATACACATGCACTCACGACTGTAATCCCCGAAGGGGTAGTCAGAGGCATAGACTTACCCCCTTAGCCAAATAAAGTTTTTCTTTCTTTCTTCTTTCTTTCTTTCTTATTCATAGAGAAATTACAGAACGTTTTAACTAATAAACTGTTTTGTCCCTCTCCGACAAAGTACAATTTGTTCTTTGACAGAGAGGGACAAAACAGTTTATTAGTTAAAACGTATTGTAACTTTTCTATGAATAAGGGGTGTATATACCAACAAAGCGAACGAGATAGAAGAAAATACCTTGCGGAAATTTGGCAAGATAGAAAAGGATAGCGAATCCAATAAAACTGTGACTGGTTTTGAATGATAATGATATCACAATATATATGACAACATATATGACAATATATATATGACAACATATATGACAATATATATGACAATATATATGACACAATATATATCAATATATATGACAGGGCATCACAAATCGGCACGCGGAAAAACAACCCCTTAGTATTTTGGATTTTTTGAGTACATCGTGGTTTATTTTCATTAAATCTAATTGTATTCAACAATGGTTACATGTTCTGTATGTGATTGTGGTGTTAATAATAGAAATAATCCTGAAAATTGCACAATTTACAGGCAAATACCCAAATCGTCATCACTGCCATGACGCCTTTATTACTGGTTAAAAATTGTCTTTTCTCCTGTATAAAATATAAAATAATATCTATGCTTTTGTTTACTTTCATATTTAGTGTAAGTGGAAGTCCATTTGTTGATAATTTACATGAATTAAGTAAATAAAATTATCATCTATTTATTTTACATGTACGCTAGGGATTGACTCAAATTAATCGATATACCTAATTATCGATATTTTATGTTGAATTTTACCCATGAAAATAAACGCTAGCTTACTTTTACCGTCTCGTATCTGAACCATTTTGTCAGGGCAAGATACATCTTTTAACAAATACATAAATTAATTGTTTTGCATAATTTGTCCAACAGATTCCCTCTAGATACTATAATAACAGGAAAATTGTTGAGATTAATTAGGCGCGTTGGTTGATATCCAAATAAGAACTCTACCATTTGCAGCAATTTGACTTAAATATGAATATAAACTTAATAATTTAAGAAAGGAAACTGTAAGGAACCAGTTAAAGAAGATTATTCTGTTTATAAAATAAAGAGCGATGAAAAAAGTTTTTTTATTTTTATTTATGCATTTTTTTATATAAAATAGTCTATGGAACAACTCTCCCCAAGGGTCGCACATTGAACTCCAATAACTTATCGATAGTCCTCCAAAGTAAAAGGTACATCACTAGGTAATGCACACACTGATAAATCAAAATTGGTCACGCTTTATCGAGGTTTCAGTTCGTCTATACGCCAGTACAGTACTAAGTCTATGGTCAGAGGTGGCTCACAAGCGAGCCACCCACTTTCCGAGTTTCCGCAGCACATTTGTACACACGTGATAGGTTGCGAACCATATCGCCGTTTTGGAATAAGTACAATGTACTAAATGTACTTAGGATACACTTCTAGAATATAGATGTGCAGGTTTCCTCACGATGTTTTGCATCACCGTAAGAGCACGTAGTATTATTATACTTAAACTCCTTAATTGAAAACACAATTGAAATAATTCATTGGTACTGGCCAGGATTTGAAGCCACGGCCTCTCGATTGAGAGGATGAGGCATTATCCATTACGCCACCACCGCTCGGAATTTTAAAATAGCCGCCTTTTGCAAGAGCTGCTTTGCTTTGCTTGCGTATGTATTGTTGTGAGAGGGCGCTTCTGTTCCGAAGTGAACGCATGCGCTTTACCGTCCCATTTTCCAACCTGAAAACCCCGTAGACGAGATTTCAGTACCAGGAGAACATACAATTAACAGAGTTGTATAGCATTTTATCCTGTATTCCAAATTCATATTTATGAATGCGAGACATGGTTGGTTATTCCCTATGAGATAATTTTCGTGGGGTGTAACATTCGATGGTTAAAAGATTGTGATAACGACGGGGTGTGGTGTTAACAACGATCCCATATTATAAACTAATTAGTATCCAAACTGGCAAATTGGGCCACTGTCCGTGCTGGCCAAGCCCAATCTAGACCACCCGGTAAAGAGACATGAGATATTATTGAGGAAGTAAATTTATAGTAGGCTGCTATTAAGATGAATCTGTGCCTGTAGTTTTACTTTCTTATCCGCCGAGTGGCGCCTCTGTTGTGTTTTCAGTTTTTCATTGTGTACAGTCGCCAGTCATACTTACTGATAAATAATTTAACTTTACTTTAAAAATAATAAATAACATCTCGTTCGACGACCATAAAGAGTTTTGGCAAGAATTTATTTTGGTGTTTAAAGATAAAACGTGCTCATGGGAAATCAAAAGGGTACCACAATAAACAGGTGAAACTAGCGGAAGAAGACTGAAGAATATCTTGTGCGAAATTGCAAAGAAATATTATCAAAAGCCAACTAATGTTTTGAAAGCATCGGTACCATGGTAGGGTAGGTAACCAACCAAAGTTCACAATCGACTGAAATTTGACTCGGCGCTCGTGTGGACGATGACAGATTTGTCCACAGATGGATACGGCTCGGGGCTTGGCTCGCGGTGCGTGTAGTGAATGGTGGGCTCAATAGTGCAGCACGTCATAAACACACGAAATACGATAGTCCGAGGCAAGGCAAGGCCGAAACCGACGCTCGGGATCGTTTCTGGATCAAAGAATCTCTCTGGCTATACAAATAGGTAATGTAGCCATCATTATAGCAACGTTTGAGCCAGGTACAATAAGAGGTCTTTTTGACAACCCGAATCTGTCGTCAGCCGTGATTTCAGTATTTTCAGACGTCGTTTCCGTTAATCAATTATTTTATTTCTGAGAGTCCGCGATATCCGTAAATGAGGATTTTTTAAGTAAACAACATAAAAAAATCACCAAGTTTTTCACTCTGAACTATATTCATTCAGCCTGCTCTTTTTAATTCCCATATCAATAAAATTTTATGAAATGCGTGCACAAAGCACGAGGGGTGCGAAAAATTTAAATATTTTTTCTTATTACATAATTATTATTATTATTTTTATTTATTTATTTATAATAAAATACATTTATTGATTAGCTATATAAAAGTGCTATTTAAATTATGTATAATTGTAATTTAATTATGTCATGCAGCTACGAGGCTCGGGGAGCTCCGGTCATTGCTCCCCCGGGCCGCCATCATAGAGAACGCTCCGGGTGTATCAGGAACGCATGGCTCCGGTGGAAATCTCTTTGTAGCAGATGCTGTTTTAACAAACTTGTTTTATAATCAAAACTGATTTTTTTAATTAGAAGTTATGATGGAACAGATGAACATATTATTATATACATACATACCTACCGGTCAAAATCATAACCCTGCGTTTCGCATCGCCGTAGTCGGGTAATAAATAAGTGATAATCACCTAAAATACATAAAAAAAACTAAGGAAATTATAACGTTCCAGGTGTCTTTAAACATAAATGAATTGAATACAGGTGCGAACCCGAATATGTATCCAGTCATGATGTTAACGTTTCTATTAATCAATCAATTTTTTATTGAGAATCACATAAAAAATATATTGTTTAATAAATAGTATGTTATGTCTTTATCTCTATTATTTATGTTTAAATTACCCTTTGGTGGTAGCTCAGTCAGGTAAGCGCTCGCTTCTCACGCCAGAGCTGTGGGTTCGAATCTGGGCGCTGACACTGACATGTACCAATGAGTTCTTTGAAGTTAAGTACAATGTATACCATCGCTTTTTCATTCCTACATGAATAAAAATAAAGTATTTGTGCACTAAGGATGTGCAAAACAGATAAATTATTCGCAATACATAGATGCGGTCCGGCTCATGGAGGCTTTATGTCGAAATACCTCATGTTCCTAATATCTAAAAGTCAAAGTGACTGAGTACCCAAAATGCCTGAGATTCGATTTGTCCACATCCAATAATAACTGATTAACAAAATGCCATTGAGGTTTGGTACAGTTAAAGGAAAAACTTTTTAAACAATAATTTGATTAAGTACCCAATCAAATTTCGGGTCAATTCTTTTCTAGGGCGTCCGTCTCATGGAGGCTTTATGTCGAAATACCTTTGTAGGTACTCGTACTTCTTGGTTGTGGTATGAAAATCACTGGCCACTTGAAATTAATAATAATGGAAAGGGCAAAAAAAAATAATTTTATCAATAAACAAAAAGGAAAACCGTGTCTGCTATACGGGGGTCATAAATATAATTTTGGACACCGTAACAGAAGTGGCAGCTCGATGTGGAGATGCGTAAATCGTGGTCAATGCAACGCATCTTTGACTCTGAAATCTGAAAAAGACTTCATATTGCGATCAAGCAGCTTGCATGTGTGTAAAAAAAGCCAATCGCAAATTGATAGAGATATTGTTATCGATGCTTGCAAAAAGGAGGTATGTACTAAAATGACTCCTGTCATAAAGGTATTTGAAAAACATATCTCTAACTTTTACGCCAGAGAAAAGAAACCAACCACGATGCCGCCACTGCCGCCACCAACGACTCGGACTCGGACGTCCAAATGCCATCGTATGAAGAAAAAAACAAAGCACTTTATTGAGCAAGACATCGATTTTTGGAACAAAACAATACCGAGTTTTCATATTTAAAGGACATAAAAGTTCCAAAAATGCTTGCAGATAATTTCCTACTTGCTGAAGAGGGAGAAGCAGATAAAATATTATGCTTTTCAACTAAGACGGCCCTCCTTCTCAGGTCATTGCTCCCCCGGGCCGCCATCACAGAGCACGCTCCGGGTGTACTAGGAACGCATAGCTCCGGTGGAGATCTCTAGGAAGCAGAGACAGCATCTGCTACCTGTCTCTGTCCCGCATGAAATCGAAAGTTATCATGTATTGATTCCATCTACAGATGAACCTTGTCCTTTAATAAATTCGTTGCATCATAACTGCAGCGCATTTGTCGCAACACTCTCAACGGAGCTGGTCCAGTCTAAGTGCAAAACCACACAGTGCGTTTTGGCGCCGCAAATCACCCTAAATATATATGTATAAATTGCTGTAGGATATTATATTTTGTATTTAAGTCGTACATATTTAGTTTTCTTTGCTAAAATTGTCTTAACTAAGTTCTTTTTTTTTCACTCCCATACAATTTACTCACTGTACCTCCTGTAGGTTGACTGGTAGAAAATGCTTTTAGCATTAAGTCCACCTAATTGTACATAATTACTTTTGTATATTGTGCAATGAAGAATAAATAAATAAATAAATAAATAGAACAAACAATCACGTTTGTGAGTTTTAAAAACGTATGAAATTAAATAAATAAATAATTACTTAAAAGCAAAAATAATAATTAAAAAAAAACCAATGAATTTATATCGAGAAACTATCCAAAAACTCCGCCCCTAATCATTCCGGACCATCACCCTAAGCGTCAGCGCACACCGAACTGCAAAATGCTCGCGCATGGTCGAGCAAACTTTAGAACGCATACTCGAACATTTACTAGAAAGCTCGAGCATGGTCGAGCATCAAGTTGGGACGTGTATTCCTAAGGCTCAGCGCACACCAAGAGCAGAGCAGAGCAGAGCATATTGTGAAATCATTGAAAAATTAATCTTATGATAATTCCATACATTTCAAAATTGAATACACGTCCCAACTTGATGCTCGACCATGCTCGAGCTTTCTAGTAAATGTTCGAGTATGCGTTCTACATGCGCTAAAAGTTTGCTCGACCATGCGCGAGCATTTTGCAGTTCGGTGTGCGCTGCGCCTAACTCCATTACCGCGTTGGATGGCGAGTGAGATTCCTTGGGCCAGGTACGATCCGATGCGGTTTTCGAGACCGCGATCTTTGAGGCGTTTACTAATAATGGACACGAAACGCTTTGCCTTTGTGCCTTAAACTCCGATCGTTTCCACGGCAAACGGAACAAACATGTAATTTTGTTCAAGTAGGCAATATTTCGCATGTTTAGACCTAGCAGCACTTTCGACTGCGGATCCCATTTCCATCTCCTGCATTATGTGTTTCACGTGGGAAGCGGCAAATATACTGACGCAGGTTGCAACCCAGATGAGACATCGGCCACGCCAGAGTCAGTCCGTCAGGCCGTTTTCCATCTGAACGGCTCAGCCCAAGAGGCTCCAAGATGTTGGGAATGGGAATGTTGGCTGAGACCAAGGTCATTTGGATGATGTCATCAAGTCATCAAGAGCGTGGTGTCGGGGAACCTGCCAGCGTACCTGCCGCAGCTCAGGCCGTGGTGGCCGTTTGCTCCCATGATCCACAAATGCATCTCTGCGGTTTACCAACATCGCACCCCAACCTTAATGCCACCGCTATTTGCAAGGTTTCATTGTCTGACGAGGTACCTAAAGCCGGGGATGATAAGGCCTGATTCTGGCTTAGCTGCAGCATTAACTGTCTCTAGAACTAGCTTACAATTAACGTTGTGTCCCAGCTTCTTTGTGTTTCCCGTCTAAAGAGATTAGACAAGAAATAAGATTTTTCCAGGTGTCTCTTTAAGGGCTATATTTTACCGGGACACCATGGCGGCGCAACCAGTCGCCGCTACCAACAAAATGATATAGATTGGTTGCGCAACCAAACGCACCCCAGGTGAGTAACTCTCCGTAGAGCTCTATACATTTTGTTGGTAGCGGCGGCTGGTTGGTTTTTTAACTTGTTAAAATAACCCTTTCGTCCTACTTTAACAAGTTTTTCTCTCTAAACTATTTGCTCATTCAGCCAGCACTTTTTAATTCCTACATGAATATTTTTTTTGCACAAAACACGAGGGTGCGTCGAAATATGAATCCTTTTCGTATTAAATAAATGCTGTATAATTAAAATTATGTTATGCAGCATCGAAGCTCGGAGAGCTCCGGTCATTGCTCCCCCGGGCCGCCATCATAGAGAACGCTCCGGGTGTACTAGAACCGCATGGCTTCGTCGGAAATCTCCAGCTAGCAGAGACAGCATTTTCTAGCTGTCTCTGTCCCGCATGAAATCGAGAGTAATCATGTATTGATTTCTTGTACAGAGTACAGATTAACCTTTAATATACTCGTTGCATCATAACTGCAGCGCTTTCGTCGCAACACTCGCAACGGAGCTGGTCCAGGCTAACTACCCTTGATTTCTGTACAAAATACAAGTGCGAACCCGAATCTGTTCTTGATTCCAAAACCTTAAGAAAATCAAAGATTACCGGAAATTATGTTTTTTTTTTATAGTTAAAGAAATATGATTCGTCTTTTGTTTACTATTATTTATGTTACTTTTCCTCCTAATTTAACATGTTTTTCACTCCAGACTATATACTTATTCACCCAGGTCACATACCCACGCTCTTTTTTAATTCCTCATGATAAAAATGTTGCAATATTTGTGCACGAAGGGCTAATAGAAATAGTTTTTTTTTCCATAGTATAAGTCACGTCACGTGACCAACAAAGTTTCTATGGAAAAAAAAAATTTTTTTTCGCGAATTTTCAAATTCTGATTTCAGTTTCGGGCTTAGATATAACATGCTACACATGTAGGTTTCGGCTTAGTATACCCTTTTTGCAACACTTTGTATAAAGACTAAAATATACAGATCAAAATTATTATACTATTTGCAATAGACTATATTACAGAAGCTGGGGAGCGGAACATCCGTGAGAGATTAAATTTTTTTATACTAGTGGTTTCACAAGTACCACCTGGGCTCGAGAGCTCCGGTCATTGCTCTCCCGGGCCGTCTGGGTCGAGTACGCCCCGGATGTACTAGCACCGCATGAGTCTCTAGGAGCCATATGGAATATGCATGTGACACAAATGCATGTCCAATATTATTTTTATTCAATATTGTTATTTAAAAATTATGCCTTGTTAAGATAAGATAAGATAGCCATTTATTTAACTCGTTTTTACAATTTACATGCATATACATTAACAGAAATCATAATATAATAATTTATACATTTTTTCCATTTCATTACAAATTACTAATTAAATTATATCATAAAAATTATATTATAATAGCATTCAAATTAATAGATTAAAAAATAATATGACTTTAATGTCTATTAATTAATTATTAATTTTACATAAAAAAATAAAAAATTCACATGTAAATTAATAGGTACATAATTACTCTCATAAGTTTAAAAAACAATAATAATCTTGAAATAATATAAAAATTGAGAGATTATCTGTTCTTAGTCCTTCCAGAGGACAGTGGCCTCTCGCTCACAGGCTGCGAGCAAGGATAGTCATGATCACCCTCGCTGACCAGGCTTCTCTGGGTGATATAGGCACTTAATGCCGGATCTAATTTTCCCTTTCTACAGTTTGTTGAGTAGCAAATTCCGATCCCATCTTTCTCCAAACATTTCTATTGGAGGCTTCGCGCCACCACACAGGATGGAAAGCTTTTAGCTCGTCGGACCATCTTATTCGTGGCCTGCCCACGCTGCGTTTTCCATCTCGCGGTATCCACTCTGTTGTTAGCCTCGTCCATCTGTTATCTTCACATCTCATTATATGTCCGGCCCATTGCCATTTCATTAGTCTTGTGGTGGTAATTATGTCGTCTATTTTTGTGGTTTTTCTAATCTTTTCGTTTGTAATTCTGTCAGCTCTTTTTATCCCTAGCATACTCCGTTCCATTGCTCGCTGGTTGACTGCGAGTTTTTGTTTCTGTTTCATGGTGGCGGCCCATGTTTGAGCACCGTATGTCATAGCCGGTAGGATGCAAGTATTGAAAACTTTCGATTTTAAAGATTGGTGCAATTTGGATTTGAAGATATGTTTCAGTGACCAGTATTTCTTCCAACCGATATTAATTCTTCTCGTGATTTCTTTATCCATTTTTTCTTTAAATGATATATTCTGTCCAAGATAGATATAGTCTTCAACATATTCCAAATCGATATTATTTATGTTTATAGGTGTTTGGGTAGTGTTTGTCATCAATTTGGTTTTAGTTTCATTTATCTGTAGTCCAGATGAAGCTAGAGCTGTTTGAAAGGTAGAGAGTGTTTCCTGCAATTCATTTGAACTTTCTGATACAAAAATTATGTCATCTGCAAACCTTAAGGATGTCATATTAATGCCATTAATTTTTATGCCTCTGTCCCTCCAATCAATTGATCTAAAAACCTCTTCTAAAAGGGAATTGAAAAGTAGAGGTGATATTGGGTCGCCTTGTTTCACTCCTTTTCTTAGCGGGAATGTTGGCCCTTCCGTCTCTAGATTTATTGAGGCCATGCTTTTGCTATAGACTTTTTCTAGGATTTTTACATATCCAGCATCTATTCCTTGGTTTTGTAAAGCGCGTAGTAAGTAGTTTTGATTTATACTATCGAATGCTTTCGTAAAATCAATAAAGCAGATGTAGAGTGATTTATTATATTCTGAGTATTTATCAATGATCATATTTAGGGTGTGGAGGTGATCCATTGTTGAGAACCCTTTTCTGAAGCCAGCTTGCTCAACCGTCTGATTTTCATCGAGTGCTCTGTAGAGCCTGTTTTTCAGAACTGTCATGAAAATTTTGTAGAGTGTACTTGAAAGCGATATAGGTCTATAATTATTTATGTCTTTTTGGCATTTTTTCTTATGAAGTAGTATAATTGACGCCAGATACCACTGTTTAGGTAGAGTACCTGTGTGTAATATTTTATTATAAATTAACTGTAGTGGTTCCAAGAGGTCTTCGCAGTAGCATTTTATTACCTCATTCGATATTTTATCTTTTCCAGTAGCTTTATTGTTTTTCAAGTTTTCAATTACATATCGTATTTCTGATTTTAGTAGAGGTGGAATATCTTTGAGTGCTTTGTTGGTTATGCATGTTTCAAGTATATCATCACTATCGTAAAGTGCCTTGTAGAACGCTGTTGCTGTTTCCAAAATTTCATGTCTAGAGCTTGTAAATTTTCCCGAGCTTTGCTGTAGAGTCGATATCATATCTTTTCCAATTTTTTTCCTCTTCTCAATTTCTTTGATGGAACCTGTTGTTCCCATTATTTCTTCCACCATTTTAAGGTAGTGTAGTCTTAAATCTTTACGTATTCTATGTCTTGCTTCTTTTTGTAGAGATCTCAGTTGTTGTTTTTCAGTGTTTGTTTTGTTTGACTTCCATTTTACTTTGTTTCTTTCTGCAATTATCGATTTAGTTTCAGATGAGATTACGTTTATTTTTTCTTTTACTTGCGTTGTAGAGTCTTTTTCTATATCTATGAGTACTTTTTCCAATTTGTTGTACATTTCCTGTGTTGTATCATGTTTGTTGTCTAGTAGCTTTCTTATCAAGATGCTGTGTACGTCCGTGTGTACATATTGCTTTGTGAAATTCTGGGGCGTCCACTGCCTTCTGGGCTTCTCTATTGATAGTTTTGCAATAACTGGTCGGTGATCTGAGTCAATCATAAAATGACTTAGAACTTTTACATTATAGAATGAGTTGGGTTGATTTGTCATTATAAAATCAATTTGATTTTTTGTTTTACCATCTGGAGAAATCCACGTCCACATTTTTCCTCTCCGAGATTTAAACATACTGTTTCCAATTTTTAGCTGGTGTTCTTGGCAAAATAGTATAAGTTTTTCTCCTCTTTCATTGCGTTTTCCGTAACAGTACGGTCCCATTATATGATCCTCGAAAACATTCCGTTGTCCTATTTGACTATTGAAATCCCCAAGTATGTATATATTTTTTATATTATTATTATCCCCACGTAATGCACAACTTAGGTCTTCGTAAAATTTATCACTTTCTTCCTCGGAGCTTTTCGTGGTGGGGGCATACGCTTGTATGAGGCGGAACTTGCTCTTTTCTATTTCTAGATCTATTGCGATAACTCTGTCTGATATTGTTATGTAGTTTATAACGTGTTGTTTAATAGTAGATTTTATAATAAATCCTACACCTCCAATACCTCGCTTGCTGTGTGAGTGGTAGAGCACATTCCCATTTTTAAGTTCAATTAGTTTTTCTTCACATCTTCTTACTTCAGAGATGCCGAAAATATCCCATTGGATTTTATCTAGAGCCATTTCTAGCTCTATCAGTCTGTCTTCATCTAACAAAGTTCTTACATTTGCTGTTCCAATAAATAGATTTGATTTTGATTTATATTGAGATTTATTATCTTGTATTTGTGATTGCTACTTTTTAATATTTTGAGGTAATGCGGTTGCGGTATTTCTGTTCTGGGGTGAGGATGTCGTAGGTGTGTTTGTGGTTTTAATAGAATGAGTAGGTGTTTTAGGTTTGGTAGAGCCATAATATGTAATGCTCCGTTGTTGTTCAGATGATTTGGTCTTCTTGGATTTTGGCTCTTTAGGTAATTCTTGGGTATGCTCTACATTACCGTCTTTTTCAAGACATGGACTCTGCGATAGTTGCCTTTTTTGAGTGTTCTTTCCAATTATGACAAGTTTGTCGTATTTAATGACTGCTCTATTTCCTTGTTCTAATTCATGTTCTAGAAGTGGCTGTAATGAACGCCGAATTTCCTGAATTTTCTTAGGATAGTCTTCCTTAATGTAGCTGTTAGTACCAATAAGCTTCTTTTTATTTTTCAAGATATCGATTTTTTTGCCTAAAGTAGTTACCGCAAATAAAATTGGTCTAGTTTTTTCGTGATTTGGTTTTCCAATTCTTTTGACAAATTCGATTTCCATTTCGCTTAAATCGATTTCAAGATTTCCTTTTATAATGCCAATCAACAGAGTTTCTAATTCTTTATATGACTTTTCTTCTTCTTTGACTCCAAATATGATCAGGTTTCTTATCCGTAATTGTTTCTCTACAAAATCTAATCTTTTATCTTGCTCTACTTGTTCGTGGTTTAAGTTCTCTACATCTGTTTTCAAGGAGAAAAACTTTTCTTCAATGTTTTTATTTATTTTGTTTGTTATACTGGTTTCTAGGCTCTCCATTCTAGCTTCAATATTTCTAAGCTGTGTGTTAAATTGCAGTTGCATATTTGCAATTGCATCTAGAATATTTTGCTCCATTTTTTGAGTTTTTTACTTTTGTTTCCTTAAGTATGAAGTGATTGCTAATTTGGTCGCGCCGCCGCTCACTTGCGTAGCCTATTGGTTCAAGTGCCGACTAAAGTTGCGGTGTGTCCAAGTTCAAATCTTGCTAATAAACAAAAAGAGTAGATTTATTTCTTTTATCAAATATCATTTATCGAATATCAGCGCCCTCTTTCCAATGCTCCTTGAACTTATTCCGTAGTATAGTATCACAATTTAAATTTGTTATGTGCGTAGAGTTGTGGCGTCCTTCTAATAGATGGCGTTGATAGAAGTATTTTTGTCTTGTGGGATATTAAATTTGGGAATTGATGTTTCAATTAAAGCATAAAAATAGATTTTCTATTACAATTGTCCAATTTTAAATCACTTATGAGCCACTGTATTTTCTGGTTAATTTGCACTTTTCATGTTTAGTTACTTTTTTAGTCAGGTTATAATCGTTATTGTTTTTCGAGGTTATATTATTATATAGGTATCTAATTCCTTCTTATTTCACTTTATACGTAAATATCTTATTGGAGCGTTCTTTAGAGATTTTTAGAGATTTAAACTAGCTTTAGTATATTGGGTAAGAATAGATTTTAAATGGTTAAGAACACTTTTGAGCACTGTTCTAACGGCTTTTTCGCCTGTTAGGAATTCACTTATTTCACTACTATACTGTCTTTGAACTTAATATTTATGACTTTGTTAACATTTTTAACACATAATTAATGATTGTAACAACACAATGAATTTATTTATTATTTAAATCAATTTAATTCCGCGGAGTAAACAAAAACAAGCCTTGTTACCATAATTTATTGTTATTATTTTTGAGCAAGTAAATATATTTCTTACAGTAGATAAAAACTGCGTGTATTTGAAATATTTGTGACGCATTTTCTTAGATATAAGAATATAAATATTATTATATGCCTGTAAAATTAAGCGTAGGCGCGACGCGTGTAAAGTAGTTAAGTATTAAGCTGATTTAAAATCACGTTCGCAAAAATATGAAGTAAGGCCACTAACACTAATTAATTAATTAGAATATAATAGAAATAATTTATACATATTAATGTATTTACCAAAATATAGGTCAATAAAATGAGTTGTCCACCTACAAACACCGCTATGTGGTTTAGACTTAAATGTCCACAATTCGAAAGTAGGTGTAGGTAGGTGTTAAAAATTTGATCTTTTAAATAAATTTAAATATTATCATGTTGTTATTAGAAAAGCGGAGGATTGTAAAGATGTTAAAGGATTTATTAACAAAAAACGTTTTACTACATTTCAAATACATGTTCACAATGTGACAGAATCAGAGAATGAGGCGTTTGTTAAAAAAAAAAAAAGTTCCTTTTTGGAGAAATAGATGGCGTTGTCTGGGGTTGTACCAACTTTTAAACCCTCAGAACACACTCAGATCACAATATGTTATTCTGTGAGGCTAACGAAATGTGAAAGTGACGTAGGTAGGTAGAATTGTAGTATTATTTTCTCTATGATGTCGATGTCACTGTTGCTTCAGCGTTCAGTGCGATTGTGCGTACAGCCGTTCTTTTCAAGTTTTCTCAGTTTCCTTGTGTTTCTCCTGTATTAATTGAGTTGTAGTTGAGCTATCTGCTCCTCCTCCCTTGATACTGTAGAGTTAGTGCACTTGAGTTAGTGACTCTTTTGAGATAGTGACTCTTGTGAGATAGTGACTCTTGTGATAGTGACTGCTATACTGTAATAATGCCTAAGGCAATCCCCTAACGCACGCAGCACCCGTTCAAACGGCGCGCATAGAGAAAAGAACACTACGTGACGGCGCGGGTAGAACTATTCACAGAATACTTAGCACTATCCCAAGCCACATGCAGTCTGAGCCTCGGAAGGATGGCTCGCGCTACCACCCGACATTTAATCACAACTAGTGAGTTCTTATTCTGAGTTTAGTACTCTTTGCTCTCTATGTAATTTTTGACAGTTGGTACACTGCGTTTTCACGCCATCTATCGGCTTACCCAAAAGCTCAACTGACAGCTGTCAAGGAAAACGGCTCATTCATAATATCCAATAATAGATAATAGACCATGGTCGAGTCCTAAACACCAGAATAATGTTCAACATAATAATATAAGAAATATAATTTTTTTGAAGAAACCAACTACCATTTTATTAAATAATAAAATTATTTGTTTACCTTATTATAAAATATTTAAGATAGCGACTTTTCCAAGAGTACTTAATACTCGACGGCATTCTGTTCTGTAGCAGCAGTGGTAGCAGTAGCAAGCAGTAAATTAGCAGGTTTTTGCACAGTATGATTGGTGTTCAGGAATTCATTTTTTTGCATAATTACCATAAGGTTATTTGCCGGTGGACTACTCAACGACCCTAGGTGTAATGGGGGTACGAAAATCATCTACAAATCAATTATTGCAACGAGTATAGCTATATCAATTTAATTTACAAACCCAGCTGAAATTTTAGTTTTATCAGCAAAATATTTTGGCCGATTCCTATACCGTCCACAACGTACGACGGTGGATTGGTTATTGAACCAGGAAAACATCAATTGCGTGGAGTTATTGTCCAATGTGCATCCTAGCTCTTTCTCTGTCGCTCTTCCCAATGTTGAACATCTTCTGTGTGCATCACAAACACAACAGAAGTACGGCATCACAATAATACACACATGGAATGGAACACACAATAAGGAACTCACGTGCACTTGTATGAGTCTACATACTATCTCTGTCAAACAAAAATAAGTGTTAAGTAGTTGCCATTTAGAAATAAGTTTTAATAAGCAGTAAGAAGCGCCTGTAGTCCAGCTAGCGTCCGTTATCGGAACCGATCATTGAAATTGAGCAACACAATGGCATTGGATAGGTGACCGATTTCAGGTGGTTGTTGTCAGGGCGCTTCTGTGCTTCGGACGGCACGTTAGCAGTATTTAAGCCTAGTTAGACGCATTCGGGCAGCTTGAAAACATCTAGCAGTCGGATTGACCACTAACTTTCTCAGCACAAGCTTACTTGTGTTGGGGTCCACCCACCCGCACTAGGCTAGCATGGTGGACTACTTAAAAGCCTTCCTTCATTGGAAGGATTCCCGTGCCCCAGCAGAGATGTGATAGGTTGTGATGAATCAGTTCTCATCCTCAATTTTAAATAAATTTTAGATTTGAGAACCGAAATAAAAAGTGTGACACGGCATTGTTCCGGCACTCTAACTCCGTATAGTTCATGCGCCCCTGGTGTCGAAGCGGCCTTGCACTCTGAACCGCCCCCGTAAATTTCATTCAATATGTGAACACAGCTACGATGAGTTTAGTAACAGTAAGCCTCCGCTTATTCCGTGATAAAAAGGCGCATTGAAAGGAATGACCTACACACTTTGAACTGCAGCTAGAAAATGCATTAGTTCTATTTGAGTTAGATTTTCATAACATGGGACGTGACTGGAATAACCGCCAACCCCCGCATTTTTCGATTCTAGTATCGGGATCGCATAGAGTACAGGAAGGTAAATAGCAACAGCGTACACATACACATACGGCAGCTTCCATGTATTGACTACCACATGCTTTCATGTACAACATGTACATGGGTTCATAAATCTGCGTTCAAAGTGTGAAAGCCTATTGAAAGCACTACCACTACCGTACTCTTCATCTTAAATGAATCGAAGCTTTATAAACCTTAGTATGCATATGAGAAAAGTTAAAATCGGATGGATTTGATTTCAACGCACACACTGATATTTTCACCGGCCAACACCACAATAGTGTTTTATTGGAAAAAGGAATTGCCGTGTGTCCTAGACAGGGAACGCAACACATGTCGTAGGTCATGGTTCATGGTGTGTTTTATGTTCCTGCAGGCCTGGTATCTTCTGTTGCGAAGCCGCCTCGTTGTTTTCCAGTATGTGTTATCACTTCAGTTTTGCAGGGGTTTCATATTTATTTTCGAGTAGGGTTGAAGTGCCCATACACTAATTTAGCGTTACGTTTCTCCGAAAATTATCAGCAATCGATGTGTTTGCACGTGGCACCAAGCTCTAAAACGGATGTACTAAATTGAATGCGTTTTTGTTTTGTTTGACAGGTATCTTTATCGAGAGAGATTTTATAGGTTTGAAATTGTAGGCCAAGTGGTTCTACTACACGTTACGGTCCACTGCACAGGTTTTGAACTCGTAGCTATCGCAAGCATATCACATCACTACTACTATAGTCATCATTATCATCAGGCAATAATCATCTACTGCTGGACATAGGCACCTTATAGTCATCATAATTATTGAAATGTAAAAGTTGGTTGGATTATTTTCTAAAATAATGACGGTGTTATTGTTATTAATATTTTAGCATTAAGTCCACCCTTTGTACTTTTATTTGTAATATTTGTGCAATAAAGAGTTTACTATATATATAAATATTTTACATATTCACAAAATAGTATACTTCCTTTATTCCGGGTAAGGGTGCAACAAAATTTGTTGCACCTGTGACAAGGAAACATAACCTGCACGGAGGTTCGTGCTGAAAGCATTGAACTTTATTGATTACACTTGTGACCTATTTTAGACCTAGACCTTTAGAGAAGGATTTATTATGACGTCATAATTTAACACACATAATCGTACACACATAAGCACTTGTACACACAAGATTCTCTTGTTACTCACTCACATAAGACTTCGTGGAACGAAAATCGAACCTTATATTTAAAATAGGTTAGGAGTTATGTTCCGATGAAATACAACACACACATAAAAGATCACACATTCATACCTTATTAAGCAGATATTTTTCATATTTCTTTCATCCTGGTATTTGTTATTGCGATGCCGCCTCGTCTTCCTTTGCATTAACGAAAACCAGAATGTTAGGTATATCGGTTTTATTTAAAGTAAACTCCGCAAGCTATTGTGAGTGACACCATAAATCGGTCAAAAATATAAGTGATGTAAATATGTGACGTTATCGTCGTGAAATTTCTGAGCTCTGTCAAACTAAAAATTTCGATATTTTTTTAACGTTAAGAAAGACATTAAATCGTCAACCCATAATTATGTTATAGGTAGGTAGGTTATTATTTCCATGGTTAATTCATTATACATTTAAAAAAAGAATTTCAGAGATTCTGTAATGGACTCAGCCCACCTTTATACAGGCTTTTGCAAAAAGGGTATGGACAACATGCTGCACATGTGGGTTTCGGTTTAGTACCTATACCATTTTTGCAACACCCTGTATAAGCCCTTGATATCAAAATCGCTCATATGCATCGTCACATTGCGTCGTTAAAGTCACTTCAACGTTGTTTTTTAATAAAGTCAGATTGAATTTAATGTCTAAGTAGATAATCATATTCCTCATAATATCAACCTTTTGAAGAAAACACTGCTCGTTTTTAATCACTTAATAGTAGTATTAAGATATAATTTTTTCCCAAACTTTCCAGGTGGCCCTTTATTTAATAATTTACTGTCTGACTTTCCTTAAACTTGAAATGGAAACCCGAATTCCCTAACATAATAATTCACGGGCAATAAAAAGGTTCCACTGAGAAAATTACAAAATGAATCCTAAACAGAAAAGGCTAGCTTAATGACGCCTTCTGCAACATTGAAATACATTTAACAAAGAATTTGAAAATTACGAATAATATAACTAAACTAAAAACGGTGATATGTCGTATTTTAAAAAATTAAATGTTGAAAAAATTGGGGTCATTTAGTGTCGGCATTTTGTGAGTGGAACCTTTTCATTGCCCGTGAGTGTATAACAAATTTTAAATTCACCGGGGTTTTTAATTTCCGAGATGCAATTTCGTTGCACCGGTGACAGGGACACATGACCGGCACAGAGGTTCACCGCTGAAAGCGCTATCACCATATTGATTTCATTACTTACGCTTATGAATAGACTTTCAGGCTAGACATTGTTATGACGTCAACAGCATCCACCAAACATACGCGCACACACACACACACATACACACACACACACACACACAATGGCTCTTGTATGGTTTTGAAACCTCTAATGAACCTGTTAATAAACCTAAGTATCCTTCCACCACCTTTTAATTTAAGGAAATTCGACCATATTTTCGTAACTTTTCCTAATTTTGTCAAACAAAAGTAGTATCCTTGGTTAGCCTGTTTAATATATTCAAAACCACTTATCCAACATCCTATATGACTGAAGAGGTTGGGCCCGTTAGCCGTAGGACACTCGTAATAGTACCATTAAAAAAATGCCGTATCTTTTTTATAAGTTACACGCCACTACAGCGTTGATAAAAAAATATTAATAATTAAAAATACCCGCTTTTGTAAATTTCATGTTATTCCTGAATAACTAAGTTTGCTACCAGCCTGCGTATATAAATACATAACCGCAAGTCCTTTGGACCGCCTGAATACCAGGAGCACATAAGGTCGTCGGAGTTCTAGACCTGAAACTGAAGTCTATGTAGTTGTATCACTGCTTTATTGATTATGCAGTTCGGAACTGACAACTTATCTCCCTCTCTATCTCTCTTGGCCTTTACTAGTCCTAGGTTGCACAATGCACATAAGTCCCTCTCATTTCCACATTGAATAACTTTTCTTTCCCGCTTCCATCAGATGTTAGTCAAACCTGTACCACTATTTTACAAGTTTACCTACAGTATCACAAACGAAAAATATTTTTAAATTATATCCAACGGCAAATACTTAAAAACCATGATTTTTATGTAGATTTTCTAAACAAAAACATGCATTAAATTTTGCTATATCTATAGGAAAAATTGTAAGCCCTGCACAAAAGTAAAGTTGTAAAGATAACAAATTTTAGACTGTTTTTATACTTAAAAAAACGTCTAGCTTTTCACATACAAAAAAAAACACGCACTCACGCCTTGTACTAATGTACTCCCTTGCGGGGTAGGCAGAGGTGCATTGCTGCACCCACTTTTCGCCAGAGTGTTATGTTAGTCCCAATGTAATAGGGGGCGGGCCTATTGCCATTTTACGGGCACATCCAAGACCCGAGAACAAATATCTGTGTTTAAACAAATATCTGCCCCAGCCGGGAATCGAACCCGGGACCATCGACTCAGTAGTCAGGGTCACTAACCACTACGCCATTCGGTCGTCACGTTTCTTTTCACATACCTAAGGTGTAAGGTTAATGAAACAATGAAAGTAGCATCTTCGTATTTTTTACCACGCGTATAGACCAGAATACATGTATTTTATTGTATTTGATCGCATGAATTCACAGATTGTCAAAGATAAATAATAAAAAAAAAACCACTGAAATTATTTCTTACATTTGAGTGGTTTTTTGAAATTGGTATTTTTTTTTTAAATAATAAACAGCGGAGTAATAGGCGACACGTAACCTTTTTTTAAATAAAATTCACTCAGGACTGATGCTCAAGTTTGTGAAACTGTAAAATAGATAATTTATTTTTAACCCCTTACTTGTATAAAATAAGAATAGACCGAAATATTACATTGCAAAGTAGTGGTAAAATCTCGATAGTAGTGATAAAATCGCGCTAGTGCTCCTATTGTTGCATGCTATCCTGGTGGAACCGGACAATGTACAGGACCTGTCCGATCCAGTTGCAGCCTGATTTAGATCCTACATAATATAATTCATCTTTATGACCTTTTAACCCAAAAAAACTAATTGATGAAGTTTTCATGAATAAAAACCACCAGCTAGTTGAATAAATTGAATGATCATAATATCCCTGCTTGGCTAGTGACATTGGACGATACACAACGTAAACGGAGGTTTCGCTTTCGAATCCTGTGATTCGATACTATTTCATAAACTACACAAACATATGGAAAAAGGACAGTGTCGTCAACTGTCAGTGTCAAAATGTAAGGCAAAGGAGAATGGCAATTTCTCTATAGCGCCATGACCCAGAGCAGCCATTGATGAAACATACACTGATGTGTAGTCCGTGACTACAGTATATACTGGTATTAATTTTATTATTATGAGGCATGGGAGAACGAAGATATAAGTGCCGAAAGATCAAGTCTTTCTACTGTACTAGATGTTACCCTTGAGCTAAAAATAGTTTTTAAAAGTGTTCCCGTGGGAATTCCTGGATAAAAAGTATTCTATGTTACTTCGGGATAACGGGAACTTGAATAGAATGAAATAATTTTTGAAATTGATCTCTTTATAAAAATAGGTTTCCGAGTGTGAAATGTGCAAAAATAATCTTGATATTATTTGCAGAAATAAAATCATGTAATACATTTTGTGATGCACTATGTATTGGGAATCGCATGATTTAGATTATAAAACTTGTTTTTGCGTGTACTATTCATCAAAAACTTATTTAACGAAAAAAAATATATTAATTAATTTACTTTTGAACCCTAATATCTCAAGAACCCCATGGTTTAGATTTTTTTAAAGATTTTTCCCTGATAGTAGACATTTTTATCAATAACTTAACCCACTGACGGACACTGACTGCATTTGACGTCCTCCACACTTTTAGAAAAAAATCACAACGTCGAATGCAGTCCCCGCTCTTTTTCTAATTATTTCAACAACGGTCAATGCAGTCCTGTTTTACCTAGAGTTTGTATGAAGACCATCTTGTTGTGCTTTATTTGGAAGGATTTCAAAGTTATATGTGCACCCAGAGTACCTTTTTTTCACACAGCAATAATTTTTCATACAGAAAAAAGTGTGAACTCACACGCACACAACGGTCATCGACGTCGTGATTTCTTTACTGCGCCTAGGCAGTGTGCCGGCATGTGCACCAGCAGATCATCACACAACTCCCATACAAAAATGTTGTGCGTTTTTATGAGTTTCACCGTTAATCTAGTGTCCATCAATGTGTTAAAATAGGTTTGGTTTGTGGCTGCTAACTTACGCAAAGCGGGTCAGGTTTCGCCATTCTTCTTTGTTAGTTCCAAAAGTGACATTTGTTTTTCCATATGTTAGTGTAATTTTGAAAATAGTATCGAATCCTGTGATAGACGTACAGAACCACTTTTTAATATCAGAAAATTTTATTCACCTTAGGGCTGATTTTTCAATAGTCAGATAAATGTTATCTGTCGAATAAAATAGTTGCTGTCACTGTCTAATAAAAACATTCAGTCGCGACAGTATCCAGCTTCCATGTAAAGTACGTTGATACGGATCAATAAAACTATTAGTGTTAGTATTAGTATTGACAAGCGAGTGACATCATAGCCGTAGATTTGTTCATAAAATCAGAACCTCTTTTAATACATTTTACAGGTCCTCACGAAATTAACTTTAGCTCGTGGTATGATTATTGTACTGTATACTTCTTTTTTCAAAATTATTTTATACTTGCCAGGATTTGAACCCAAACCCTCTCGAATGAGATCCTAGATCTCATCCGTTTCGCCGTCACGGCGCTTGTTACCTTGTATCATAATCATAATAGTAAAAAAATGCAGTGAAAAAATATGCACAATAATTATATTTCTTGTGAAGACCCAAATAATTGTACTGTAAAATACCGGCTTGGTAACGTGAAACGTGTTAGGGACGGAAAATTCACGCTTATAATGTTAAACACTGTTCAAGAAGACATGGTACGATGTACCTAGTAGCGCCATCTATTCAGAACCATAGGCGATATTTAATAAATAAATATGTGGCGCTTTTACTCAACAGTTTGGTAACCAATGCAGTGTTTTGCGTACCAGACCAGTTCATCGGAGGCAGTCGGCGTCTGCCTCGTTGTCGGAATTTAAACCTTGCAAAATGAACTTTGTAAGGTGATATGGTAATTAGTTCTCAGAGAATGAAACAGATGGCTCTGATCGATTAAGGTCACAGCACATATAAACGTAACGTAAACGGATCGCTTTTCTTCTTTTTATTTATTTATTTATTTATCCGTTTACGTTACGTTTATGTGTGCTGTGACCCTTACTCATCTCCCTACAATATAACTTTATGGTACCAGGAAAGCATAACTCTGGTACAAGTCTTCTTAAAAACTGCCTCTAACTGCCCTCTGAAAGCTGAAGTTAAAACGACTACCAGTACTAGCTCACCAGTTTCTGTATCAATCAGAAAATAATATTATTATGATTTATAAACTGACACCGGTAGTTAGTTAACAGAAAGTGAAACAGATGTCACTACTATAATTCTTTGTTCATCGGGGTCTGGCAGTCAACTTAAGGCGCTATTATACGCAGAACTAGCGCCGCCAGTGCCACAGAATAATAACTAGTACCTGGTACAGAAGTCCATCTTCGCAATGGCTATCAAAGAAATATGACTCCATCCCATAAGCAATAATATCTAATTTAGATCGCGCTCCAGCCGCACACGTTTTTATTTACTTACCTACCAATTTATTTTTGAGGGAATATGCGCCTTATTTCACTGGACTACGGTGCATAATAAGTTATACGTGGTTATACGCATTGAAAAAGAAGCCACCTTAGGGTTGCCTCAGCACCACAGACTACAACGTTTACTAAGCAACGGACTGAGTTTGTAAAAAGAATGTCATGATATTAAAACAAAATAATTTGAATTTAGAATACAAAGCTATTCCAAACTTAATTTCTATTGGAAATCTCTAGTTGAAGCTACGGCAATTTCATAGTGAAAGACCTATTCATAGATATATTATTTAAAGTAAAAGTAAGAGACAGAGTTAGATAGGTACCTATATCTACGTAAAACATTTACTTCAGTCAAAAAAATATTTTTTTCTTCATAATGTGTGATAATATTGAGATGAAATTGATCATGATGTTCTGTTTTAGTTTAGTTGAGTACCAATCCCACTCAGCTCACATTTTATAATCGATTCATTAATACATTTTGAGGGAAGTCTTGTGTCTGTAATTTTTTTTTTATTTTTTATAAAGTTAAACGAAGGCGTAGTCAAATAAAATTAAATAGCGCGCGCGCGTGTGTCGTCTTTCGCTTGCGGCAGCCGACTAGATTCGCCCCCTCGAGGCGGCAGGAGCCAGGCCGGCGCCTGCGCCGCCCACGCGCGGAGTGACACAGGCCTGCCAGTGCATAAAAAATCATAACTTCCGTTTGAGAGCGTTTTTCCGAAATCTGCCAAAACCATCCCCCTCGTCATGCTAATTCTAATTTTTAGAACCTACCTCCTAATCCATGGTACCTGGCATGTAGAAGTTGCCTAAGATACCGCCAGAAACGACCGTCGTTAGTGATTTTTAGATTAACTTCTAGATTCCAAGCACAAGGGATTAGGAGGTAGGTTCTCAAAAAATTAATTAGCATGACCAAGGGGATGGCGTTGGCAGCTTTAGGAAAAACGCTTTCAAACAGAAGTTATGATTTTTTTCCACTGGCGGCGCTAGTTCTGCGTATAACACCGGCTTAAACACCGGCGTCATTTGATAGATGGATATTGAAAGAGCAAGCTATTGCGAGTACTGGAAGACTTGGTGTTTGCAAATTATATTCGAAAAATTATCTCATAAACAATACTAATGTTAAGTTCACAAAAACTACGAAAGATGGCGCCACTTTTGAATTTCTACTATGTAGCGGCGCGAAGCGTATGGATATATCCTTTCAAAAATAAAGGAATGTTTTTAGTTCAATTTTCTATGCACATATTATTCTATATTATTAATAGTACTCTGCCCTTCAGGGGATATTAAAAAAATTCAGTATGATATTGTACATTGTAGACTTTCATCTGTGCCTATCAAGCATATTTTTTACATTACTTTAGATAGTCAGTTCATCGTTACTATGATTATGCAAATTTGTATGCGTTTATTACTTTCAAACGTACTCACAAATTGACACATCCTTAAAATTATTCGTGCCTGTAGCACAGAAACAGCCAGAGAAGCGACTTGCGACGCGGCGCCATAATTCATAATAAAATTTCGGGTGAATGAATCCGTTTATTGATTTAAATTTCCACCGCCCCCGTCCAATGTGAGCGAGTGTGACATCTAGATGTCTATCATCCAGAATCTAGAATCTAGACTCGTAACATGTTTCTGTCTCACTCACTTGCGTGCGAATTATGGGAGGAGTGAGTGAAATATCAAATATTGACCGATAGTTGGGCGTGTCCTTAACAACAAACTTCGCCACAAGGCCTATCAGCCTTATGACTAAATTTTAACTCAACAGGATTCATGTGTTCCTAGTTTAAAGAGCAGCCAACGATGTATTCGGACACAGCCCATGATCCGTTCATTTTCATCCATCGCATCATTCGCATCCTGTGATGTAAGCAGGGAAGTTTGCATTAAAATGGATAACAGTTAATTTATGTATCTTCATAAAAACAAATCCGTAAATAACTAAATTTTCATGAAAATAGGGCCAAGATGCTACATTCACCCTAGGACTTGCCCGAACCAAAAATACACATAACGCTGCCAGCGTTGCCGCGCTGCACTGCAAGGGAGATCCTCTGCATCGGCTATAGGCTATGGGTTTGGCGCTTGTCATGACCTCAATGCCTGAAGCGGCATCTCAGCTCTTTGATAAGTGATTTGCCCTGTGTTTCCCAGACCTGGGTAGATTCTAGGGCGAATGGTTGGAAACTATATGTATATATATGGCACTATATCCATTAGTGGACTGTTACTGTTCTTAGCCGTTGCCGGTAAAGATATGCCACGACGTTGTTGCTTATAATTGCTTGGCTAAACAGCAGTGACCTAAGGGATCCTTACTGAGGTCACAAGTCCAGGAAATATATTTTTAAAAGATTTTATGCAGCACTGTTTTTCTAGAAACCCATTTCTTTCGAGCCGGGTTCATTAATGCTACGACATTAATCTTTAGACCTAATACACAATAGGTATGTAGCTAATCCGTTGATCATTTCTCCCATAAAAGTATAATTTTCTTGGCATAACAGTGTATGAGTGGCATAGTATTTTCATATTTTGCTTTTTGAATTGAATGTGTGACTTTCCAAGTTTATTGTGGTCTAAATTTTAGGGTGCCTACAATCCATACGCGTTGCCTCCGTACGGTGCTAAGAGTCAATTTTTCACTTTGGCATGTCGTTGGTGTATCAAATGATTATTGTGTGAAACAAGTGCAGCGAGCACCGCAATGACGACTCTCTACAATGTATGTAACAACCTCTACGACTGTCCCGCCTTACTGGAACACATACACTACAGAGCACCCTCGCGACCATCGCGATCCAAGGCCTTGTTCTCCCTGGACGCCGCGCGGACCAACAGCGGTAGTCGAGCACCTCTGAGACGGATGTGTGAGACGTATAATAAAGTACTCCACCCAGTTGACTTATTCACTATGAGTAAATTGAAATTCAAAAATCAAATAAGATGTATACTGGATGATACTCAAAATGCGAAGCCTAGTAAATAATATAGTAGGTACTTACTAAAAATACTGTACATATAGATTTTCAAAATTATATATAATAATGTAGAATTTTCAATTTAATTTAATTAGACAATAATTTTATAAGGTATAATAATTAGGATGCATGATTTATTTTCCCTTTTAATAAATTGCATGCTTAATTTTAGTCATAAATATTTTTATATCTACTAAATTAATTCTAAAATGTCACCAAATAAAGTATTATAATATTATATCCCTGAGAAAAATGTTCAAGGAAGTAGATTTAAGCATTTATTTTATATCCGTCTGCATATTACTCTCTGTGATCTATTTCTGTTATTTTTCCTAAATAAATAAATAAATAAATAAATAAACTACACGAGCGGTCACTTTTACCTTTTTAAATCATATTTTAATTACATTTTGTACTAACTGACAGACGTATGACAGGCTACTAAATACGTTAAGCGTTTGGTGAAATTCCACCTAACATATGGAAAAAATAAATGTCACTTTTAGAACTAACTTTGCCTTACATTTTGACAGTGACAGTTGACGATAAGCAACGTTAACGGAGGTTCGAAACTTGTGCTCGCGACTCTGGTCAGTTTCACATTTTACCAATTTAATAGTGGTTTTTTAGTGTGGTGAACCAGTGTCAAACTGTTTCCTAATATTCCGAACATTAACTGCACCAAATTACTCCTAGACCGAAAAGACTTTAGTGCCTCAGCATGTAACATTGAAGTACATTTAACAGCGCATCATGATATTACCCAAGTAAAAACGTAAATATTTTGATCAAATTGTAAATTAAATGCTTTAGCAAAGTTATCAAGTGTAAATTAGGTTGCAGTGCAGTCATTTTTGTTCAAAAATCTTTTAAGTTAAGCTTCGTATAAGGTATGTTTAAGATTTGCTTCCTTTAATAATAATATGTGGGGACATCTCACACACGGCCGTCCGACCCCAAGCTAGGTAGAGCCTGGGTATCGGACAGCTAATATATCTACACAAATACATATATAGATACATAATAAATATAAATATCAACACCCAAGACCCGAGTACAAATATCTGTCTTTAAACAAATATCTGCCCCAGCCGGGAATCGAACCCGGGACCTTCGGCATAGCAGTAAGGGCCCTAACCACTACGCCATTCGACCGTCTATAGTAAAAAGTCACGTGCACAACAATGTTTATATGAAGAAGTATGTAAAAAAAAAATTGCTGCAATATTAAATACCTCCTGAGTGAGATTACTTATATGGTTTTTGGCAACATCCTGTATTATAAGTCTGCCAATACGCAATAGGCATCTTGGCCTATTCTTACATGTACATACATAATTTAAAGCAACTTCTCACTATTTTAAAATTTAAATCCCACGGCCATCGCTTTTTAAAATTCATCTGACAGACTGATAATTTGATCTGTTATTAGAATTTATTGCGTGAGCTATAATGTTAGGGTCTGCAATTGCTTGCAGCATCCGCTTGCTGCTGTTTCAGGCGACCTGTACCGTTTCATGATTTCCTGGTCCACGAAACTATAAATAACTGTTTTGATATGGGGTGAGGATATCAATAACTGCATTTAGAATATTTTACAGTATAGCAGTCGCATATACGAAAAACGCACAATCTGCGCCTGAAGGGGCTTTTTCTTGAGCAAAAATCCTTCTTACTTTAAATTATCTTACTATTTATAAAATACCATTTCATAAAAAATATAAAAATACTAGGTAGGTACTATCACGAAATATTATGTCTATGATACATCCCTTATAATATAATAAGGTAGCCAACGCCTCTAAATAAATAAATGATGCTGCAACTGCAATCACTATTTGGCAATATTATAATTTTTAGGGGATGTACGCATAAGCATCCACATCTTATTGTTTAAATTACTAGGAGATCATGAACTGAACGGAGTGCACAGTTGCACATAGAACACCAATAAGTGAAAGTCCTGTTGGCAAGTAGGTAGGGGATGCAATCTGGCGAGATTTTCAGCTGCAATGAATTTTTCAATTTTCTTCCAAATCCAAAACCCAAAAAATATTGAGATCATTATTTTATGTTCTTCTTTTTGAATCATTACCCAACAATTATCAATTAAATCATTAATGCATTATATATTTTTATATGTTTAATACTAATAATTTAAAAAGTTATTTAGTCTAATAGCAAAAAAAGTTATGAACGATTAATCTTTTCAAATTTTTTTCTTAGTATGGGTTAAAATTTTGGTGTTTGACCTTTTTGATACAAAGTTTTTTACGACAACGGTATCCTATCCTATCGACGCTTACCTGACCATGCTTTCGAGAGACCGGTAAACTGAGTTTTCAAGACGCAAGAGTAAATGAAAGAGAGCGAAACGTTTTAGCGGATGAACGTATTCTGAACGCATACGACGCAGACCCGGAAACATCAATTCGCTGCATCTGCCAAATGTTGTGAAACAATTTCTATTTTAATCCAGATTTTGATATAAGTATTCAAAAAAATTATGAACGATTTGTTGACTCAGACGACGGTTTTCTTTTGTAAAGGCGGTACTGTCCATAAAAGAAAATTTTGTGTAAACGTTTGGGCTGGAGTTTTGGGAAGAAATCTTAATTAATCTTATATATCCTTATTTTTTACGTGAACGGTTGGATGGGCAATAATTTTACCTCAATTTTATACGAAATGGTTTGGTTGCACCTTTTTTTTGGGGAGATGGAAACTATGTGTTCCAGCACGATGTTTGCCCGTCCGACTAGTCCCATCTTGTATTAAACATATAGGTACAATGTGTTGTTTTTCGAACCCGACAAACTTTAAGGGTGTATTATAATACGAGTGATTTCATCGAGAAAACACCCCGATATGTGGGGTCAAATCTTAAAAAAAACCACAGCTGAACTGGAAATTTTATGCAAAAATTATAAGTAGGTGCTTTTACTCCACATAGACACAATCATTTCAGGGAATATGGTAAGTATGTTATAGATTAACCTCGAGTAGGTTTATTAAGCTCTGTGCAATAAACTATTTTAGTAGAAATTTGAGGTGTAGGACCTTCAACTATTTTATGTTCGCCTAGTCTGCAAAACGCACACTAGTTTCCTCCAGACTTGTCATATACGCGTCGCCTATGATGGAACATCACACGAACACACACATGCACTCACGGCACTGTATGATTCCACTATCTAGAGAGGATTAACCATATTTTATCAATCCTTTTAGTTACCTACCTATTCCTTAATATGAGTTTTTTTTTTCTTTCTTAACAAATTTTTGTGATTTGTATCTAGCTTCACCTTACCTACATATCTATTTTCAGAACCACTTTACTAGTTAACTGAAAAAAATCACTAGAGTACAGAAAAATAATTACCTAAGTAGGTTGTTGCAAAAACAATTAACGACGTCAAATACTCTTATGTCATTAGAAATATATTTTAGTACCAGTATGTATGGCTAATATAACCTAACCTTCACATAAAATATATTATTTAAATTAATGGATTGTTAAAATTATATAACTTAAATTATATTTTTCACAAACTGTGAGGAAATCTGCGCGCCATTTGGACAGGGGCAGTTTCCAATATTCACATGCACAATGAAATAGTTTATCGGACTGCAAGTACTAGGAATATAGAATACCTAAAGAGGTGAGCTATCCAATCCTTGCTGGAAAGAGAGCATTCCCCGACGGAGCAGGATGCTGCAATTTGCAACTGCACCGCATCAGTTAGTAAAGCTCGAGGTGCTTCGTTTACGTCCTTTTAAACCACCCCTTCTACGCGCCATTCAGTCAGGGGCTGTTTCCAATATTCACATGCACAGCGAAATAGTTTATCGGACTGCAAGTACTAGGAATACATGACGCCTAAAGAAGTATCGCATCCTTGCTGAAAAGGGACCATCCCCCAGAGCAGGATGCTGCAAGTTGCAACTGCACCTCGTCAGTCAGCAACGCTCGGGGTACTTCGTTCGGAAGGGGATGGGGAATGGGGATGGGTGTCTCTGCAAACTCGAGCATGGGGGTTAATTAGGGGGGAGCCTCCTACCCTCCTACTAGGAGATACAATTTCTAACATCTAGCTAGATGGTTCATCATAATTATTTAAAAATATTTGTGGAAAATACAGATAAGAAGATAATAAACGTTTATTTGACACACAGTCAGCATGAGCAACACCATAACGAGTTTTAAAAACAAGTAGCAGCTATGATTTTAGATTAAAATATAATATAAATAAAAATTACCTACATATTGTTATTAAAATAAATATATTCTCATACAAATAAAAAAAATCTAAGTATAAATTTATATGTAAGATACCGGCATATTATTGTTAATTTTTAAAAAACTGATGTTCTCGTTCTTTTAAGCCACCCTTTCTACGCGCCGCCGTTCAGACAGGGGCTTTTTCCAATATTCACATGCACAGTGAAATTGTTTATAGGACTGCAAGTACTAGGAATACATGATACCTAAAGAGGTGATTTAGCCAATCCTTGCTGAAAAGAGAGCATCCTCCAGAGCAGGATGCTGCAAGTTGCCACTGCACCTCTTCAGTCAGCAACTTCAGTGCTTCGTTCGGAAGGAGGTAGGTGTAGTTTCAAACGCGAGCATGGGGGTGGACTAGGGGGGTATATCTCCTACCCTCCTACCAAGAGGTACAATTTCTAGCTAGATAGATCATCATAATAATTAAAAAAATAATTTCGGAAGATAAATATAAAGAAACATTTCTTTGACACACAGTCAGCAACATAAAAAAATACAGAAAAATAATTATAAACAAACAAAAAACCCGACTGCACGCTAAAAAGATGAAAACAAGCCCCAATGTTAATGAAAGTATCGCAGGCGGGGACCAGCAGAGGGTTCACCATTTAGCTGAATGTTACTTAGATAGGTACAAACATTGTGTGGCGGTCAAGTTGGTTTTTATAATGTGCTAATCAAGCCCTTTCATTTGATACCCCACACGGCATAGTTGGAAAAATATTATTTTTTCGATCATCACTGTATGTCCTCTAGAGGGCACTATGTACATTTTAATGTAACGTCACATAGCCTATAACCATCGCGCAATTAATACGCTTCTAACGATACCACATAGGTACATCAAAATCTATCAAGCCGTTTAGGCTAGAGGAGGGAACAAAGAAACAGACATACACACATACATACATACAAACATAAACATCGAAAAACATTACCCTCCTCCTTCGGCAGTCGGGTAATAACATTATTACGTGTTTTAAAAACGAGGAGCAACGATGATTTTAGACTACCTACTGCAACCAATAATTTTGAACCTATACCTTGCGTCATCTGTTTTTTTTTTATTACCTATAAAATATGATTTTATATCATCATGCACATTTATTTTATGATTAAAATAAATAACACAAAAAAGTATTCATTAAATTTCACTAATGCTAATTATCTAATCAAAACTATCCACCTATATAGACTGATATTAATTTTTTCTTATTTTGCGTTTGTTATTTCTCAATTTTGTTATTTTCAGACGTATGTGTATATTTACTATTTTACCATTTTACCTAGAAGTACTCAAACATCACTGTGTATAATTTCAAAATAGCTAAACTGCCACGATGTTCTTAAGTTTTCCGCGAAATCTCCGTTATTATTACACAAGCTATCGCAAAAGTGGTAAGAAAGGAATTGACATATTCGGGCATTTTGAACAATTCGTTTTTACCCTAAGTCACCTCTGTTAGCACTATACCACTTTTGCAACAATCTGTATAAAAATAATGCATCGTTGTAGGAGCTTGTCGTGGGATGTTACATATGTAATAATAATGTCCTCCTAGCCGAATTTCGACCACGGCGGCCAATCTCATTTGAGATCAGCCATCTACGCAGGAGTACATTATAGTGCCCACGTGTGTGCGCAGTACACAGGAACACTCTCTGTTCCATTACTCTCATAGCCCAATGGGACAGAATGACCGACACGACTAGAGAGCTAGGCGCAGAACCGACTGCTTTACATGCCCATCCGACAGCATGGATCGTTTCACTGTTTCGGACATCAGGTGATCAGCCTTCTATGTCCTTACTAAACTTAGAACCACAATTTAGAAACACAAATTGACGGTCCCACCCGGGAATCGAACCCGGGACCTCTAGGTCATGAAGCGAAGCTTCTACCACTAGACCACAGAGGCAGTCAAATGTGTAAGTACGTTTGCAGCTTCACATTTAGCAGCAACAGTTATAGTAGCGGGCTCGGCGGCTGAGAATGCTGCTAGATTAAAGCACCAAAAGTATACGGATTTAAAAAACCGCTACTTGTAGGGCCCCATAGTATTTGAGACGAGTGGAGTTGGAGTTGGAGCCCTCATAATGATGTAGACCGCCGTATTGCCACGCAAGGAAATGATCGTCGCTCCGGGTCGTACTTGGTTCAAAGGCCTCCCATCCCAAGTATTATGGGTACTTTTGGGCCAGGTATGACTCGTGGTGGTTTATAAGATTAGTTTAATTTAGCTTTTTTATTTTGACGAAGCATGTTGTGCTGATGATAATATCATATGAATATTTCGCAGAAAACTTAAGAACGTCGTGACAGTTCCGCTATTTTGAAATGATACACAGTCATGTTTGAGTACTTCTAGGTAAAATTGTAAAATAGTGTTACATCTTTGACTAAACACGTGATGCGTGTTGAGGGGTGTGGTGCAAGGATTTTAGTTCTGTGTGGAGATGCAACAGGACTATATCCAACGGAGGACTAGTGCAGTGAGAGAAACAGAGACGGGCATATAGTTCAGTGTCGCATCATTGAGATGCCAAAAAATCGATAAAACAGTGATGCATCTGCAAAGAGAGTCCAGTTTCAGCAATGAAATACTCATGAGCTTATGAGTTCCTGGTGTTCAGGCGGTCCAACGCTCTAGCGGATATTTACCTATATACGCAGCCCGCACACGGAGGAAAAGTATCATAGATTCTAATCTGATTAGAGTTGAGATCGCCTTTATATCTGAATGAAGAATGCCGTCAATATGTTAAATTAATTTGTACCCCTTGGTTATTTCAAAGTTTCATTTCATACTGTATTTAAGTATTAATGGTAGGTATTAGGTAATTTTTAATGTCATTAAATAAATATACATATTAAGATCTATCATCAACTAAAATAATAATGTACTTACATAACATAAGTCATTACAATTTTATTTTTATTAGTATTAGTATGAACAAAATGTTGCTATAGTAAAATGTGGACCAATAGCAAAAGCATCTTTAGGTACCACGGTGACTGTTTTATCAGGCCGGGGCTATTTCCAATAAACAGTCAAATCAAAAATAACGTCGTGTGATGTTCAGTAATTGTACTGGGACCACATGATGGTTCAGGAATTAAATTAGTGCACCCGACTAAGAGCTGGATGCTGCAGCCACGCCCCAAAGGGGGTAGAGCAAAGGTAGGGGTTGAAGGGGGTTTATGATCTAGCTAGATGAATAACTATCAGCCTATAGGTCTACAAAATTACGTGAACCATCTACTAGGAACTCATACTCTGTAGGATATAAGTTTGAAGTAACAGTTACGAAAAGTTTTCCATTTACCCATCACGCCTCAATGGTCTTCTTCCAACGAAGTAAGTTTTAGGCCTAGTGCACCACGCTGGCCTAGTGCGGGTTGGTGGACCCCAAGACAAGCAACTTTCTGCCGAGAGAGTTATTGGGTAAGTATCGGGCAACGCGACTGTTAGATGTTTTCAAGCTGGCCGAAGGCCTATGACTAGGCTAACGACTTCTTCCGAAACAGCAACCGGCACCCACGGCTTAAGGTGCCGTCCGTCCGGTACCAGAAAACAACCAATTGAAATCGGTCACCCATCCAATGGCTGACTGTGCCATGTGTTGCTTAACCTCAGTGATCAGTTACGATTACTGAAGCGAGCTCGACTACGGATGCTTCTGTACAACCTGTACTTGCAATCAATCAATACCTCACAACTTTCGATTTCATGCAACATGCAAGAGGGAGACAGCATCTCATCTGATATTTTGTAAACCTCCTACGGAGTCATGCATTGCTAGTACATCCAGATCATACTGAGCCCAGACGGCCCCCGGGAGAGCAATGACCGGAGCTCTCGAGCCCAGGTAGTACTTGTGAAACCTCTCCTCTAGTAGAGTAATATTTAAATCTCTAACGTGTCTCTAAAATGTTTCACAAGTACCTCCTAGGCTCTGGGGGCTCCGGTCATTGGCCTCCCGGGCCGCCATCGCAAAGCACGCTCCGCTGTACCAGCACCACATAACGCCGTAGGAAATCTAATAGTAATAGATGTTGTCTCTCTCTCGCATACGGAATCAATAACCGATAACTTTCGATTTCATGCATGAGGGAGACAGCATCTGATATGATATTTTGTAAATCTTCTACACAGTCATGCATTTCTAGTACACCCAGATCATAATGAGCCCAGACGGCCCGGGAGAGCAATGACCGGAGCTCTCGAGCCCAGGTGGTACTGGTGAAACCTCTCCTCTAGTATAGAAAAATTTAAATCTCCAGCGAACGTTTCACAAGTACCGCCTGGGCTCTGGGAGATCCGGTCATTGACCTATTAGGCCGCCATCGCAAAACCCGCTCCGTTATACCGGCACCACATGACGCCGTAGGAGATCTGTCTAATAGTAATAGATGTTGTCTCTTTCTTACATGAAATCGAAAGTTATAACTTATTGATCAACTTTCGATTTCAAGCGGGAGGGAGACAGCAAATGATACTAGGAGATCTTCTGCAAGTCATGCGGTGCTAGTACAGCCGGAACGTACTCGGCCCAGACGACCCGGGAGAGCAATGACCGGAGCTCCCCGTGCTCGCAGGTACTTGTGAATGCTGTATGGCTTCTTCAAAACAGTCCTACCGTCATATATTTGTCATTGCAGAACTAAATTATGATGTAGTTCCAAAGAGTTGTTCTCAGTATGTCGATTCTCATGATGTCGAAGCGATAATTATGAGTAATTATTACCCATAATGTCGATTTCGATTAAAGATGTATAGTACTATGAGCAGTGAATAAAATATTTTCTAAAAGTGAGACAACTATTCATATTTAACACTATTATGTATCAGCATAAAATCACACCGTACCAAGAAATAACAAAGCGCCGCAAAGATCTGGTCTGCAGTCTTCCCCACCCTTATTTCGAATTTACTAAAAGATTTCTTCCTTATATCGGTCCATATGTTTACAACAAAATCAACTCACTGGTTCCTATATATGGAAAATCAATCTTTGATTGTAAAAAAATGGTTCGAACATTTCTAATGAACAAAACTTATGATGAAACCGAAGACTTCATAAACTCATAAACCACAATCCTAACATACCCACAGACACACCCACACACACACACACAAACACACACACACACACACACACACACACACACACACACACACACACACACACACACAACACAAACCCTTCCTACTACTATCTTCCTACTCATATACCTATATGTTATAATTTTATTTTTTTAAATACTTACTGTGTAATTTCTCACTATTACTGCATTTACTGTATTTTAAAATATCTGTTCGATTTTGCTATCTATAACTTAACTATATACAAATGTCTAACTATTTACATGTGACCTCACCATTTCTCCCTGACAGGGGACTGGGGCTGTTAACTCCTTAATACAGGCTAACAACCTACCTAGGATAACAGCAAGCAACTAACTTTATAAAACCTCACCATGTAACCTAGTTTTAAAAAACACAAAAATTGTTAATATCTGTTAAGTTAGTTTAAGTTTACTGTAACCTTTTTTGTGAAATAAATACATTATTATTATTATTATAAAAGTAAGAAGCTTTTCGCTCGGTAGATTCATAGACAAATTCGTCTTGATTGTTTCCATGGTACGAAAATACTTTATTTTATTTAGTTTGAGTTGGCCGCATTCAATGCTCTGCGAACCGTATTCCCAGCAGCACACACATCCGGGTGTTTTTTTTTTCATTACAATCAGGCATTATGAAAAAATGCCGAACGACTAGGCCTTACCAAATCGTTAACGAAAAAAACTGGCTTAATTTGTTACTTCTGGAGAACATAATAAGAAACAGCTAAGTGTGAGTCGGACTCGCGCATGAAGAATTCCGTATCAACCACTATCTGCAATCATGAAAATTTTACATTTATTTTACATAAGCTTTATCTGCGCCATCTGCGATTTGCACTTATACTCATTTTGCGACTTGTACATTGTGATATGAGAGGTAATAAAGGTACATGCACACGGAATCAATAACTGATAACTTTCGATTTCATGCGAGAGAGGGACAGCATCTATCGCCGTCCGCAGGCCTCCTCGTAGCCATGCGTTCCTAGTACCGCCGGAGCGATCTGTGATGGCGTCGAGGGAGAGCAATGACCGGAGCAGCTCGCTGAGCCACGGAGGAATAAACAATTAGTATGAATAAAAAAACTTGGGGTCAAATATAATTAGCAACAGATGTGTAGGTAATAAATAATATTGTCAATGAATATAATATAATATTTACTTAGTTAATTTACGTGTTCTTATGATATGAGTAACGTATATTGTTCTAGTTCTTACGAAATATTTTGTGAATCTGCTTGAATCAATTAATTAATTGCAGTGTCGGGCAAACACCAACTGACGTTGTCCTATGCTTACAATTGATTCGGAAATGTTTATACAGTGAAAAAACTGTAGCGGAGACGCCCCCTCTGGATTGGAAAAATAATTTATGTCATGTTCTAACTGAAATAAAACGCTAGAAATAAAGATATGAATATTCTTTGTAATAATTAAAAAAAAAACGTTTTGTGTTAACCAGCCATGAATGTAAAATGTAAATAAGAAATGCCCGAAATACAAGTTATTTTTTTTTTATCGACATAATATTATTCCTCCGGCCTGTGGTGTCCAAGTAGTATTATTACACATCATGTATTTTAACTATAACAAGTCGAATGAATAGTTATTGCACTATGACTCCTGTTAGTATCTTATGTGTTCCTAGTTCCCCAAATGCCATGACCGTGCAGGGCGATGTTACCGGGGGCGGGGGGAAGATCTCTCGAGTGCACCGCGAAGTGCAAGTATTGACCGGATTTCAGTCCTTTGTACCAGGGAAAAATAGCTTCAAAGAGTTATTAAAAATCAGGACTTAATGAAAAGCGTTATGGAAACCCAATCGTGAAAAACGTATTCATCGTCACAATCGGAGGTTAACTTTGGGTACATACCTACTTATTTTCTGTTACTGCAATTGCTAAAGATAACCAATCGAGAAAGAAAATGAATGTAACCAAAAGTGATAATAAACCTCTTCAATTAGAATTTAGATTTAAATCACGTGGATAAATTTTACGTTGCATGAAATTTAGAATAGAATACTTTTTATTTTGCACCATTAAGTGCTGATTTTTATATGAGCAAATAAAGGTTAATCTGAGGAATAATTTAGATGCTGTCGCGTCAGAATGTTTGTATTTATGGGCTGATTTTTCAATGGTCAGATAAGTGTTATCTGAAGAATAAAATTGTTCATGTCATTGTCTAATACAAACATTCAGATGTGTCACAATTTGTCAACAATTTTATTCCTCAGATAACACGTAACTGACTATTTCAAAATAAGCCAGATAAGTATTATCTGAAGAATAAAATTGTTGCTGTCATTGTGTAATACAAACATTCAGATGTGACAGCAACAATTTTATTCCTCAGATAACACTTATCTGACTATTGAAAAATCAGCCCTAAGGTGAATGAAATTTTCTGATATTAAAAAGTGGTTCTGTACGTCTATCACAGGATTCGATACTATTTTCAAAATTACTAATTAATTCCTACCTACAAAATAAGTTATTGCTTGCTTTTTAATATTGCTCTTTGATCAGTAGATTTTAAGTACTTTTTAAGTAAAATGTGCACCTTTACATCTTAATGTATTCCAGGGAAACCTATAATTAGCCTTATCATAAGTAATATGTTATGTTACGTAAACAATGTAAAACGCTGTTGGTTTTCTAAATAAAATAAAATAAAAATAAAATAAATTACACTAACATATGGAAAAAAAACAAATGTCACTTTTGGAACTAACAAAGAAGAATGGCGAAACCTGACCCGCTTTGCGTAAGTTAGCAGCCACTAACCAAACCTATTTTAAGTTATTGATAAAAATGTCTACTATCAGGGAAAAATATTTAAAAAAAATCTAAACCATGGGGTTCTTGAGATATTAGGGTTCAAAAGTAAATTAATTAATTTTTTTTTTTTCGTTAAATATGTTTTTGATGAATAGTACACGCACAAACAAGTTTTATAATCTAAATCATGAGATTCCCAATACATAGTGCATCACAAAATGTATTACTTGATTTTATTTCTGCAAATAATATCAATATTATTTTTGCACATTTCACACTCGGAAACCTATTTTTATAAAGAGATCAATTTCAAAAATTATTTCATTCTATTCAAGTTCCCGTTATCCCGAAGTAACATAGAATACTTTTTATCCTGGAATTCCCACGGGAACACTTTTAAAAACTATTTTTAGCTCAAGGGTAACATCTAGTACAGTAGAAATACTTGATCTTTCGGTACTTATATCTTCGTTCTCCCATGCCTCATAATAATAAAATTAATACCAGTATATACTGTAGTCACGGACTACACATCAGTGTATGTTTCATCAATGGCCGCTCTGGGTCATGGCGCTATAGAGAAATTGCCATTCTCCTTTGCCTTACATTTTGACAGTGACAGTTGACGACACTGTCCTTTCTCCATATGTTTGTGTAGTTTATAGGGGTTACTTACGTAAATTCTAAAGCCGTTTAGACGATATTTGATTCACCGAACACGTTTCATCTATGTCACTACTGTACGAAGTTTTATTGCACCGAAGTTACTTTATACCTATGTAACGTTTCATCGAATTTTGATTAATATAATTTTGTTTGCTCTAAGTAACTTCACACCTATGTAACTTTTCACCTAATTTTGATTAATCGAATTCTGTTTCCTCTAAGTAAGTTTACATCTAATATTAAGAACAACATGTTATCAATTTTTTTAAGGATTGCAAACGCCATCTATTGCCTAGGTCAAAAAAACTCAACTCTGAGGTGTCATAAAAAACTCGTATGCATTCATCAACTTGCGGACCATAGGACCATACGAAACTATGAAAAAAATTATGAATAATTGAATTCGATTTCTTTTAAAAACTAACTTTATTGAAAAGTAACAGTATTGAAAAAGTAACTACAGCTCAATATGATTGGCTAAGCTTCGCAAAAATGTTATCACTTCCATGTTGCTGCGGTTTTGGCAGATTTTCGATATGGAAGTCGACAATTTCTTTCCTTTCTTTCTAGGCGGCGTTCTATCGACTGCAGCTTGAGCTTTTTCAATTGCATGGTTTGTTACCATTTGCTCTTTTCTCAACATGCTAATAGTGCCATAGACACCAAGTCGACAGTTGGCTAAAAGACTGTTCCAACGCCGATGCCAGGCCTCGACGCTGTTTTGTGTGCGAGGCAGTCCAAGTTCGTTCAACTGGTGAATAGACCATAATTGTGGGGGGAATAAGGGGCTTGATCTAGTAAAAGTAATTGTAGTTCCGTTTTGTTGAGTCTTCACTTTTCCCAACACATAGTATTGTTCGAACCAGAAAACAACAGATTCAGCTTCTTCTGGCAACACCTCAGTCTTTAGCATTTCAAAAGCCCCGGGTATTTCGTCTGGTGGGAGATATGCCAAGGCAACTATGTGGCGTAATTTGAGGGCGAAATTACTATCATTGCCATATCTAGATACCAGTCCTGATTTTTGTATCTGGCGCCAAACATTTTGACCTAGGTGGAAGAAACACCCACTGTGGTTGGCCTCAGGGAATTGAATCCTAATGACATTTATCTAATACCCCATCCACACGCTCGGCGAACAATGGCAAACAGCAAACAGCAAACAGCAAACACTGACGTGTGGATGGGTGTTTGTCGTTGTTTGCCTGTTTGTGTTTGTGTTCGCCAGTGTTCGGCATCGGTGTCGGTTTTTCTTGCCAGATCAAAGGATGTTCGGCAAACAGTTTTCTACGTATCCACACGTCTGGCAGCGATCAGTATGCGCGCTGAGCTTGGAGGAGGCGGACGTATCAACTTGCTACACTTTTTCGTTGACGCGCATTTTTTTTATGTATGTTCACCGATTACTCCGCCGTTTATGAACCGATTTTGAAAATTCTTTTTTTTTGGTATTGGGTTGAGCTCCCAGGTGGTCCCATTTTGTTTTCAGAATTTTATCTCAACCCTAAGGGTGGGTAAAGGGGTAAAAACAGGGTATGAATTTTCATTTTGGACACATATTAACCGATTCTAATGAAATTAAAAACATAAATCATTTGCATCTTACTTTTGATTAAAAATTATTGCAAATAAACTAAAAACTATAAAATAAAATAATAATTCAAAGGAGGAAGTCAGTTTTTTTTTTTTTTTAATTATTATTATTATCGCCACCATTATTACACCATCGTCTTTGCTTTTTTCTTATTTTCCTTTTTTCTTTCTCTTGCTTTAATTTATATAATAAAAATATGTCAACCCGAAAGTAATAGCTCGTCGTCCGCCGTGTTTGCCGGTTCGGAATGTTATGAGCGTTCGCCGAGCATGTGGATGGCTGTTTGTGTTCGGTGATTGTGGTTGGTGTTTGTGACTTTGTTTGCTGTTTGCCGTGTTTGTGACAAACAGCAAGCGTATGGATGGGGCTATAGATATTTCGAAATCTGTGATTATATGCTGCGGGTTTAACTCATACTCAAACTCAGCAGCATAAGATACTAATTCTCGAAATAACACCATATAGCTTTCCTCGGCTTTGTCAGTCAAGAAACAATAAACAACGAGTATTGTCTTTTTGGTTTCAGCGTCCATCCCTACAATGGCGTGAATCGAATAAATTTGTGAGAAAATACTTGGACAAGTCCTGAACGTGCCATCTAAAATCCATATTCGTGATGAGCGTAAAATTTTGAGATTTCCTTTGGTGCAAAATAACAGTAGACGATTATTGTTTCCATATTCAATATCTTTAGCCAAAAATAACTCGCCTTCTACTGATTTATAATCCGATGGCACATCTATCTCGTCTAATGATGATGGTTCCTTGGGAAGATTAGTCTTCCTGGCACGATGAACAACTTGCCGTAAAGCATTTTTATTCGGTAGGCAGCAAGCACTTGTACTAGGTAGACTTTCTATATTGTTATGTATAAGTTTTGTTGGTGCTTCGTTGGACACAGTGACCGCTCGTTTCAAATTATTTTTCAGTACCAATGAGTCGTTTGCTGCTGCACTTGGTGCATGTGAATGCTCGCTCATCTCTTTCACTACGGAATGGTGGTCATTGCTGTTCATATCATCGCAATTGGTTATTAAAGTACTTGAACACTGTTTACCTTGATATTGCACACAACGCCAGTAATATTTAGTGTCGACACTTCGATTCAAATGAAACTGGTATCCGTCACAAATCAGTAATTTTTTACCACGCTTTGATTTTTCTATTTTTAAATAGTCCGACATTTTTACACACCATGCACTCTAAACTAACTCATCTGCAAAACTGATAACAACGCATCAAAGTTCAATTTTATTTGTGCAAGAACGAAAAAAATATCAAAGTACCCGCGTTTTCCTTGACAGCTGTCAGTTGACTTTTTGTACAGACCGATAGATGTCGTGACAGTATATTGTACCGAACTGTCAAATATTGCACACAGAGAGCAAAGAGGTTGAAGTATTAAACTCAGAATAAGAACTCACTACTTTTAATAGTACTTCTATTTAGTCTAATTTAAAAGTTCTGAATGTTTATTTACGTATGCGGGCAGCTGATATAGAATTTCTTCTGTGTTCTGAGGGTTTGACAGTTAGTACAACTCAGACAACGACAACATCTGTTTCTCCAATGATGTAAACTTTTTTTTTAACATACGCCTCATATAATGATGATTTTCATAATGATTTGTTTTTAAAAGCAATCGAATTCAACTATTCATAATTTTTTTCATAGTTTCGTATGTTCCCGCAAGTAGATGAATGCATACGAGTTTTTTATGACACCTCAGAGTTGAGTTTTCTTGACCTAGGCAATAGATGGCGTTTGCTATCCTTAAAAAAATAGATAACATGTTGTTCTTAATATTAGATGTAAACTTACTTAGAGGAAACAGAATTCGATTAATCAAAATTAGGTGAAAAGTTACATAGGTGTGAAGTTACTTAGAGCAAACAAAATTATATTAATCAAAATTCGATGAAACGTTACATAGGTATAAAGTAACTTCGGTGCAATAAAACTTCGTACAGTAGTGACATAGATGAAACGTGTTCGGTGAATCAAATATCGTCTAAACGGCTTTAGAATTTACGTAAGTAACCCAGTTTAGGGAATAGTATCGAATCCTGTGATAAATGTACAGAGCCGCCAGCACAGGATTCGAAACCACCGTTTACGTTGTGTATCGTCCAATGTCACTAGCCAAGCAGGGTTATTATGATCATTCAATTTATTCAACTAGCTGGTGGTTTTTATTCATTAAAACTTCATCAATTAGTTTTTTGGGTTATTTACCAAAAGGTCATAAAAATGAATTATATTATGTAGGATCTAAATCAGGCTGCAACTGGATCGGACAGGTCCTGTACATTGTCCGGTTCCACCAGGATAGCATGCAACAATAGGAGCACTAGCGCGATTTTATCACTACTATCGAGATTTTACCACTACTTTGCAACGTAATATTTCTGTCTATTCTAATTTATACAAGTAAGGGGTTAAAAATAAATTATCTATTTTACAGTTTCACAAACTTGAGCATCAGTCCTGAGTGAAATTTATTTTAAAATAGTTACGTGTCGCCTATTACTCCGCTGTTTATTATTATAAAAAAAACCAACTTCAAAAAACCACTCAAATGAAAGAAATAATTTAAGGTTTACGCAATTCTATGTGACAGTACAAATATATCTAAGCAGGAACTGTTCTTTTTCGAGGAGATGTGATAGGTTGTGATGAATCAGTTCCAATCCTCAATTTTAAATAAATTTTAGATTTGAGAACCGAAATAAAAAGTGTGACACGGCATTGTTCCGGCACTGTAACTCCGTATAGTTCATGCGCCCCTGGTGTCGAAGCGGCCTTGCACTCTGAACCGCCCCCGTAAATATCATTCAATATGTGAACACAGCTACGATGAGTTTAGTAACAGTAAGCCTCCGCTTATTCCGTGATAAAAAGGCGTATTGAAAGGAATGACCTACAAACTTTGAACTGCAGCTAGAAAAATGCATTAGTTCTATTTGAGTTAGATTTTCATAACATGGGACGTGACTGGAATAACCGCCAACCCCCGCATTTTTCGATTCTAGTATCGGGATCGCATAGAGTACAGGAAGGTAAATAGCAACAGCGTACACATACACATAAGGCAGCTTCCATGTATTTACTACCACATGCTTTCATGTACAATATGTATGTCGCAGGCATCTGGTTTAATCTCCTGTTTGATTGAACCGCTAGCCCGTTCATTGGATGACGCTATTCAGTTGTATGACTAGGCCGAACGTTGATTGTACAAGCGTCACAAAACGTTCAACTAGTTAGCGGACTTAAAATCAGTCAGGTGGTGAATAAAACAAATATGGCGTCTAACAGCGAACAGCTGACACAAAAAGCACTTGTATTGTTATTTTTTGCAAATAAATTAGCTTTAAAGTGCGTTATTTATGTTAAAATAGTGTGACAACATGGATTTACCTATTTTTACACCGCCGGCGGATAGTTTCAAAGAAAAAAATGTCCTGAAACTGGATAATTATGAACAAAAATATCAAGGTACGTTTATTGTTATTATTTAGTTAATTTGTGAGATGAGAGCTTTGTAACATAGTCTTGTTGTTGACTCTTGTCTGGTCATGTTCATCCTAACCAGACATTACAAAGTTGCTATACTATATCCCATTTAACGACTTCGCTGAATAACGTTCAGTCAAGACGTTGGACGTTACAGTCAACCACTTGACGAGTTGTTCTTTAGTCATTCAACTGGGTAGCGTCATCCAATGAACGGGCTAGCGGTTCAATCAAACAGGAGATTAAACCAGATGCCTGCGACATGTACATGGGTTCATGAATCTGCGTTCAAAGTGTGAAAGCCTATTGAAAGCACTACCACTACCGTACTCTTCATCTTAAATGAATCGAAGCTTTATAAACCTTAGTATGCATATGAGAAAAGTTGAAATCGGATGGATTTGATTTCAACGCACATACTGATATTTTCACCGGCCAACATCACAATAGTGTTTTATTGGCAAAAGGATTTGCCGTGTGTCCTATATAGACAGGGAACGCAACACATGTCGTAGGTCATGGTTTATGGTGTGTTTTATGTTCCTGCAGGCCTGGTATCTTCTGTTGGGAAGCCGCCTCGTTGTTTTCCAGTATGTGTTATCACTTCAGTTTTGCAGGGGTTTCATATTTATTTTCGAGTAGGGTTGAAGTGCCTATACACTAATTTAGCGTTACGTTTCTCCGAAAATTATCAGCAATCGATGTGTTTGCATGTGGCACCAAGCTCTAAAACGGATGTACCAAATTGAATGCGTTTTTGTTTTGTTTGACAGGTATCTTTATCGAGAGATTTTATAGGTTTGAAATTGTAAGCCAAGTGGTTCTACTACACGTTACGGTCCACTGCACAGGTTTTGAACTCGTAGCAATCGCAAACATATCACATCACTACTACTATAGTCATCATTATCATCAGGCAATAATCATCTACTGCTGGACATAGGCCCCTTATAGTCATCATAATTATTGAAATGTAAAAGTTGGTTGGATTATTTCCTAAAATAATGGCGGTGTTATTGTTATTAATATTTTAGCATTAAGTCCACCCTTTGTACTTTTATTTGTAATATTTGTACAATAAAGAGTTTACTAGATAAATAAATATTTTACTTATTCACAAAATAGTATACTTTCTTTATTCCGGGTAAGGGTGCGGTGCAACAAAATTTGTTGCACCTGTGACAGGGAAACATAACCTGCACGGAGGTTCGCGCTGAAAGCATTGAACTTTATTGATTACACTTGTGACCTATTTTAGACCTAGACCTTTAGAGAAGGATTTATTATGACGTCATAATTTAACACACATAATCGTACACACATAAGCACTTGTACACACAAGATACTCTTGTTACTTACTCACATAAGACTTCGTGAAACGTAAATCGAACCTTATATTTAAAATAGGTTAGGAGTTATGTTCCGATGAAATACAACACACACATAAAAGATCACACATTCATACCTTAATAAGCAGATATTTTTCATATTTCTTTCATCCTGGTATTTGTTATTGCGATGCCGCCTCGTCTTCCTTTGCATTGACGAAAACCAGCATGTTAGGTATATCGGTTTAATTTAAAGTAAACTCCGCAAACTATTGTGAGTGACTCCATAAATCGGTCAAAAATATAAGTGATGTAAATATGTGACGTTATCGTCGTGAAATTTCTGAGCTCTGTCAAACTAAAAATTTCGATATTTTTTTTAAACGTTAAGAAAGACATAAAATCGTCAACCCATAATTATGTTATAGGTACTTATTATTTCCATGGTGCATTGATTATATATTTAAAAAAAGAATTCGAGAAAAAGTGATAATAAAACTCTTCAATTAGAATTTAGATTTAAATCACGTGGATAAATTTTACGTTGCATGAAATTAAGAATAGAATATTAGGTCCTTACATATGAAATTGGCGTTTTGTCGTACTGGCCACTTTGATCTCAAATATTACCTTTATGGTTAGGAATTCCAAATTCAAACTCATACAGCTATTTAAAATTGACTAAAAAAAAGTTGCTTGTAAGTGTTTGGTGGACTAGTGTCGTTCACTACAGCTTTCTTAAATCTGGCCAGACGATTACGGCAGATATCTATTGTCAGCAACTGCAAACCATGATGGAAAAGCTACATAGCTGCTAAACAACCGAGGCTGGTCAGTCGCTCTAGGCCACTGCTGCTTCAGGACAACGCTAGACCACACACTGCACAACAGACGGCTACCAAATTAGAGGAGCTTCAATTAGAATGTCTTAGACATCCACCGTACTCTCCGGACCTTGCTCCAACAGATTACCATTTTTTTCGCAATTTGGATAACTACTTGCAAGGAAAAAAATTCAACTCCGATGGGGCAGTCCAAACCGCCTTCAAAGATTTTATTGATTCCCGCCCGAATGGTTTTTTTAGTAACGGGATCAATGAACTACCTATGAGATGGCAAAAGTGCATACATAGCAATGGTACATACTTTGATTAATTTAATATATTTCATTTAAAAAAAAAACGACTTTATGTTCCTCCTATAGAAAACGCCAATTTCATATGTAAGGACCTAATATAATACCCACTAAATAGTCACAATTGTCAAAAAAATAGTCGTATCATACTTTGTTTTACAGTTTCGGAATAACGAATTTGACGCAAATGGGAATTAAAAACCGCACCATCGTGGAACCGCTTTAGGACTAGGAGCACATAAACTGTAAGGAAGCCTAGTTTTCTGTGCACTGTAGGGGCCGTGTTTAGCGGAACACTATGAACTTTTTACCATTCCTTATTTTTGTGTATCAAGAGCTATACTTGAACGGCAAGCGTGCGTTCAGGGTTGCATGTTATTGCATCAGTCACCACCTACTTATTGATTTTGAATCTGAAACTGACATCTGAACACCTGTCTCTTTCACTCTGTAACTACATCTTCCATGATGGGTATAGGAGGTTAATTTTACGTGTTACCCATTGAAAAAAGCTAACTCAGATATATCCCAGTGAGCGTAAAGACAAAAGTCTTCAACCAGTGCGTCCTGCCAGTGATGACGTATGGTACAGAGACGTGGACAGTTGGACACTGACGGTAGGACTGGTCCACCAATTTTAAGTCGCTCAGCGTGCTATGGATAGAGCTATGCTTGGGGTTTCTCTGATGGATCGTATCATAAATGAGGTTATCCGTCAGAGGACTAAGGTTACCGACATCGCTGTCAAAATATGCAAGCTAAAGTGGCAGTGGGCTGGTCATGTCTGCCGAAGAACCGATAACCGTTGGGGTAGACGAGTTCTCGAGTGTAGACCACGAACAGGCAAACGTAGCGTGGGACGCCCTCCTGCCCGCTAGACTGACGACCGCTTAGGCGGGTAGCCGGTAGTGGTTGGATGAGGAACGCCGAGGACCGAGTGTTGTGGCGCTCCTTGAGAGAGGCCTATGTCCAGCAGTGGATGATTATTGGCTGATGATGATCATAATAAATATATTATTGAGTAGGTCTTCGTACCGTTCGTACTTCGTACTTCGGATTGTTACTCAAAAAAGACACCTAACAAAATAGTACCAATAGTACGATGGTACTGCCACACCATCGTACTATTGGTCAGTATTAATATCATTATACTGTCTGATACTCCCTTATTAGGTACTATTTTGTTAGGTGTCTTTTTTGAGTAACAATCCGAGTGGTTAGAACTGAAATATTATTATTTAAATATTTAATCCAGTAATCTGATGTTCCATGAGGGTGAACGCAGGTAGTTTTATTTATTTATCCTAATATAGAATTTTACGTAATGTTGCATTTCACGATTTCAGTTTTGTTTGACACGACTGCCTAAATCATTCATTGACCACATAATGCCCGATTCCGACCACATCAATTTACAAGTTACAAGTTTTTTTTGTATGTTTGGTATTATGAAATTCTGTAAAACTATTTCAGTGATTGTTGAATTGTTTAATTTATTATTAGGTACTGATTAAGCATTCGTGAATTTATTTTATTTTTTATTTATTTTGTTCATGGAGAACCAATAGATGGTACCATAATGTCAAAATTCTACCAAAATAGGAAATGCTATTAATAGGTCTCCACCTATAGTAAAAAAATAAGTACTTAACTATTATTAAAAACTATAATTATCATATTACATAAAAACAGCTGCAAGAGCCTCGCCTAAATATTTTTAAATAAATAAAATTTTACGAGTCTGTTAAAATGATATTCCTGTTTTTGTTAATACTTTCTTATGCGAATTACATTTCTGGTTATCGTTAAATCTGGAAAGTCGTTGCATACGTCCCTCTAGTACCTACATTTCCATGTATGATATGGATATATTGTATTTAGCGTTTAGATAATACTCAAAAAAATGGAATACATACCCAAATATATTTACATTTGACAGTCACTGTTTCAAGTGAGAAAATGCCCAATAAAGGGGCGTAACGTGGGGGATGGGGGAAGGGGGTTATTCTGAGACTTGCAGCCCTACCATGAGTTGATAAAATACAGCACTAAAACAGTCGTTGTTCAAACATTTTGAAGTTTACTAATGTTAGGGGAGTTTAAAATGGAGGCTCGATCATAGGGATTTTTTTCAGTCTTTTAAAGTGAGTATCTATACATATAAATAATGCATATAAAATCGGCAATAGATTTGGAGTTCAATATAGGCAATACATAACATTATAGTTCCAAACATGACTAATTTTGGCAAGAACACTATTTCCAAGGAATTCATGGATAAAATGAACAAGAATTTTATCGTATAAATCGTACGGTTATGTGCAGAGAAACCTGACCCCATTCTCATATTAACAATGTTTCTGAGAGGGGTCAGGTATGTCTGCCCTTTACTGTACAACCCCAACGGCGGTTCAAAATGTTCCCACGTTTGTTCAATGAGTACCAGGAGAGCATAATCTAGACGGAGTAAAATTACTCTAATATCTCATGGTAGGGCTACAGACCTCTGAATATTTCAGAATTGCCCCCCGCCACGCCTACATTAAATAGTGGACTATGAATGGCTGGCGACGACCACGCCCACTGTTATGCAGAAAGAGACGAATATATTATGATTATGACACATAATTTTTCAGTAGTCACACAAGAGAAATATACAAGTTACCTTACTTCGGTTTATTAATTTATTAATACATTTTATTGCACTATTTACAAAGAGTAGATGTACAATCAGGGAAAATTTAATAGTAAAAGCATTCTCTATCAGTCAACCGTCAGGAGGTTCAAGAAGCAGAAAGCCAGGAAGTGCAAAAAAATATAAATTAACACTTATTCGGTTCTATTTTTTACATAAGTTGTTCAGTTATAAGACTAGGTTTTTTATTTAAAGAAATGATAAACAATAAACACTTTATTCTGTATAATAAAATTATGTTGTATGTAATGCGCAAGCGTGAATCTTCCGTGCAGCTCATGAGTTCCTAGTACCATAACCTAGCAATGGTACGAAAGAAGCCTTGAGTCACCGAGAGACCGGGAAAACGAGAAAAAACCTTGTTGTTTTATTTATTTGTGTTTAACCAAACATAAATAATAAAAATTTCTACCGCTAAATTATAGCCAGGGCTTCCGTTTAATAGTTCCTATATGCAAAACATTTAAATTTTACATATAACTATGAAGAAAAATATGACATGTATACAGGGTTATTGGTAAGTAGACCAGATCCTTTCAGGAGGTGACAGAGGAAGGCATTTCCAGTCGATTGAACCCAATAATGCATTATCCGAAACTTAACCATTTCTGAGATATTTAATATTTAAGGTTTTTTTTAATTTTATGTTAAAATTTTAGGCTTAAAACCGAAAATAAAAAAAACTAGTTACATTTTAATAATTTTTTTGATTGTTTTGAATAAGTAACACCTTAATAAACTAATTAAAATAGTAAAATGTGCATTATTCGACTTAAATTAGACATAATACCTCAAAATAGTTAAACATTTTGAAAAAATATTCAAAACGCAAAAACAAATAAATTAAATTAAAAAAGAATTTCATATGACATGATTTGTGCACTTCAGCTTAAAAACATGGTCAACTAATAAGCTTGCAAACAAGATAATTTAATATCAAATCGATTAAGGTATCATCAAGATATAGCCAAAATAACAATTGAGTTCAATCGACTGGAGATGCCTTCCTCTATCACCTCCTGAAAGGATCTGGTCTACTTAGCAATAACCCTGTATAATTATGACAATTAAGTGCATGATTGAGGGCAAGTTGTGTTTTCCGATATTACTACTATTTGTTTACTAAGTAATTTCGAATTTAATTAGTTTATGGACAATAATAAACTGAATGCTGAAAAATAAACGCTTATCCGTACACGGAATCAATATCTGATTACTTTCGGTTTCATGCGAGAGAGAGACAGCCTCTGTTTCTATGAGTGTAGTCTCCTACCGAGTCATGCGGTGCTGGTACAGAGGGAGCGAGCTCTGTGATGGCGGCCCGGGGGAGCAATGACCGGCGCTTCCCGTGCCTCTTTAGAAATATAAAAAAATATAATATAGGTATTTGAGAAAAAAAGTATAAAAATAAGTCTGTGCTCACCTTTGTGCCTTAAATTATTCTAAGCGAAAATGATAAAAATGTTCACTGGACGAAATGATATCTTAAGTTTTTTCAATGTTAAGCATCTTTTTTCTAATAGGTACTTGAAAAATAATAGTATCCTGGTTCATTAATTCATCATCATAATCATTTAACTCATTTTTTTCATTACAAATAGGTCTTATGGAAAAATTCCAATACGAAAGTCGTTAAAAAAAAACAGTATGCAGCTCTGGCGCATTTGCCTACAAATTATATTCCGGAAGTCCGGGATTTTTTAATTCGAAATGTTGTGGCGGCCTTTCAGGAATATAAATTATTTCTTAGCAATGGCTTGGCAGTAATCTTTCTGTAATATCTTGTTATCAACAAGTACATACAAGCTCAGAACATGTTGAGGGATGACATGCACGTTTGAACAGAAATATTACAAAGCATGCTTTATACATAAATGCTGTAGACACAATTTACAATGAAGCTATTAATGCGGACTATAATAATCTTGCAGTACCTACAGAAGCCATATTCCAAAACTAGCACCCAAAAAAAGAAAAAGGTAAAGGACGTAAATGCATAAATGACAATGACATTGTTTCGTATTTTCTCTCGAAAAAAGACGATGAAGAGACCTGCCTGAAAAAAATATGTCGATAATTCTATCTACATATAAAAGGTTTTTTCGGTATCGGTGGTGGATGGAGTTGTCATCATATATGCCGATCTTCTTGGATGCAATCTCAATGTTTGAACATTGCATCTGAGTTTCGTGAGGGTCTGGACTCAAACCTTACCTTTAAATGCAGTATGTGTGCAATGAAATTTAACGTTAGTTTACTTGAAAAAAAAAGGATACTTAAATGAGTGCGAATCACCAAATAGTTTCATGGGTTATACCGTGTGGAATGGAAATGATCATCCACATTTGAAGACCATTACCGTTTCTGTAGGTTTATCCAGCATTTCAACCGAGTGCATGATCAAGTTTGTGATTGGTGGGAAACAGCAGCAGCAAATAGCATGTCTGAGGCTGTCAAGGCAGAAGCGGAATATATACAATATCTGTAGGTAACGTAAATAAAGATGGACGGATGGCTGATGGAGCAAACGCTCATATAGAAAAGGATATTATGCATTAATTGGAGCAGCTGCAAAGATTGGGCTACAATTTGGAAAAGTATTATTTGTAGGCATTAAAAACAAATATTGCACAATCTCTGCACGAGCTGAAACGAATACCGAGACGCCAGAGCATCAATGATTTAAGAATTATTCAGGATCAATCATGGAATCGTCCATTCTAGTTGAAGGATTCAAACGTCCATTGCCGGATCATGGGGTAATTTATAATAAATTGGTGCTTTACGTGCGTCCTTGAGCCAACTGGTTTGTTACGGACCGACGGGAAGCGCCATGATGGCCTTACACTTATTCCGTGGAAGAGGGGCCAATGTCTGGTTTGGGACGCTACATGCGTATAAGCACCTAGCAGCCAATCATCTCGGCAATACAATTCGTGCTGGAGGAGCTGCTGCCGAGACAGCAAAACATTTAAATAACGATAATTTAAAAGCCTCTCCTACATTTTTGTGGCTGACGGCGATTCCAGCCCATAATAGAGTCTTGATCATACGGTGACTTGATTGTAGAATAATTGAAAGCAAAAACCATATTTTAAGAAATTTCTCCAACGCAATGGTAAAGTTGTCTCAGGACACCAAATTTCCACCAGTTCACAGAGCTTAAAGGAGAGTCACAATATAAAAATAAAATTTAAAAAACCTGCATTTTATTTATAAAGTCACGATCTTATTGACTTGTCCTCGTAGTACCAGGAAAACATAAACAATACGGACTAATATTACTGTAAAATGCCATGGTAGAGATACAGAACTCTGAATATTTCAGTGTTGATACCCGTCACGCCTATATCAGGTCAATGTCCAGCAGTGGATTCTGATTGGCTAACAACCATGACGCCCACCGTCATGCATAAAAGGGCGTGGCGGTTTGAAAATGAAAGACGAAGCACAAATAAAAATAACTGACATAGTAGTCATATTAATAATAATATCTGACCTAGTCGGAAACTGACTAACATGGATTCTGACCTCCTAGAGACCGTCAGGGATCGTTTGGTAGAAATAACTCTTTTACAGTATCTCTGCAATGTAAAGAATGTAGTCGTTTCACTTGCATCTCTCCTCACTCGTAGAGAGACTGCATTTCACTGGACGTCCCCCTCATCCCCAGTTACGCTACAACTCTTCTTATTTTATGGACTCCTAGTACTCAAATCATACTTACGGGGTTTTCACTGAACAGAACGCATGCGTTAACTTCGCAACGAAGCGCCCCCATACAAACGAGCCGTACTTCCGTTATTGCGTGGAACTATGCAGGAGCATTAAAGCAAATCTCAAAATTTGTTGCTTTTATTTACGCAAACGGAGAAGTTTTAATTTTCCCGCTGCCATGTGCGTGCTTAATTATGTAAACGTTTTCTGTAAAAAAATACATAGTGAACGCTAGAGGCGCTAAATTATAATTATGTAAGAAACCGCTCAAGCTTTTAAATCATGATGCTAATAATCTAATATAAAGTACAGGTGATAGAGGAGGTCATGGGAAGTATTTAGTTCTGTGAGACTGAGACCTATATGTACAAAAACCAAAAGTAATTAGGTATGCTATAATTATTTTCTTCTTTTCAATAATAATTACCCACAATTTCATGTTAAATGAGTCATAACTTTCTTGTTTTTAATTTATTAGGTACAGACAAACTTTATTACTTTTAGGGCTGATTTTTCAATAGGCAGATGAATGTTATCTGAGGATTGTGGCTGTCATTATCTAACTAATACAAACATTCAGATGAGACAGTATCAGAATTATTCCTCATAACTTTTATCTGACTATTGAAAAATCAGCCCTTAATCAACGAAAACAATGTTAATCACCCAAAAAACCATTCGGTTTCAATTTGTATTATTTTTTATGTAAAAACAATTGACATGTTCATTTATTTAATTAGTCTTATAATCATTTTGATCAGACTATTGAACAAGGCAAGGCAGTAACTTGGACTCAGAAAGCTGCAAGGCGCAAGCAACTCGTCGCGATATTTACTTGTATCATAATAAATGGTTGGTTTGATTCCATACATTTTGTATAGCTGTCCAAACGGGCCTAGTTTATTGACATTAATTTTGTCTTTTTTTTAGCTAAGTAGGTACCTAAATAAAACACCCATAAAAAGTTCTGCTCTCTCCAAGCAAAAGTAGCTTGTTGCTAGCAACAACTCTGTTTATTGTATGCAGTCCTGGTACTGGAATCGTCTCTCCGGGGTTTTCAGGTTGGAATATTGACTGTAGAGCGCATGCGTTAATTTGGTAACAAAAGTGTCCTTTCACAGTAACTACTACTACTTGATACCTAGGCGCGAATTTTTAAACGCAGTTCTTTTAAAGGTAATTGATCTGATAAATAAATAAAAACAATACACAATTTAAACAAAATAAAAAAGATGCAAATGATATCGTATGTGATAACAAATAAATAATTAAAAACATACATAAAAATCTTATAAACACACACACCACACTCACGCCTTGTACTAATGTACTCCCTTGCGGGGTAGGCAGAGGTGCATTGCTGCACCCACTTTTCGCCAAAGTGTTATGTTAGTCCCAATGTAATAGGGGGCGGGCCTATTGCCATTTTACGGGCACATCCAAGACCGCCGGGAATCGAACCCGGGACCTTCGGCTCAGTAGTCAAGGTCACTAACCACTACGCCATTCGGTCGTCACAAAACTAAAGTCATGTCTCTTTCCTCTTTAATTTCTTGTGATCAGGCTAAGCTGGATTCCGCATCATAGACTTCTCTATCACACCCGGTGATATCGAATTTCTATGTCTTTCTTCTGAGATGACACCGTTTTATCATCCGGGCGGTGTAGATTAGATTGGGCTTGACCAGCATGGACAGTGGCTGCTGCGGCACCCGCAGGTCCAGCAGGCCGGCGGGCGGCAGCGAAGGTTCAAAAAGGCCCAATCATTATATATATAGCCAAATTATTGGATCGTTGTTATCACCACTATTTATGCCGTCGTTATCACAACCTTTTAACCATCGATTTACTCCACGAAAATGATCTCATAGGGAATAACCAACCATGTCTCGCATTCATAAATATGAATTTCGAATACAGGATAAAATACGATACAACTCTGTTAATTGTATGTTCTCCTGGTACTGAAATCTCGTTTACGGGGTTTTCAGGTTGGAAAATGGGACGGTAAAGCGCATGCGTTCACTTCGGAACAGAAGCGCCCTCTCACAACAACACATAGGCAAGCAAAGCAACTCTTGCAAACGGCGGTTATTTTAAATTAAAATTCCATTGATGAGCATGAGCGTGAGTTAGTCAAGAATGTCAACATCAATTCAATTTGTGATAATTATAAATCACGTGACTTTTTAGACCTGCAATTTTCATTTGCCCTACAAATCCCTATGGGAACACGGTCCCATTATTTAACTCTTTTAACTTTGACTTTAACTTGATTTTGCAACGGAACGATAAATTTTATCTGGGGAATAATTGTGATGGTGTCACGTGCGAATATTTGCTTTGTGATAGCAAGTTTTATTTTTCCTAATACACTCACGGGCAATGAAAAAGTTCCACTGAGAAAAGCACCAAATTACTCCTAAAAGGAAAAGGCTAGCTTAATGACGCCTTCTGAAACATTGAAGTACATTTAACAGAGCATCAGGATATTACCAACTAAAAACGGTAATATTTTGTTCTAATTTTAAATAAAATAATTGAAAAAATTGAGGTTGTTTGGTGTCGGCATTTTGTGAGTGGAACTATTTCATTACCCGGGAGTGTGTATAATATTGTATAGGTACGCTGGTTGCATTGCGTACCAGGATAACATGAACCATGCCGGGGAAAACTGAAATAATGTATGGCGATCTTGCTGCATCACTCTATCATTGATTATTTATTACGCTTTTAATCTATTCTATGACGTCACGATACTACTTCTCTTCTGCAGTGCAAGAGAGATGCAGTAATCAATCATATACGCATGCGTGAGCTAATCAACAGGCTCCGTACAATTCATGTGTTCCCAGTATTAATAGGTAACTGAGCCATCCCGCATGCCAGGACATCGACAACACAAATAACGACAATTGTGCAAAACACCTCAGTAATTTTTACTTTTTCAGTTTTCTGGTCGAGAAAAATGGTTTACTTTACAAGTTCGCGAAAAATTGTTTACTTTCCTCACATGACACGTAACTTAGCCGTAGCGTAGGTACTTGCCGTTTAAATTATACGAATTAAAAAAAAAGTCGTAGAAGAATAGTTTAAGTATTTATAACGATGAGCCTAGTCACATCCTTTTGGTATATCACTTTTGCAATATCCTGTACACTGTGTTTACATTCGAACATTCACTGATTTAAACCCTTAATAAGGCGCGAGCCAGTAGGCTAGTTAGAGAAGAAGTTGAAATTGATTTAGGGTAAATTGATACTCTAGAATATGAAAAATTAAAAAGAGGGGGTTTTCATGGGGGGAATACCTTTTTACTCTTTTAGTTTTCTGGTCGAGTAAAATTATTTACTTTCCGAGTTCGCGAAAAATGGTTTACTTTCGTCACATGACACAGTAACTTTTAGCCGTAGGTACTCGCCTATAACATTACGAATAAAAAAATGTAGATGAATTGTTTATTTATAAATATGAGCTGAGTCACATCCTTTTGGCATACCACTTTTGCAATATCCTATACCCTGTACTTATTTACATTCGAACATTCTTCCGAATCAGTGATTTAACGAATGGTGTTGTTGTGACTTACAGATAATAATTTACCTTGATTTAAATACTTGTTTTTCTCTCTCATATTTATTGGCTTTCTGCTAATCCCATAGCTTTAAACAAACATAGAGAGATGTGTTGCTATGGAACGTACTGGGAACACATGGAAGTACAAGAGAGCGGTGGATGGATGCTGTAGCCACGCCCACACCTGCAACTCAAGGGGGGTAGGAGGGGCAGCGCGTAGGGAGCCTATGAATTGCCTAGGATCCCTGTATTGTATACAGATAACTACCAATCTACATCACACGAAATTACGTGTTCGAGCAACTAGGACCCCATACTTTTAAGGATATTTTTTTTACTTTAGAAAAGTCTCGATATTAACTTGACTGAACAAAGTTAAAATATATGTAATTCATTCATAGTAATATACAATATTGATATTATTATCTTACCATTTCTTTAAACATTTCTACACTCCAAGTAACCGTCTCATAATGACGAGTAAATGCACTTGCGGTAGAGTGCGTTATTTTTATTATTGTTTTAATAGTTTCTATGTTACTAATTATGTAGAATAGGGATGGTGGAAATCTTTAATGGTGTTAATATTTCTGAATTACAACGTTTATTATTCATTCTGAAGCTTTCAAATGTAGACGTCATGCACTTGCAAGGAGGTGGGGAAAGCTTTGAAGCAAAGGTATTGAACGGAATTCTACACGTTGTACCAGGAAATAATAGCTTCAAACAGCTATAACGGGTTATTACACACACGGGCAAAGAAACAGTTCCACGTACAAAATGCAGAGACCCCATATGGCCCCATTTTTTTAAAACATTTATCAAGAAATTTGAACAAAACATTTACTATTATAGATGGTAAAATTCTCTTGCACCGTTAAATGTACTTGAGTATTACAGACGGCGTTATTACGTTCGTTTTTTTTCTTTTACGTTTATGAGTAATTTGGTGATTTTCATAATGGAACTTTTTCATTGCCCGTGAGTGTATAAGACATACCTACTATTGTATTGATATGATGTACACTTCCTATCACTTAGCAATGTGAGTCACCACACCTTCATAGAAAAATACAAAACTACCTACTAATAACTCGTCACCGTTTTTTTTTGCCCGGGGAACCATATACCGCTTCTAGCCCTACGCTACCTTTTTTACCTTTTAAACCGTCCCTTAACTTTCATAAATATTTCAAGACCAAAATTTGCCAAATCGGTTCAGCCGCTCTCGAGTTTTAAGCAGAATAACGAACATCAATTAGTTTTTATTTGTAACCTGTTTTGTGTGATTTAAATAAATAGTAAGAGTAATTATTATAAGCGTCTGGGTACTCATATAAACATTATAAAGCTTTCGTAATTATTATTTACCATACTTTTATTTTCTCATACATTGTTAACCTCCAAATTCTACAAGTTGCTTTAGCCGCTTTAGCACCAGGAGCACATAAACAGTATGGAGCCTCGCCAGTCCTGCGTCACTCACTACACCCCCAAACTATGACGACTTCACCCACAAAGGATGACGACTATACCCCAACCCCAAACTACATCCACAAAGGACATAGATACTAACCAATCAATTGGAGTTGCACTAAATGATAGAGTGAGATGGAAATATAGTATTCTTATTTGAGAGAGTTTTAGTATTTGAGACCTATCTTTATTCATGCCTCGTATGTCAAAGTGAGATGGAGATATTATTGTGAACGAGACTTATAAAATTGTGTAACAGGGATGGGGCAAGGGGTTTATTTTAGAGACGAAAAGTGCCCTACCATGAATTTCGAATCTAAAATTTAAACGCTTTCAAAATACACTAATAATTTAGAGCCAAAAGGATATTAGTCCTGAACTGAACCATGTTCTTCTTTTGAAAAATATGTAAATAACGATTAATACAATAAAATATACAGTTAAGAATGAATGAGCTATTTAATACCTATTTTAAATTCGCTATCCGCGCGGTGAGGCGGTGAAGTGTGAGAACCCTTAGTTTTCAAATCGCTTCAGTTTGCACCTTTTCGAGAGCTTTCCATTTAGGTTACTTTGGTTCTCTCATGTCAAAAAACACCTCATTTCTGAAGCAATCTTACATAACAGAGGAACCTCGAATATAACTTTTTCCATAGCCTGATGATCTACTTTAAATTGGTCGACCAACCTTCAGTGTCAGGTGTCCATATTTCTGACTCACACGACTTCACTTATTCAATCATGGTCTTTAGACTAGGCAAAGGCCGAGGGCAACATGCCTCGAAGCTTCCTGTATGCAGCCCAACCCGGATGGATGCGTCTTAACTGCCTTCATGTCGATGGTGCTTCTGCCTTGTAGAATATTTTGCCAGACATTTCCTGCAATACTTTCTATGTTACATTCTCAAGAAATTGGTATCACTGCCTCCTGTTTAATGTTAACATTAGGCATAATTTGATACGTCCTGCCAGGTTCATACCAATCCTTATTATAGATATAGATAGTTTAGGAAGCAGCTTTAAGGCTTTAATCATGCCACTGAGTTCCTGCAGAGATTCCTCGCAGGCATACCACCATCCATCCAATGATATAAAACCCACGGTTTTGCAATTCAAAAAAGAACTTTCCCGCGTGTTGAGGATAAAAATGTCCGCACCTTCTTCCTTGGTTCACCAGGACTTCATAAACTAGGCAGAGTGTTAATATTTTAAAATCTCATGGTAGTGCTACACAGTCCTGAGAATTAGCACCCGCCACGCCCCTTCTTAAGTGAAAATTCCCAGCATGTTCATTGGTCAACTGAAATGCGCATGCGTGTCATGCGCGTGTTGCTATGTGGGCTCCATACAATTCATGTGTTCCCAGTACTTCAACTGAGGAATAGACGATGTTTCTGATGTGTGTTATGTACGTTTGGACTGCACTGCCATAGGCAAATAAAGAAAGAAAGAAAGTAAGAAAAAAAAACTTTTGTTCTTTGATTCAGACAGCAATATACAGTACAGCAAACATATAGTACCAAATACAATATTTAGGGTTTAAGTATAAAATAGTCATCATCATCATAATCATCAGCCAATAATATCCTGCTGGACATAGGCCCCTCTCAAGGGACGCTACAACAATCAATCCTCGGCCTTCCTCATTCAGCCACTACCGGCTACCCGCCAAAGGTCGTCGGTCCAGCGGGCAGTGGTCTCCACTCGAGAACTCGTCTAACCCTACGGTCATCGGTTCTTCGGCAGATATGTCCATTCCACTCCACTTCAGCTTGCACATTTAGACAGCTATGTTGGTAACCTTAGTCCTCTGACGGATATCCTCATTTCTGATACGGTCCATCAGAGAAACCGCAAGCATAGCTATCTTCATAGCACGCTGAGCGACTTTAAATCGGTGGACCAGTTCTACCACCACGTCTCTGCAGCATACATCATGACTGGCAAGACGCGCTGGTTGCAGACTTTTGTCTTCAGGCTCTTAGGGATGGCCGAGGAGAATATGAGATGGAGTTTCTCGATTGCAGCCCAGTTGGATGCGCCTTGCAGCTTCCTTGTCGAAGTTGGTTCTGCCCAGCCGAATAGTCTGCCCGAGGTAGACATATTCTTGCACAACTTCGATAGTTGCCTTGTACATGACTTTCGTCTTCTCTAAGTTCATAATGAGGCTTACAAGTTGTTAAGCAGAATTTAGGCCACTTAACATCCAGCTGAGTTCCTGCAGAGATTCTGCCGTAATTACGACGTCGTCCGCGAAGCGGATGTGTGATAAAATAGTAAATTTACTAAATTTACCGAAATAAAACTGTAATAGGACGTGGTGTATTCCTTACTTCTAAGGAATTCATTGGTACATGCCAAGGTTTCAGCCCACGGCCTCACGAATGAGAGCCTACATAGTATACAACAATAACGTTAATAATAATTAAATTTCTGGACTTGTATCGACTATGGCGTATTGATGGCTTAAATTGCATATCATTTTAATTATAAAATTTTAAAGGTACATTATAGGGTAGCTAGTTTTCCAATATATATTATGTTTTACTAGCTGTTCCCCCGAGCTTCGCTTCGCCTTAAAAAGTTTTCCCGTGGGAATTCCGGAATAAAAAGTAGCCTATGTTCTTTCTCAGGGTCTAGACTAGACCATGTGTATACCAAATTTCATTCAAATCCGTCCGTTACGATTAGATGACCAAGAAACAATTAACCGTTGTTTTCACTTGTCCGTATTCTGGTTAAATGCCTAATCCAGATATATTTTAACCGTGTAGGTATCTATATTTCATCCAGCAGTGATTTAGTTTCAGATATTTTATATTTGTGATGTACTTTTTTACAATTTGCCCTGAAAATCAAGAATACTGTATTTTATCTGCTGTATTTCTTCATTCTAACCGCATGTCATGTGGACCTGCCATCCAAACGATCATAACCAGTGGTGGGGGTAGCTGTTGGGGTGAGGCAGTTATTGACCGGAAAGCATATTGGGATACCAGGATAGCAGCGATTCAAAGAGTTGTTACGGGCGATAATATATTTGTCTCTTTCTATTTCAGCACGTGACGAGTCAGCGCATGCGTGTGCCGGCTATGTCCCCCCCAACCCCGTACCCTGGCCCGCAGTCCATTGATTCTGTGGCGCTCTGCAACGACGGACTACCCCCACGTCGCGGCCCGACCCGGCCGACCCGGGTGTAGTTATTTGTATGATCGTGTTGGTTATTTCAAAACTAATAATATTCCTATCTAACTAACCTACCTATTGTTCAGATTTAGAGTTCTTTTTTATTTAATGATGCAACTATTTTTCCGGATAACATCGCTTTTCCTACATTTTAAAGTATGTCGACAATTACTTCATAATGTGAGAAAAACAATCTTAGCCGGCAAAAATCCGAGAAAGCCGGTCATGCAAGAAAGCTACTGCGCTCACCACCATTCTTGCAACAGTAACTCTTGCATGACAGTACCTCGTAACTTCTTATTTCGTCAAGCAAATTGTTTAATTATATTCGTAGGATATAGTTTTATAGGTGTTATTGAGCCTATACCTACGAATTTCGCTTTTGTTTCTGATTTCGGATAATTTATCCAATCAACCCACATACTAAATTAAAGTAAGGAAGTCATAGTCAACTAATAAATCTGGATGTCCTAGTCTTTGTGTTTGGACGAGAAATTGTCATATAATATGGCAGCGTTCCCACTACGCCGGACCGGCAGATCTGCCGAAAACCGGACACCGGACAGAGTGTTCACATTACATCGGATCCCGGAAGAAATTCAGACAGTCCTTAGTTGAATTTGGACCTGCGCGCACAATGGACGACGAAATTGTTGTGTTGTGGTGGTATCTTAATAGAAGGCAAAATAAAAGAAAACATTGGGTACACCCTATTTTACGGGAAAGATTTTCCATTCTTTTCATTTTACATCCAGGGGCGAGGGGAGCACGAGCGGGGCGAGCGGGGGACAGATACCGGCACAAACTCGTTCACATTACTCCGGGCCCGGTCGTTCTACCGGCAATTCGTAGTGACAAAACGTTCGGTAGAAATGCCGGGCTCGGCAAAAATGCCGGACCCGGGATAATGTGAATAGCTTCATATAAATTGTATAGCCACTAGCTCTTCCGGCAGATTTACCGGCGCGGCAGATCTGCCGGTCCGGCGTAGTGGGAACGCTGCCTATGGCATTTGTTGTGGTAATCATAAGGTGTAAGTTAGAGTTGTAGTAGGTGTAGGTACGTAATACAGTGAGAAATATTGTGACTTCGTGTTTTCCGGATAACATTTAGAAGTTCACATTTTAAAACTTCATAATGTAAGAACAAGCGACGTCTCAATATTCCCTGCTATTTATCAAAGTATCTGCCGTTTTCGGTGAACGGCGTTTTTGGAACCTATTATCGGGGCTGTCAATATTTATAAAATACTCCCAGTATCCTCCCTCGCACTATCTAACCGGGAATAATTGTTATAAATATTGGTCCCCGCCACGATAATGGTTCCGAACACTCGTCCGAGGACAACGAATGATACATGATTTTGTTTTGAAATTTATGTGAAGATAGTTCAGCCACTAGAGCATCGAGCAGGGTTAGTTATAGTTATCTTGTAAAATGCGGCAAGATCTTTATAGAGGTTTTGCTATTCACTGGGATTTCGTTATACATTTATCGATAGATCAACTTACCTTATTCTATCATTGATTGGTTCATAGGTATAAAATATATTAATCAATTAGATATAACATAGAAACTTAAAACTTGTCAATTCGCAGTAGGCTATTTCAGTCAGGTAAGCTCAGATTTAAATATGCAATTCGAGTCAAGCATAGCAAATGCGCGCGCTTAATTATTTATCTGTCGCAAAGGGCAGTCACTTAGCTCAGCAAAATAGTACTAGCCTTGTATTCACTAGGCAATTCACTGAATTGCAACTTCGGGCTTTATTTTTTATTTCATTATTTCCTAGTGGATACAAAGTCAAAAATATAAATTAACAGGTGGTAAATAAAACGCACAGCACCTTAAACTCACACCTTTTATTATAGTTTTGTTTTACTAACAACAATAAAAATTACTGACTTTCGAAAATGGACACGGTTTATTTATTCTGTTTCAAACTTATCAATAAGAGTATAACACAGTCATTAAAACATAAACTATTTTGCAGTCATTTATAAAATACCTCTTTTACATAATATTTTTTAATCTTATGCAGCTATGACTGTGATACTCTTGCTACGTTGGAATGGCACAAAGGAAAGGTTCCGGCTTCAACACATTATAACCAATTTATGTACATACTTACTGTGTATGGCAAATAGCAATACTTTCAATGTGCATTGCTTATGTAATTGCTAATTGTGAGTTATAGGCCAGATCCAATTCTTTGTCATCGCAAGCAGGGTAAGATATCTTCGATTTATTTATTTTTGGCTTTAACGAGGTTCAAAATATCTACATGTTTGAAACTATACTAGGTATATTCAAAAACAATGATAAAATAATAATATCAACAACATAACGTTTAAGTAAAGTAAGTATAATGTCTCCATTGATAAAATATACAAAATTTATATAGGTATTACATTCCAAAATTCGCAATGGAGCGGCAGAGATGCGACACTTGCCAACATAAAGTATAGTACAGTGCTCCAAAATTGATAATGCGCATAGAAATCTTTGACAGATCGGTTGTTTTCGATTATGTGACACATGATATTGAGTCCTATTTCTTTCGAACAAGGTGCAAAATGCAAGTGTTTTTTTAAGGCTCTTACCATTTAATGATAGGGTGTGAAGATCTGCATGTGCATTATTAATTTTGGACAAGTGTACAAATATAATCCTGACCGAAAATTCTTTAAAAAAATATACTTTTGATTTGAGTATATCGATAACTCACATACATTTCATGGGGCCTTTTCCGTACGGAATACTGAAGCTAAATGTAGTGCTATTATTATTTTCAATGCACAAGCACAAATATATTAAGTACTTATATGCAAAGGGCGGGCAATGGTAAAAGCAGTTTCTACCGGTCAACCCAGAGGAAGTTATAGTTATAGCAAGTGTCACTGCCGCTCGATTGCGAACTATTCCTTCCATTTAAGCTAAACCCTGTCCACAATTTACCACTAAGCTCTTAAGGTCATTCGACACCATTTATCTATCACTTTTACTACGTATACTATCAAAATATATGCGAACAAGTATAAAGTAAATCTGACTTAAAATAAAGTGTAACTGAGGTAAAAATATACTTTGTACATTAAAAATTGTATAATATTTCCAAACAATTTTCTCTAGTAAATTTATCATGTGGTTCCTAAAGATTCTTAGTTGCAGTAACATTTCTTTTCATAAAATAAAATTGCCAAATTTAACAACATAAAAAACTCTTCGGCGAAAACCGATGGCTGTGTCAGATTATTTACTTGACTGATCACTCCATAATAATGAGGTGTCGCCGGATCAGACACAGTGTTTAATAATGTGTAACTGCGACTTAACTTATCAAAACTAAATTATGGTAAGATGTGGTATCCTTACCTATTTAATAAACAGATAAAGCATGTGTATATTTTAGCGTTTTTTTACATTTAATTTAAACAATTTAGATATAAGAATTTTCGTAGATTAAAATACTACTGTACTGGTCTTTTGTTTTATGGTTGAGCCTAATATGGTTTTTATTCTGCACCAATATGCACCTTTTTTTTCCTATTCGTACAAATTTATAGCCAAAAGGCTGTGTATTGCACGATCTGTTTAAGAAGATTATCTACCTATTCTAAAAAAATATTTTTTATGTATCTCTTAATACCAACTAATAATTTAATAACCGTCAATAATAGAAAATAATTGCCTATGCCGTTCAATTACATGCCTCACTATTTGCACTGTAAAAAGGAATAATGAGACAGACATAAAAACACTTTGATTACATTAAAGTAAACAGTACAATAAAAAACGAAATTAACTAACCTAATAAAAATATAAACTTCATGGCGATAAATTTCTAAAACGCAACTGTAAAGCTAATATAATAAAAACATATATAGGTACATAGAATAAAAAGTGTACAATTCATATAAATAAACAAAACATCTACTCATGAAAAGAACATGGTTCCTACGGCAATGGCCAGGGTAGTCCTGAAAAGTTGATAGGTCCGCCTAGCCCAGCGTCTGCCTCGAGCAGGCTCATGATTACCGCCATCGTGGCCTCCCCATTGCCGTCGAGGCCGAGCGGGGGCAGCGGGGGCGAGACGGGGGGCACGGGGGACTCGCCTGACCCCCCGGGAGGCGGTGAAGAAGCCCCCGCGGCGCTCAGCGGCACGTTGTTGCGCACCTCGGTGTAAGAGTCGCAGAGTATGCTATCCATGACGGATGTCTGTGAACGTGACATAATGTAATGTTAGATTTGGTTTAGTTTTGTAACGGTTATTACTGATTTCGGTGCTCCTACCCGGAGTTTTTTTTATTTCGTCTTGTCTAAGACTTGTTAGAGGTAGCTATGCTATGGTGCGAGACCATTAAATAATTCCGGGTAGTAACAAACCTAGCCTCATCCAGAGTTACCCATAGGTTGTGTTGTGTATCTGGATTCAGAACAATATTTAAAAAATTATTATAAGTACGTTATTCAGGTTTAACATGTGACCTGTGAGCGCGATATCGCACGAGACATAATAAATTTTTATTGTGTCTGAATTCAGCCGGTTAGTGGTCTAAGTCTGGATTCGGAAATTAAAAACCTTAATACGAAAGAGTATTACGCGTCCGGATAAAGAAACAATAAGTATGAAAATGGCGGACGGACTTAAGCTGATCCAATGAATGCTCTGTACTCCTTTCTACTCCCACTTTTATGTTACAGCCTCAATTATCTTATTGTTTCTTTAACCGCACTAGTTGTACACTAGAAGTAATGTAACTTAAACAGACACTTTAAAGTCTTTGGAGTTGCAAAATTCTTGTTTTGTTGGTCAAAACCGCGCGGCTATTGGTGCGTGTGATGCCGCTCAACCGCTATTAGTCTATTCGGCAAGGACACGCACCAAATGCTCTCTTAATGTCACAGCACACATAACTCTAAGGAAACCCAATTTACTTGCGTTGGTTAAGCAACATAAACCGCACCCCATTTACGCAATCTATAATTTGTTGGGTGATCATGGACACACAGTGGTAAGGCTGCCACCTTACCACTGTGATTTGAATCCGATAGAACTAATTTGGGCTATGGCAAAAAAAAGTGTCTGCACACAATGTTGGTACCCGTGACGCCAAAGTATTGACGGAAGAAGCTTTTAGTAACATAACTACTGAAAACTGGAAGAATTGCTGCCAGCATGTCAAAAAAAAATGAAAAAGATTATTTTGAACGAAGAAGAACCCTATACAAGGATATCGACGACCTTATCATCCGAGTAGAGAGTGATACCAGCAGCAGCGGTCGATTTTTTCGATATAGAGTAGGTAGGTAGGTAAGTTACTAGAATTCTGGCAGCATGTACCTTTCATATTTTTAAGGACTATTAGAAAAGACCAATCTCCGGAACTATTTTACTTCCAAAATCAAGAAGATCAAAATTTTTGAGCTACATTCCCTAACTTTGAAATTGAATTGAGAATGTATTTGGATTCGATGGAATCAAATGACAAAGCGGAGCGTGGCCGGAGAGACGTAAACGCGGCGACGTTACGATTCCTAATAGTGTTCGTTGCAATAGGGAGTTTTTATTTTTTTGTACAAAGTTTGTTTTTACTCTTACCTTGTCTATTACCGAATATAAGAATGGCTACAATAAACTCGTGTATAGTTTCCTAAAATATCACAACGGCTTGAGTTGATACGCGGTCACGATCCCTTTCCGAGTTAGGTGTCATAGTTATATTATGTGTGCTGTAACCTTTATCATCCGTTCATGAAAATAACTGCCATTGTGGTCCAAGATACATGATTTCTAGTGTAGTAATGAATAGTTTCCAGACCAAGGGACTGCGGAGTGGCAATCACATTGTATGTCCTGCATCGGGGCCTGAAATGAAAGTTCTGAGAAAGAATTATAAATCTACAAAATAAATGTGAAAGCCAGCTGTAGAAAAATAGATCTTATCGGGTTGAATCCTGTAGATTCAACAGTGGCATCACCGTATGTTGGTGAACGGTGCCGCTGTAAGCCTGGTTATTGTACAATCATGTTTCTTTGCTCCCATGTTAGACCAATTGTGAATATCACTGTCATTAAGAGCTCTCTACGACCCTGTGTCAGGTATAACTGTGATGAAGCGTTTTAATATGGTCAGATGACAGGTTGCCGGTAATGAATGCATAAGGAAGGCCGAGGACAGAGTGCTGTGGCGTTCATTAGGAAAGGTATATATGTCAGGCTGATATAATTAAAGATATAGTTAGGCACTACAGTGAAGGAAAACATCGAGAGGTAACACAACTAGACTCTACCGAATCAAAAACGGCTAAACGGCTTGCGTCCTAGCACGTCACGTAAAGCATGTGACTCAACACCAACTCCGACTACCTCTTAAGAGGATTAAAGCCCTGAGTATTTATGTTATTTTATTAATAGTTTAGTGTGCCACTGCTGGGCAAAGGCCTCCTTATATTTTTGTCCAACAATTTAGGACCTAATTAACACACTGGACATTCAAGTAAATAGACCTAAAAGTCTGGAGAGGTATACAGGGTGTCCCAAAAGTCAACGATATGCCTTGGAGGGCTGATAGACTAGCACACGAGTGGCCAGAAAATCATAATATGACCTCAGTAAAAACTCGATAGTTTTCAAGATCAATATCTCACTTTTATAAATTTGCTGAAAACCTTGACACCTTGGATCAGTTTTTTGCGTGCGTATAAATAAACGTACCGGATGCGAAAACACGACGTCGTGGAGGAGATCGGGCGGCAGCTCCGGCGACAGGCCCGAAGGCGAGCGGCGCAGCGCCTCCTCCGCGATCGCGCTGCCGATCTTGTGCGACTCCACTTGAGAGTCGATCAGCCGCTGCATCGCCATGTCCGGCTCTGGGGGAATTGGAATATATACATATTTGTATGTATGTATGTATGTATTTATACATAACTAGCTGTTCCCGCGAGAATTAAAAAGTTTTCCCGTGGGAATTCTGGGATAAAATGTAGCCTATGTTCTTTCTCAGGGTCTAGACCATATGTATACCAAATTTCATTCAAATCCGTTCAGTAGTTTTGGCGTGAAAGACTAACAGGCAGACACAGTTACTTTCGCATTTATAATATGAGTTAGGATAATAATAACATAAAAATATCACTAGTACTTTCTCTCTAAGTCTTTCATTCACCCAAAGGTGGCCTGAGAAAGAAGGCCGCCTATTGTGCTTACTCTTTCTTTGTTATGTAGTGTATGTTGTGTGTTTTTCAATAAAGTTATATTGTATTAGACGACCGAATGGCGTAGTGGTTAATGACCCTGACTATTGAGCCGAAGGTCCCGGGTTTGATTCCCGGCTAGGGCAGATATTTGTTTAAACACAGATATTTGTTCTCAGGTCTTGGATGTGCCCGTAAAATGGCAATAGGCCCGCCCCCTATTACATTGGGACCAACATAACACTCTGGCGAAAAGTGGGTGCAGCAATGTACCTCTGCCTACCCCGCAAGGGAGTAAATTAGTACAAGGCGTGAGTGTGTGTGTGTGTGTGTTATATTGTATGTATTGTTTGTGTTGGCTAGCAACATTGATTATCTAGTATATTTTTATATCCTTGTCTATGGACAATATCCTATTCCATCGACACTGTGACTACGAAAATACACGGATCAAACGATAATTCACGATTTTATTTATTTCCACTAGCTACGAATACCCCTAGGGCGTACAATCACCAAAATACAGTCCGCTACGCTGCAATTTGGATGGTGGACTTTTCGTTTGAAAAGTTTAATGAATGTGGAGAATTATCGAGAAACTGGTAAAATGTAGGAAAAGATTATAAGGAATTATATGTTACATTTCTAAGCTTTATTCGTTGTTTAAACACAGATATTTGTTCTCAGGTCTTGGATGTGCCCGTAAAATGGCAATAGGCCCGCCCCCTATTACATTGGGACCAACATAACACTCTGGCGAAAAGTGGGTGCAGCAATGTACCTCTGCCTACCCCGCAAGGGAGTAAATTAGTACAAGGCGTGAGTGTGTGTGTGTGTGTGTTATATTGTATGTATTGTTTGTGTTGGCTAGCAACATTGATTATCTAGTATATTTTTATATCCTTGTCTATGGACAATATCCTATTCCATCGACACTGTGACTACGAAAATACACGGATCAAACGATAATTCACGATTTTATTTATTTCCACTAGCTACGAATACCCCTAGGGCGTACAATCACCAAAATACAGTCCGCTACGCTGCAATTTGGATGGTGGACTTTTCGTTTGAAAAGTTTAATGAATGTGGAAAATTATCGAGAAACTGGTAAAATGTAGGAAAAGATTATAAGGAATTATATGTTACATTTCTAAGCTTTATTAATAAAAAATTGCTAGATTAGTATATATTCATTCATATCTTTATTCATCATCTTGCTATTCCAATTTGCATACTGGAAAGATTTTGGCAAAAATATTCTCATTTCCTCCGCGGCTGCTTCTACATTATCAGCTACATCTGTGTTACATCCACCGCCAAATACATGTCAGGTACAAGGTCCAGAGAATGGTCAGCTCTTATTTGAAAAGTCGAACAAGCGCTTTAAGTAAAATAAACGTTTTCTAAATATGGTAAGGAAAGACTTCTAGACATTCACCATTGTGGAAGATGAAGGATTTAAGGAGTTCACTCGAGCAAGTAAACCTTCTTACGAACTTCCAAGTAGGAAGACCTTGTCGGATCAAGTCTTAAAATCGAAGTATGACAGCAAATTAGCCCTCCACCAAATAAGTAGTACTGCGACTTGATTTACCTGACCTGACCTGAGGTGCTTCAAAGCATAACTGAAGAATGGTCTCTTAGCATCAATGTCAATAATTATATCGTGACTGATGCGACGCATTGAACATATTGTGCCGCCAACATCTTGGAATGGGAAAGTGTTGGCTGCTATAAATAATAATAATAAATAATACTTCAGACAATTATGCTATGTTTACAAGTTGAACTTAATAGTCCAAGCGGGCTTAAAAATGTGACAAATTCCGCGTAGGGGGAAAAGCGTTTTCTCGGACCCATCCCAGGGTATTGGATATGGGTCCGAGAAAACGCTTTTACCTCGCGGTGGAATTTCACATATCTGATGCAAGAGCATTTCATCTGAGTTACCAATATGAAATTTTGACGCTGGAAAAATGGACGTGCTTTAAGCCGGGACTCATTGGCGGTGCACCCGTCTGGGCCAAACCAGACGTGGTTGTATAAGAAGACGAAGACATATAAGCAAAGTATCCATATTGAAAAGAACGGTCCCGAGGGAAAGGTACCGCCCTTACTCCTTGTTCTGGCAACACTGACAGGCAACGGTGACTGGTATTCTTTTGCAAAGAAAAATGTAATAAATTGTTTTATCAAAAATACTGAAGATCATCAGCTAAATATTATTAAAACTAAAAGTATAGTTCGTGGTGAACCAGCAATAGTGTTATTGCATCGATTTCCTTGCGATAGTAGATTGTGTCCGCCACTAAACAACATTCTATTCAACAAATTTATGAAATGCCAAAAATGCAAAAAGGCTTTGCCTAAAAACGGGGCATAATTTAAATGCACTGGCACATTTCAACAATCATGTGTAAAGGGACCAGCGGCAGACTTGAAAGCGGGAAAAACGAGGCAATATGGCAATAACTGTGATGGCGAGGACTCGGAGACCGACGAAGTAGATGACACCAACAACAAGATAAATATAAACAAAGACGACAAGATACAACTCATCACGTTAACAGAGAGCATGGAATTTCTTACATATTAAACATAGCTGGCAGAGCATACTCAGAGTAAGGAGAAAATTTAAAAGTTGGAGAAATGTGTAACGACTCTAACTTTACTAACAAAACCACTTACTTGAAGAAGTGCAATGGAGCGCTTGAGGAGAAATTCTATGATATGCAGAAATGATCTCGTAAGCATAACATAGAAATTGTAGGAGTCGAACAACTGCCTGATGAAAACATCAAAAATATTTGAACTACTTAAAGTGAATACTGAACATATATCAACACCTTCAAAAGGTTGCCGTTAAGTAACACGAACAAGCCAGCACCGTAAAATAAATAATTATGCTGTTTAGAAAAATATACACCAATCTTTAATTTCCCGGCTCAAGAGGAGAAAACCTCAATAAAAATCCTCAAGTTACTGGCGTTGGAGGAGTAGATTAAGTAAAAATAGTTTTTACGTTGAGGAGGGAGAGGAGAGTAATAGGAGTAGCAGTAGCAGTTGTAATGAACATTGGGCAAAGGCACAAACCTTGGGCACTAAAGCGGGCGGAAATCCCGCGGAGCAAACTGGACTGAGACCGGGTTCAATCGGTCGATCGCTCGAGCCTCCTTCGCATGTAAGCGAGACTAGTGTGGTTTTGCTAGAGTCTGCAGAGTCTACAGATATATTACAACTGGACTCTGACAGCTGTGCTCAACTCTACACTATCCACGCAGATATTGGATAGCAATAAGAACTGTACCAAGACGTTATTGTTAAACAAGAAGTTATCCCTCTTATGTTTGACTTGTGGACGGATAAACCACCAGCTACCTCCATGAGCTTTATTTTGGCTTTTTGTTGGCAACAAATTTCTATAAATGACTGAAAAATGTAACTGTAATGTAATGTAACTGACCGTGCTTGAACAGCTCATAGTCGGCGGCAGCCAGGTCGGCGGCGGCCGCGTCTCCCTCCGTCACCACGCTGTTGTTGGCCACCAGGCACTCGATGTCTTTGGTCCACGGGTTCCTGCAACACGACCAATTGATCCTTTTGAAAAAACACAATAAGACAGATACCGTCCGTACATATGCCACTGCAGGACATGGGTGCTGGGCCTAATCAAATTTAAGTGATGGAAAGTAAAAAAAAACCTATAACGTACTCTAGCTAATTTATGAAAAACTAAGCTGCATTTGCATACTTCTGACATTTGAAAACAATATAAATGTGAATCGGGCTCTTTTAAGCAGGCCTTAAAATGAGTCCTGTGACTGCTGTTCAACGTATGAAAATCATTGACGGTTCAGATGCTGATAAGTAGAATTGGGAATAAAAGGAAATCATATTTAAAACTTCTGATCCATCCATACTTAAATTGATCAAATTGAGAATTGCTTACAAAAGCGGCAAATGTTTTAAAGATACTTCAAGGAATCACTGACAAAATATCTGCAGTAAAAATGTAACACTGTTTAAATTGATGTTAAGTAAGATTTAAAAACGTAGTAGTAACGTAGGGTAGTTGCCGGCATGAGCGAGTGCCGGTAACAAAATCAAAGAGAGGGCCAGGCAAACTACCATATGAACTTGAACAAGTGAGATGATCGGCCTCGCCCAGTGCTCACCAACAGTGATGAACAATACCCACTTTCTGAACTCTGTGCCCTGTGTGTGTGGTTTTTTTATTTTTATTTTAGCAGTAGATATACCTAGCTATTTATATTTGTTATTTTATTATTTTTAAGTTGAAGATATATCTAGTTATTTATATCTGTTATTTTGGCCTAGTTTACTCGGCAACAAATGCCAACAGATGGCGTATTCAGCAGCCTGCCAGATTCTGGGGCGCCAGCCTCGCAAGGGGGAGCCCTATTTAAAGAATAAGAAGATAGTCGTGCCTTCAACGCAATATTATTTGCCCAACTTAGGAGCCTATCAGTAAAAAAAATAACGATTGTCAAATTCACATTGCCAGTGCCACCAACAATGACTTACCTGAACGGTTTGAACGTAGTGCTGATGGTAGCGAGCGAGCCATCCTTGCGGCGGAAGGCGTAGGGCGGCGAAGACAGCGGCGCCAGGCGCTGCAGGGCGGCGCGGTGCGTGCGGGCCACGGCGCCCACCGCGCCCGCGCCCACGTACTCGTACAGACTGGTGCCCACCAGCTCTTGAGGCAGGAACCCGAGGGCTAACGTCACCCTGGAACATGAACAGTTTTTATGACGACAGTGATTTTAAATCCTTAGCAAAAGGGGTTCTGAAATTAATTGAATTCTCCACGAAAACAGCACCGCAATGGATGAAGTTGCTAACTGTTAATCTAATGCATATATTATTATTTTAGTTAACGAAATCTAACCAACCATAATAACTTTTTTTTGGTGTGGGCAGATAGAAAATATCTGGCTAAAAGGCATTGTTTATTTATTAACAGTTCTTAAATTTCAGCAAGATTAAGCCGTCTTAGCGCGGAACAATCATTCAGGCTTAAGATGCTGGATCTGGAAGAACAGAAGGTCAAGGAGCTGACGACTATTAGAAAATCAATGCAATGTACAGATTTCAAAAGCAAAAAAACTTGTTGAAAAACCTTGATTTGCTATTGAAATTAGTTCTTGGAATGATTCTGACATTTTTGACGGCCGAATGGCGTAGTGGTTAGTGACCCTGACTGCTGAGCCGAAGGTCCCGGGTTCGATTCCCGGCTGGGGCAGATATTTGTTTAAACACAGATATTTGTTCTCGGGTCTTGGCTGTTGATATTTATAATTAGTATCTATCTATCTATATATTTGTGTAAATATATCAGCTGTCCGACACCCATAACACAGGTTCGGCCTAGCTTGGGGTTGGATGGCCGTGTGTGAGATGTCCCCACATATTACATATATATATTATATATATTTTTGATTCTAATTGTTTTATACTATAGTAAAAGTGATTAATGAAACCAAAAAATAAAAATCTTTAATTTACAAAATTTGGTTTTTTTTATGTCTGTTACTTTGTTACACTTTTCAATTTACATGATTTACGGTGGCTTGCACAACAAACTTAATCAAAATTAAATCTATTTAATTTTGATTACCTTCGTTGTACAAATAGGAATAGGAAGAAAACGTACCTATAGTGCCACAATCTTATCTGTTCCGGTGGCGACGTCGCTGTCATGGAATCCAGTGATGCCATCGATTAAATTTTGCCTATTTCTGGTTTAAACGACAATGCATTTCTGCTATTACCTATTGTTATAATTTTAAACCAGAAATAGGCAAAATTTTATACATTCATAAGTATAGATGAATCAAAATATAGGGTCGATAGTAAATGAAAGTGGATATAATATATCAAACGACATTTGTTGTATGGATAATTTGTCCACGGCGAACAGAAATAAAATTAGTTCTGATTATGTTCTGCTTCTGATATAGGAGATTAAATCTAGATTACAATGGTATAGGTAATATATGTGGGTCGTGAGAATAACGAGATAGATAGACCTAAAAAAAACTATTAATTAAGTATTATTTTTGAACACTTTATTTTACATTTTCTAATGTAACAAGAAACAAAAGCATACAATTAAAATAAATTCAGACAGTGTGCAAAGGCTAATTCATCATCATCATCATCATCTCGATCCATCACGTCCCCACTGCTGGGGCACGGGTCTCCTTCCAAAGGCTAATTGCTAAAAAGCAATTTCTTTCAGCCAACTCTTGATAAGTTGGGAAAACAATGACATGTCATAAATCATCATAATTTCGTCTAAAATCGCTGCAGGTGCGCGAAATTCTTCTTGGTATATTGCCTAAGATTTAAAGTATCATGTCACGTCCTCACACCTGTAACCAAAGAAAAATAAAGATTATATACTTTTCATCACGAGTACCACGACCCATCCCGTCCCCACTGCTGGGGCACGGGCCTCTCGGGAAAATATTTAATAAAATTACATGGAGTATATATGGGTAAAATTATTCGTCATATTTGGCAACACTAACCTGTAGCCGCTGCAACTCGTTCTTCCAATTTTTCAAACGGAATTAAAGGCGCCCGAATACGTTATTCTTCCTGCATAAAAGCCAATATATATAGTACTACTTTTCTTGCATCACATTACAGCGTTTTTGGCAGTATTTCACCCAGAAAATCACAAAACAAATTAAATAACGTAGCGTCAGCTTCTTCGCAGAAATTGACAACTTAAATAACGCACAGAGTATGAAATTACGTTTGACAATGACGTCTCGTTGTTGCACATTTTGACCACCGGAACAGATAAGATTGTGGCACTATACATGGTAATCCAACAATCAAAAAGTTGACTGCAAAGTATCTAAGCATTCGACTCACCATCACCACTCAATTAGCGTCACTAATAAGGAAAGTTGCAAACTTAGCCCAAGATAAATATACGAAACTAAGACAGAGTCTTAGCTTAAGCACATGCTATGCTAAGAACACAAATTCACTATCATAGATACTACTTGAGCACAGACTATGCCACTAAGTTCGCACTCAGACTTAGCCGAGTTCGAGTTCACATTTATCAAGACTTGGCCCTTGCTTAGCACGCATTTGGAATAAATAGTTGTCAAATTGTCAAAGTCCGTTATTATTTATTTATTTTAATGGTTTGTTGTAATTGCGTGATCATTGCAATGGATTTCCAGTTTGAGAACATACTGGATTTATTTGAACACAGGTTCTGCCTAGCTTGGGGTCGGATGGCCGTGTGTGAGATGTCCCCACATATTTGATATACTCTTACAGCCTGTAGTTGATTTACCGCGTTTTCCAAAATGGTACTTGAGAGATTTGGTAGACCCGTTTAGGTTTTTCTCTGATGATGAATTCAAATTGAGATACAGATTTTCAAAAACCACTGTCGTTAATATTATAGTACCTGAGCTTGAAGACACAAATAATTGAAACACATATAATCAAAGAGGTTTGCCAATTCCACTTGATCAGCAACTTCTGATTGCCTTGAGATTTTATGCTACTGGAAGTTTTCATGTATAAGTCATTTTACAATAATTTATCTACTATTATCGACTTATTTGTATCTTGGTTTTTACGTACATGTAGGGATTCCCTCCAAACATGACACACATGAGACACATAGGTATGTACTGAACATTTTGCACAATTAGTGCAAAATATAAAGTTAAAAAAATATATTAAGATCCAGTTAAAAATTTAAGTTTCGCTGAATGAACGCAAAAAAAAATATCATTGCATAACTTGATAAATGATTATAAAAAATAAGGTAAGGCATGAGATGCGATAATTGCGATATCACAGAACCACCAATTTCAAAACTTTGCATGGTTCATTACTTGAACGTGCAACCATACTAGAAACTCCTGCAAAACGAAAAGGCAAAGTATTATGTTAGGCAAAATAGCAAAATAGATAAAAAAAAACAATATCGACAATGTCGGCCTGTTTTTTATATAGAAAATATTATAGTGTAGCTTGGGACGATCTAGTAGCTGAATGCCGACTTTCTGCAAAATGTCTACTAATATAAAATTTGATACAAATTATCGCACTATGCCAACTTTCTCAAAATTAAGTACTTAGAGATCTCTGCATGCAGACTTTTTACAAAATTTCATTCAACTTATCGCACTATGCCAACTTTTTCAAATTTAAGTTCAAGAGGTCGCTGCATGCCGACTTTTCAATTGATTACTCTGTTTAGTATTGTAAAGCCGACTTTTTAGAATCTTATTCCTAATTATATCGCAATGCCGAATTCCGTACAATCAAGTACAGAAATACTTATCAAGTTAAATGCATAATATACAGGGTGAGTCTTTATAAAGTGTAAAAAGGCACAAAAACTCCTTGAATCCCAAATAACAAAAATATTATACCTTTATTATTAACTAGGTGTTCCCGCGAGCTTAGCTTCGCCTTAAAAGTTTTCCCGTGGGAATTCCGGGATAAAACGTAGCCTATGTTCTTTCTCAGGGTCTAGCTCTAGACCATAATTATGTATACCAAATTTCATTCAAATTCGTTCAGTAGATTTAGCGTGAAAGAGTAACAGACAGACTGACACAGTTACTTTCGCATTTATAATATTAGTTGGGATAAGTTAGGATTAGGATAACCGGCAATCCCCAAAATAACACAGTTTAAATTTTGGACTCTTTGGATTAATTGACATAAGGTACTGGTCGTAAATTATTATAATCTATTATATTAACGTGAACTCCATACAAAACAAATGCATTTATGATTTTATGCTGCGTCGTATCGCAGTAAGTACGCAGCGGATTATTTTTTGAAATAAAATAATGAGATTCATTTGTGAAATCACGAACAGCGATGTGTGTTTTATAAAAAATCGAAAGGTGAGTCTTTTTTAATTTTAATCCAGGACCTCTTTTTTCAAGCAGTATAGATTTTCGATAAAACATTTTATTTTCAATAATAACCGAGCCCTATTTCGAAAAGAAAAGCTGTTTTAGTTCTAAACGGTTTATTTAATATTTTTTAGGGTACCTGGAACTTGTGGCGTCGTGGTCACAATCACACAGAACAAAAATGAGACAATTCTTTGGCGCTGCTCTACCAGAACATGTCCGGGGTCACTTACCTGGTCCGCCGAAGATGAGACCATAGTAAGGGAGACTGTCCACATTTGCCGAGTAGATTTTTCTTCATTTCGAAAAGAAAAAATAATTGCCCAATTAAAATATGCAGTGTGCAAAAATTTATGATTCCTGTTTGTCCAAATACCACACAATTCCGCAATATGATGAAATTTTACCATCATATAAATCAGTAAAAGATACTTTACTCGTATATAGGGCAAGAAAGTATCATTTACAAGTTCACGCAACTGTCTTCAAAAATCTGGAGGATGTGGAGCTAAGTCCAAAATTAAACGAGGATTTCTTATTGTTTGATGATGGTTCGACGGATAAAATAATTGTGTTCTGCAGCAAGGAGATCCGGAACCAAATAAAAGAAATACATCATTTTCTCGCTGACGGTACATTTAAAAGTTGTCCGCCGCCTTTCAAACAATTGTACGTAGTACACGGCAATACTGGGAGCAACCACAATTCTACGCTCATAACACCATTAATGTTTTGTTTACTGCCGAACAAAGAATTAGCCACATACTAAAGGCGATTCAAATTATTACAGGAATACTTGCTGGATCCTAGGATATTTCAAACGGACTACGAGATAGCGGCAATGAGGGCCTTCCGAAATGTCGTTCCGCAGGTAATGATCAAAGGTTGCCTTTTTCATTACGCGCAAGCACTCCGTAAAAAATCAAAAGACTTGAAATTGACCTCTGCCAGCGATAAGAAAAATATTGCCCTTTACACTGCATTAGCACACCTGCCGGTATCACATATACCAGAAGCATTTCTCTCTAAACATTTTGAAATAACAACAAACGTTGAGCAGTGGGATGCTTTTATCCATTATTTCATCAAGCAGTGGATGAAACCCGAAACTTTGACCGCTGTTTCTTGCCATGGCGATCGTCACCGAACCATCAACGCTTTGGAGGGATGGCATTCTCGTTTAAATAAAATAATTGGCAAGAGGAAGACCAACCTTTTTGCTTTTCTAAAAGCTATCAAAGAAGAAAGCTACAAAATTAAGCACGAGCTAGCAAAATTTAGCACCACATGCACAGCATTTGGATCCATCAAGTAAACGGTCCATAAAAGAAAAAGTTACCGATGAAAGGATTTTAAAAATTACGCGGGACTATTTACATGGACTAATTTCTGTAGGGCAGTGTTTGGAAAGAATAAGCAAAGTCAGATTCTTTTAGTTTTTTTAAAAGTATTTCTTTTAGTTATTTTTAAAAGTATTTATTTTAGTTTTATTTAAGTATAAGTACATTATGTTACATTAAAAAAAAACTACAATTTTGTCTTTCATTGTACTAGTAATCGGCATCCATATACGGTAAGACTCTAAAAATTTCGAAAGTTGGCATAGTTTGAAATAAATTTTAAAGAATTAAAATAATGGGCTTTATGAGATTGTCGGCATTTAGCGACCTCTAGTACTTAAATTTGAAAAAGTTGGCATAGCACGATAAGTTGAATGAAATTTTGTAAAAAGTCTGCATGCAGAGATTTCTAAGTACTTAATTTTGAGAAAGTTGGCATAGTCAAATTTTACATTAGTAGACATTTTGCAGAAAGTCTGCATTCAGCTACTACACCCTTGGGACGCGGTGTACAATGCCGATACAGTTTTTGTGAAATATTTGATAGAAAATAAAATGGCGTGGGGACCGCTCCTGTCCTAACAGGCTGCCATCAGGGCGACGACTGAAGAAATCTGTCACGGTGCCATCATTTTTAAAACGGTTTTTTTGCAAAAAAAAAGTTGTCTTCTGGTCCATTAAATCCAATCCCTTAAGATAACTTTGTAAAGAAAAACTTCATTTTATGTTAGCCCAAAAATATCAAAATTGAGAAAATATGGAAATGATGTATTCAAAAACTAATTATATTGTAATAGAAACAAAATTTTCATGACCACACAAGGCAAAGTAAAGTTTATTAAATATTATCGTCCCAGAAAAAAAAGCAAAACGTCAAATGTTTTTTGCAACAAAACTAAATGATTTTAGGAAGAGGTAGAAATGTTCCAAGGAGATTTAAAAAAATTACTGCAAAGATCTTTTGGAAAAATTAACATGTCTTAGGAAACACTCAGAAACCACCACAAAAACTTTAAACACTTGTTAAACTGTGTTTTAAGTGTTAGTACAGTCAGCCCTTACTAAACTGATAAAAAATAGGTTAACTTATGGTTTCAAAAATGAAAATATGGGTTAAAGTAATAGTATAATATATTATATCGTTTTATTTTAGACTCGGTTTTTAAATAAGCTTCTTCCGGGGTCTCCTTTATTTAAAACTTTGGTCCCAAATCAATGCTAGGTTAAAAGTTTGCTACATAGATAAGACCGTCGAGGAAGGAGATATCCTTCCTCCATAACCTTTGGCTATGAAGCTTATAAGTCCATCACATCAGGGTGTTATCGATAATAAACAATTTCCTCTTTTGGAACTGGTTAAACTCCAGTTCTCGGACAAAGGGCAGGGACTATCGCAGGGACCAAGGTAAATAAAGTATCATGTATTTGTGGTTGCGATTTGCGATGCCAACAGTTTTAGTTTTTAAATGGTCATTTCCTAATTAGCTGCTTTATTATTATAAATACTCAACTCAACAGTGGCGACGACGCGGGTAAACAATTTAAACACTATAATTTTGCTCCGAAATTCCCATTCCTCACCTCTGATCAACGAAGAGAAACTTGCCGTCAGTGGCATGCCTGGATATGAACTGCAGAGGGCGCAGCGGCAGGGGCAGGTGCGGTGGGGCGGGGGGCGCGGGCGGGGTGAGGTCCGGGAGCGCCCGGCCCAGCGCCACCAGGCAAGACAGGCTGGAATCACCCTCGTCGATTACCTGGTTATTGAGACGTTTGGTTACTCGATATTTCCTGGCACACTCGAGATATCTAGTATTCTTTAGTCAAATATTGTATACGACTCGAGAAAACTTTAACTTAACAAGGCGATTTTTCCTTTTGTTGGCAACACCAACACAAAGTTTATATTTTTAATATGTTTTTGATCGTCTGGCAACTCTCTCTCTACCCACTATTCTATTCTATTCTCTGTGGGGGTGTAAGTACCTGCACCTGGCTCTCTCGAGTGGAACCTTTGTGCATATCCAAAAGGTCTAAACTGCCTTCCTAAGCTTGAACCATTTCCCACCACGCTGGTCCACTGCGGGTTGGCGGATTCACATATCTAGATGTGCTAAATCTAGATATGCAGGTTTCCTCACGATGTTTTCCTTCACCGTAAGAGCGATGGTATACATTGTACTTAAGTTAAAAGAACTAAGGTACATGTCAGCGCCGGGATTCAAACCCGCATCTCTTGCGTGAGAAGCGGGCTCTTACCCGACTGAGCTACCACCGCTCCGTCTCTACCTACCCACCGATGTGTGTGCATATTGTTATCGTCTTATATTTTCAATAAAAGTGCAGTAATTTATTTATACAGCGTATTAATCAAGTGTACAGTCCCGCTTCGCTACACCATTGTCTTCTTTAATATGTTACTATACAGATTATAGTAAAACCTAGCCTAACCCTGCCTCATGTTAATGATTAGTTTCATAATAAGTACTGACCTCCCCCGCGCCGCCTCCACCTTCCTCGCACAATTCCATCGGGGCCCACGACTTCAGGTAACCTGTGGAAATGTGTCACCTTCAATAACATTCAAAAAATTTAATAACCTTAGTGCTAATTTCTCCATTCTCAGTTAGAGCATAACCAGGGATTAGTGGTTAACTTTTGACTAATCTGTCATGAATTTTATATATTATGGAGATGACGTTTAATTTATAAATCAATCCCTGTCGGTTAGCTAACCGACAATGGAGAAATTGGCATTTAACTTGACGATAACCGATTCTAAAGCAACAAAGGCAGTTATTAGGACCCTTTCTTCCAAATTAGTGGCCATTAAAGAAATAAATTTTAATTAATTAAAAAATGCCTTATTGTAAGGGGAAATTAATGAGGGAAAGGTATTTTTAAAAATTAAAAAAAAAAAGTGGGACGTCTCGCATTCCGATTCTAAAGCAACAAAGGCAGTTTGGGTCCTAGGCCACCGAAATTAGTGGCCATTAACCGAATCAATTTTAAATAATTAAAGAATTTCTGTGAGGGGATAATATTTTGAATAAAATGAAATCCTTGGACATTCCAGTTTTCATAAAAAAATATAAAATAAATAAATATTTGGGGACATCGCATTACAAGTGTTTTACATAATGCAGATTTTTCGCGCTTGTGATAAACGTGACAATCTTGAGCCGGCGGCTTTCTTAGATGAGACAATAATTATAATGGAATAAGAAATACCTCTGGATAAATAATATTGTTTATAAGGCATCCGCAAATCGAACCGAACGAAACCAACCTGTGCACTGGACCACTGCGTACTTTCTATCAGAATGCTTCTTCCTAGTACCAGTCGAGGTCTGGGCCTCCTCCTTGACGCCTCCATCGCGCAGGCTGCGGCACTTGATGCGGCAGAAGAACGAACGGCGAGCGCCCGGGCAGAACCGGGATGCGGCCGCTATCATGTCCGCCTTCACCGGGAGCATGGCTGGAAACCACAGGAAGGAGGCTTTCAGTGATTACAATCTAAGCTACAATCTCAAATTATATAAATAAAGGACCAAATTGTCCAAAAAAAAAATGATCTCCCTGGTGGTCCCGACGTATCCGGGATGCAGGGTAACTCCTGACTGGGTGTAGTGAAATACAATACGGGGCCACTTTGTTAGTTGTCACTTGTTGTGAATCTGTCTGGTGGGCGCCAGAGCAAAAAGGACAAAAAACCTGTACAGCTTAACGTTTCTCTCTTACGCTTAATGTAGTTAAGCGTCTCTTTTTCGCAATGTCACAACTGTCACGATTATACCCCTGTGATTGTAAACAACAAAGAAAATGTTAAGTTACAAAAATTATGGTGTTACACTTATTAGATTAGAGCGATAGTAGACTGTGATTAATGAACACCTGTTTTTTCCCATGTTATGTCGTGGATGATTTACTATATAGTAATAGAAAATACGTTACTTTTTGCATCGATGAGCCGCTCCCTGGGGCTTAGGTCTGATGAGGACAGTTGCTCCTTTACCTTGGCGACATCCTTCGGGTGAAGCAGGTCGAAGAGACTCTGACCTACCAGCTCCGCCTGAATGGTAAAAATACTATATAAGTACAGGATGTAGAAGCGTCCGTAGTCGAGCGAGCTTCAGTGATCGTAACTGATCACTGAGGTTAAACAACAACTGGCACGGACAGCCATTGGATGGGTGACCGATTTCAAGTGGTTCTTTTCTGGACGCTTCCTTCGGACGGCACGTTAAGCCGTGGGTCCCGGTTTCAGCTTCGGCAGCAGGCGTTAATCTCAGTCAGAGGCCTTCCGGCGTCTTGAAAACATCTGACAGTCGGGTTGCCCACTTACCCGACATCTCAGCACAAGCTTGCTTGTGTTGGGGTCCACCAACCCGTAAAAGGCCAGCGTAGTGGACTAGGCCTAAACCATTCCTTCATTGGAAGGAGACCCGTGCCCCAGCAGTGGGGACGTGATGGGTCGTGATGATGACAGGATGTAGCAAAAAAGTTATATTAATCCAAAAAAGGAATAGCCTTCATTTAATTCGTGCAATAATAATTAACCAATCTACAACGCTGTTGGTTTCTTAAACAAAACAAATAAATAAATAATGTAATAATAAAAGCAGCAGTCAACACGAATATACCTGATCATAATGTAGCATGTTCCGCACAGACGTAGACACATAGAGCAGCCGACCGCGGTCGCAGCCCACCACAAACAAGAACGCATCGTGCGCGGCGTGTAACAAGAGCGCGTTCGCCTCACGCTCGGAGAGGAAGGCCGGGCGCGCGCGCGCAGAGAGCGGGCCGGCCGCGCGTGCGCCGCGCACTCCGCGCACGTGCTGCACGGCCAGCCGCAGCACGGTCAGTTTGTCCAGCTTGCGCGCCGCAGCCCCGCACAGAGGCACCATGCCAGCTAGCTCCGTGATATACGTGTTCATCTTGTCACGCCGACGCTTCTCAATCTCGCTGTGGTTTTGTCTGGAAAGCGAGCCATTGCAAGTTGTTTGATGTTATGTTTTTTTTTTAATACCGTAATAGTTATTGTTACTTGACTATATGAAGGTAGTAAAAAGGAGCATAATAAGGGTTTTGACTTCAAAATGCAGGATCTTAGCCAAGATTTTGTAATTAACTACTTAGTAGTATGTATATAGCACTAACTTCTTATCTGGCATTGATCTGGCAGATCGGGAATCTTCAGCGTTTTCATCCTCGTAGGAACTGAAACAAACGCATCAACAACTTTACTGGAGGGTCTTGCTTTATAAAACCGACGACTTCATATTTGTAAGGTGCATTGTAAAATATGCTAATGTTAAAGTTATTTCATGATTATTCTGAGAAATGAAAAGTGTTGGCAACACCGGATGTGAGCGGAACTGACAGCCGGGAAGTAATATGGAGGATGATAGAGAGAAAAAGGGACGCTGAATTGAGAAATATAATGTGAAAAAGTTAAATTCTTTATTACATGGCTGTAAATGGATATCTTGGAAGATAAATAAACCTCTACTGTGTTCTGATCTGGTGGCTTTTACAACATATTTTATTTGACTTTACTTAGTCTTAGTCTTATGGAATATAAAATCTATCAGAACATGGAAACAAAAATAAGTCTTTTGAAACTATAAGGCGCTAAAGTACGCTCTGCGTTGGGACTGCTCGCGTAGTTTCCAATTAAATTGAAGCCATAATTTAGGCACTAATCGCGTATAATTTCCAATAATTAGGGCCAACATTATTGCTGGAAATATAATGCAGTAGTTACCACTGTTTACTAATCGTTTATATTTTCAAGCGCATAACGGGAATGCAAGCACAAGAAACTATACGTGATTAGTTACCATACCACTACCGTATTACTTAGGGAAACGGAAGTCCTATCTGTCCGACAATTATATATCTTACGAATTACTCTTTTGACACATAAATCCATCCTTCTCTGTCCGGACTACTCAAACATGCTTAGCAGTAGGATTTATCGCGCTAAAGTACCACAGTTACAGAAGTCACACTCCCGTCGTTTCATTAGTTTCTCGGCTCCTTACGTATACAATAAAGTCATTAAGCACTGTAATAACAAAAACATAAAAAAATCCACATGTCGTGATGTAAAGACTATTGTTTGCAATTGGCTTTCAACTTTATCATACTCGTATAACGAGACTGAATCACTTTTGTTAATTAATTTTAATATGGAAATGTAAAGACCTATTATAATATTAAGATAGAATTAAGACTTTTAAGTGATAAGACCTTTTAATATTGAAAATAAAATACTTTGATTTTGGTGCAAGATAAAATTCGTATTAAGTTCCTAGTACTGTTACTTTAAGTTTAAAATTGTTTTAAATTATATAATGTTAATTATTTTAAAAATAAAAATAAAAATTGTTTTAAATTATAGTTTTTTTTTTTAAATTTATTTGTGTTATTTTCGTTATGCTCAACATTATATAAATTCCGCGGTACAGGTTCGCCTAGTGCGGAATTTGCAGATCAAACCACTGTAAACATGTTCTATGGAAATAAATGCTTTTTTTTACTTTTTACTTTACCAAGCCAAGCAATTATGAATTATTGTTCTCTCTTTCGTTCAAGCGAAATAGTAATAACTCTAATGTTTAGAAAACATTGCAAAATCATTATTATTTCGCAAATGGCATAGTTTACGTTACTGGTATTTGTTTAGTATAAAAAGTAAATGCATTTAAATTAAAATGTAAAAAACAAGAAGTCTTGTGAGCAGTTAAAATTATAAATTATCTCAGAGCATAGAGGTGTGTGAAGTTAGCAGCCTAAAGTTAGCAGCCTTTGAATACCCGACCAAATTAAGATGGTCACTTCAGTTATTGCATACTTTATCAATTAAAACACGTAAAAAGCCCCAAAAACATTGGAATAATAATGCTAGGTATTTACATAAACACTAAAATATGTTCTTAAATAAATAAATTCTAAAAAATACGACGTTTACTTACTGACGCTCTTGTTGGTTAATGGATATTTTGTATGGGGGCACCAAAATGCTATAGACCTGCCCGCATCTCACCTGGTTAATTATATGTGTTGTGACATTAGAAAACACTGACAGAAGTTTCATCAACATTGAAACGGTATAGCAGGTGTCCGGGAGCCACTTTCTGACGGATTTTGGGTGAAAAATTGACAATATTTCACGAATATTCAAGTTTGCAGGTGGAACCTGAAGAGATTCAGCTGCAAATGATAGTTCACATGAAAGGTATTAATAATACCTAGGAACGGTTTTCAGCAATTTCAGATTAAATGACTTTTGGTGAATATTCAAGGTGAAAACCAAAAAATAAAACTCAGCAGCCCAAGATTAACATTTTGTATGGGGGCACCAAGATGCTATAGACCTGCCCGCATCTCACCTGGTTTATTATGTGTGTTGTGTCATAAGAAAACACTGACAGAAGTTTCATCAACATTGAAACGGGATAGCAGGTGTCCAGGAGCCACTTTCTGACGGATTTTGGGTGAAAAATTGACAATATTTCACGAATATTCAAGTTTGCAGGTGGAACCTGAAGAGATTCAGCTGCGAATGATAAATCATATGAAAGGTATTATTAATACGTAGAAACAGTTTTCAGCAATTTCAGATTAAATGACTTTTGGTGAATATTCAAGGTGAAAACCAAAAAATAAAACTCAGCAGCCCAAGATTAACATTTTGTATGGGGGCACCAAGATGCTATAGACCTGCCCGCATCTCATCTGGTTAATTATATGTGTTGTGTCATTAGAAAACACTGACAGAAGTTTCATCAACATTGAAACGGTATAGCAGGTGTCCGGGAGCCACTTTCTGACGGATTTTGGGTGAAAAATTGACAATATTTCACGAATATTCAAGTTTGCAGGTGGAACCTGAAGAGATTCAGCTGCAAATGATAGTTCACATGAAAGGTATTAATAATACCTAGGAACGGTTTTCAGCAATTTCAGATTAAATGACTTTTGGTGAATATTCAAGGTGAAAACCAAAAAATAAAACTTAGCAGCCCAAGATTAACATTTTGTATGGGGGCACCAAGATGCTATAGACCTGCCCGCATCTCACCTGGTTTATTATGTGTGTTGTGTCATAAGAAAACACTGACAGAAGTTTCATCAACATTGAAACGGGATAGCAGGTGTCCAGGAGCCACTTTCTGACGAATTTTGGGTGAAAAATTGACAATATTTCACGAATATTCAAGTTTGCAGGTGGAACCTGAAGAGATTCAGCTGCGAATGATAAATCATATGAAAGGTATTATTAATACGTAGAAACAATTTTCAGCAATTTCAGATTAAATGACTTTTGGTGAATATTCAAGGTGAAAACCAAAAAATAAAACTCAGCAGCCCAAGATTAACATTTTGTATGGGGGCACCAAGATGCTATAGACCTGCCCGCATCTCACCTGGTTTATTATGTGTGTTGTGTCATAAGAAAACACTGACAGAAGTTTCATCAACATTGAAACGGGATAGCAGGTGTCCAGGAGCCACTTTCTGACGGATTTTGGGTGAAAAATTGACAATATTTCTCGAATATTCAAGTTTGCAGGTGGAGCCTGAACAGGTACAGCTGCAAATGATAGTTCATATGAAAGATATTATTAATACCTAGAAACACTTTTCAGCAATTTCAGATAAAATGACTTTTTGTGAATATTCAAGGTGAAAACCAAAAAATAAAACTTAGCAGCCCAAGATTAACATTTTGTATGGGGGCACCAAGATGCTATAGACCTGCCCGCATCTCACCTGGTTTATTATATGTGTTGTGTCATTAGAAAACACTGACAGAAGTTTCATCAACATTGAAACGGTATAGGAGGTGTCCGGGAGCCACTTTCTGACGGATTTTGGGTGAAAAATTGACAATATTTCACGAATATTCAAGTTTGCAGGTGGAACCTGAAGAGATTCAGCTGCAAATGATAGTTCACATGAAAGGTATTATTAATACCTAGGAACGGTTTTCAGCAATTTCAGATTAAATGACTTTTGGTGAATATTCAAGGTGAAAACCCAAAAATAAAACTTAGCAGCCCAAGATTAACATTTTGTATGGGGGCACCAAGATGCTATAGACCTGCCCGCATCTCACCTGGTTTATTATGTGTGTTGTGTCATAAGAAAACACTGACAGAAGTTTCATCAACATTGAAACAGGATAGCAGGTGTCCAGGAGCCACTTTCTGACGGATTTTGGGTGAAAAATTGACAATATTTCACGAATATTCAAGTTTGCAGGTGGAGCCTGAACAGGTACAGCTGCAAATGATAGTTCATATGAAAGATATTATTAATACCTAGAAACACTTTTCAGCAATTTCAGATAAAATGACTTTTTGTGAATATTCAAGGTGAAAACCAAAAAATAAAACTTAGCAGTCCAAGATTAACATTTTGTATGGGGGCACCAAGATGCTATAGACCTGCCCGCATCTCACCTGGTTTATTATATGTGTTGTGTCATTAGAAAACACTGACAGAAGTTTCATCAACATTGAAACGGTATAGCAGGTGTCCGGGAGCCACTTTCTGACGGATTTTGGGTGAAAAATTGACAATATTTCACGAATATTCAAGTTTGCAGGTGGAACCTGAAGAGATTCAGCTGCAAATGATAGTTCACATGAAAGGTATTATTAATACCTAGGAACGGTTTTCAGCAATTTCAGATTAAATGACTTTTGGTGAATATTCAAGGTGAAAACCAAAAAATAAAACTCAGCAGCCCAAGATTAACATCTTGTATGGGGGCACCAAGATGCTATAGACCTGCCCGCATCTCACCTGGTTTATTATGTGTGTTGTGTCATAAGAAAACACTGACAGAAGTTTCATCAACATTGAAACGGTATAGCAGGTGTCCAGGAGCCACTTTCTGACAGATTTTGGGTGAAAAATTGACAATATTTCACGAATATTCAAGTTTGCAGGTGGAACCTGAAGAGATTCAGCTGCAAATGATAAATCATATGAATTATTAATACTTAGAAACAGTTTTCAGCAATTTCAGATTAAATGACTTTTGGTGAATATTCAAGGTGAAAACCAAAAAATAAAACTTAGCAGCCCAAGATAAACATTTTGTATGGGGGCACCAAGATGCTATAGACCTGCCCGCATCTCACCTGGTTTATTATATATGTTGTGTCATTAGAAAACACTGACAGAAGTTTCATCAACATTGAAACGGTATAGCAGGTGTCCGGGAGCCACTTTCTGACGGATTTTGGGTGAAAAATTTACAATATTTAACGAATATTCAAGTTTGCAGGTGGAGCCTGAACAGGTACAGCTGCAAATGATAGTTCATATGAAAGGTATTATTAATACGTAGAAACGGTTTTCAGCAATTTCAGATTAAATGACTTTTGGTGACTCTTCAAGGTGAAAATCAAAAAATAAAACTTAGCAGCCCAAGATTAACATTTTGTATGGGGGCACCTAGATGCTATAGACCTGCCCGCATCTCACCTGGTTTATTATGTGTGTTGTGTCATAAGAAAACACTGACAGAAGTTTCATCAACATTGAAACGGTATAGCAGGTGTCCAGGAGCCACTTTCTGACAGATTTTGGGTGAAAAATTGACAATATTTCACGAATATTCAAGTTTGCAGGTGGAACCTGAAGAGATTCAGCTGCAAATGATAGATCATATGAAAGGTATTATTAATACTTAGAAACAGTTTTCAGCAATTTCAGATTAAATGACTTTTGGTGAATATTCAAGGTGAAAACCAAAAAATAAAACTAAGCAGCCCAAGATTAACATTTTGTATGGGGGCACCAAGATGCTATAGACCTGCCCGCATCTCACCTGGTTTATTATGTGTGTTGTGTCATAAGAAAACACTGACAGAAGTTTCATCAACATTGAAACGGGATAGCAGGTGTCCAGGAGACACTTTCTGACGGATTTTGGGTGAAAAATTGACAATATTTCACGAATATTCAAGTTTGCAGGTGGAACCTGAAGAGATTCAGCTGCGAATGATAAATCATATGAAAGGTATTATTAATACGTAGAAACAGTTTTAGATTAAATGACTTTTGGTGAATATTCAAGGTGAAAACCAAAAAATAAAACTCAGCAGCCCAAGATTAACATCTTGTATGGGGGCACCAAGATGCTATAGACCTGCCCGCATCTCACCTGGTTTATTATGTGTGTTGTGTCATAAGAAAACACTGACAGAAGTTTCATCAACATTGAAACGGTATAGCAGGTGTCCAGGAGCCACTTTCTGACAGATTTTGGGTGAAAAATTGACAATATTTCACGAATATTCAAGTTTGCAGGTGGAACCTGAAGAGATTCAGCTGCAAATGATAAATCATATGAATTATTAATACTTAGAAACAGTTTTCAGCAATTTCAGATTAAATGACTTTTGGTGAATATTCAAGGTGAAAACCAAAAAATAAAACTTAGCAGCCCAAGATTAACATTTTGTATGGGGGCACCAAGATGCTATAGACCTGCCCGCATCTCACCTGGTTTATTATATATGTTGTGTCATTAGAAAACACTGACAGAAGTTTCATCAACATTGAAACGGTATAGCAGGTGTCCGGGAGCCACTTTCTGACGGATTTTGGGTGAAAAATTTACAATATTTAACGAATATTCAAGTTTGCAGGTGGAGCCTGAACAGGTACAGCTGCAAATGATAGTTCATATGAAAGGTATTATTAATACGTAGAAACGGTTTTCAGCAATTTCAGATTAAATGACTTTTGGTGACTCTTCAAGGTGAAAATCAAAAAATAAAACTTAGCAGCCCAAGATTAACATTTTGTATGGGGGCACCTAGATGCTATAGACCTGCCCGCATCTCACCTGGTTTATTATGTGTGTTGTGTCATAAGAAAACACTGACAGAAGTTTCATCAACATTGAAACGGTATAGCAGGTGTCCAGGAGCCACTTTCTGACAGATTTTGGGTGAAAAATTGACAATATTTCACGAATATTCAAGTTTGCAGGTGGAACCTGAAGAGATTCAGCTGCAAATGATAGATCATATGAAAGGTATTATTAATACTTAGAAACAGTTTTCAGCAATTTCAGATTAAATGACTTTTGGTGAATATTCAAGGTGAAAACCAAAAAATAAAACTAAGCAGCCCAAGATTAACATTTTGTATGGGGGCACCAAGATGCTATAGACCTGCCCGCATCTCACCTGGTTTATTATGTGTGTTGTGTCATAAGAAAACACTGACAGAAGTTTCATCAACATTGAAACGGGATAGCAGGTGTCCAGGAGACACTTTCTGACGGATTTTGGGTGAAAAATTGACAATATTTCACGAATATTCAAGTTTGCAGGTGGAGCCTAAACAGTTACAGCTGCAAATGATAGTTCATATAAAAGGTATTATTAGTACCTAGAAACTGTTTTCAGCAATTTCAGATTAAATGACTTTTGGTGACTCTTCAAGGTGAAAATCAAAAAATAAAACTTAGCAGCCCAAGATTAACATTTTGTATGGGGGCACCAAGATGCTATAGACCTGCCCGCATCTCACCTGGTTTATTATGTGTGTTGTGTCATAAGAAAACACTGACAGAAGTTTCATCAACATTGAAACGGTATAGCAGGTGTCCAGGAGCCACTTTCTGACGGATTTTGGGTGAAAAATTTACTATATTTTTATTATACACCTGCTATACCGTTTCAATGTTGATGAAACTTCTGTCAGTGTTTTCTAATGACACACCACACATAATAAACCAGGTGAGATGCGGGCAGGTCTATAGCATCTTGGTGCCCCCATACAAAATGTTAATGTTGGGCTGCTAAGATTTATTTTTGGTTTTCACCTTTTATATTCACCAAAAGTCATTTAATCTGAAATTGCTGAAACTTGTTTCTAGGTATTATTAATACCTTTCATATGAACTATCATTTGCAGCTGTACCTGTTTAGGCTCCACCTGCAAACTTGAATATTCGTGAAATATTGTAAATTTTTCACCCAAAATCCGTCAGAAAGTGGCTCCTGGATACCTGCTATCCCGTTTCAATGTTGATGAAACTTCTGTCAGTGTTTTCTAATGACACAACACACATAATAAACCAGGTGAGATGCGGGCAGGTCTATAGCATCTTGGTGCCCCCATACAAAATGTTAATCTTGGGCTGCTAAGTTTTATTTTTTGGTTTTCACCTTGAATTTTCACCAAAAGTCATTTAATCTGAAATTGCTGAAAACCGTTTCTAGGTACTAATAATACCTTTTATATGAACTATCATTTGCAGCTGTAACTGTTTAGGCTCCACCTGCAAACTTGAATATTCGTGAAATATTGTCAATTTTTCACCCAAAATCCGTCAGAAAGTGGCTCCTGGACACCTGCTATCCCGTTTCAATGTTGATGAAACTTCTGTCAGTGTTTTCTTATGACACAACACACATAATAAACCAGGTGAGATGCGGGCAGGTCTATAGCATCTTGGTGCCCCCATACAAAATGTTAATCTTGGGCTGCTAAGTTTTATTTTTTGATTTTCACCTCGAAGAGTCACCAAAAGTCATTTAATCTGAAATTGCTGAAAACTGTTTCTACGTATTAATAATACCTTTCATATGAGCTATCATTTGCAGCTGTACCTGTTCAGGCTCCACCTGCAAACTTGAATATTCGTTAAATAATGTCAATTTTTCACCCAAAATCCGTCAGACAGTGGCTCCTGGACACCTGCTATCCCGTTTCAATGTTGATGAAACTTCTGTCAGTGTTTTCTAATGACACAACACACATAATAAACCAGGTGAGATGCGGGCAGGTCTATAGCATCTTGGTGCCCCCATACAAAATGTTAATCTTGGGCTGCTCAGTTTTATTTTTTGATTTTCACCTTGAAGAGTCACCAAAAGTCATTTAATCTGAAATTGCTGAAAACTGTTTCTACGTATTAATAATATCTTTCATATGAACTATCATTTGCAGCTGTACCTGTTCAGGCTCCACCTGCAAACTTGAATATTCGTTGAATAATGTCAATTTTTCACCCAAAATCTGTCAGAAAGTGGCTCCTGGACACCTGCTATACCGTTTCAATGTTGATGAAACTTCTGTCAGTGTTTTCTAATGACACAACACACATAATAAACCAGGTGAGATGCGGGCAGGTCTATAGGATCTTGGTGCCCCCATACAAAATGTTAATCTTGGGCTGCTAAGTTTTATTTTTTGATTTTCACCTTGAAGAGTCACCAAAAGTCATTTAATCTGAAATTGCTGAAAACCGTTTCTAGGTATTAATAATACCTTTTATATGAACTATCATTTGCAGCTGAATCTCTTCAGGTTCCACCTGCAAACTTGAATATTCGTGAAATATTGACAATTTTTCACCCAAAATCCGTCAGAAAGTGGCTCCTGGACACCTGCTGTACCGTTTCAATGTTGATGAAACTTCTGGCAGTGTTTTCTTATGACACAACACACATAATAAACCAGGTGAGATGCGGGCAGGTCTATAGCATCTTGGTGCCCCCATACAAAATATCCATTAACCAACAAGAGCGTCAGTAAGTAAGCGTCGTATTTTTTAGAATTTATTTATTTTAGAACATATTTTAGTGTTTATATAAATACCTAGCATTATTATTCCAATGTTTTTGGGGCTTTTTACGTGTTTTAATTGATAAAGCATGCAATGACTGAAGTGACCATCTTAATTTGGTCGGGTATTCAAAGGCTGCTAACTTTAGGCTGCTAACTTCACGCAGGTAGAGCATAGTATAGAACAATTCATAAAAGACAATTATTTATTTTATATATTAGGGAAACAAACAGCAATATGCAAGGATGCTAAGGGTAAGTTTTTCAACAAGTTTCGGCTCCATACCACTTGTCCAAGATCATGAAGAAATATTTCAAGGACGACAAAATATCATTCTTAGAATGGCCAGGGAACCCACTGGCTCTTAATCCCATTGAAAATCTGTAGGCTATCTTGAAAGGCAGACTTCTTAAAAGATATTGCATCTGTCTGACTGTCGATTGTTGGACCTCCAGATGCTTAGAAGGTTATATCCCAACTAACATTTTTGGTTTTAGAAAGGTTTTGAAAAGGTTCTAGAACCTCTGTATGGAAATCTACTCGTGAGTCTTAGAAGGCTCAATAACCTCATATTCACCTTATATTAACCTCCTGAGTGCAAAAAGGGCCCACGTTTAAGAACCTTTCTGAGAGCTTAAGCTAAACCTATAGCTCAAACCCAGAACCTTTTGAACTAATTACACAGAACCTAATTAAAACCTTCACAACCTTAATTTAACGTTTACATAACCTTGGAAGACAGCTTTTAAGTTCTAAATTAGTCCTGGATGTAACTCTACTATAACTTGAAACATATTTGATGGATATTTGTAATCCCTTTCCAGGACTCTCGGGCTTTAAAATGTTTCTGTGTAAGATTTTATAATAATTATAATAAATGGCGCCATTACCTGACACTTTCCAAGATTCAAAATGGCTAACTTGTAAGTGTTGTATTAATAAAAAATATAGTAAGTAGGCTGAAGCCAGGAAATACGAAAAACTTGTGCGACCAGCACTTTATCGTGATACTTTAGGATAATAGTTCTGTAAACGTGACGGGCCTTTTGTAAAGAATAAATGACAATGGGCGTTTTGGGACCTATGTCCAATAAAGATGAGACATACATCGTTGGATAGCTCTTTTCAAGTGAGCAAAAAAGTATTATGACGACAAATCCGTATCAGTTGTCCATTTTGAAATATATTCGTCGGAAGGAAGTATTTTTCTATGGCATTGCACTCTCTCTCCTGATGACAGTTAGGGCGTAATACACGTAAACACGTATTATTGAAATTGGAGAAATTACTTTCAGCTGGTTTTATTTACTGAGATAATAAACAAATATAATATAACGAGGTAACGCGGCCAGCGTCTTGGGTACCCTACCCGACAGTGGCAGCGATCTGGCCAGCATTTTCTTTTTAGTTTAATTTTAATTTTATATTAGTTAGTTTTAGTTAGGCATTTATAATTTAAATTGTATATTTTTTAATATAATATAATATTATATGAAATATGATCATTTTGTTATAAAAATTAAAAATGAATGTGAAAAACTAACAAAAACATTAAAATTACAGAAATAAAATATAAAAACTTTCAAGGTACGATTATTCTAATTGGACAGTAAATCAAGACTAGCGCTTCCGTTATTCATATTCTGCAAAAAAATACCTTTTCAACGACGTATCACTCATTTCTATTGGTGCTGGTCCCAGCTTCCATATATTGGTGCCCATCATCATTTGAAGACAATTAAAAAAAATTGTTAAAATTTTAGGTTTGGTGTAAAGTTCTATTAGAAATAAAAGTATGTCTATATAAAAAAAAACATATATTTGGAATAGTATTGCACACGCTACTGAATTTTCCCCTTTTTAATTAAAATATATATTTTTGCTAAGTTTCTATATTAATAATTTCGTCAAGGGGTACGGTAGACTGGATCGAAACCTTATATGAATAACAAAGCATAAAAAAATCGATTTTGAGTTACTTAATTGCGTTTGAGCGGGAAATGGGGGTTAGTACTAGTCTAGGCAAGCACATTTCTAAGAAAAAAGAATCAGAATGTCGAAATTTTATGTTAAAATTCTAAAGTAAAGTGGAAAGTTTTACCTTAAGTAGAAACATGGTCACCCTACACAAACACACATCAGTTAACCTATGTGTTTTGAATATCCTATGAGATTCGATAATTTATGCCTTAAGAACACACACTGTAAATTTGTTATCAGCTTCACTTTTCACAATTTATTTTATTTATGATTGTAATTAATCACACAGTAATTACAATTACTTATTAGATAAATTGAAATTATTGATGTTAAGCACAGCCGCCGTTGTGATTAATGACATACTAATCAACAATTAAACAGCTGATGGGCATAAAGTTTCATAGATCGTTCAGAATCAAAATTATGACTTTCTAGGAGCTATTTTCACTGTCACTTTCATTCTATTTGGACTTTCAGAACAATGAGGCGTTTGTTAAAAAAAAAAAAAAGTTCCTTTTTGGACAAATAGATGGCGTTGTTTGGGGTTGTACCAACTTTCAAACCCTCAGAACACACTCAGATCACAATATGTTATTCTGTGAGGCTAACGAAATGTGAAAGTGACGTAGGTAGGTAGAATTGTAGTATTATTTTCTCTATGATGTCGATGTCACTGTTGCTTCAGCGTTCAGTGCGATTGTGCGTACAGCCGTTCTTTTCAAGTTTTCTCAGTTTCCTTGTGTTTCTCCTGTATTAATTGAGTTGTAGTTGAGCTATCTGCTCCACCTCCCTTGATACTGTAGAGTTAGTGCACTTGAGATAGTGACTCTTTTGAGATAGTGACTCTTGTGAGATAGTGACTCTTGTGATAGTGACTGCTATACTGTAATAATGCCTAAGGACTATGGATCATGGTCCCTTGCCAATCTGAAGATAGAGTTACGAAAACGGAATGCCAAACTAACTGGACGGAAAGCCGTCTTGGTTCAGAGGTACCTAAGTTTGATCAAAGCATTTACAATAATAATATAGTAGCGCGCATAGAGAAAAGAACACTACGTGACGGCGCGGGTAGAACTATTCACAGAATACTTAGCACTATCCCAAGCCACATGCAGTCTGAGCCTCGGAAGGATGGCTCGCGCTACCACCCGACATTTAATCACAACTAGTGAGTTCTTATTCTGAGTTTAGTACTCTTTGCTCTCTATGTAATTTTTGACAGTTGGTACACTGCGTTTTCACGCCATCTATCGGCTTACCCAAAAGCTCAACTGACAGCTGTCAAGGAAAACGGCTCATTAAATAAGTAAATCTCTTTACTCAGAATAAGGTAAGCGTTTTATTTATTCGCTCTTGATACTCACCGAGTTTTATTTTTCTTTTATTACCAAAGATGAAATGCTACAATGCATAACAGGATTACTAACACTCGCTCATCTCGATTTGTGTTGTGTACTTGCGCTTAATTCTATCTTCCCATATCTTCCGTATTTCTAACTCAAAATGGCTTATCGGTACAATGTTATTGAGTATAACGAAATGGTTCGTGTCTACGAGTTAGCTGGACATAATATGGAAGCTGCTCGCCGCATGTACCAAGAGCATAGTCTCGATGGGTTGCGAGCGAGAGGAATTGAGAATCCTAGAGTTCCATCTCCTGCGGTGATTCTCCGAGCAGTATACAGGGAAAGGAAATTCGGACCGGGTCAATTCAGAGCCCCGAACCATGCTGTGGGTCGCCTTAGGCAGCCATTGCCTGTACAGGTAGAGGACAACATTCTGGATTTCTTTGATGAAAACCTTCGGTCGAGCACAAGAGAAGCAGGGCGTCATTTCGACGTTAGCCATGTCACCGTCTGGAATATTCTTAAAGGATCTGGACACCATCCATATCACTTTCAAAAAGTGCAAGCCCTTTATGAGCCCGATGCGGCTAACCGGATGGCGTTCTGTCAATGGTTTCTACAAAACCGCCATAGAAACATTTTATTTACAGATGAAGCAATGTTCAGCAGAGTCGGCCTTTACAATGTTCATAATGAACATTGGTGGTCTTTCAGGAACCCCCATGCAATCAAACAACATGCGCATCAAGTGCGCTTTAGCGTAAATTGCTGGGCTGGTATTATAAACAATACCATTATTGGGCCACACTTTGTTGAAGGACACCTAACTGGTGGCACGAACCTCCAAATGTAAGAGAACGTCATACCAGACCTGTGTGATGATATCCCATTGGCAGTGGTGAACGAAGGGTACTACTATCAGGGTAAAATTCCCCCCCGCAAAAAATTGGCAGACTTTTTTGTATCAAGAAAGATCGCTATATCGCTTCCCGAGGGTACGACTTGAGCCGACACTCGTGATTGGTAGGTATTCGTTTCGTAGTAGTTCTTTTCAGTTGAGAGGTCTGTGATGACGAATAGTGTGGAAATTCTCAATAAGAATGGTCTCGCTTTGAAAATACCAGTACAATAATAACGATTTCGCGCTTTCAAAATAATAACGGCGTTTTTTAACCATAGAGGATTGTAATAACATTGACAATGAGTAGGTAATTTTTTATTCATCACATTCTCTGTGGATCTAGTCTGTCAGTCAGTCACTGTTGTTTACTTGTTGACTTGTTTACAATAATTAAAAGGGAAAAGGTTAAATTCTATCCTTTGATTACCAAGCCTTGTTTCTTATCTCGTTTTATATTGTGCTGTGCTGTGAATACGTGTGACTTATGTTAAAGCATAACATGCACCTGTTCTGTATTCTTAAAAGATAATTGTGTATCAATTATGTGATATGGAGTAAAATTAAATGTCTACAGTGGATTAGGTACTTTGAGTAGCCAAAATCTCGGTAGGTACCAGACAATGTGGCCTCATGACTCCCATGAGTGTGGTGCTGATGCATGTGTACTTTTTTATTGACCTTGGCATTGAATTGTGGCATTTTTTGGCATTGAAATTAAAGTTCAAGGTCATTATGTCAAAACTAATCGCAATGTAAATATGAATAGGGTGACAATGAAATTTTAATATTTATTTAATAAAACGATTTTATGTTGGTCAGATTAAAACAAATAAAATACGTTTTTTAATGTCTTATCGTGTTCAGTATCATCAGCTGTATCTACCATTTCCCGCTCCAACGCAATCAAGTTAACACCCTGTATATCCGCAAAATTCGGATTATGAAGAATTTCGTTAAATTCTGATGGCACTGACAAACAAACCGCTGTCGCCATCTTTAGTTTTGACGTTTATTTTTGACATGTATTTATGGTTGCCGTGCGTTGCCATGGCAACGGTCGGTTACAGAGTCACAGAGTACATTTTGTCGGTTATTAAATGGACGTACACAAAGCAAGATTCCTTTAATATTAAATACCTCTTAAATACCCAACAGTGGCGACGTAGGTATACCCACAAAAATGGACGCTGTTACCGACAGGTTCCTCTGAATAATAACGGCCTCCTTTGTATATTCTTTATTATTTGACTGTTGCTTTTTGTTTTGTTTATTGTGTGTTGTAAATAGACTAGCTCGACAAATACACGTATTTTATTTTGTCTACAAATCCTGGGTTTCCCTATAGCCTACGCATCGTAGTTTACAAGTGGTCCTTGCGTAGTTTACAAGTGGTCCTTCGAATAAAATCAGTGCGCCCCGCAGGGGAATGGTTAAAACGCGTAGCACAGTCCGAAGAGAAATGGAGGACGCTGATGCCGACTCTACACCAATGCTCTGGTCGGTACAGTGGAAATGCCTTCTACCAGTGGCCTTACTCACAAGCCAAAGGTTGATAATCTGCCGTCAGAAAATGAAGGAAAATGAACAACATCGAGAAAGTCGAATAAATCCTCATGTACAGTTATATCACGACAAGAAGACGAAATAGCAAGGGAAAAGGCCAGGATACAATTGGAACTCTTAGACAGAAAGCTAGCCTCACTGAAACGCAAACGCAGCCACAGTTTACGATCAGCACAGAGTGAGCACAGTAGTGATAGCCAGTACGTAGAGAGGTGGCTCGAGCACAACGAGCAAGAACTGGGAAAATACGGGGCCTGCACTGATGGTTCAACCGCAGGTCCCGTGCTGCCGCCGATTGAGATCGGTCGACACTGTTGGCCCGGTTCAGCTACTCGCCGCCGCCGCTCCGCCGCCGGGTGAAGCCGGCACGGATATCATGCAACTTGTTTTTTTTATTTCAGTGAAAAAATATGGCGGCCGTTAGGAAATTACTAAAAAGCATTAAACATATTTTGAGGATGCCTCTAAATCTTTAAAATATCCTTGAAGCACTTGAATCTTGCCTTTAGCTCATAGCCAGTGACTTAATGCTTTTGGTTTTCACCACGTAGTCCTAATTTGTTTGCAGCTTGGGTAGAAGCAAAACAGACATGAGTTTAACAGAGGATGATTTTGAAATAGATGAACGAGACAGACTCACACTTTGCCGCAGCGGGCATATACCTAGTGTTCATGAGAAAGCAACTTACATCTCGACCGTCGAATGGCGTAGTATACGACCCGACTATCAATACAGCATTCAATATAATTTGGTCAGAAAACATTATTGGGAGAGGTGGTAATGAGGGTGCTTCATGTCTCATAAGATGGGTAGAGGAGAACAGCTCACAAATTAATATTGCAGAAGACTTAACATTTTGGTCTGACAACTGTGCGGGACAAAACAGGAATATGATGATTGTAATGGCATACATGTAAGTGATGATAAAAATTCCGAATCTTAAAGTCATAAACCATAAATTTCTGCTGAAAGGACACACTCACATAGAAGTTTCACAAATATAACAAAAGAAAAATGTTTAAATACGATGGATATTGCTATACCACATGATTAGTCTCAATTTATAAGAACTTGTGGGGGAAGAAGAACTTTTTATGTGTATGACATGGAACTGCATCATTTTAAAGATGTGTGTTCTTTGTACAAAAATAATGGACTATTCGTCGCGAGAAAAAACCCAAAGATAACGTATTTAAGAATTTTGTATTATAAATACAATTTCGACTGCGGAATCGGTCAGGGCATTTGAAGATGCCAAAAGTGTTGCCTGAATTAAGGAAAAATGAAAAACCAATTTCGACTGCAAAATATAGTGACCTTTTAACCCTTTTGCAGTGGGTTCCTAAAGGTTTCCATTCTTTCTAAAAGAATTTGAAATACTCCAAAGATGCATCAGATTTCCCGGAGACTGATTAAATAATTAGGTATTAATGATTGAACATTATTAATTGCGATAAGACTAAATTACTATACTATTTTTATTAAATTTCATTAGAATTACAAAATACCATAAGGTTGTATTGTTGTACCATAAGATAGTAATCTTAAATATTTAATAACAAAAACGACCAGATTATATTAAAAAAAGTTTAGTTAAAAACACCAACATACACCCTTATGCCTAAATAGGAACATCCGGACATGTTCCTATTTAGGAACTTTACTCGTAGAATGGTCAACCTCATTTATGAAGAAAAACATAAATGAAAATACAATAGAATCAAAAGATATGATACGATTAGTAAAGAAATTTTCTTTTCGCTCTCCTGAAAACCTGTCATAATGCACATTGGCCCTTATGTATCTGATGTCCAGATATATCGACTTATATCCAACCTTTCCAATCGGGAATCAAAACGTGTGGGCCCAAATCAACCACTGCACCGTCGCTCGCAGACTCGGATTATTGTAATACTAATAGCATTTAAATCGGATTACTGCTGCGCTAATACCTACAACATACTGGCACTAACGAGCATCAGTCGGATCAGTGCCAACTGAGTTCGTTAAAAACCAAGCTTTGTGACACACAGAAGGTCCATTATCCGTGCTCAGGTGCCTCTCTGTAGAACTGACCCTCCCGACAAAGGACCATTACCTATTACGGTAGCATCGATTATTAAAACTTCACCTAACGTTTGCACTTATTTCTGATGTAAAAATGTTGCTCTTAAACGGCGTTTTACAGATGGTAAGTATACGTACGTATTATCCTCAAAAATATTCATGGCATTTTTGGAGTGTAGGCAAAACGAAAAATTTCGTATCGATTAATTTCATTAGCTAGCTCGTTCTTGCAAATGCTTTGTTGATGAAAAATTGTAGAAAACTGTGCTAGATGCCCCAAGTTAGTTTTTTTTCAAAGAATTACATCGTTTTTTTATCTAACGAAGAAGCAGATATATTGAGTATTGGTACTTGCATAAACGATATATTTTTCTTTAAAATAAAAAAGCAGCCATGAAAAGTTAAAGTTAAAAATAGCATTTGCGACAACATGGCTGTGGCGGCAACCATACAAAGTAATTAATATTCGGCTATAAAACGCGTCATTTCAAAACAAGTTTCTCAGGGCTTACGAAAGGGTTGCTTATGTTGGTATTGAAGTTGGACATTTGTCGGGCTGCGCGACTGTGGGGCGGTAAACTAGGTGCTTTTGTCGCCCCTGCCCCCCGCGCCCCCTAACTGTGCCGCTTTCGTAATCACGGTTTACAATAACTGTACCGCGGAAACTGCCGTACGCACTAGTGTTTCAAATTAATTAGTTCACTTTGACTCTCAGAAGAGACTATTTTCGAACTGTTGTTCTAACCCTTTTCTGGGGCTTCGGGCTTCACTTACTCCGTTTTATTGGGTACTTATTTTTACCTGGTAAAAATCCATATCCAAATTATTTAATCAACCGTCTAAGCAATCAAATAGTAAATCTTTAAAAATGATACCCACCCAGACAGCGGGGGCTAGTCTTTCCTATTAAAATAATTTCTAGTGTCCCTCTCCGCAATCGGATATTTATGGAGGTTCGCACCTGTAGCTGTGTGTAGCTTACGGAAAATGAAATTTACGCTGAGGTATCCAATATCAGTACCGACCCTCAGGCAAAACGAAATAACTGCAGACTCCTCCAAATCATTCAATTATAAATACTTGTGGTAAAATACTCCTGATAAATAATTCCTGTTGGTTTAACAACTTGGAATGTCATGTAAAGCATTGTGATTAGATTTTCTCAGTTCTCAAATGAAAAATTTTTGTATTGGTGTATTATGTATACCTCTACTTTAATCGCTTGCACATATTTTACTATCAGTCACACATACACTAAGATCAAACACATTTTCGTTCTTAACAACCTAATAGGTAACTATGATGAACGCATCGCACTTGCGTCAATAATTAAGATTAGCCGAAGCCAATTAAAGTTATGCCCCCGGAGATTATAAGAAGCGGGGTTGCTGTCGAGTAGCGACCCTGACGGGCAGCGGGTGGTTAATTACTCGCCTCAATAACGAATACCATCCAGAATACAGCGTGGCTCAAAACTCAGATTTTACACATTGTGATTGTTGACGACGTCTTATGAAATATTTAATGAATATACTATACGTCAGTGTTTAAAAGCCCACACAAGTTAAAACTGAGTACAGTTATAATTCTGCACCTCACTCATGTAACTAGCAGCATTAGTTACAGTGATCATGGTCATAGTCTCCTCAAACCTGCATGATGGAAAATAATTTAATACCCGTAAAATAATGGGTAATTAAGCACAATATTACCCAAGATACATTGAGAGTTTGAGAGATCTAAACCAGATTCAGAACGAAAAAATACTTTGTTTAGTTCCAAAGAATAATGAAAATATTAATGGAGTTCTGAACAACGAAAATATTTTTCACAAAAGGTAGTGGTACCAGTGGATCTAAACGATGCCAACAAAAAGCTTTAACACATATTTTGTTAACAAACCAAGAGTTGAAGCTGAAGCAATCAATCCTGGTTGTGACTTGTAAAATTGGGAGTCATTCAGCTGTTGAGAACGATAACCTTGCTATTGCTTCTTGTGATAATCAGTTCACGACTACAGGTTTAACAGCGTCGTCATCATCATCAGCTAACATCTAAGTAACACACGTGTCATTGAACTCTAAATTTGCTTCGAACATAGGAAATTGTGTCTCTGATATTTAAAAAAAACTGCTAGATGTTACTAAAGCTCTTTAACTTGAAAAACATTGGCCTCCAACTGGCAAAGAATATCCGTACGAGACCTTACAAAATTGGAAAATAGCATAATAGACATGTTCAACGATTGCATCTTCAGAAATTTCATTGTTTTGTGCTATTACATAAAGATCAGTGGCTTTATTGTAAATATTGTGCCTGTAATCTGTCTCTGGACGTCTTTTTGATGAACCAGTGAAATGCTATAATAACTTGTTCGGTGAAAATGGGTTATTAGTGAAGCACCGAGGCAATAAATACCATAAGGCGGCTGAAAGAGGGAAAATCTTTTTGGCGTGTCATCACAAACCAGAGCCCGATATCGCTAACCAGATTTCGACACACGACAATGGAGAAAGTGATATGAAACAGGGATAACTTACGACCAATTACAAAAACTATACTATTATGTGGCCGTTAAAATGTACCCTTACGTTGCCACAGAGACGATGGTGACATTCTCAGAATACTAAGCATAGTGATGTACGAACTGAACGAAATTTTCGAGCACTGTTTAAAGTTCAGAATAGATAAAGGCGATTCAATACTCCTACGCCATTTAAAAACAACAAGTTTAACAGTCACTTACATAAGTAAAACGGAAATATAAACATTTACATAGAACAGATCCAGAGAACTATTAAGGAAAATTTTTAAAAATGCTAAGTTTTTTCCACCATTTTTGACGAGACAAAAACGAGAAAACTGATATATATCGCATGCGGCAACAGGTGATAATACTCCTACGCCAGTTAAAAACAACAAGTAAAACCATTTCCACCATTTTTGACGAGACAAAATCGAGACAACTGGTATACCGCATACGGAACAAATGAGAATACTCCTACGTCATTTAAAAACAACAAGTTCAACTGTCACTTACATAGGTAAAACAGATCCATAGAAAAATTTAGGAAAAAATCAAAAACCTTAAGTTTTTTTTCACAATTTTTGACGAGACATAAATAAGACTAAACTGATATATCGCAGATATGAGTGTATCGTTGAGATATATCTGAGTAATTGTGTAATCAAGGAAGATTTCAAATGCTGCTGCGTATGCATAGCAGAGTTGCAGAGTTCCTGCACAGCAGTGCAGTTACTATCATAAAAAAAAACATCCCCGACATCTTCCACTAGATGTGGCAATGCTACGAAACTAAAATACAAAGACCATCTTCTTCAGTCAGCCAACGTCGGCTGCCAGCAGCGGCTGCCAGCAGGGCGATCTGCTGAGTCCGGCAATTTCAGCCTCGCCATACACCCACATAATCTCTTCCCTTGCCTCCAAATTTAATGTGTTGTACTTACCTAGACGAAGTGACACTGAGAGGTGAAGCGAATACAGACCTTTCAGATCTACAAAACATTATAACCAAATCAGCCTCCATTGGAATCAAGCTAAATTTCACCAAATGCGAACTTTTTGATAGTGACTGAATACCTCATGCCTCAAAAGAACTAATAATTAAAAGATTCAATATTTTAGCTACGAACATAATTGATAAACAAAAATTCGCTTCGCCACCTGGGTGCCCCAGTATTGGACGATTCCGTAGAATCTTTTAGGTTAAAGAGAAGTTTTGGAAATCCATAATATACACCGCTATTGGATACTGTTATCAATGATTTGGCACACAGATTGTCTCCGGAAGTACTAGCTGTCTGAAATAGTTATTTCAGCTGGGCATTTTTCTCCTGAAAACATATTTCGATTGTAAAATCTAATAAGTGATAAATACCGACTTTGGATGGCCAACTGGAGAAGAGAATGTGACAACAATTCCGATATACCAAAGACGGTAGTAGCTCATGTTGGAATAATGATGTAAACATATACACAACCTTGTGTCGATGAATATACGAAAAATAATTTCTATACTTACTCTATGTGCACATGCTGTCATTAAATTTGTGCTTAATTTTGCTACGGTGTATATGATGTGTATCTATTCTATTGAATAAAATCCAAGTCTTTTAAAGTAATCCTGCTGTTTGCTTATGCCTAAAACAAATAGCTCACCTCTAGGAATGCGACCAGGATTCATATAAACGCTCGCTCTTCCCAACATTTACAAATACGTGGCCGTGGAAGTTGAGATAATAAACGTATTCGCAAACAGAAAATACTAACTATTTTTTACTTATTTTTATTTTGATCGTAGGTACTATTGAAAGGATTCTTTATCCCTCATGCATTCCTCCTACAATCAGAGTAGGGGAGAATTGCCTAAAAAGAGACACGAAAATAGGTCTTGCAGACGAGTTACTTTACCGAGGTCACGAGTGCGGTAGCCGGGTTGCGGTTTAAAAACAAATACAACTCAGTGCAATATATAGGTCTTGCAGACAGAATATTATCATCCTCTTTGAATAAATATAGTCTAAAGGTAGGTATTAGAAGATATCAATAACTAATGGTGCTAATCCTGCATCACAGGATCTATCACGTTTGGGTAAAGCGGCCGAGCTTAGCGTATAGCCACGATAAAACAAACCATGAAAACAGAACAAATATTGTGAATTTATCATAGTTTCGCAACACTTTATGTTGGTACTTTTTTTTTAATCTTTATTAATTTCATAATTTATTTTTATTTTTTGTAATATATCAGGGTTTTTGTGACATGTGACTGATTTTAGTGATAGACGAGTTCATGGGAATTATTATCTTCTTTGAGATCTATGTCCCCAAAAGTTATTGAGTTTTTTTTAGGTAATTCCTAAAAAAATGTTTTTTAATTAATCGTGCCAATAATATTTATTTATATTTTGTACTTTATGTATAATCCAACTATGTAAAACTTTTCTTAAGTCCTCAAAAAAACAAAAAAAGTCGGTCCATGTGCCGAAGATTATGTATTTTTATCATCAATGTCATGTCAATAAACATTCTTTCCGAATGAGCCGTTTTCCTTGACAGCTGTCAGTTGAGCTTTTGGGTAAGCCGATAGATGGCGTGAAAACGCAGTGTACCAACTGTCAAAAATTACATAGAGAGCAAAGAGTACTAAACTCAGAATAAGAACTCACTAGTTGTGATTAAATGTCGGGTGGTAGCGCGAGCCATCCTTCCGAGGCTCAGACTGCATGTGGCGGGAGGGAGGAGGAGCAGATAGCTCAACTACAACTCAATTAATACAGGAGAAACACAAGGAAAATGAGAAAACTTGAAAAGAACGGCTGTACGCACAATCGCACTGAACGCTGAAGCAACAGTGACATCGACATCATAGAGAAAATAATACTACAATTCTACCTACCTACAGTGCGACAAACTTATCTGTTCCGGTGAGAGAGAACTAAATTGATCCATAACTCCTTACTTACTAATTAATTGTACATTGATATAGATTAGATGCATTTAATAAAACCGCAAGGGCAAATTACCTTTACGGGCAGACTTAAAATCTTATAGAATAAAGAAATATTAGACGTTTTCTTGAAATCTCACCGGAACAGATAAGATTGTGGCACTATACGTCACTTTCACATTTCGTTAGCCTCACAGAATAACATATTGTGATCTGAGTGTGTTCTGAGGGTTTGAAAGTTGGTACAACCCCAGACAACGCCATCTATTTCTCCAAAAAGGAACTTTTTTTTTTTTAACAAACGCCTCATTAAGTATAAGTCACCAACACTAGCGGTGGTACTCACAAGTGATGGCTCTTCCTCTTGCGCATGTCATGTTCGGGGGCGCGGGGCGGGGGGTGCAGCGCGCCCCCGCCCCCTCCCGTCGCCTCGTCGCCCCCGGAGGCGCTCGTCAGCTCGTACGGCGCCGCCGAGCTCGGGTTCGGACCACTGCAAAGACAAATCACTCAATGACCAACCGAAGTATGGACAAACCACGAAATTGTCGAGACAAAGGTTGTCAATAATTTTTTAATTCCTAAACAAACAACACAGCAAAATAAGGCTTCAAACCAAACAAATAGGTAAGAAAACTTTACCCATAAGTGAAATAACAGTGCATTAAGTAGACACGGTCACAAAGGCTTCGCGCGTATTGATGACTGCCGCTGACATGTCACAGTTACAAAATACTAGCGAAGCGAGCTGCGGTAATCTCGTTATGTGGAACCTTGGCATTGAACCGAGGCGACGTCGCTACCGCGAAAACGTCATAATTATACACTACTTTGTACCGATTCTATTGTTATTAAAGTGTATAATGCTCAACCAGCTGGACGGATTATTTCAGTACACCTGCCTTGCTTTCATAGACAACTATGGAGAAATATTCTTTATCTTCACTGGAAGGCCCCCAAAAAACTTCCCCATAACTTAAAAATAATACAAGCGACCTGATGACAGTTCTTCATAAATATGGAGAGAGCCGTATTGTGCAGAACTATTATATATAAGTAAGCTTTTATGTAAGCCCTATCATTTACCTACAATAGAGCTGTATCAGATTCATTTCACAGGTATTCTTATGTTTACTAGGTGGTTCCAAACTTGAATGTAACTAGTTATGAGTTTGGTAAAGAAATAAACAATATTTGAATCTAAATTAGATTATCTGACTATTGAAATATCAGCCCTTAGTAGTAGCAGTTTTTCAGTAGTTAAATAGATGTCACTATTCCTTTTTATAAACCTCAGTTATATTAACAAAATCCTCGTCTTTGAATTGGACTTTTTCATAGTCCTTCGAGCCGGATTTCCGGATTGAAATTAGAAGTCAGTTTTTAAATTCGACTATAGAATCAGGGAACAGTGTCCCTGAAGGTTCTTCATTCTGGGCTTCTTTGTTGTTGGTGGGCGGTATGTCTAATCGTCTTACTGCGAGTTTCAATAACTATCTACCTATGGTGCTTTCACTATACCTATCTACTTTTATACTATTTTGACACATTGAAAGTTACATCCTGACAAAATAGTAGATAGATATTGAAACTAGCAGTAAGACAAGACATTGATGTTGATTCTGAAGGCAGAAATTCTAATTTTAACGCTGTCAAACTAAAAAAATTGCTAGCATAAAATGACATTTACGGAAACAATCTTAGAGTCGAATTTTAAACAAAGAAATTAAGGTTTTGACGTCTCTAAATTTAAAATTTCCGCCTTCAGAATCGATATCATTATAGTAAGAAAATTGTCAGTATTGTCACTAGTCTAATAGATGTCACTATCCCTTTTAATACATCTCGGTATCAAGAATTCTTACAGTTTAATTAAACTTTTGATACAAGATTTTATTTGGACCTTTTCATAGTAAAGTTCTTCGAGCCGGATGGGAGAAAAAAAAGAAAAAAAAAAAACGAGAAAATTCGAGTTGCGGACTGAATTTCGACGATGTCCAAAAATGTCAATACATATAATAAAAAAAACGATGGACTAAGTTTACACATGCGACGATATTTTTTCGTAGCTGCTATAAATGCCACGATGTGAAAAAATATATGTAATTACAATATGCATTTGAAATTTTCGCATCTGAATCCAAATCACTCCAAATTACCAATACGATGCAAATTGAGTTCGAGGAGCAGTTAGGATTTGCATGAGAGCAACATCATTTGCAAGCAAGGCTTTTACTGTGCAATATGTTTTGTGACTAGCTTTGCTACGCGAGAATAACAGGAAGTATAAAATGGCTTAAAAAGGAGAGTGCACATTTTTGATGGGTGTGCCCAAGCTGTATACAGTTGAGATATATGCCGTTTAAAAGTGTAGACAAAACTGAACCCTTTATTTATATACGGTTTTGCGGAGTTCAATTAAATTTAAACTTTAAAGCGTAATACAAATGTATGTCCCAAAAATTATGAATAAATTAAATTTTAGCAAATAATTAACTGCAATTATTATTTGATTATTTTGTTAAATATTGGATGTTATGTGTTATAAGTTTTATATTATCTTTTAATATATCATCAGACTGCATGGTTATGTGGTCCTCAGTGCGGTAATTCCGAATTATTATTCTAGAAAATTCTCAATAGAGTTGATTCTGGGAAACGTAGGGAAAGGTAAATTCTCGGACACGTACTGTACACGTTTCCTTGAATCCACCCCAGGGAGAATTTCGTAGGGTATTGAATAAGCCGAAACCTATAGTAAAAAGTCACGTGACCAACATTTCTATGGAAATTTTAATTTTTGTCGCGAATTTTGAAATACTGATTTAATTTTCGGGCTTAGATATAACATGCTGCACAAGTGGGTTTCGGCTTAGTATGCCCTTTCTGCAACATCCCGTATATGACATAATAAGATAGCGGAGGACTGGATCAGGCTGGTGGCCAACGGTGGGAGGGACAAGGAAGCGGTGGGCGTGACCGCGCGACAGACGCCCCCCGACCTTCACTCGACCACTTCACCAATGTTATGTAAGTATGATGAATATGAGGCACGAGCGTCCCGGTCAAACACGAACCACACCGACATCTCGGCCGATCGGATTTTTCCAAAAATCTGATGAAGCCAGTCACTCCAAGAAATAGGTCTAACTACTTTTTTCAAAGCAGCATAATGAATGTGCACAATAAAAAAATATTAAGTTTGCTATAAACGCTATAAGCATAAAAACCCAGAGGTTCATCAGGCAGCCGTAGCACGTTATGCCGATAAAAACCCAGAAGTGCACTTGGCAGCCGTGAATCGTTATATGGATAAAAACCCAGGAAACATAACACCCCGGTAAAACGTTATAATAACAAAATCCAGTTGTAGATAAAGATCGTCTAAATTGTACTACACAAAAAATTACGTATACCAATAGTAACGTAAGTAATATTAACGGATACCAATGAAAATTACGCAATTAACAAACTAACAGAGAAAATTGGAAAACAGAAAAGATTAGAAGCTGAAAGAATTGTGAAATGGGTTCTTGCGTGTCGTAAAAATATACTAGATACTTACTGTAAAATTTTAGATCGCGTTCAAAGTAAACTTACAAAAAGTAAGGAAAAAAATAGTATCTCTTCTGACAATGAGATACCTACTAGAAGTACTAGAAAAGTTTATAATCATTGCCGACGAATCTAAACATGCGAATACTCAAGAACCATACTGATATGAAAATTCGTTCAGGTGAAACTATGCCAATAAACGAAGAGGATAACTTCAACGACAAAAGAAGTGAGATCTAAATGGGTGCCAAGTTCAATGGTCAGTCCTGAAATTTATTTATAAGTTAACATATCAGTTTTGACTAAATGATTGTTATAGACAATTGAAAGAAAATCCTTACAAGTTGGTAAGGAACTGATAACCCAGCCTAATCAATGACTGTGCCATTCAAGACTTTGGATTATTTCGTTTAAAAAAAGTTTTAATTAAAAACACTTTTATAATTGAACATTGAAAATACGAATTGCGATGTAGGTGGTAGACGTTGCTAGCAGTTACCGGCCAATTATAATAACTAACTTTGTTGAGCATCATTTTGTTTTTCTAACAAGACTTGGAGATCTTTTGTAGTGTTTAATTGTATGACGGAGCCACCTGTTGCTCTTCGCCCTTTCCCCCATGACCCGAAGGGTTTAATCTTCGGAAGGAGGAGAGGGCAAGGGAGAAACCTCAAATCTTCTGTACAAACGCATTTAGAAGGGGCAGTTAAAAAAATCAAGATACCTAAAAAAAAACATGCAGGAAAAATATGAAAATCACTCTCATTTAGGGTGATCCCACATACGATCCTGGCTGCCTTAAATTTTGCTCAGGTGTGACGCCGATTCAATGGGCATTGTTCATATAAAATAATTTGTCTTGCTTTATCCAAAACCATTTAAGGTCCTTGATTTGTGATCACTTCTCCATCATCACATTTCTGAAAAACTGTGGATTGATTAGTTTTACTGTTTCTACTATTTTCAGAAAAAAATGTTGTATATATTTTTCAATAGCTATAGTCCCAACTTTTACAGGAGATGATCAATACATTTGGAGTGGTGCTCGTAAAAGATAAAACTTATAAGTACCACCTGAAACTTTAAACTAGTCCTGTTCAAATACGCGTTAAACCACTTCAAACTGACTTTCCGCAATCATAAAGTAATATAATATTACACTTACGGGCAATGAAAAGGTTCCACTGAGAAATGCACCAAATTACTTCTGAACGGAAACTCCTTACTTACTTCTTTGCCGTCTTCTGCAACATTAAAGTACATTTAACAGAGAATCAGGATATTACCAAATAAAATCGTTAAGATTTTGTTCCAATTTTAAATTAAATCTTTGAATAAAAATGGGTTTGTTTGATGTTGTTTCTCTTTCGCAACTTAAACAACCTTTTTAAGTATGGTCTCTTGATACTGTTTTACCAGGCATCAGTAAAATATCAGGAGCCCATTATAGAGGTATACTGAAAATAAAACTAAACTGAAACTGCTAGCAAAATAAGTTTTTTTTTACTTTCACAATCAGTTTCGATATTTTTAAAATCTTATAAGTATTTAGAATGACCTACTCTGAGTTACTTACTACTACCCTTTTTCAAACCCCATGTATATCGAAGAGTACTTAGCTACGATTACGACACGTTTGATCTTGACAAACTGCAACGGTAATAAACTGCGATTTGAGTAACCGCTATTAAAAAAAACAATTCGCAGTTTTTCCGAAAAAAAAAGCGAACTGCAAATTGGTCCAAACGATTATTGGACTACCAGCGATCTGGGAAAAATGCGAGACAGACGCATAGCAATACGTCTAAACGTATACACGATACATTTGTACTTTCATAGAGATACAAAACGTCCATTACATATAAGGCTACCATTCTCCTTTCATTGGATGAACTTTGTGTAGAAATAAAGCGATATAGTTCCACTGCACCCTCAGTGTAACCTGACAAGATAATATTAAATATGTACAACTATTGCTGAAAGCTTCGTTTTATTACTGGACTGCTCAACTGCATAGCAGTTCTTTAAGTACTTTATGAGTCAGTGAATACATAAAAATTCAACCAATGTACGGTGCTGTTGTACCAGTGTCACAACTAACTCCTTAGAGGCGTTACATAACAACTATAACTAAAATGAAAAAGAAAGAAAACTTGTTTCTAAACTAAAAAAAAAGGCGTCGAAACAAACGTCAAAACGCAAAACTGAAGCAAGGGAACGAGATCCGAGGATCGAAGATGAAATAACTAATCTAATGACAGGAAAATTACCGTCGAAAAATGTTTAAGGAGTTTATGCTGGTTGTAGTAATTAAACAATAATAAACAATAAATGTGCGTTCGTGTGTTGAGTAAAAATCTGTAATAGAATTCAACCCTATATGTAGAAAAAGATTGTATAAAGAAACTTTCCTAGAGATATCAGCAAATAAAACATATTTTTGTAAATTGTCTCACACAATGTATATCATTTACGTAAAATATTATATTAATCTGTCGTAAACAGAGTCACAGGCACAACAAAATTATGTATTGGCTGTCAATGCCTGTAAGGTAAAAGCGGCCTGGACGGGTGCGCCACGGGACACTGCTGTCCGTGACAGCCCCCTCTACCCTACTACATAGGTACTGTTGATATGCCTTGCATAGGAACTGTTACAATAACGCATATTTGCATGACCGATTCTCTACAGGGTGCTGCTTAAATGAAAATGGTAAGCCGAAAAGGGATGTTATGTGAGTTAGTCATTTTAAACAATACAATTTAATTCGCGGAAAAACAAAAGCTTCTTTATCTAGATATCAAAATAGTCAAATAATTCGAATAAAAACTTAAATCACGTTTTTATTCAAGAATTTCAAAATATTATAAAAATAGGAGTTGAGTGACATTATCTTATTTCGGCATAGCTATCTCATATAAACTTTTAGAGAATTTATACTGCTGCCGGGATTGGAATCATACCTCTAAACTAACCGAACCATACTATTTTTGCAACATAAACTGGTATGTTTGTGGGGTTTGGAACGCAAGAGGAAGGAAGGGCCTATGGTGAGGAATGACAGAGGGTGAAAAAAATAATATATTAAAAAAAATAAACAACCGACTTCAAAAAACCACTAAAAAGTAAGAAATAATTTAAGGTTTACACCAATGATTGGTGATGTGACAGTACAAATATACCTAAGCAGAAACTGTTTTTTTTTTGTTGGTGCGGTGACAAAGTAATCTGAAGAAATACCACTTCAAAAAAAACAGTTCCTGCTTAGGTATATTTGTACTGTCACATAGAATTGGTGTAAACCTTAAATTATTTCTTACTTTTTAGTGGTTTTTTGAAGTCGGTTTTTTATTTTTTTTTATACTTTTTAGTTTATTTGCAATAATTTGTATCAAAAGTAAGATGGAAATGATACCAATAAGCCTTACTAGTCAATACGAATCATTTAAGCCTAAACACGAGGTAGTTACTATATACCGTTAAGGAGTTCATCTGACTGCCTTCCGTTTCCATCATCAGATCAGCTCAAGGTCACCATCATATCTTTTGGTTATAAGAACTATATTTAAGTTCTAAATTTTATTAGAATCGTTTAACAGGTGCCCAAAATGGAAATTCATACCCTGTTTTTACCCCTTCACCCACCCTTGGGGGAGCATAAAATTCTGAAAAAAAATAGGACCACCCCTGAGCTCAACCCAATACATCAAAAAAATAATTTTCAAAATCGGTCCATAAATGGCGGAGTAATCGGTGAACATACATAAAAAGACAGACATACGGACCTTATAGAATTTCGAACCTCCTCCTTTTTTCGAAGTCGGTTAAAAAGTGAGAGGATTGAAAGACGACGAAAGACGTGTAGTACTTATTTGGATTTATTTTATAAAAACTAAATAAAGGCCAATAAAATCTTAAAGCCAGTCTTTTCAATACCACATGTTGTTACAGTCTTGTTTAAATTTACTCGGAGCATCCAGGGCGTGCAGTCTTATCAGTGATGGCCAAAGATGAACCGGAAGATGACATGAATAGAATACATGAATAAAATAAATATGTTGGTACTTGCAACACAATGTGGTTTAAAGAGGCAAGGAAAATTAAACATCGTAAACAAGCATTTATGTAGGTTCCTAGTAGGGACTGCAATCCCGCATCTGCGGGATCCGCTAAGTGTGGAATCCCGCACTTATTTTGGCTGTTTTTAACAGCATGCGGATAAGATCCCGCATTCATACAAGTATAAATCGTAACGCCTGGTATATGCACGCGGGACGCGAGAAAATGGCGTGCCATCCCGCGTGCGTGATGAAATCCGCATGCTGTTAAAAACAGCCTTTGCGGAACTGCATTTGCTTGACTGGAAAGTGGTTTCGTAAAAATGCGCCCGCGTAAGCGCAAAATATTTTCGTCAAATAATTCTAAGGGTCCGGAAAAAAATCGATCTAAGTCGGCTTAAATCGAAAATGAGACTTATACCATGGTGCCCAGTTTTTTTTCACTACGAGTTGGTATTTTAGGTTTCTTGATAGCTTCAGTAATACCGGAGTTAGACTTATTTCGAAATGGTTTAACTAGATTTTCTACACAACTTTTGCAACACTCTGTATAATAGTGCACAGCTTATAGACCCCCCAGTACTAAACTAACTGGAACAAGTGGCAAGAGGATCAAGTGGAGTCTTGTTAAATATCAGTAGATGCAGTCCATCGACCTTCTATGTATCAATGTACAATGTGTGTGCGTGCAAACTAGAGCTTGGATCTCTGATACAAATACACAACACAAAAATTCAGAATTTATATTGTGTAATCATTGCAGGTAACCTTTTTTCAACCAATCGCCTTTCATTGTGATCAAAACCCAACACACTTTCTTAATGAAATTATGGGATTATCTCAAATATCACCAACAAATATAAAATATTTAAAAATAAAACGATTTCAGTCCTAGAACCAAAATGAAAGTTGTCCAGTAGCCTAATTTAAACTGCAATAGATTGAATACAGATAACAAGGGATTAAAAAACTGAGCGGCAGTTTCAAGTTTAACCCTTGGAACAAAATGCTTTCGACTAATATATGGAAAAAATATTAAAGATAAACACTAAATATTATTAATATATAATTGATTATAGTTTCATTCTATAAAAAAAAAAATATTTGTGAAGAATAAGTGGATTTTTATGCCCAAATTTGGGGAATTCGATCAGTATTTTTGGGGATTTGGATGCATTAGCTTGGTCAACCCTGCCAGTAGGTCCAGTTAAATAAATTTATTAATAATTTTCCAATTCAATTATCATAATAATCGCGAGGTCTGTTCGTGGCTCGCGAAGCACAAAGGGAATATTGGTAAATGGCTCTACATAGCTACTGTACAAATTTACAATATCATTTATGCTTGCCAAGCACTCACGATTTAACGTCGACTAATAAAATATTTTTACTTTTGAATATTATTAATGAAACAATTATTTTATAGGACATACAGGAGGAGGCAGAAATGGCAGCAAAGGAAGATATAATAGGAACCGATAACAATTTTAGCAAACAGGATGTAGAATACTAAGTAACTCGACATTACTACCCCAGAACAGAGAAAAATCCTGTGAAGAATTTATCGATGAAACTAGTTCTAAGATAATATACAGGATGATTGGTAAGTTTCCAGCATTTCCAGTCGCTTGAACCCTATGATGCATTATCCGAAAGCCAAATATTTCTGAGTTATTATATAAAAAATCGTTTTGCAATAGTGACTAAGATGTTGGCGACTGCCCATCATTGTTTAGATATCTTTTATGTTTTTTACTTTAAATATTGACATTTTGTATTTAATTATGGTTTTTACGTTTGTTATTTTTTTGACACACTAGATAAATATACGAATCCTTGTAACAACCAGCGATTATCCTTACTTCCTTACAAGTAAATATTAAACTAGTGTGTAGATCTAACTTTAAGTTGGGGAGGATGTTGGGGACTGCCCATGATTGTTTTGATATCTTTTGTTTTTTACTTATAATCGACATTTTGTATTTATTATTACGTTTGTTATTTTTTTGACACACTAGATAAATATACGAATCCTTGTAACAACCAGCGATTTTCCTTATTTCCTTACAAGTAAATACTTAACTAGAAGTGTAGGAAGCCTATAGTCATTAATAGTGTCAATAATGCAATATAATGTCTACACATTAATATTATGTTTTACTTGGTTTCACAAACAAAACTGAATTTACAAGAGTCCGATTGTAATAGTAACACTAAATTTGTTGTCGTGGGAATAACACCCATTTTAGTCATTTCAACACTATTTCTGTACTTTTTTCTCTCTGTGTGCGCTTCATTCCAAAATTTAAATTCGAATGGGTGTATCCTTTGGTTTACACAAAAGTCACAAAATCAAGGCAATCAATACAGGTTGTTCCAAAAATGATATAATAAGCCAAGAGGGGTGACTAAGAGGCTCATTATGAACAATATTTCTTCTACGACTTTTGAAAATTCGCCTTTTCTTCCCCTCGAATTTGGTATGGAGGCCTTATTATGGTAACTATGCATATGTTTTTCAGAAATTGTTGAATGGAAATTGTTAAGAGTGATCCCATTCGGCTTATTACACCCACCACTTTTGCAACATCCTGTAGATTGATTCGCGTATTTTCGGCCGGGAGTAAAAATGGTACAGCTGCATTCACTCACAGTTGGTGCAGAGTGCAGGGTTGCGGCGGGAGGTAGTGCGGCGGAGGGTGCAGCTCAGTCAGCTGCATGTACGGCAGCGAGTCCTGGCGGTGGAAGTGGCGGGCCATGGTGCAAGCACGTGTGTAACGCGCCGCTGCCAAACTGCGACTGACGCCGACCACTTGTCGCCCCTTTGACGACCCACCCCCGGTCTACAGGTACTTCGCACAACTTACAAGGAACTTCTTGGTATTGTTTACATTGAAATATTAATTGGTATCCGCTAGTAGTAGTAATAGTGATGCTGTGTGTTTACTGCAGCTGAGTTACGCGTTTGTATTGGGAAAGATTTAACGACGATACTCGTGGTTGCGTAAAAGTAGGTTAGTTAAGTCGCAAAAGTAGAAAGTGTTTGCGGTGGTAACTCCGCCCCGTGGCACCGCCCAACAGCTCCGCCACGCCTTGAGACCCCCTACTACCAGACAAAGTGACCATGACCAACTAGGTTTGACTCTATAGAGATGTAAAGAAAAGCAGCAAGGAGAGGGATATCGTGAGATCTATAGATGGCCGGGATCCGTCCTCGCGCTACAGAAGTGGTGAATAGATACTGCATCTGCGGAAGGGGACCCCTGTAAACCTTCACCTATTTTAAATAACGAGTATTATTGTTGCGTGGTATTAAATAAAAAAAACTTATTTTGAATATTTTTATGATTACCACGACGAAGTCGGGCTCGGATGATATTAGTTCAGAATATTAAATGTAATGCTTCCCAATTTATTTAATCGACAGTTTTATCAAATTTATCAACAATTTTGTATATAAAATATGAGTTTTGAGTACACATATTTGTGTATGGCAAGTAGACTTTATTGAAATCATACAAGTCTTTACATAAAAAAAAACAGTGAGTCGGTTCCTCACCACTCTTTTAACAGGACATTCTTGTACCAAGCCATACATACCCAACCGTTATTTGTGAATAGCTACCACTTCCCAATTATTTTTCATTAGTACTAATCTATCTCAACTGACAACTACATTGCATGGTTACAGCAACGTGCAAAGCGTTTAGATAAATAAACATAAACAAATTCATAGACGCCGTGTTATCAGCATCAATGGTGATTGGTGACGATATGAATTACAAATTGTTTATCAACAAACGAGAACAGTTTCAAGGGCGCGAGGGCGTGCGGGCCGGAGCAGACTAGCCCCACATAGCGCTACAACATACCAGAACATCCATACCAAACACATACTCCAAATTATGAATTAAACATCACAATACGGAATACGTTTCCAATAGTTGCTTCTATAATAATGAATAGATCTGTCATCTGATCTAGATTCTGGAAATGTCGAGTGTGTTTAGTGTTTACGATGTAAATGGCGCACGAGAGAGTAGAGGCAAGTACTTGTAGGCTATGCTCTACAAATAATTATGAAATATAAATTACCTTTCTGCAAATAAGGCTTAACTTGACTTTAAGGATCCAGTTTTGTGTTCCAAGTGTAAATCTTCAATATATTTTATCTGAACCATCGAGCTCAGCTTTATGTAACACTTCCGTCAGTTGGTTGGTAACTATGTGTATAGATTATTTACTCTATGTAGTGTTGTGGGTCGGTGGGACTGCATTATCTAACGAGCTGCATTGCACTGCGGACTGGATTCTGCAAACTTATGCTTTTTATTATGTAACTTGACATTGTACGAAGAGCTGGACTATTCACCGACGGACACCGGACAGGGGTCATAGCAATCACAACTTATCTTTACAATCTCCACAACTTTGCTACTATATATTATTAATTTATTATGTACTTGCCTAAGGACGATAGAGAAAATATTTCAATTTTGTATTTTGCAACAGCAGCCCCAGGTCGGTGTCCTTATTATATACTAGTAAGATAATTATGTGGCTAACTTGTGCTAAAGAAAATTACTGCTGCACCCAAACAATCCTTATTGCGGAGGTCTAGTTACGGAAACGCACAGCTGATGTCATAATGTACATGTATGTGTATAATCTATTGAGTAAGTCGTCGAACGCGTGACACAGCGCAGTAAATAAAGAGTACCGAGAGGGTAGTTACTAGGCCGTAAGGGATGGATCGTCCTTGTGGCGGTGTAGGACGCGGCGCGGCGCGGGCGCGGGCTCGTGGGCACTGCGCCGGCGCAGGACTGACGTCGCCGCCCCTGAACCTGACGCCGTCACCGCGACGCGACGTCACGTGCGCGGCGTGCACTGCGCGCTCCCTCGCCGCCGCACCCACGCGCCTCGGCCCCGCGCGGCGATGGACCGCGCGCCATGCAACACCCCCTGCCCCGCACTCCGCACTACCTTACACGTGCCGCACTGCTATGCTAGTAAACACGCCACCTATGTAATATTATGCAACTGCACTAAATGCATCATGTTGTGTATAGAAGTGCATTCCACTTCATTACATATAATATGTGGGTAGCTATAATCAATGCCTTTTGTAAGCCTTATAATCATTATTAGTCAGTTCGGGCCGTGCGAAATATTTGTAGTAAACAGCCGAATCACGTGCGGAGACATTTGAATTTCATAACTGAACTCATTTCACGTTTTCATGATTTTTCCATAAAAGTAGTGATGATATCGGTAAAAAATGTTTTTATTTCCATAACTTAGGTCTATTTTTACCATGATTATACAGCATATAGTTACTACCTAATAGCCTATTTTTTTCTATTCCTATAAATGCACACGTGCATAGCGTAATAAAAAATCCTTTTCAATAACATATCCTACTTCACAGTGAAATAAAACAGTCACATTCAAAACCTAGGTATATATTCTCAATATATATCTGAGCAAACCATTGGGTAATCTTCAATAATTAAGTATTTTTCTGTAATCCGAGAAGTAGGGAAGTAATTATAGCTGGGACCGTCCGTTTGCCACCGACGCCGACCTTCGGCCAGAACTAGGTTCTATTCTGCTAATTATACAGGGTGTCCAGTAGGAAAGTTCACTTTCCGATTCGAGAAAATGAATACCCAAATTTATTTGAAATGGATATATTAAGAAACTCAGCTTTTTTTTTTTTAATATCATTTCGTCTAATTGTTTACCATCTTTATCGTACACACTCTTCTAATCAAACACGTGAATTGACATTAAAACTCTTACAGAGTTGCTGGGATATTGTTTATTTACTGCCGGATATTTTCTTTCAGAGTCGCTAGTGTTCGTAGTTTGTTTGAATACACTTTTGAATTTACATAGCCTTACAGAAAATAATAGCATGAAGTGAGGTCGGGTGACCTGGGTGACCAGCAGATGTCTCCTAAAGTCAGTATCAATTTTTGTGGAAAAAGTGCCCTAACCGTGTCCATTGACTCCCTGGAGGTATGAAAAGTGGTCCCATTCTGTTAGAACCATGTTTTTCTGTTATAAGGTAGTCCGTTCTTACAATAGGAGCAATAAAAATTCAATTATAATCTTATATCGCCCCGAATTGACCGTCAAAGCATGGCCATTATCATTATCAAAAAAAAACGTCCTAATCATTTACTCGGTGCACATTTTCCTGGATACAGCATGCTCGGCACAGTGGGTTTGAAGCCCGAAATGGGTTGATTAATGGTAGAACCAGCTTCACTTGCCTTTTTAATCTACTTTTTCAAAAGGTTTACACTTTGGGTATCCCTTGTTGGGCCAATATTGTATTGAGAACAAAATTTCCGAACCGCAGCAGCGCACTATACAGGGCGATTGGAAAGTCGATGTATTCCTTCAAATGGGTTTTTAGACGAAGGCATTTCCAGTCGATTGAACCCCATAATGCATTATCCGAAAATCAACCATTTCTGAGTTATTTAAGTTTTAAGTTTTTTTTATAATTTTGCCAAAATTTATGTTTAAAAGCCAAATCTTTAAAAAACTAACCATTTTATTAATACTTTTTTGATTGTTTTGCATCAGTGACATCCTAGTCAACTAATTATAATAATTAAATGCGCAATTATAATAATTAAATGCGCAATATTCAACTTAATTTAGACACAGTGCTTCAAAATAATTGAAACATTAAGAAAATGTTTCAAAAGGTGTTTTAACGATGCAGCTGGTTATTGAGGTGCAAGAATAATAGAACATGCGGCTGATTTGGTGGTTTTATTTACAATGAAATGAAAAGATGGTGTAAAAGGTGTAAAAATATAACAAAGTCACAATGACATAAATACTATAAACAATAAAGGGTTCTAAATTCAAGCTATGTACATGGCCTCATAATAAGGCGTCGTGGCGTCGTCAACATGCTTCCCCCCTAGGGTGTGTGGGCGGCGGCGGCGCGGCGAGCTGCTGAACCGGGACATCAGTGCCAGCTTCACCCGGCGGCAGCGCGGGACCCACGGTTGTATCCTCAGGTGCAGGCCCCGACCAGTGCCGGGCTCAACCGACGGGCGCGCGGGACCTACGGTTGGTACATCATGTGCAGGCCCCGTGCTTGCCCGGTTCTCGCTCTGTTGCTCCCACTAGCGTGCTCACTCCCTATGATCTGCGTGGTGGACGGTGTGCTTCGGCTGACGCTCATCGTGCTGCTGCGGCACCCAGTCTCCGGTTCTCACTTCGGCTTTGGTGAGGGCTGCGTCGTCGTCGATGGACATCATGTGACGTCGACGGCACATTTTGTAGCCGAGTTGTTCGCCTTCGACCGAGTGCACATTTTTTGGCCGTATATCCTTTACATGCTTCCCCCCTGGGGTGTGTGGGCGGCGGCGGCGGCGCGGCGAGCTGCTGAACCGAGACATCAGTGCCAGCTTCACCCGGCGGCAGCGCGGGACCCACGGTTGTATCCTCAGGTGCAGGCCCCGATCAGTGCCGGGCACAGCCGACGGGCGCGCGGGACCTACGGTTGTTACATCAGGTGCAGGCCCCGTGCTTGGCTGGTTCTCGCTCTGTTGCTCCCAATAGCGTGCTCACTCCCTACGGTCTGCGTGGTGGACGGTGTGCTTCGGATAACGCCCATTGTACTGCTGCGACACCCAGTCTCCAGTTCTCACTTCGGCTTTGCTGAGGGCTGCGTCGTCGTCGAAGGACATCATGTGACGTCGACGGCACATTTTGTAGCCGAGTTTCGCCTTCGACCGGGTGCACTTTGGTGAGGGCTGCGTCGTCGTCGAAGGACATCATGTGACGTCGACGGCACATTTGTAGCCGAGTTGTTCGCCTTCGACCGAGTGCACATTTTTTGGCCGTGACCATTTTAGCGATGCAGCTGGTTGTTGAGGTGCAAGAATAATAGCACATGGTCTTTTGGTGGTTTTATTTACAATGAATGAAATGATGGTGTAAAAGTATCTAGCAAAGTCACAATGACATAAACAATAAAAGGTTCCAAATTCAAACTATATACATAGGGCCTCATAATAAGGCGTCGTGGCGTCGTCAACAAGGTGCAAACAGAAATGCTTAATTAAAAAAGTATTTTATCTAAAAAAAATCAGGCACTAAAGCTTAAAAACATAGTCAGTTTATAAGCTTTAAAATGACATATTACAATCTAAAATCGATTAAGGTATAACCAAGATATAGCCAAAACAACTACATAGGCGGACAAATCTCAGTAGGGAAACGAACAAGATTTGTTCCAATTTTAAGGTAAAAAGTCTTATAACTGGACTTTGTAGAGCTTCGAACCGTTTACTAGAAATTATTGTTTTCCTATATCGCGGTTCCTCAAAAGCACAGATCGACGACAAAATTGCTTCACCACATAGCACACACTTTTTGGCACAGTTCACCAGTCACATATTTTTAAACGATATAACCAAGAAATATCTGACCGGAAAAAACAGGCTAAACCAGATGTAGAGACTAGAGAGCAGTAGCTAGCCCAATTTGAAAACCCCTGGTCCATTTTTTTGGCGTAGTTTAGTTTACTTAGCTACTTCAATAAGCTCCACTTTCAATAAGGCAGCCTCAGGCTGCAGGCACATTGTGTGTTCATCTCTGTAAGCACTTGTTGATCTACTTGGTTGGAAACTCTCCCCTTAACTAGGCAATGTACTGGGAACACATTATTTTAAACCTATCATATTGAATTACCTACTGAAACCAATCAAATATAGTTAAGGGTTAACACACAAACCCCGGGTGTTGCTGTTGATCTGTTGAGTTTGAGATCGGAAGTTTGTAGAGGACGCAAAACCCACATTTTCATAAATAGGCCCCCCCGTTCTTGATTAACATTTTACGGGGAGGTGTAATTTGTAAATAATGTTTATATTTTTATGATAAGGTGTCTCATCTGACCCGTCTAGTTCAACGGCATTAGAACTAATTGGAAGGTAACTTGTTTCCCCTATATTAAGCAGGTTTAATTTCAAATTATTTGAATACGCAGCAAAATTCTCTCTCTTTATTATCGCATTGATCGTGGCATAAGAGTGGACACCTTTTATGTTATGCGACAAAATGCCACGGTTCGCGTTTTCAACCTTATCAACCACAGACCTGCGCTGTCTTGATCGTGCTGCAATCTATGCAACCACAAAACCGTCATTTTGCTCAGTGAGGGCTTTACCATCAAAACATAGACACATCTAAATGCTAAAAGCTAGGAGTTGGCTGGCAAAAGTCTTATAAATGTGTGAAATTTCGATTTAAACACCCAATAAACGAGGTTTTATTTTAGTAACACAGTGAATACCTACGCTCAAGGCAGCGGAGGCCCTAACATTCCGTTTCCTATATACCTGGGCAGGCGGGATCGCGTCATGAGCATGGTGACGCCACGGCACCTGCAACACAAAGTGGGACTCAAACAAACCACCACCAGGGATCGCCACCGTCTCCTACTCAATGTGCTGTGTTCGAAGCATACATATCATATATACTTTACGCACCCAAACCAAAAATACTGATTTTGTGGAAATTGTATTGTAACGTACAACACCGCAATGTTTAATAAATAAATATTTAAAAGCAGTCAGGACAGTTTTATCCGACCTATGTAGGTTTCTATCTTTCATTTGTCTAAAAACTTAGACCAAATTGGTATATCACTATTTCAAAACTAGTAAAATTATATTACATAAATAGTATTCTGTGTATCTTATTATGTATATATCTATGGAATTGTATTGCAAGGTAAGTGCCCTTGTTAAGGTGTACGGTTAGACACAATTAGGACGAGTCTTAATCATGGGTGGCCAAGAGGGAAGGCACCTAAGGTGAGAGTAATCTGCAGGTCAGAATACTGGTTCGTTAGGCGGCTAATTAACTCATTTACTTATTACTACTTAATAGAGCTAACAGCGTAACACATTTGTTCCTTATATTACACGTACCTATATTTTGAGGGGCAAAAATGAAATGAAACATTTATTTGAGTTTGAGAGACAAAAATATCACTAGCCCCACACTAGGATACCCTGTGTTGTGGGTACTAGCCTCTTCCGATACTGTGCAATATACAGTGGGTGATCAAATTATTATGAAAAAAATCACATTCTTAATAGAATGTGGTAAAAGATACCACTTGATAGCCTGTACTGTGTTCCATTCAAAATGACGCACACAGCACAAGATATGCATAGTCAAATATATAAAAAGAAATAGGTATATATTTTACTCAACTTTTAAGAAACTGTCGATAAACATCGGTAAATATTGCAAACAGAACAAACTAAACACACTAAGGGCCACTTGCAGAAACATATTAAATCTAGATTTAGTGTCAAATCTCGATTTAAGAAACGTCAGTCCATATAAAATTTGACACTAAATCGAGATTTAACACTAAATCTAGATTTAATATGATTCTGCAAGTGGCCATTAATATTTATTTAAGTAAAAAAAAACTAAAAACAAATAACGTCAAAATTTTACGATTTCATCAAAGAATTCCTCAAACAAAAAGACAAAAAACTGATCCTAAAATTTAAAACCATAAAAGTTTTTTTATAGAAAAATAATACGACAAAAGCTCAGCAAAATGTATAAAGTTAACATACATTGGAGGGCAGGAAAGTCACAAGACTTGCCTCATATTGAAGTTTGTACCAGCCCTGTAGTGCAGTTGAAGAATCAAAAATAAATAGATGAGCTCCTGAAAAAGATGAAATGTATGAGTTCGGCAATATTTTGAAGATCAATGGCTGCGAATTCCGCCGAGTTCCACTATTATGTTTACAGACTTTTGAGTGTAAAATATTTGTACGCATTACACTGAGTCACCATATTCTTTCTACGTTTATCCCAGATAAAATACGAAGAAAAACTATATATTGATCTATGTTAGTCTGCTTAAACTCCAGAATGCGGAACTGATTTGGCAAATTTTGGCCTGGAAAAAGTTATGAAAGTTTAGGGAAGGTTTAAAAGGTAAGATTGATGGAAAATATGGTAGGGAATGGAATTTGTGGCGCGGACTCTGTTTCACGGCATATGAAACTAAATAGTATCTCCCATATTCATAAAAAAGCTATCGAACGTTTTAGCTATAGAACTGTTGTTACTCTCTATATATACTGCTCTTTCAAACCCGAAGACACTAATGAAGCTGTTAGAAAAAATAACACCGATCTCGGATCGATACAAAAATGGGCCCTGAAGAACTCTTTAGTTTTAAATCCGCAAAAATCAAAATTTTTAATTCTGGGTACAAAGCATCAATGGGAATCTATAATATCTAATTTAAATCCATGCGTTCAAATAAATAATACAAATATAGAATGTGAAAAAAGTGCACGTAATTTGGGATTGACAATGGACAGCGAACTTAGATTTGAAGCCCATGTGGGCGCAAAGATAAGAAATGCCTTCTATAGATTAAAAGTTCTTTATGGCATCCGTAACCATCTCACAGAAAAAGTCCGAATACTGCTGACCGAGAGTCTAGTGCTTTGCCTCTTTAACTTCTGTGATGTGGTGTACGGTCCGAGGCTCTTCGTCAAAACAGAACGCGCTTGCGCGGCTTGCGCCCGTTTTTGCTTTCCTGTACCGAAGCGAGCCCATATAACGCCGTACCTAAACGAAAAAGGTAATTTAAAGATGAAAGCACGTAGGCAACTACATCTTGCAAGTTTAGTCCATAAAATAGTACACCACCATAAGCCTGAATACCTTTTTAATAAATTTACATGGGCTAAAGACTCACCGCCATAACTTGCGAAGTGTAGTTGCGGACAGAATGATAATTCAACGGCATAAAACCATGGGTTTTACAGGGTGTTTCAAATATGCAGCAACCAAAATATGGAACGATCTGCCCCCACCTCTGCACAAGTTTATGTCAATCCATACGTTTAAGAAACACTTGCGATCTCATCTTTTTGCCTAGCAAATAAAAACTATTTGAATTGCCTTTCCAATTTTAATGACTTAATTTTCAATGAATTAATCAAACCAAATCATTATCGAATGCAATATTTTAATTTTTAATTTAATTTTTATTATTACCTGTTATTATTTAATGAAGATGTCTGTTATTAATGTAATACACATATACTATAATTTATTGTTGTACCAAAGCCAGTATAAATTGAATTCATGAGTGACACAGGGTGTACACTGAAGGGGAAGTACTTCAAATACTGAAGATGGGAAATTTTAATACTATTCCTTAATACTTATTATTTTTACAAAAAAATCCTTCGGACGGGGACGGGAAAAAATCCTTAGAGACTAGATAACTTCCTCATGGGAAGAAAAACATTCTAAGGCGAAGCGAAGCTGGCGGCGGATCAGCTAGGCGTGGATAGGCGTGGATAGTAGTTTGTAAAAATTGACGTTCATCAGAAAATTTTATAATTTTACGATGAATAAAAAAAATTGAGTTTGAGTTTGAGAGTTTGAGTGAGTTTGAGTTTAGGCAGGGAACGGAATGAGTTCGTGCACATCGACACTACAGCAACGGGCACGGGAAAATGAATTTGTTCGATTACGCAGACGCAATACAGACCTGCATGTAGACCTGTATGTAGACCTGCTCCTGCGGGATTATGTTGTACTGGTGGCAAAGTAAAATTGCCACAATTGGTTCCACCACCTGAACCGTTACGCTCATTTGTTAATGAGATGGAAACTTAAAACTATTAGATGATGTCTTTTTAAAGTTACCAGCTCTAAATATCCTTCCATCCAAAGGTTGTCTGGAAGAAATCTTTTTAAGCGATAAGACCGCCATTTGTACATATGTGTTAGATTAAGTTTTGTAATGTTGTCCATAATTTTTGTGTCCAAATATCTTATCTTATCTCAAAAATACATATTATGCTTTAAATAAATTGTTACATTAAAGGGTAAAGGGCCCTACTCACACATCTGCCGCAGGGGCAATCTAGGGTGCACGGCGGTTGTAGCGATATCGGGAGTAACCCTACACACTTGCCTACCGTGCAGTGTTCCAGAGTAAGCCTGGATCTTTATGAAAAACATTATCCCTTTAAGTCCTTTAAAGTCACTGTAATTTCAAAATTGATCATACCTGTTACCGACAGGTTCCTCTAAAACAATAACGGCCTCCTTTGTATATATACTTCTTTATTATTTGACTTTCAAAAGAGTTGCTTTTTTGTTTTGTGTGTTGTAAATACACTAGATCGAGAAATACACGTATTTTATTTTGTCTAAAAATCCCGCTTTTCCTACTACCTACGCACCGTAGTTCACAAGTTATACTTTTTCCGACGTGCAACATTTTAACGGTGTATTACTCCGATTCAGGTTGGCATTTAAACAGAATGTAATATTTTTGCTTCCTGTCTTTGTCATTCACCATTGAGACGAGAAAAGCTGCAGGGCGATCACGAAAAACAGAGCTAACGTATAGAATCGAATGCGAGTGCGATTACTGTCAATTCGATAGGTAAAAAGTGTTCGAAAGTGCTGTCAAGTTGACACTAGTCGCACTCGCATTCGATTCTATATTTTTCGTGATCGCCCTGCTGTTCTACATACATGCTTCGACTGGTACAGCAGGGCGATCACGAAAAATATAGAATCGAATGCGAGTGCGACTAGTGTCAACTTGTCAGCACTTTCGAACACTTTTGCCTAAAAATTTACAGTTGTCGCACTCGCATTCGATTCTATACGTTAGCTCTGTTTTTCGTGATCGCCCTGCTGAAGAGTAAGACGAGGTGTGGCGGGCGATGACAAAGTGGGTGGATTTCAATTGCCCAAATCCCCAAACACTATTTAGAAAATGGTTTTTGAACATGCTGAGCAACTCAGATGTCAAACAGTGAAACCCATAGTAGTCATGAAGGAAAATGGACAAGGTTTACACTGACTCTCGACGAATGGACTCCTCTTAGAAACCGAAGATACCACACGGTATCCAGCTCGCCGTTATAGATACCTTGTCCATATAGTGTAACGAATACCGTATCGTAAAGAATTACAAAATACACAATTTAATAGTTTTTGTTTTTGTTTTATTTTGCCCTATACAACCTTTACACCAAAAATATGCCACTTATAAAAAAAAAGTCTAATACCGGAATTAATACCGGGATCCCGGTATTGAGGTCTAATACCGAAACGCAATACCGGGAGTGCTTGTCCTATTCAAAACCCATCGTCACAGGGAGCCTGGTTGGCAGGGGATACTCCTGCAAGCCTGCAACATGCCCTTACATGCACATTATTCTGAAGAAACTTGCTTGTGGAGTCAACACCAGACGCGGTGGTACTATGCGGTGCGGATGTCCTCTCCAGGGACTCCCACGGAGGAGCTAACTTTACGCAGAAAGCTTACTGCAGATGTGTGGGGCTTGTGATGGAGTGAGCGAAGCCTACGTTGCTACTTGAGGGGGCGGCTACAACCTGGAATTGCTGTTTCCCGTGCGTGAGGATAATCGACGCTGGGTTACTGTAGGCAAGCTGGAGTCCCACTAAAAAAAACTTTGTTAAACTCCCATGAAGGTGTCATTACTAGCCACAGTAAAATAATGCAGGCGAGGGAGTATACGCGCGAGTATGCTAGGACGTTGTAGCGAGCAATGTAGGAGACATAATAATGGCAAAGTTGTCGAAAAGGGAAAGTAGTCGAAATAGGAAATTAGACGAGGTGCCGAAGCATTCCCCCTTCAGGGGAAGGGGTAGGAAATGCTCCGAGACGCCAAGTATTTATTGCCATCGAAGATATAGGACATAATTATCAAAGCCTGGATGAAAACTGGAAAAATAATAAACCAATTCTGAAGCATCATCATTCAAAACCATGGTCACAGGGACCCTGGTTAGCAAGGGATACTCATGCAATATGCCCTTACAAGCACATTAGTCTGATGAAACTTGATTGTAGATATACTTCACACCATGGTCACAGGGAGCCTGGTTGGCAAGGAATACTCCTGCAATATGCCCTTACATGCACATTAGTCTGATGAAAGTTGATTGTGGATACATTTAATACCTTGGTCACACGGAGCTTGGTTGGCAAGGGGTACTCGTACTCGATGCATTAATACAAAAAAAAGTTAACAACATTACAACTAACAATGGACAACCTAAAAAATTTGGTGCCTCAATGGAATTGCCGTTTACCGTGAGGATAATAGACGCCAGGTTATTGTAAGCCATCTTGAGACATTATGGGAGGCTTTCAACTCCCGAAGCCCGAGCGGTGTGCCTCATAAGATTGGCACAGCCAAAAGGAGCCGTGAGTCACATAAAGGGTCCCTGTTGAAAATCAGCGCTGCAGCTGCATAATATGTACATGCATCAATTAAATTCCGACTGTTTCAGACCGCCTACCACTGGCCAATACGTTGGCCTGGAGAAATCGCGGCGGTCAAGGAGAAGGAGCTACGACTCCGCTTGGAAGGAGAAATTAAACCAGGCTCTGAAAGCCCGGGAGTCAAATCTGCAAATCCTTTTCTAGTAGATCATCATAATAAAGGTACATTGTCATTGTCATACTGTATGGGTCTTGTATTATGTACGGAACCCTTTAAGCGAGGTCGTCTTGGCCGGTATTTATAACTTCTTACTTCATTAGTGCTTGAGATACCTCCTTCTAATTTGAAGTACTGGCCACTTGATTATTTGATAAGCAAAACATGATTAAATGTCATTTGATAATATTATTTATTTCTGTATTGAGTTTTTCCAATTAAGATGTCGAATTTAAATCTAAAATTTATAAAAAATTATGCAGTTCTTTTGTGTGACGGATATAGATATAATTTTGTGAGAATATATTCCAATCAAAATTCCTATTGGCGTTGCTCTAACAGAAGTGAGTGCAGTGCATCTTTAACCCTTAACGCAGATACAACTGCCATGATTGTGAGAAAAAAAGAATCGTTGCATTGTTGTGAAAAAAATATAGACAGAATGCATAGGGAACTGGTTCTAGAAACCGCCAAGAAGAATGTATGCGAAAATATGTCGGCAGTAAAAAAAAATTACGAAAAGGCTGTAATGGATTTCGTGAATCTAAACCCTTCAGCTTCAGTACAAATGCAACCCTTCGAAGCCATTAAAGACACTTTGCATAGAAAAAGAAGGAAGTATTTAGACGTAGCCAAAACCGAATTTACCAAATCCATCGATGTGTGTATTCCAGTATTAATTAAAAAAGATTTCCTAGAGTGCGAGTATGAATTGGATACACAAAATAAAATAATTGTGTTTTCTAGCCGAACATGTCGAGGAGTATTAAAGTCTTGTGCAGATCAAGGTAAAGTGGTTTTTGGGGACGGCACCTTTAAAACAGCACCCAGCCCGTTTTATCAAATGTTCACAATATTTGTTGACATTAAGGGTCGGCAATAGGGAATCGAGGGTTGGCATTGTCATAGAATTATATAGTAAATGATGCTCTACAGCCTTGAAAAAAATCACACAGGTAGCCGAAGAGTCTAGCTAGGTGCTGAATCATTCGAATTTAAGTAAATGCTTATGGATAACTGTAAATTAATTTCAGAAAACCAGTAAATCACACTCCCGTATTGTAACAACTGTGTCGTAATTATCAAGAATTTTCATATGATTCTTATCAAATTATAAAGATAAATGCTTGGACTAGGCGATAAATACCTTGTTTTTAAATAAACACACACCTATTTTGTGTAAATTAATAACAAACTTGGGCAATTTTTTTCCCTCAAATCTTCATACAAATATCTATGGCGGCTTTCTGTGTTATAAAATCATAAACACAAGCGACGTTTGACTCAGTCGGCCGCTGGCCTCCAAAGAAGGGTCACGTCGGTTTAGGCAGCACTGACAGCTCGCGATCTTTTCGTGTACAGATACAAAATCACTGCACATTGGTTGTCATTGCACTTTTTCAACTTTTATGACACCAACATAATTTGATTTGAAATTGAGGAAGCATAATTCTTACACTATATTCAATACATTAAATTAAATTAGATAGTGGGCAATGTTCTCGCGTGACATTTCAGTCTCGTAAAGGTCCGATGAGGAGCAGGAATATAGCGAATTGATCTAAGTGATGACAATACGTAGGAACATTAGGTTAGGATTCATCAAAAACACAGTCTCATGGTACTGGTTGAGGAATGGTCTCGTGAGGATCTGATGAGGGCAGTAACAAGGTGGTGACTGAATTTTATTTCAAAGATGTTAATAGCTAAAAGCATCGAGTTTGGGCTATTAAGTATGTTTTTCAGAGAGACAGAAATATATTTTAGGTTTCCTCTGGATTAGTTAGGTTTACTGGGTTTACTAAATTCATTCGTAACGTAAAATTGACAATGACGGAATTTCTTCTATAGACAGTAGTTACTAAAAAAACCAACGATAGATGGCGTAATTTGCAGAAGTACCTATCTAGTCACCCTGTCACGGGGTGACTTCGGTTGGTAACTCAGAAAAAATACTATATGTTATTGCATCAATAATAAAAAAAATCAAGAAAATATTCAAAGTTTCCATCCTCGCACACAAATCACAAACTCATGCCCTGTTCTAGGAGCAGGGTCTACCCTAGTGCATTTTCATGACCACTTTTCTGTTCTACCTTTTTTGGCCCAAGATTTATTTGCCTAATCTCGTATTGCATAGTAACGTTTGGTCAAAGTCTCGTTTCGCCGAAAATCGTATGGCATAAATCTCGATTAGTAAAAAGTTATTTCGCATTATCTTGTTTAGCCTAATAAGGGTATGGCCAAATCTTGAATAGCCTAATAATAGGTTTATACAAAGTAATAATATTTATTTGGCTTTAACTTTGACGGAGCGTCTCTCTATAGCGCAAACTGGTGCCTTGTATTGTTTCCGCTGTTTGGAAAACGCTCCGCTCCGCTTCGCTGCGCTCCGCTTTGGTTTTGATGAATATGTGCACCTAACACGCTCCTCCTCGTTTTGCTCGTCGTCGCACCTATCTTTAGGTTTCGATCTCATGGGGTTTGTAATAATTATTGTATGTGTATTATAAATGTATGTTGTATTGCTCGTTAACTTTCGATTTTTTAATCATTCAATATCGTGATTTTTGGGATGTATGAGAAAAAATACCACAATTTGTACATTTAATACATACTTAATATATTATTTATTAAGATAACATTAGGAGAAACTAGATTATACATAGGTATAGACGAACATACATTTGAGCAAACGAAACTTAGGTGTTTAAAGATTGTGCCTAAAGAGTTTTAGACGAAACGAGCCTTATGCCACATAATTCTTGGCAAAGTGATGGTTCGGCCAAAAAAGTTTAGACCATACGAGTTATGCGAAATGAGTTTTGGTCAATAAAGATTATGCGAGATGAGGGGAACCGCCACTTTTCACTTGTGTCCCACCGGTTTCTGTGCTCAGCGGAATAGCACCATTAACCATTATTATTCTGAGATATCATCACTTCTTATTCTGAGTTACCCAACATAAAAACACGCCATCTATTGAAATCATTTTTTAATTAGGATTTTTCTATGGTGTGGTCCCCAAATTTAAGGGTAAAAGCAAAATAATTATATTTTAACCTTTTTTTATACCTATTATATTAAAAGACCAATTCAACGATACCCTACCTACACCATCAAAATAACCGGAAAAAATATCAGCCCCAATTTACTTGTATGGGAGAGGGAGTACCCCAATATTTTTTTGGGGTACTCCCCATATCTATGCGAAATATCAGCTTGATATCTTTACCCGTTTCTGAGAAAAAGGGCGGTGACAGACAGTCAGTCAGACAGACGGACAACAAAGAGATCTTATAACGGTTGCTTTTTTTCCTTTTGAGGTACGAAACCCTAAAAATAAGAAAAAATATTATTCTGCTACCAAAAAATATACTTACAAATATACAAACATACAATCGAAAAATATTACCCTCCTCCTTCGGCAGTCGGGTAAAAACAAGTGAGACAGGGGGTCATTCTGAACTTTTGTTCTACGAGTTTTAAAAATGAACAAAAAAAAACCTTTTTCATAGAAACTTTGATGACACGTGACTTTTTACCATGGAAAACGAATATTTTTTTTCGCCAATTTGCAAAACTCGTAGAACAAAAGTTGTTCAGAATGACCCCTTGAGTTGAGTCATCCCCTTTCGGCTTAGTATACCCTTAGTATCTACACTTTAATACCTGTAGTTACCTTTCTACAAGTAAGTAAATACTACATTTGTTTAGAAAGCTAATCGGGTTCCGAGTATGGAGAAAAGTGGCACCCCTATTAATTTCTACTCTTTCCTGGTGCTTACCAGTGTAATTAAAAATTATACTTACCCTCAAATCACTACTTGAAAATAATTGTCAATAAAGTTGGCGAGTAAAAGTTTATGACCCACTGTGCAAACTTACATGTGTGCGTGTCACTGCGTGTGCTGTGTGAAGAGCATTGAAAACCCAAATTTGGCGGGGCACGTCACCCTGTACGGGCCCTTAACAGCTGCAATGAGACTACCAATGTCAAACGCTTTCAAAAGATATATTCTGATTTGAAAGCTTTAGGTAGTGTTGCCGTATAATCGATGTCACATCGATCATGTAAATGGGGCCCAAATAAAATAATCTAACAATCGATATGACTATCAATATTATCAATTCCCATATTTATGCAATATAATCGATTATAATCGATTAATCAATTAAAATTTGTAGTTAATATAATATAATCGATAGTATCGATATCAAGTTTTGAAGCGATACTATCGATTATATCGATTTAATTGACGTTTCGTTAAGATAGTATCGTATCATATTTGAAAAAAAATAATATGAGTGACGATTCTATCGAAAAATAGTTGCAAATAAATCGATTGTTACATAATGATCAATACAATCCATAGTATTGGATTGATTCCTGTTAAAAAGGTAAAACCTCCTTATTACAAGTAAAGCACTGGCCTGTACAAACGTAATACAAAATGACACTGACAGTCAATAAACAGACATTAATACATAAAATATATATTATTATTTTCACTTCTGCTTTATCCTAAAATAATAGGTTATGGGCCCAGAGGTAAAATAAAGGGGAATTATAAAACGAGCGACCAAAAAAAAACTTTGCGACTGATGATGACATACTGTTTTAATAACTTGAGCGGTATGAATTTGAGTAAGCGAAAAATTAACTACACTGACGACGAATATTGATTTATAATAAAATCCAGAACGAGCTTACAAAAAGTGGATTGTGATAAATCCATTTCAGATATTAAAATTTTATCCGAGCGACTTCATTACTAAGTGAGCGACTGGAAATACAGAGAGGGCAACTTCAATATTAAGATAGATTCGATTTTTCTAAGTGAGGTTATACTTAGCGTACTACTAAAAAGTTCACTTTGAGCAAAGTTTTGTATGCTGCTTTATTAATGATTATTGGTTACTGATATTCTATTTGAGGGCTTATGTTTTTTATTTTGATACGCTTTTTTAATAAAAACTACAGATTTTTAATTCAGGCCGGTATGATTAAAAAATCTGACGGTTGGATACTGTCTGGACGAGTTCGGGAAAATATGGAAGGTACTAAATTAGTGAACATGCATACTACGATAAAAGAAAATATTGTGCTAAATCAATTTTGGGAGATAGAGAACAAGCCTGACGTTATCAAAAGGCAACTAACGATAGAAGAAGAGCTTTGTGAAGAAAAGGTTAAATCAACAACTGAAAGGGATCAAAACGGCCGGTACCTAGTGCGATTACCATTTAAAGTTGAAGACTCAAAATGTGAATATGGTGGTACAAGAGAAGGGGGGTCAGTCTCACTATTCCTATTGAGCTTTCCCATTGATGGTAATAGTGATACTACTTGTATCACTATCCCCATTGCGTTTATATAACCGCTACTATTCGCGACCAATAAAACGCCCGATATTATGACCTCTTTATTTGTTTTGATATCTATACAGGCAATTAGTAATAATAAGTCACAATGACAATAATGATTTTCAATGACGTTTCCATTTCTAAAGCCCCATCCATACGCTTGCTGTTTGTCACAAACACGGCAAACAGCAAACAAAGTCGCAAACACCAACCACAATCACCGAACACAAACAGCCATCCACATGCTCGGCGAACGCTCATAACATTCCGAACCGGCAAACACGGCGGACGACGAGCTATTACTTTCGGGTTGACATATTTTTATTATATAAATTAAAGCAAGAGAAAGAAAAAAGGAAAATAAGAAGAAAGCAAAGACGATGTGGGTCTGGTCCAGATGGACTTCCTCCTTTGTTTCTCAAACGATGTGCTGAAGCGCTTACATATCCACTAACCTTTATCTTCAATACCTCTCTAAAATCTGGCGTATTTCCATCCAGGTGGAAGGAGGCCCGTATTGTACCTAGGGTTTCTGGTCGAGAATTCTCGAGCTCGAGAAGATTCGAGAAACTCGGCTTGGTTCGAGACGAGAAAAAAATCTGAAGACTCGAGAATTTCTCGAGCCTTGAGATAAAAATTAAGAATATTCAATTTGAATTTTCCTGCGCCGCTTTTAACAACACACACGCATACCATGCGCGTGTATTATGATTTATTATGTTTCATCTCCATTTAAGCTAGTGCTGTACAGATAATACCAATGAATGGTTAAAAGATAACGTAGTAATAGTTCGTACTGTGTCTTAGTTCAGGTGGACCAAAAGAAGTCATCCGATGTTGTTTGGCTCTCATTATTTTTCTAAATGAAAACCTTCAATTCTGATATTTGATTATGTTTATTTGAACCTTTACATTTTTATTTGTAAATTCGAGAAGATGATATCAGCCAAATAGGCGCCGTCACAATTGATTGCCATACGGGCTCGTTTTATGGCATTCCTCATCACTTCAGCGAAAACTTCGGGCGACAGATTCTCGCACTCGTGTCGAATGTTGTCCTTAAGGGCTTCCAAAGACACGAGCTTATTTACATAAACACGGGACTTCAAAAAACCCCAGAAAAACTGACTGAAACGGTTAAATCGGGCGATATTGCAGGGGAAAATTACAGATAAAACGAAAAAAAAGGCGACACGAGAACTGAATAAAGACAATTATTCTGCGTTCTTGGGGAGTATATCAGTCCACGGCTTTTAAAATTGTATTCTGCATTTGTCTAGTCCACCAATATAAAAACTGATTTGAAATTGGCGGCCATTCGCACAAATGAGAGCAACTTCCAATAGGGTGATTACTTTTGGCCTACCTTGTACTAAGTAATAAGTACATAGCTATACAGCTAATTATGAGTATTTAGTAGAATATTTTATTTGTGATTAAGTTGAAAAAGTAAAAAATGAAGATTTTGTGTATTTTTTTAAAATTAAGGCTTTTTTCTAAAGGTCTTCTTAGAAAGGCTCGAGACTCGAGAAGACTCGAGAATTTGGGCTCGAGAATTCTCGAAGCTCGAGAACGAAAACAGGTCGAGAAATCAGAAACCCTAATTGTACCAGTTCATAAGAAAGGCGAACTGGAAAATGTTAGAAACTATCGGCCTATTTCCATACTTAGCTCTTTTTCCAAATTGTTCGAATCTTTAGTTTGTCCCGTTATATCCAATCATACTAGATCTATGATAAGCATAAAGCAGCATGGTTTTCAGCGCGGTAAGTCTGTGACTACCAACTTGGTTGCATTTGTGGCAGACATTGCTGAAAATTTAGAAAAACGTATCCAAACCGACGCCATTTATACCGACTTCAGCAGTGCCTTTGACATGGTTAGCCACGCGATCTTGTTACGAAAGCTTGGTAGTTACTAGGGCATGCAATACCGTAATACCGGTATCCGTAATACCGGGATCCCGGACCAAATTTCAGCTTTTTTCAATACCGGTATTGAAAGTTAATACCGGTAATGAAGTAATACCGGAATAGGACGTTTTTAGGCTATAAATAAAGCGATTAAGATTTAGTTAGCCTTGTGTTCCTATATACTGTGAAAGCGCACTTGTTCCTAACCGTTTAATGCAGTTTTCGGCTGCTAGAAATCTATTGTTGACCATGCGTAAACCGACACCGGATGAAAAAAATAATTTATTCTAAAATTTAAACTCGAAAACTGAATTCTCGTAAAAATCTACAACAAAATACAGAATATGATTGCATTTTCTTGTTTTATTTTGACGTATACGACCTTTAAAGACAGTATATGCCATTTATTACAAGGAAGTCTAATACCGGTATTAATACCGGGATCCCGGTATTGAGTTGTAATACCGGAACTCAATACCGGTATTGAAAATTGTTCCGGTATTGCATGCCCTAGTAGTTACGGTATATGTGGTACGCTTCACTCATGGTTTTCATCCTATCTAAAAGATAGACGATTGCAAGTGGTTGCGGGTGGATATGAATCAGATACCTACATATCAACATCCGGGGTACCGCAGGGATCGCACCTGGGCCCAGTTCTGTTCTTATTATTTATTAACGACATTACTAAGTACATAAAACATTGTAGTTGCTCAGTTTTTGCAGACGATATGAAAATATATAGACCTGTTAAGTCGCTGGAAGATGTACGTTTCATTCAAGAGGATCTGAACAGTATAAAACAATGGTGTGACCAAAACTATATGTCCTTGAACGTATCTAAATGCAACCATATTAAATTCACCAAAAACATCAATAAGGTAGAATCCTCGTATTTAATCGGCAGCGGGCATATAAAAGAAGTGACTGAAATTCGAGACTTGGGGGTGATACTGGACAGTAAGTTGAGTTTTAGTGCTCACTACGACCATATTATTGCAAAATCTTTTAAAATGTTAGGATTTATAAAAAGATCATCAAAAAAATTTAAAAACTCTAACACCAAAATTCTTCTCTTTAATGCTCTAGTTAAGAGTAGTCTCGAATACTCAAGTGTTATTTGGAATCCTATGTACAATGTACACAATACCAGATTAGAACGTGTGCAAAAATCATTCACAAGGCATCTTGCATACCATGAAAAGGGATTTAGTAGAAGGAACGACTACAATTCCCGCTTAGAATATTTTAAAATGGTATCGTTAGAAAATCGTAGGCAGCTAATGGATCAAATTTTCCTTTGGAAAATCATCAACCACCAAATATGTAGTCCCGAAGCGCTCGCAAGAATATCTCTTTCCGTCCCGAGATCAAACCGTCGCCTTCCTCATACGTCAACTTTCTACATACCTGTACTAAAAGCAAATACCACCCGAAACTCCCCTGTTTACCGTATGTTAATGGGGTACAATAGAATAAACGCTAGACTTCACGAAAAAAATAAAGATATTGACGTTTATCATGACTCTCTCGGCTCATATAGGAATAAAGTACTGGACGCCCTACATTTAGGTTAATTAGGTTTAGGTTTTTATTATATCTACTCATAGTTGCATGTTAGTTTAAGTAAGCTGTTGTAAATATAAAAATGTTGTGTTCACCTATAATTGGGGTACATACGTGAACAATTCTTGTATAAAATAATATTAAAACCTTTATGTATGATATCCTGTTGGTGTAACCTTATATATAAATAAATAAATAATAATAATAATAATAAAAAAACTGACTTCTTCTTTTTAATTATTATTTTATTTTATAGTTTTTAGTTTATTTGCAATAATTTTTAATCAAAAGTAAGATGCAAATGATACCAAAAAGTCCTACTAATCAATACGAATCATTCAAGCCTAAACACGAGGTAGTTGCTATATACCGTTGAGGAGTTCCCTTGACTGCCTTCCGTTTCCATCATCAGATCAGCTCAAGGTCACCATCATATTTTTTTGTTACAAGAACTATATTTATGTTTTTAATTTCATTAGAATCGGTTAATATGTGTCCAAAATGGAAATTCATACCCTGTTTTTACCCCTTTATCCACCCTTAGGGGTGAGATAAAATTCTGAAAAAAAATGGGACCACCTGGGAGCTCAACCCAATACAAAAAAAAAAAGAATTTTCAAAATCGGTTCATAAACGGCGGAGTAATCGGTGAACATACATTAAAAAAAAATGCGCGCCAACGAAAAAGTGTAGCAAGTTGATACGCCCGCCTCCCGCAATGCTAGCGCGCATACTGATCGCTGCCAGACGTGTGGATACGTAGCGAACTGTTTGCCGAACATCCTTTGATCTGGCAAGAAAAACCGACACCGATGCCGAACACTGGCGAACACAAACACAAACAGGCAAACAACGACAAACACCCATCCACACGTCAGTGTTTGCTGTTTGCTGTTTGCTGTTTGCCATTGTTCGCCGAGCGTGTGGATGGGGTATCATATGTAAATCATTTTACAAATAAAGTTATAAGGTATCTATCTATCTATCATATGAGAATCTTACATGATATATTCATCTTTGATCACACAAATTAACAAAATGGATATTGAGATAACCGAAAGAGGAAAAGGGAAAATTTTGTTATATGAGGGTTATGAATACGTAAAGCATTCTCAATATAAGAATGGAAATTATATATGGCGTTGTAATAAACGCCATAAAACTAAATGCAAGGGATCCTTGACAGTGACTCCTGTAAGTACGCAATAAATCAATCATCATTATCATCAACTATCAGTGTATCACACTCACCCACTGCGAGTTGGTACTTCACGAGCTTTTGAGTTACATACCTACATGGTCCACCTAAAACCATTTGTTGAAAAGTTGTCGATTGGCTAAACTATACCTAATTACCTAATAAACTGTCATAAGTACTTATGTAATTGATCATCATAATAACCTTTCAGGATTGCAAGACAAAAGTTTCATTAGTTATACATTCTACTCAATGTGTTCCAAATGTAAATGAAATAATAGTACAGTCAACAATGGCAAGCTATTCTAAGGAAGCTGCTAAAGGAAAAATATCAGTGTTAAACGCTTTCCAAAAAGGGATTGTATCCTTGAAGGAACAAGGAATACATTTGACGGGTACACCCTTACCAAAATTTAAAGCAAAAAAAGCGTCAATGCATAGACAAAGGAATAGATTTTTAAAAGTTACTAAATTATGCCATAAATCTGTTGAGAAAGTGCAGGTTCCAGATATGTTTACAAAACATTTACTAGCAGACTATAATGATAATGGTGTAAGAATTTTAATTTTCTGTCATGAAGAAATAGCACCAACTTTGAGTGAAGGTCATTAATTTTCGGGAAAGGTGTTTGAGAATCATGCTTAAGACAATCCACTTTTTAAAATTTGATGACTGTTGGGACGAAGTGATTGACGTATTTAAAAGATATCAGCTAAAACGTTTTCACGGTAAATAAATTGCACGGAAATTAGGTCAAGGGTAGTAAATTATAGTTTTAATTCAATGTCATCATTTTATTTTACAGAAAACGAAATATTGAGAATCGGTGGTTGCATATGCTCAAAACAGCGGCCAACCGAACTGCGTAAAATGTTAATGCAAATACCATCACAAAAGTTTGAAGAATTTTGGTTCGCCATTGTAAATACAATAATTAGATATACATAAATAATAACTAAAACCCCAAATAAAATTTTACATTGCGGAGATTTGTTTTTTTCTTCTGTAGGATAATATATTATTGTACACCCGACGTCTAAAAAAAACCGCTCCAAATGGGAATAATGAGACATTTTGTAGGAGAACATAAGTCTCACTATTACCATTCGGCGTTTCGTAATTCAATGGGAATAGTGAGACTGATTTGAAAAAGAATGCTGTCTCAGTATTACCACTGCAATGGGTAATGGGAATAATGAGATCTACCCGAGAAGGGGGTTCAATAGCACGAAGAAGGTTCAGTGATCTAGAAAAGAAGCTGGTAAAGAATCCTGAGTTATATGAAGAACACAAGAGAGTCAGAAACGAAGGTGAAGAGCTAAATCAAATGGCACAGACAGTAAGAGGAGATAAAGAGATAGACAATCCAAACGCTAAAAATATTTAACAACAAGTTGATGAACCCATGAAGGCTGGCAGATTAGAATTAATAGATAGTAATAGAGTATCGCCAATCATACCTAACAATGTTTCTTAGTATTAATAAGAAGTTTTTTTTTTAGTTGACTGAAGAGTCTTATTTTATTTTTTGTTCATTTGATTACTTTATCTTTACGGAGTACACTGTTTTATTTAATTACCCTTATATTTCAATAATAAAATTTCTCAACTAATAATAGTGTTTCTTCAAATAGTTATTTCATATTATTTTTATTTTTTAAATGTGAGCTCATTAGTGTATTTTTCAAAGTGGTTTTTGTATTCTAAACACTTCATTTAAGATAATATGCCGCTCAGTAAAGTAATTCTATAACCCAAATTAATTAATTTTGACACTTAGAACTGTAATTTACAGTCACTCGTTTTATTGCTACCCTAAAATAAATAATTTATATAAAAGACGACTGTGCTATGGATTCTCAAAATACATTTGCTCTAAAGCAGTCGGCACCGTCGACGATGTCTTCTACTGTCCCCTCGTCCACGATGTGTATAACAAAGCTGGATGGATGTGTATAACAAAGAAGCTGCTAGCAAATTTATACCTTCGAAGGAAACATGCAAAACTATGTTAATATCGCACTAGCTACTCAGCAAGAGCTCCAGGCCATAGGAGCCTCCGTTTAAAACCTCCTTATAGTCCTTATTACAAGTAAAGCACTGGCCTGTACAAACGTAATACAAAATGACGCTGACAGTCAATAAACAGACATTAATACATAAAATATATATTATTATTTTCACTTCTGCTTTATCCTAAAATAATAATTCCGGTATTGATTAATCGATAGTATTATCGAGATTATATTATTAATAATCGATTATATTGACCTAAAACCAATATCGATAGAAGAATCGATTACTATATTATTTAGGGGGGGGGGGGCTGCAATCGATTAATCGATAGTCGATTATCCGGCAACGCTAGCTTTAGGTATAAAAATTTAAAAATATATTACATAGCTACAATCTTAAATAAATGCACTTGCAGATTACCTGTTGCATTTTGGCCATCAAGTTAGTGCTTGACATCCTCTAAGAACACAAAACAGTGTGGGCTACAACGAACCCTGAGTATGGCCTCACAGTCAAACACAGTAGGCATAATACTTATAAATAAAATACAATATACATTGAAAAAGTAAAGGCGAGCTACAAAAAACAGAAAATTTTACCAAGCAAAAGAATTGAATGAAAAGAATGAATGCTATAGAATAATTTTATTAAGCCAGCTACTCACACACCTGACGCATGGCCATTCCCATGTACATTGGCTCCTTAATATTGTTCTGAGTACAGCGAAGCAGCAGGACAGCATGACGCTGGTTTTCCAACGGCAGGGGTAGACAAGACAAGATGTGAATCGAAAGATGTATAGGAATTATTCAATTCTGTTGGATATGCTTGCTAAGATTTTAAAAATATCCATTCAATCCTCATCTCTCCCTGCTTATGGAAAACTTTAGACCTTAAAACAACCAACTTTAGACCTTAAAGACCATGTTCAATATACCAGGTTACAGAATGTATAATATAATTTATATAACATTAGGCAATTCCAACCAGTTGTGGACAACCAAGCAAAGAGCACATACCACAAGTAGACATGTGAGTACTTAATGTGTCTGGTATTACAGGCATGTGAGAAGCAGGCTTTTAAAACTTAACATCCATGAGCGTAAAAGCTTACATGTAAAAAATTACTAACAACCAAGAAAAACCAAAATATTACAAATTAATATTGAAATATCAGAACTATACAACAAAGACCAACATCAATAAAAGAAAAAACATCAGATCTATGGACGCTTTTGTGTCAAAATTTACTAACAACCAAGAACCAAAATAAAAAAAATATTGAAATATCAGAACTACAAAGACCAACAACATCAATAACAGAAGGAATATTCATGTTCAGAACTTGAAATGTATGTGCTTGTGCTTATACATAGAAGTATACAAAAACACATATGGTTCAAAATAATAAAGTCACCCTGCCATTGGCTTAAATCACCTTGGGAAATAAACTTTATTACAAAATGCAGTCATAAATAAGATAGTTATGGATTTAGTATTGTCTAATACCATACCACTAATTAGTATGGGCTATGTTGTCTGGAATCAGTAGAAAACCCAGCAACATCTTAAGTAGTTTGGAAAATATTGTGTATATGAATAAATGTTCATCAAAATTTAATCTTTTAATGATGAATATAAGAAATAAAAGACTTTGACTTTGAGAAGAACGGATTTAGCAAATAGATCTAGACTTCTCCCTATTCAATCACATCAAAAAATTAACTCATAATGGTAAAGCACTAGAGTGTTGCCGAAGCCTGGTAAGATACCACTGTGTCATACACACTTGAGTTTACTTTTTGTCTTGGAACCGTCAAATACTCACACTATGTGAAGTAACAGCAAATGGGACCAAATGCTAATACGACCTTTTCTGAAATTGTGATGAAATGCAAATATCTGGCATATAATACAGACCAGTTCTAACTTTATTTATTTAGATTCTACCAAAAAGGACTAAGTATAAGGTAAACACTGTATGTTTTTAGGAAATTCAAGATATTAATATTTTATTGAGTACTTACTGATTACAGCAAACAATGATTATGTAAGAGGTTTTTAATTTTCAATTTCTGATATCAACCAAAGAAGCCATTATCCAGATCAATGAAGTTTTTTTTGGGGGGATTTTCAAATCCAATAGGATTTTTTCAAGTTACATTCCTATTTATCTTTGTTTGTAGCTCAGAAGAACTTGTAGCAAGCAACAGCAGAAATTTACTCTAAATAAGTCTTTTTAAAATATTAAATTGGTGTACTAATTAATGAACACTTCCACTTACTTACTGAACTTACCTTTAGCAGGCTTGATCCTGGTGGCATGACCAGAGTAAAAAAAAGAAGAAAATAAAGTTAGGGTTAACACAAACATCTGTAAACAGATTCATTAACACAATCAGATTGCTAGCACCCCTAATTATTTAGGGTGGCCGCTATGAGCTATAATTTAAGTACTTCTAGGGTTTATGAGAAATGTATGCTATGGTGAAAGGCCTATTTAGTCTATGTAGGAAGACCCGATTTAAGATTCAATGTTCATTTTTATGGCCTTTATCAATCAGTTTTGTTGTTTTTGTTTTGGCTATGCATACTCTGTGTAGCTCTGTATAGTATTGTTCTATTAAGTTGGTTTAATGACAGGTAGGTATCCTGCAAGAATGCATTCAAAGAGTTTATGCATTAATATGGTACTCACTATGAGGTGTTAGACTGGCTAGAATCCACACTGTCGTCCATCGTTCCGGCTCAAGCATGGAACCTTCCACAACACTCACGAACTTTGTATACTATTCGTCAATCTCTAGGCTAGAGATTGATCACGCCAAATACACCAATTCAGTATTCTCTTAGATTTTGTTACACTTGTATTGTAAACAATTAAACGTTAATAGTGTTCAACTTGTTCAGCGATTCAAAACGGAGAGCTATTACGCAAATATCGTAAATATTAATTATTTACGTTTGTCTTCCAAAATTGACATAAGTATAGTGATAGTGATGTGATGTAGATTCGATTCTATTCTATTCTATTGGTGTGTTGTTGATTCTGAAGGTACAAAATTTTTAACCTTATAGAGTAGAATCTTAAACAAAGAATTTTGGTTTATTATGTTATATAAAATAATATTAATTTTATTGCAAATTGTAAAACTACGTCAAGAAACTTGTTTACTGACTATCCATATTATTATGACAACACAGGTCTAGCATAAGCATTGTGTGGTAGTCGTAGCCCCTGATATTACCAACAACTTTAACCTATATTTTTCGTAATCTTTGTTTAAATACATATTTTTTAGTATCATGTTACTATTTTTGCTAACTAACTTGTCGAAATATGGGTTCATAAATATAAATATAGGGTGTAGTACAGCACTATTTATGACAGTACTACACCTGACGTTCACATCACAGAATAAGTCCGATTAAAAAGTAGAAATGATAATCTGTGATACTATGACCTCAGAATAATGTTGACATCTTAAAGGTTTTCTTCAATTCATCCCACATTCATCCAACCTTCCTATTATGACTATCGTCATTACTTACTCGATAGTTTTACTCGAACTCGAATTAAAATTTCACCTTCATTTAATGAAAGTAATTTCCTTCGAGCCTAATCGAAGCAACAATACTACGGTTCGGTGAATACTAAACAGCGCGCTCACTCGATGGATTGAATGTGTTGTCGAAAGTCCATGTCATGGGTTTTACTCGACAGTTTAGCTCGATCGAGTAATGTGAGTACAGACCATTAAGGGGGTGATCCACTGGCGAGCCAACAAAACCGACGACGACGGTTAAGTACCTACCTACTCTCTATCGTTATTACTCGATATTTTTACTCGAAGTCGTAGTTCGCCGCTTCGAGTAGGTTCGAAGGAAATTACTTTCATTTAATTCCATAGAGCCGACTTTGTCCAGACTTCGAGTAATAATACGGCCAAAGAAGCTACAGAATTAGAAGACTGTATTAATTTGTGTTATTAGAAAACAGAATTAGAACAAAAGTAAGTAGTAAGTACCTACTAACTACTTATTTTTGTTCAAATTCTTTAACTTAAAAGAAAAACAGATATATGTATAGGTAAGATGCGATTGCTGCTGATCTCTATCGAATCTCTGCTATCCTATTTCCACCTCTGACTATGCCTTCTGACTGAAGTGAGTCCTTTGATTATTGTAATACCAGGTTGCCATCAATATACATACGTTGGTGCAGAAGCTAGACAAAAAACAGAGATAAACCATGAGTATATTAATATTGTGTCCTAAAGCGACCCAGGAATATAATGGACACATGGGAGATGTGGATACGATTCATACGATGGATAATTAGGTACCTATTTGAGCCAATAATCCTCATGAACAACTAACAACTAGACGAAGAAATGGACATAATTATAGTCCCATCATAATATTATACTTACAACAAATGGACCAAGATACTGGTCCAGACGTAGGTTATGGTAATATACAGGTGCTCCGTCACCGGATGAGTATTTGCGTGTAATGTAATATTGATTCGACATTAATATTACAAAGCGCGCATTGTAACGCTCGGATTTCCTCCTTCACTGATGAAAGTAGGTAGTTGCCTACATGCCAGTTTTGTATCATTACAATGTGCGCGTTGTAATCAAGTTGTAATGCTTAAATCTAGTCCTGTGTCGGTCACGAGCGATAGAATCACTTTAATCCAATCACCAACAACGCGAGCGTGATCGTATCGCTAAAATTTCAAAGACTCGATCGCCAGATACCAGCGCCTACACAAACAGAATCCCCGTGCTCACGCCACGACCGGTGACCGGCGAGTGTGTGTGCGGGTGCCGGGTGGCGGGTGCCGCGGTGACCGAACACCCACCCCGCGACCCGCGATCGAGTAACCCAATTAAAAACATAGACAAAATGGGGTTTTAATGGATTAAAAATAAGAATCAATTTTAATTGATGAAATTTTTGCGTGATGTTATGTTACGAGTATTTTTAAAAATGGGTAATCTGGGCTATGGAAATTTTCTTTGTTCCAACGGTTCAAACAAAAAACTTCAGTGTTTTCCAAAATACAACAATGATTTAAACCTGACAACAAAAAAAAATAATGATGTCTGTGGTCGCAAAACGCATTTAGCGTAAGTCGCGAAACCTAATTAGGTTTTATTTCCATAGAAATAGAAGTTACGGTGCTCACGATCCAATCGCGGCGCCCGTGGCTCGCGATCCACGTCTGTCACGAAAAATAATCGACCGACACAGGTCTACTTAAATCTGAATCGTAACGTCAAAACGTAACATTACACGCAAATGATGCTGGCGAGAAAGCACCTTCATAACTACAAGAATATATTAAATAATTTATAATATATATAAGACAATAAAGTTGAAGTAAAGACGGGGACCAACCTAAAACACAGTATGAAACTAGCAGACTTTAGAACAGAGGCGATACTTTGTATAGGAATGGAGCTGTATGCGAGAACAAAAAGCAAGCAAGCAGACCAAACTAGATACCAATATTAACAGAAATGAAAAGAAAAGAATTTTATTGGAGGTGTGTTGTCGTCACAAAATACTTAAGTATACTGATATGGAGTAGGATATGAAACCAACAACAACATAATAACTGCATAAAGACACTGTTGAAACTTTAACCAAAACAATATAATTGCACTTTTCCTCGCAATATTAATTTGTTTGCTCCCGCAGAAAAAGAAAGGCCAAGTCCGCCATTAGGTAGGTACAAAGAGTGGATATAATGGATATTTCATATTCTTCACAGCACAGAGCATAGAGAAAATAACACTACGGCACAGAGTAGGTAATGCTACACAGAGTAGGTAATATGATATTCTAGTCTATGGAATGGATTTTTTCCAAATAGGTACAAAGTCCTTGATTTTTTCACGCAGCTTGCTTGTCCCTCCCTGCGTTCCAGTTCCACTAAAGCTGCGTACACACCGGGCCAACGAACGCCCAACGAACGCCAACGGTTATCCCAACGATGGATATTTTTTTATATTAGATATATATATGTCGCAGCCGGATCGTATAATCCGCCGTATTACATTACGGCTAGCCGCATTACAAGACAGGGCCGCTTTGTAATGCGGCGGATCAACGTTTAGCCGTATTGAATACGGCTGAATGAAAATGCGCCGGATTGTATTCGACATCATACGTCATTCAATACGGCTGGCCGTTATGTAATACGGCGAGAAATTAGCCGCCGCTTTGAAAGATTTTAGTTTTGATTTTTAACACTCGTGGCGCTGCTTAACATAATAACAATAATGGCGTTGGATACAGATATTTGATGATGATTAAAACGAAGAAATCGTGTTAAATATGCTAGTAAACAGTACTTCAAGAACAATTTTCACGTGAAATTAAATAATTTCTATTCCGATCAATGCGGTACAATGAAAAACGTACAAAAGTTATAACGCACATCAATCACCTAAAGTGACAATGGATTCTGCTGGTCGGCGGATTTCCAGATAATACTACTGGGTCAAAACATAAATGTGGCCGGCAAAGGTTATTTGATCTTGAAGAGACTGCGACGAGGCAAACGTAGTGTGGGACGCCCTCAGGCTAGATGGGGTGACGACTTGCGAAAGGTGGCTGGTTATGATTGGATGTGGAAAGCTGTAGATCGCATCCAGTGGCGGGCTTTCGGAGAGGCCTACGTCCAGAAGTGATGTTGATGATGAAGAATAATAATTCCGAAGATCCTACAATCCGAGTAGTGCCCATGAACAGTATTTTGATACTTTAATGGAAGTCCATATGATAGATTTACTCTATTATGATTACAAAAATCCTTCACCTGTAATGTCATGCTTAGTATGGACATGGTCACCCTACAATTCAGTAGTAGTACGATGCGGCTAAACGTGGGCCGCCGTATTGAAGAACGTATTCAAATGACAATGCGGCTAAACGTTGATCCGGCGCATTACAAAGCGGCCCTGTGTTGTAATGCGGCCAGCTGTAATGTAATACGGCGGATTATACGATCCGGCTGCGACATATATATCCGTTCGTTGGCCTTCGTTGGCCCGGTGTGTACGCAGCTTAAGTCTATGGTTCCAGTTGCAGGACGTCACTTCCGCCTCCGCTCGCCGTAGACTGCGTTCCGAACAAGGACTTTGTATATATGTCGCAGCCGGATCGTATAACCCGCCGTATTACATGACGGCTAGCCGCATTACAAGACAGGGCCGCTTTGTAATGCGGCGGATCAACGTTTAGCCGTATTGAATACGGCTGAATGAAAATGCGCCGGATTGTATTCGACATCATACGTCATTCAATACGGCTGGCCGTTATGTAATACGACGAGAGATTAGCCGCCGCTTTGAAAGATTTTAGTTTTGATTTTTAACACTCGTGGCGCTGCTTAACATAACAACAATAATGGCGTTGGATACAGATATTTGATGATGATTAAAACGAAGAAATCGTGTTAAATATGCTAGTAAACAGTACTTCAAGAACAATTTTCACTTGAAATTAAATAATTTCTATTCCGATCAATGCGGTACAGTGAAAAACGTACAAAATAGGTATATAACGCACATCAATCAGCTAAAGTGACCATGGATTCTGCTGGTCGGCGGATTTCCAGATAATACTACTGGGTCAAAAAATATAAATGTGGCCGGCAAAGGTTATTTGATCTTGAAGAGACTGCGACGAGGCAAACGTAGTGTGGGACGCCCGCAGGCTAGATGGGGTGACGACTTGCGAAAGGTGGCTGGTTATGATTGGATGTGGAATGCTGTAGATCGCATCCAGTGGTGTGCTTTGGGAGAGGCCTACGTCCAGAAGTGATGTTGATGATGAAGAATAATAATTCCGAAGATCCTACAATCCGAGTAGTGCCTATTAACAGTATTTTGATACTTTAATGGAAGTCCATATGATAGATTTACTCTATTATGATTACAAAAATCCTTCACCTGTAATGTAATGCTTAGTATGGACATGGTTACCCTACAATTCACTAGTAGTACGATGCGGCTAAACGTGGGCCGCCGTATTGAAGAACGTATTGAAATGACAATGCGGCTAAACGTTGATCCGGCGCATTACAAAGCGGCCCTGTGTTGTAATGCGGCCAGCCGTAATGTAATACGGCGGATTATACGATCCGGCTGCGACATATATAACAGGACTGAGTACTCGGAACCCAAAAGCGAGCCGAGCAGGAGGGGTAGTAAAGAGGCCGTTTGTCCCTTTCTAATAAGGTGACCACGAAAGTTGTGTTTCGTGGGACTTTGGGGATTTGTTGTAATAATATAATTATTACAGTGATCAGAAATTGGGACCCAAAAAAATATTTTTGCTTTATAGGTAAACAATTTATGGATAATTCTACTAAACAATCGCTACCGTAGGTCGACAAAATCTTAGTCACTCTTCGGAGTTGCATATATCATTCATATCTTCGGGATGCTGTCTATGACAAATGAAATTATTTTGTGATTATCAAGGACGGCGATAGTTTATATCCCATTCCACGGGGAAATACATCTGACAGAACCCTTATTACATTCGAATAAGGCTAGTTTTTGTTTGTATTTATATATTGACTTTGACTTATCAAATGTCTTTCCCCGTGGAATGGGATATAGTAGATTCTGACAAATTCAAATAAAAAACACTGTATACAGGGTGTTAACTTAATTGCGTTGGAGCGGGAAATTGTAGATACAGCTGATGATACTGAACACGATAAGACATTAAAAAACGTATTTTATTTGCTTTAAGCTGACCAACATAAAACAGTTTTATTTAGTACATTTTAAAATTTCATAGTCACCCTATTCAAGTTTAGGTACGTTTGACAGAATGACCATGAACTTGAAAGCCAAGATCAAGGCCAAACAATTCAAAGCCAAGGTCAATAAAAAAGTATGCGTGCATCTGCACCACACTCGTGGAGCCACATCGTCAAGGTACCTACCGAGATTTTGGGTACTCAAAGTACCCAATCCATTGTAGACATTTCATTTTACTCCATAAGTATCACTTTATTGATACACAATTATCTTTTATGAATACAGAACATTTTCATTTTATGCTTCATAACATAGGTCACACGTATTCACAGCACAGCACAACATAAAACGAAATGAGGAACAAGGCTTGGTAATCAAAAGATAGAATTGTAGGTACCTTTTCCCTTTTAGGTAATAATTGTAAAAAAATGATTGTAAACAAGTAAACAACAATGACTGACTGACAGACTAGATCCACAGAGAAGGTAATGACTATCATAAATACTCGATGGTTATGATACGCGAGATTGTTATTATTCTACTGGTATTTAAAGTGAGGCCATACTTATTATGAGGATTTCCGTACTATTCGTCATCAAAGACGTCTCAATCGCAAGTACACAACACAAATCGAGATGAGCGAGTGTAAGTAAACCAATTCGTCATTGAAGTAGACCCTGTTATGCATTGTGGTCTTTTAACTTTAGCTGCATACAGACCGGCCAAACGAACGCCAAAGAACGGGTTTTGTTGACCTTCGTTGCTCAATCTGCCCCTGTATTATGTATGATAAATGTCCATCGGTGGACGTTCGTTGGGCCGGTCTGTACGCATCTTTAGGTAATAAAAGAAAAATAAAATGTGGTAAGTATCAAGGGTGAATACTAAACGCTTACCTTATTCTGAGTAAAATGGTTTAATTATTGTTCTGAGCTCCTAGAAAGTCATAAATTATATTCTGTACGATCTATCAAACTTTATGACAATCAGCTGTTTAATTGTTGATTAGTATGTCATTAATCACCATGAATAATTTCAATTTTATTAAATAATTGTTATTACCTACTGTGTAATTAATTACAATCATAGTTACATCAAATAAATTATGAAAAGTGAAGTTGATAACAAATTTACAGTGTGTGTTCTTTTGCAATCGAATGTCTCATTGGTTATGTGTTTGTGTAGGGTGACCATGTTTTTGATTAAGGTAAAACTTTCCACTTTACTTTAGACTTTAAACATAAATATTCGAGATTCTGATGTTTTTTTCTTAGAAACGTGCTTGGTTAGACTAATACTAACCCCCATTTCCCGCTCAAACGCATTCTAGTTAACACCCTGTATATCGAATTTATTTTTAATATTACTAAACATGGCTAAACAATATTGTTTTATACAATTCTGCCGGAGGCCAATGTTACTGCCTAAATTCTTTAAGGAATTAGATTTTCCATTATGGAATAAGTATGTTAAAATTTAAATATGAATTAGCTAATGCCTTCACAACTGGAACTCATGTGTGGTTCTTCATTACATTGAACTGGATGATGATGATCTATTGTGACACCGGAACAACATCTGGATGGATAGCCATATTTTTTTCTTATCTTCATTCTTGGGAAATCTGACAAAGAAATAAAATATATAATTAGTCATGGCACATTGAAAGACAGACGGGCAGACAGTGGAAGCTAGGTAATAGGTAATGTCATATCGCATGGTTACCCTATTTGTTATAAATCTAATATTACCTTTCTCGGCTTACCTGTGAAATAATATGCCGCAACCACCACACGATTCACTTTTACAAACTTGTACACAGCACTTTTTCTCAATTTCTTCAATGAAACTTACTAATTTGCAAATATAACTTGGTATGACAAGACAACAACAAATAAATTCAAAACAAACCGCCATGACAGATGAAAGGGTTGGCATAAGGTAATAAAAAGAATACTACCAAGTGTTTGAAATAATGACAGGTTTAACATAATTATTATGAGGTACGATACAAAATAATATCTTATTAAATAATAACTTTAATCTTATTAGTAAGTTTAAAGTTATTATTTAATTATAAGTTATGCTTAGAGTTCGTATGATAATTAAATCATTGTTTGACATAAAAATCTAACATTTTCAATTCAAATCAAATCAAATATTTTCTACCAACTATCACGTTTTTTTTGGGATGGCAAGCGTTAGTAAGGGACAAACGGCCTCTAATCTAGCTATCTCGCTCGGCTCGTTTTGGCTCTTGAAACGTTGATTGCCAAATTGAATCTTATTACAACAGCTTACGACGTGTTTTAGTAATTAAAATTTTGGCAGTACTCAGTCCTGTTATATATACAAAGTCCTTGGTTCCGAAATAGAGAATGCTGCCCGCAGAAATCTCGGAATAATAATGAGCCGTTTTCCTTGACAGCTGTCAGTTGAGTTTTTGTTCAAGCCGATAGATGTCAAATATTATTTTTTAAATCAATATTTTTGATGATAGTTCATTGAGAGGTTTTCAACCATAGACAAAAACCGATTATAGATGGCGCTAGTAAAACTTCATACTCAACTGCATATTTTTTTTGCCGGCTTGGATTCCAGTCCTTTCAGCCAATACAAAAACCCGATGGATGTGAATTCAACCATATGCAATAATATTAGGGGCGTCTTGCACAACAAAGTTAAATAAAATTAAATCTATGACCTCTTGCTCTGACATTATACTGTCAGAGCAAGAGACAAACTATTTAATTTTATTTAACTTTGTTGTGCAAGACGCCCTAAGTGTTAACTAGTTTAAGACAGTTTTGTACCATTTATGACATCTTCCGTCCCCTCAGAAGAATGCAGCTCATAAAAAACGACAGGCCGGATGCCATCTATTGGTCGACTTTGGAACTTTTAAACGTCAAAAGAAAATGTCCCATTATGGGAGATCTTCAACCATAGACAAACAACCATAGATTATAGATGACTTCATACTCAACCTCAACAGTCAACAGCACTGTCTATGGTTGAAAATCTTCCATTCATTTTTGAGCGAGTAAATATTTATTTATTTGATACTTTATTGCACAAATTTAATGTGAAATATAAGTGTACTATTTTATTCTATAAAAGGTGGACTTAATGCTAAAAGCATATTACCTATTATGCATGTATTTTTATATTCCTGTTCAATAGCTTTTCATCGCTTTATTATAGTAAACGACTGTCATTTTTGGCGCGCTTGGTGTGACGTCATAGTCTCGTTTCACGGCTCGGAATAATGACTCACGCGAGTCGCACCTATGCTTAGTTCTATGGGCATAGATTATTCTGAGGTTGACATATCCACGCTTTTACGTCACATCCGCTCTAAGAAAATGCGTCACGTTTCAAATATTTTAATTTACCGCAGTTTTTTCTACTTTTCAAATGGAGGCATAATTTTTTAATAACAAAGTACCTACATTAAAAATAATATTTGACCGTTACATATTTTTTATTGGTGGCAGCAAATAGTAAAGTAAAATTTTTAAATAGTATTTTTTTTGTGATAGTATTAGCGACCATCTAGGTATTTGATTAATAACTTTTTAAAGGTGAGAACTGTAGCGAATAGTAGGTAGGTAGTTAGTAAATAAGTGCAACTCAGCGACAATCAAACATGTGTTGTAAATGCATTATATCTTTATAATTATAAATACCCATTTAAATACACTTAATTTAATTGTAATGAATCACATATATTTACAGGATGTCCTAAAGACAGTAGTGCAAACTAATTATAATGTTGTGGACATTATATAACAATATAAAATAAAAATAAAATTGTCGCTCTTTACGCTTAACTTTAATAGTAGAAATATATTAAGTATGTTAATTTGATAATTATGTGGTAAAGTAAGTACTTTACCGATAAGGTATATTTGTACTTCTGCCTTACAATCACCCTGCACGGGTCACGATGTACCCCACTCACACTCTGTCACATGAAAGGTCACACACACACACACATACAAACGCGTCCCATGTCCTGTAGTCCACGCATAAAATATAACAACCTATTTATGAAGGATACAATCGCATTAGTAAAGTTACACCAATAAATAAAGCTGAGGCCGTTATTATTCTTAAGATACACAAAGACCAAGTGTAACGGATGTTTAGACCGGAATCAGACATATTTATAGGGCGTTTAGCAGCCTCTTGCTTGATGCAGCCTAACCCTGAAACATGGTATGAAGGTTCATTGAGTCTTGACTACTCTTGAGAGCATTTAGTATGTGACTAAGTATTGATGGAAAGGCCCTCCTTTGTTTACAACGCCATCTAGGGATCCCTTAAACTTATCACAATTATTTGTATGGAAACGCCACCTATTTCATGTGCGACTTGTTTCATAAATGCGGCATAATATTTCATCCATGGAACTTTGAATGATAGAAGCCTCTTAAAAACTTAACCAGCGGGGCGGTTATACGGCTTACTACCGCCACCGTATCGTCATCATTTCATTTCTTGTCTATCTTTTAGCATCTCGCCTCTGCATCACTTCATAAAGCACTATATTAGAATCAACATCGCTGTCTTCACTATTTGCCTCATTGCTCCACTGCTGGTCTGCTAACAGGGGTTGGTGGTTGTCGGGCTTCTTCGTTCTTAACGTGACGGGTGGGTCAAAGTTGTCGTCGTCTAGGGCTGTCACTGAGCCGGCGACGCGGCGGATGACGATGATCTTGTGGACTATGTGTCCGGCGATGCCAAGCAAGCACAGCGACAACCCTGCGACGTTCACTGGGCTCAGCTGGTCGCCTCCCACCTCAACCGCCAGGACTAGAATGCACATCTCCTGGAATAGAGATAGATTTGGAATTTGTATTTTCAAATGAATTGTGTGTTGCCATTTAACATGTGGTATGATGTATGATTGCAGTAAGATAATTAAATGCAAAACTTCTTGTGAAAATTTGGAAATCTAGCACAGAAGAGCACTAAGCTTGAGTTTAGGATTATGGCCACACACAAAGGTTTCATTCGAGTAAGTATACTTATATAAACAGAATTTACTTCTTGAATGTGTTAGGTATCAACGAGAGTGAAAGGATTAGCAACTTTAGCAAGTCAGATAAGCGTTAGTCGCCGACTGTACATGTACAGGGTATGCCGTATGCCACACGTATGAATCTATCTGGCCATAAATAATATAAAAAAACAAAAGCACAGCCCATAATGTTCCACTCCAGGACTCGAGCCTCCTCCAAGACTCGAAGGTAACTGCCCTAATCTCCACGGTTGGTTGGCGGGTTGTAGATATCATCACAACTCAACACATCCCCACTGCTGGGGCACGGGTCTCATTCTAGGATGAGGGAAGGATTCGAGGCATAGCATAGTCCACCACGCGGGCCCATTGCGGGTTGGTGGTTGCAGATATAGCTATAAAAGACATATGATACAAAAAAAACTACCCCTTAATCGAATGTAATAAGGGTTCTGTCAGATGTCTTTCCCCGTGGAATGGGTTATAGCTTACCTTAAATATACCAGCTATGGAGAGTGTAAGACTGGAGGTGTAGGTGACGACTAGGAACTCGCTGATCTCCATGGCGAAGGCGAGGCTGGCGCCCACCGAGACCTTCACCAGCGTCGGGAGCAGCAGCGGCGGCGGCATCGACATCAGCTCTCGGATGCAGCCTAACCCTGAAACATGGTAGGTTCATAAATTAACGAATGGGAAAGAAAACCAAGTGAAACTTTACATTGTTAGGGAGAAAAAATGGCGATTGAACCAACCAATTAGAACTGGGGAATCAGGCGCAGCCGTCTAAGGCGCCATCTGTAATTAGCTTTTAGTTTTTCTCCCCATAACAATAGCCTTGTATCCATGCCTCGGCAAGGCATGCTGTGAATGCAGCAAAACATATAGGTAAACCCATTATGTTCAGGTTTTAGCTTGGCAGCAGTATATCTAGAGTAGACTTTTAATCACTAAGGCCTGGGTCTCCTATTTACGCCGCAGGTCGCGTCCAGCGTCACGCCGTAGGCCGCGTCACGATGCTCACTATAGAAATGTACTGATGCGGTCTCCCTCACACGCCGACGTTGGCGCGTATATATAGTGAGCATTGTGACGCGGCCTACGGCGTGACGCTGGACGCGATCTACGGCGCGTAATAGGAGACCCGGGCCTTATTCAAATCATATTATGTGACGTTTCCTACACCACACTGGCTTCCTTCAAGGCAATTTTGTGTGGGTGTATTCACTCTACTGGTTATCATTATCATATGCCCTCGCACGCACATCACGCCTACTTATAATCAAATCTATAGTATGAGGTAGGTAATTAGGTATGTGGCCAATATTAGTCAAAATACGTTCTTATCATGTATCATACTTATTACAATTTATTACTTCTCAAAGAGTTTACTGCCTATGCCTAGTTAAAACATTATCTATCAGTGGTCGAAGGTATTAGGTATATGGCAAGAATCATTATCAAGCAATAAAATTCTAAAGATAAACGACCTTAAAACTGGTACCTACATATTAAATTACTACTATCTTGTCCACCAAAACAAGTTTTACATTAAGAAAACTTATAGAATTCGCTATTGCACAGGTTTATCAAATCAAACAGGATCTTTCCATTATGCACTTAAATAAAGGTGTTGAACATATAAAGTAAAACAGTAGATAAAACGCAAAAAAACCATAATATTGGTTTTATGATAATAAATAAAAAAAAACTCAGGAATCACGATCTTGGTAGTCATGAGGAAGAAATGTGACAGTAAAGATTCACCTTTATCACAAATAAGGATATCAGAAAAATATAGCATCATTCCTACCTTCAAAGTACATGGTAAACGGCAGCAGCGACAAAAACATCCAGGGCTGCACATGGTAAACCATGTCAATAGGGTTGTGCAGACCAAGCTTGCTCTTCTGCATAAGCAGCTGAGCGAATGTCCACCGGAGACCGGCCACAAACGATGCCAGAAGCAGGAAATTGAAGCCGAGTAGGTTGAACTGAGTCGCCTTGTAGGTGAACATGATTAGGCCCATTGCAATCATTAGGATTATGCCCACCAATGACCATGACTGAAAGGAAATAGAAGGTTTAAGCACAGTGGTAATCTGAATATATATTAGCTGACTTTGGGATTGCATGTTTTACACATGTTGAGTGTCTATTTAAATATGTAATGAAAGAAATTACATATCAAGGTACCAATTCAAGGGCTCATTTGAATAGAAATAGTCACATCAAGTTTTACCTTTTTTTTAAATTTAGTGGACTTTAGTACAGTTTTAGTAAATTTGTACCCTCTCATTTGAGAAGTATTTTGAGTTCCTTGATTGGAAAATTTTTGTTATCAACATGCAGTTGCAACAATACCCTGAATCCACCTACCATAAAGAATAGAATATCTAATTTGTTTATTATTTTCTGAATGCCAATTTATTTTATTTGCATACAGATAAATTGATATTTATAATGTTAAGTCTTGGTTCAAGTATACTTTACCTACAGTAACTAAATGTAAACATTCTGATATTAGCAAGAACCATCTGTATACCTATGTGCAAGTGTATTTACATTGTAATCCATGTGGGTGAAGTCAGATATAAATAATATAGACAGAAATGAGAAGCTAGATGAATGAAAATTTTACCTATAGAATTAACACAATTAAAGCTGGTTGTAGATAGTTTATACTTTCTTGTTTTACACAAGCTACATTTTATGCCAGAATTCTTTATTAAAAGCTAAGAGAAGTTCAGTATAAAAGCTATTGATTAATAATAATTTATTTTTTGTAGGTTTTTTAAGACTATATTTGGAACCTACATGCCATAAGAGCACTTCAGAGGACTATGATAGAAGATTACATCACAAGGTGGTAAGAGTATAGATAAGTAGAGACAAACAATATTTTAAATAGTATTAGTAGCATTTCAACTCAATTACAAGGTAGGTTCAGTACCAATTACAAATTTACTGAAGCACAACACAGTTAATTATTTCCGATAAAAAAAGGTAAGTACCTATACAATAGTTCAATTCAAGGTTTACTTTTTTTACAAAATAAAATGTTTTGTAAAACTCAACCCAAATTCAACTTAAATAGAATTTGACTTTTATAACAAAACAGTAATTAATGTAGTTAGCATTTACTATCCAGACCCTCACTATGCACACATAAGTATAATCTCTAGGTTTTTTTCATCTCATGAGTAATGTTGGCTCTTTACACAGACATTTTGTATCAGACACTACAAAATTAAAACACATACCTTTTTCTCCAGCCCCAGCAATATTGCAAAACCCAGTATAAAAATTATAGTTGTAGATTTAGTCATAGTGTACAGGGATATTGTCACCAGCTCCAGTCCCCAGTTGGAGAAGCCAACGTCGATGCCACTGGCCACTCCGGTCGGGCACACGGACCGTAGGCACGTCATGAACGGTAGGCACAGCTGAGGGATGCCCGTGATGCAGTACAGAATGGTCCGTACACAAACAGACAACAGCCACTTTATAACTAAATGGTACATAACCACTGTAAGTGGAAATTTGAACCCCTGCAACAAATTGGGTTAAATTAGATATAAAATGGTTTAATTTATAATCAATAACATAGGTTTTCTGCAACAGAACATACCTGTAGAAGCCATCTCTGGTAGAATGTGAGACCAATGGACAGGGAGAAGTACAGCAGTATCAGGCCCAGAGATAGCAGAGCTTTTTGAAAGCATATATCGGACCATTTTCTACGACTTTTATTGGTAATTACGTCGTTCTCATTGTCTAGTTTAGCGGACAGCTGTTGGTACTTTACGTCTGGCATGGCGACCGCAAAACGATACAATAACTATTGTAACAACTCTATTCTGCATAGCACTAAGATATTGATATCAAAGTAACCAAAGACTTCTACGTATCAACTATAAATAACATAGTTGTAATTATAATAGAAACTAAATAACTACACTTTATCTACACTATTAAATTCCGTGCGTGCGTGTCATATCGACTAATCGACTATTAAATTTTATTTTTGTATTTACGTTTCGATTTTTTTCGTAAAAAATTGTTATCAGTTTTGACACTGACATTGACAACCACTGCCGAAAAGTAAATGGTGTCTGTGAGTTAGAATTCTGCTATGGCTTATTCTGAGATTTAGGTTGGCTTGCACAACACATTTAAACGCATTTAAATTTATTGCTCGCTTGCTTTGACAATATACTGACTGAACAGGACAGCAATAGATTTAAATGCGTTTAAATGTCTTGTGCAAGACACCCTAAACCTCTATATTTTCAACAATTATTTCTTTATGAATCATTGCATTGTTATACATATTACACAAATGACTTTTGTAGGAAGCGCCATTTCACCCATATACCAACCACTACAACTACCACTCTTGTACTTAGGATTTTTGTGAAGCAAGGTAGGTACAAAAAACCAATCAGACAGGCGATAAAAAAACCGTGAATAAATCTGTGCCGAACTGTCGATTGATGCCTCAGTCTATGGCTCAGAATAATAATATGGCTTCGGTACTATTATGAGACCTCCAGCCTTAGAATATGGAATAATTTTGCATTCTATGTTCCATCACAGACTAGTGTTTTTATGTTTCGTTGATTTGATTGATGAAAAAAAGAGGGCGTACCTCTCCTCTCTGTTCCTGTTCTGTTACTTTTTCTCGAACCGAACTTGAATTTAATTGAAATTATTAAAATCAAGGCCTTCTGCAAAAACTTACGTCCTTAATTATTATAAAGTTGTCAATTACTTTCAACGGAGAAGTCTAAGCTGGGCGGATTCAATTATTTAGGCACTGCATGCGACATGCACTTGTAAAACTCGTATACGGTCTGCGACATGACCTACGTTATAACGTCGTGATATTCAGTGATATTTAGCATTAAATGTGGGTTAGAGTTCGAGCGTGAAGTAATGCGTGTATGTGGAGAATTGATGTGGCATCGGGACAGGTTTTGTTTGTAGGTCGGCCCGTAGGTCGATCCGAGTGATGAGGCAGCGGACGGCGGTGTTATGAATGAGGAAGCACTGTTGGCAAGGGCTACCGAGGAGAGGGAGCGCATCTTCCAGAGATATGAGCGCGGCCGCGACAACCTGGTGGGGCAGATAGACCCCTGGGAGGACCCTGAGTTCGAGGATTACCACAAAACTGACAGGTGGGTCACAACAACAAGTATTTCGTCGTATGGCCGGTATTTAAATTATTGTACCATTCACTTAACCTACTTTATTGATCTCTGCAGTCAATTTTGAGTATTGATGTATTATCTGATCACATTTTTTTTAGATATACCTTAGTTTATTGAAATGTTATTGATGAATCAGATACCTACCTATTGATACAATTTCTTGGAATCAGAGATAAAATGCATGATTAGTATTCTGTACCTTGTTTTTAAAATAATGTCAAATTGCTGCCCTGCTTTGCTGCTTGTGTTTACTATTGGAAGCATTGCGAAGGAAGTAATGCATGTGGTATTTTTTATTAATATAGCCCTTTTTCCACCCAAAGTTGATTATGTTATCTCAACCTAAAACTGCCCTCTAACCTTATCTTTATTTTTCTACATAAATTGGGAAGCTGTTGCTAACATTTTTTTAATTTTATGTTGTCTAAATAATTAGGAATACAAGTCTCCATACAAACTACCCTTTTGATTGTTTGTGTTAATTGTATACACATATTATTTGTGTACACATCTTTTAATGTACATAATGTATATAAAATGTACTGCCACAAAAAAAGTTATGGAAGATTCATATGCATAAAATATTTGTCAACATTGGTTTCCGCATTCTAATATTTGTGGTAAATGTAAGACTGAATAATCTTATTCAGCTTATTAGTTACATAGGCTTGTGTTACTTATATTTTTTGGTATTTTCATAATTAATACATGGGAGACTACCTTCATTTACTTCTTACACCTTATTCATATTTGCATATATTTTCTGCTTTGGAGAACATAATTTATGCTATCCACAACACCTCCATAAAACTAACATGTCACCTGAAGTGTTCATGAAAGATTTATGTGGCATTTTCATGTGAACAAATAGAAAACAAAGCATTGATTACTGAACTGAAATGTATGTATAATTAATCAAGTTAACACAGCTCAATAGACATGTCCAAATAATGAGTAGGCATGTTTAACAGAATAGAAAATAGACCCCATCTTAGAAATATGTATTTTATGCCTTTTCCGTGCACAAGGAAATGCTTGTTAGTTGTCGTGCTGGAGGCACTGTTCCCAGTTGCGTTTTGCTGCTCCTTTTAAACATGTTCTTTGTTGAGGCTCTGAAGAGGTAGTACCTAGTTTACTACAGTCAGTCTTTTTTACGTCCAAACTTCTTACATATCTTAGCTTTGTGTACAGTGTATGTTGTGTTTGTGTAATTTTTCATTTCACATTTCATTCTTAACTTCTGTTTAAATGGATGTTTTCAGCTGTGAAACTGTAGTAAGGTTGTTTCAAGTGAGGTACAATAATTTGGTTTAATCTAAATAGATCTAACTGCAAAGGCTCACTTACACAGAACATTATGGTGATAGGATTGTATTTCCTTTTCCTGTTAACTGTTTGATAAGCTCTAATATACAATAAGCAGCATTTAACATTAGCATAATATGTTAATGTGATATTTGTTTGCTTTAAAAAAAATATTTATTTCACAGACAATTTATATTTATTTTATATTTTGGATGGGTAGATCATGTTAGAAAGTTTCAGTTTTTCATGACGTCATGGAAAACTTTAATTATATTAAACTGTAACTTTTGGGACAAATTCCAGAAAGAGTTCTTTTTACCAATTATACACATAAGCTATTTAAAGATAAAACTAAACCATTTTCCAGGGGAAAAGACATGGGTGACACTTTAAAATTTTCCATTTAACGCATGAATTGATTTTTTACAACATTGTAGGTATTATACAGGTTGTCCGAAAAGTCAACGTTATCCCTTAAAGGGCTGATAGGCCAGCTCAGGAGTGGCAGGATATCATAATATGACCTTAGTAAAAATTCGATAGTTTTCGAGATACTGACACTTTTATAAAAGAGAATGGCCCAAATTACTAACCAAGCCTAGATAGATTGTTTGCAAGATGAACTCATCATCATCAATGTCGGTGTTGACTCTGATACATCAGATTCTGAGAGCAATAGCAGTAGTAGCATATACTGAAAGCGGCAATTATAATGTATTTTCCGAAAATACCAATAAATTTATTTTTATATTAATCTATGTAAAGCCAAACCAGGAATATAAAAACCCTGTATTAAGAGCGCCACATTCGCGTTGAGGACTGCTACACTAAGTATAGGCATACCAATGTGAATTGGCCATGCTCAAATTTATAAAAGTAATTATTTATGATTTATTTTGAAAAGAGTGTGAGTAGCTCAGTGAGATGATATATCCTATGGGTTCTTTGGAACTTAAGTAACATGACGTGTACTAACAGTCTAAAGGTGAAGGAAAACATCGTGCACACCCACATTTATATTACAGTTGTGTAGGTATTTACCTTGTAGGTACTCATTAACGGCAATTTCAAAATAGATAAAATGACCTAAAGGCATATTTGCTGAAATGGTTTTAAGCATTCAAAAGACAAGAGTAAGTGGCTTAATATTTTCCATCCTCACAGGAATTCGAAATAAAGTACATCTTAGCCTCTTACAGGTTTGCATGCAGAACTAAAATATGTGTAGGTATAATCAGTCAAAATTAGAACCTAAATATTCAACCAATTTGATATGTAGGTATTCATATGATATATTTCAGATGTCTCGGATTCGCCGTCCCTTGATGAGTCGCTTTCACTGCCACCAAGATTAATAATCAATTTTTCAATTTCTGTTTCAATTATTGTAACGTCGTTAATAAAAACTACAGTAATAGCTTAAAAATTTGCCAATTTATTTGCTCATACTACACTATATACCTACAAGTCATTTTGACAATAGCATCAGTTATGTTATCAAGAGAAATAAAGTCCAATCCCACGGACTTTTACTCCGATAAATACTTGTGTATGTGGTAAATTAGTTTCCTTTCACGGCTATGGATAGTTTTCGGCATTTAGAAACACAAAAAACTCTCAAAAGCTATAATAAACACTACGCATTGACAGCACCACTGTTTGACAGCAATAGACAAATGACATTTTGAGTTTATGACACTTTGTGATACCAGTGCAAGAAAAAAGTTCTATTGCTTTTCCGCAATATGGCGAGGGTTTTTATATTCCTGGTTTGGCTATAGTATATACAAATCGATAGGTTCAAGTCGATAGGATTTCACTCTCTAGAACTATCAAACTCAAAACGTCCCACATATCATAAGCTCTGAAAAATTGTATAACAATCTATTTTTAGGCTTGCCTAATGCTAAAGCGATTTACTTTATGAGCTAGCATTTACATGATTATTTATTTTGCTGGCGTTATAATAAGTATTCTTCATGCATGAGATTAACCAAATTTTCTTTCAAAGGTTGAACAGCCTTTAAATCGCCAGTCTCTAACTAATCAAGGTTGGAAATGAAAGTCGACCTGCCCTTGTAACCAAGCCAGAAACTGTTTAATAATTACAAAGATGTAAACATGACAATCTTACATTGCAGATACGGGTTCATCCACGATGAGCGGCTGCCCCAGAAGACGGCGCCGCAGAAGGTCAACATCGAAGTGGAAAGAGAAAAGAAATGGGTGAAGATGCTGGGCACGTGGGACTCTCCAGCCACGCAGGAGAAGCTGCACCGCCGCATCTACAAGGGCATCCCCAACTCGCTGCGCATCAAGATTTGGGGCAAGCTGCTGGACGTGGCGCGGCTGCGGGCGGCCCACTCGGGCAAGTACCGAGAGATGCTGACCCTGGCCCGGCGCTGGAGCACCGACGTGAGGCAAATAGACTCCGACGTCAACCGACAGTTCCGAGAACACCAGTTCTACCGCGCGCGCTACTCGGAGAAGCAGTGCTCGCTGTTCCACGTTCTCTGCGCGTATGCCATGTACAACGCGGAGGTGGGGTATTGCCAGGGCATGGCGGGACTGGCGGCGGTGTTGCTGCTCTACATGGATGAAGAGGACGCCTTCTGGGCGCTGGCCGCGTTGCTAAGCAACAGCAAATACGCCATGCACGGGCTGTATATCGAGGGGTTCCCGAAACTCACGCGTTTTCTAGAGCATCATGACCGAATACTCACCAAGTTCATGCCAAAGCTCAAACAGCACTTCGATAAGTTTGGTTTAGACGCCATCTTGTATTCTCTCAAGTGGTTCTTTGTCTGCTTCGTGGAGCGCGTGCCCTTCAGCCTGTGTCTGCGGGTGTGGGACATCTATCTGCTGGACGGGGAGCGCGTCATCACCGCCATGGCCTACACAATACTCAAACTGCACAAGAAGCAAATTATGAAGCTGAATGATATGGATTTAATTGTTAATTATATTCAGGTAAGGGTCATCAGAATTTCTGCATCCAATTTCTATAATAAATATTTTAGAAAAATTCCCCAGTAAGAAGTTGAAACCTTTAGGCATACATGCATGGTATTTTAAATATTCTAGGTACTTAACAGAAATGGAACCATAACAGATACTTCCTCGGCTCCAAATTGGCATTCGTAATTATAGCTCTAAATCTTACCTAGTCATAAAGCATGTGGGTGGCGGTCTACCAAAGTTTCCTTCCATGGACCTTCACATTCGCAGGTGAAGTTGCACAAAGACTTCGGCTACCCGGATGACGTCGTCATATCGGCGCTGGAGCGAAGTATGGAGGAGCTGAAGCGGGCCCGGTTGGACACGCCCGGGCCACCACCGTCCAAGGAACTGCCTCAGAGGACCCTCGGAGTGTTTGTTGAACCGGACAACAAGAGCAAGATTGGCCAGAGAGCGGAGACGTTCAGCGAGACTGAGAAACAGGCGCGGGCTAATGTTATCTTGAGGTGAGTGGGGGAATTGTTTGGTATATTGCATATGTTGAGCTATTAAAATCTTCAAGCTAGGCTGTTATATCTTCCAAGTACAGAATAATGTTAGATCAGATGAGTTCTCAAGTGGAAACCACAAGACAATCATAGTGTGAATCGCCTTATGAGCTGGCTGAACTGACCTTAGACGTAGCTGCCATTGGATGGCAAAACGAGGGCAGAACGCTTTTGAAACCCATGTCCAGCAGTGAGGGTTTACTTGCTGATAATGATAGTAAATAATAATTTAATTTTGGATACTCAAACATAATAAGAATGTTATTTTCTATTGCAGGAGAGAGAAGGCTGCCCTGGAGCTGCAGGAGCTGCGAGTGTCCCAGAGCGACACCGTGTCAGGTAACTGGGACCATAGCCCGCCCACGTCGCGGAGCACCTCCGCCGATAGCCTAGACTCTCACACCTGGACACATCTTTAATTTTGCATCATTACCATAGCATAGACCTCTCACACCTGGACACATCTTTAATTTTGCATCATTACCATAGCATACACCTCTCACACCTGGACACATCTTTAATTTTGCATCATTACCGTAGCATACACTTCCACTATTCCGATACCTACAGTCCTACATATTTAATTTTGCATCATTATCGCATAGATTCCTATAAATCGCATTCATGTTTAATTTATCTTCATAAACGTAGCATATACACTAGACACCTCATCTTTAATTTACCATATTTTTTACCAGAGCTTTGACTCCATTTACTTTACCTTTACATTCATTACCATAGCACAGACTAACACCCATATTGAACACATCTTTAATTTAGAATTATTATCATTTTACCATAACACGCCATACATTACTACTAACTACCAACTTATTGACTTGGTGTTAGCTGAAATTATTTTGCCATTCTTCTCAAAAGTACTGATTGGACTTTTATCTGTCACATAAGTTGGTTGAGTTGAGCTTTGATTTTTTGTTTGAGCTTTGTATCATACCATGCATTTTTTTAGGTAGTGTATTTGGAAGTTTTGCATTGTATTTTTTAATGCAGAGTTAAAAGAAAGGTGACGTTAGGTTGAAATATTTTAAATTTACGATTTATATATTTTTATACATCATGTTGAACTGCTTATTTATGTGGAATTGTGGAATGAGGTCCTTATTATTCCGGAAGTGTAATGTCACCTTTCTCATCCCAGTATGCTACCTAAATCTGATTGAATTGTGTGGTATTATGTCACTTTAATATAGTACTGTTGACACATAAAATATCTTGCCTGCCATGTAAAATAGTAAATTAATGTTTTTGCACGTTAGAAGTTATCCATTTTATAAAACAGTGCATTTGTAAATCGTTTTCCGATCTATACCTTATAATTTTGTCATTTCAAGTACAAATAATGCATGGTTTTGTGTGGCCTCTGCTCTACTTTTTACTGTCAAAGTAAAATACAGCCAAATGCAGATGTTATACGAAACGAAGTACAAATTACCGATCGTGTAATATTAAGCTTAAGTTTGTGCCTAGATATTGCCTTGAAGTATATTGTATTTTATTACCATCCACCTACAATTAATTATATTTCATATGTACTGCCACTCTTATTATGTATGTAAATATGGTGGTACCTAATGTTATGTGTTATTAACCTATTGCAGCTGTGGGCTCGGTTATAAAATTGGCGTTGCACATAAGCCCATTTCGTATTACAATAGCCTTTTTGTAATATTATGTAAATTATACTGATTTGATCAGCCACAATACATAATGTTGTGCTAGCCCACATAGTACCTAGGTGAATGATTCGTAATTTTATTTTGTTATGAATTATTTGGTGTCGTTACATTAATCCCAGTTAAGCATTTAAAGAAGTAGTTATTGATGAATTTTACAATTCTAAAATGCCTCTGCCTAATCACATTGTAGTATACATTATGTATAGGTAATTATGGTTACTGTAAATAGACGTATGTCTAGGAAAATCCCATTATTTGATTCCAATTTCATATTATTTAGTTTTATATTTGAAGTATGTATGATTGTCTATCGAAGCACATATTTTGTTTCTGTTCAACAATAATTGAGCGAATCACACGGCTAGAATTCATACTTATGTTATGCTAACTTTCGTTTTTAAATGGGAACACAAAATATGAGCATAAAAAATTGCATACAGTTCATTTGGAATCACTGTAGTTTACTTATAAATACTCGTACATCCTAATATTTTAGTTTTTGCTTTTCTATTGTCTGGGGGTGCCCATTACATCCATCATCATTTACATCGGTGGAGGCTTTCAGCTTCAATAGCTGGAACGTACAGTAAATTGTCCAGTTGTTCGTATTTTTATATACTATTAAGAGAATTGAGAAGAAATCCTTAATGATTGTTGCACATAGGAAACTCCCATATATAGTCTCATCGCCCAATGCTGTTAATATTCTGCCTACACTCTTAGTTATTTGAGAGATCCATCCTAAACACGAGATAATTATGGTGGTGAGATGTTTTGGTGACCTACCATATGGCCTAATTCTTCTGATCGATTCTTATTTATTTTAGTTTTTAAATAATCTCACTTTTTAATTATTTATTTTTAAGATAGCTTACAAATATTATTTACAGAAGAAAGAGGCCCGTATTTTAAATTATATTTATAAGGTGATGATTCGTTCCAGGCATGGTATGGCGGTGGGTTTATGTTGTAAATAACCAAAGAAATCTAAAACACTTCTTAAGATATGAGGAGATTTGTTAAGACAGCTATTACTTTATATTGCTTTAATTAGGTACGGATAAACATATGGGATATACCGCCTATAATAAACACAGCTTGTCTCGACAATGATCTCGAATCATGGTAATAAAACTCTAAGACGGAATGTTGGTTTAAAATGATTTACCCAGCAAGGAGTAGGTATATAGATTTTCTCTAATGGTGCCATTCGTATGAAAAAGATGACCGTGTCATTGTTTTCCGATTATAATATGTATAGATTATGTTAATATTTGTCTTATTATTTAATGTATACATACATACATGTCTCGATTTAACCTATGCTCCTCAGATCTTAGGATAAACCACCTCCCTTTAATATTAACTTACAACTAATTTAATAACATCTAACATCACATCGCGCTTATGCACACGATAATTAAGTTAATTTTCGCTTAAATACACATATTCCGCTAATAGTTAACTTTAAGTGTCTTGACAAATCTCTGCTCATTTTAATTTCGAGATATCGGGTCGTTTGGTCTCATAAACCCATCGGATACTATCGATATAATTCATTTAGTAAAAATCAATAAGTACTATAATAAGTGTTATTTTGAATAGCTATCAGTTCTTGCAAGTTACTAGGTAAGAGCTAGCTAGAATATTCCCTTATAGGTGCCCCTAGTACCCTGTATTCGCCAGAATGATATTGATTTTTATGACGTATACTAAATATGATCGTGTAGAAATCGTGTAAATTGTTTGAAACGAAAGAAATTAAAATATACATGTTCCTAATTAGATAGTTATGTGATTTTATTTCTTTTAGTACTGCCGCCTGTCGTTGTGTGAAGTATTTTAATTAGAAATACTTGTCCTGGTATGTTACTCAGTTGATGTTACTAGATACTAGTCCATTTCGAGTAGTTAGTACTTGTCTGTAGTATGTCTCCTAATAATTAGGGATCAGATATTCAGAAACATATTAAACTAAAGCAGATAGTTCGATTCTAGCTTACGTTATTTATCACAGATAATCATGCTTCTGAATATCATATCTCAATTTATACTGCTTTATATTAGTAGAAGTCTATTCGACATTTTTAATCTAAAATGCTCTGCTAGATTCAATTATAAATTCTGCTTCACTTTTACCTTTTTCAACACATTTACTAAACGAAGCGCGAAGTGCTAGAACATGCACCCAAACGTTTTCATACTCTGTCACAAAGACAAACATATTTTAATTTACTGTTTTAAGTATGAAATAGACAGATAGAGCTTATAAATCATAGATTCTATCAAAGCGCTTTGATAATCACTACATTATTTTAGATTTAGAAGAACTTAAATAGCGCTGCTTTATCTTGGATCCCTATTGTAACATTATTAATTCGATAACTGGTTGAAAATAACGTTCCATTATTAAAACTTAGCTCACATATCCGCCTAATCTACAAGAACTTAAAGATTCATAGACGTATACATATAGACATTTCAGTATACCAGTTTCATTAATGCTCGCAATGATTTTAGCAGCGGAGGGGGTGTCCCACTCTGTCCCTCTCAGAAATACCTCCGGTTCCGTCAATTTCCTCGCGTCCAGCGTCTCTTCACCGAACCCCAGAAACTACCTGATAAAGCCTTTGAAAAGTAGAAGAAAAAAGATATTAGTGAATTAATAGTTTTTTACTAGATTTTAATAAAGTTAGACTAGCTTAGGCTTAGTTATAATCAACGGATCAGTGATGAAAAATGTTAAGAAATACTTTGTAATAAATGATTCAAATAGAATAATTACTGGCAAATTTTATTTCACTTAGGAAACAGTAGATATGTTTATTTGGTACAACTTTAAAATAGGCGTAGGACTAGAATAGACAAATAATTTTACTTACTTATCTTGAGCAGAGATTTGTAAAAGCATGCTTGTTGCCTGAGTTTGCGTGCACAGTTTTGTATGCCTTGAAAATGTGAATTTCTATTCCAATAGCGAGGTAAGCTATTCCACTACTATTGCATGCTTTTTAATTTAAGTATACTTACCTTAATAATTTATATTTCGATACTTATGGCCGATTACTATAACCGTTCTAATCGATTATAACACTTTTATGACTGGCCACAAAGAAAAAAAAACAATTGCTTATCTATCAGTGTTAAGTCTTGCACCATAGACAATAGAAGTTATGTATATTCGCAGAGCATAGCGGGTTGGCGGGCGCGGCGAGGTGCGATGATTCGGTCTCGGCCCTTGGCTCTCGACGCTCATTGGCTGACACCAGCGTCACTTCCACCGCTGACCTCAGCGTCTTCTCTAGTGGCAGGTATTATACATTTTGTCATAGATAATATGCATGAAAGAAGTGACGTGTTAACTGTATTTTTGTGTGTGTATAGTGCACCCTGGGAAGTCAACAATTAACAAGTAATGTGACCGGCTACTAATCCTTTTACCACCTTCTCGTCCAGGTCTAGGCTACCAAGAAGATAGATAAATAACTCACACTCACGTCTGTGTAGAGACCACAATTATAATGAATAAGCAATAACTTAACAACCTATTGGGCTCACGACACAGCGACCTACAAGACCTACATGTTATATCTTTTAAAGGCCAGTATTGGCTGATGATGATGAATTTAATAGGCATAGTGCATTAACAAGATGGCGTCGTGTTTTCAGATCGCACGCGCCCGACAACTCTCTCGACACACACAGCAACGTGAGCGATGGCGATACGGGTTCCAACGGGTACGTATTCTTTCGTAGTAATCGTAGTCTATGATCTTATTTAATTTGGTCACGTAAAAATTGTTTTGATGTCACTATAATTGGTCTTTATCTAAAAATAGCCATTGATTCAGTGGTGGATTTATTGGACCTCTTGTACCGAAGGCATTTTGTGTTATAATATGTATGTTGAAAATCTTTACATTCAATTATGATTATAATTTTTAGTTATCTTTGGGATACCCAGGCGTCATTTTACGGGTAAATAAAAGTTATACCAAATCATCTTCAGTAATTATGTTCTTCCCTTTTCATTTGTGTATTAGCTACATTATAAACTCGTTCTATAAAAAGTCCTTGCTAGATCGCTTCAGTGGGGTTGTGCGGTTCAGTTGCCTGTGGCCTGATTGGTCGACGCATGAGTTCTCAGGCCTGCTGATTGGTCAATGCATGAGCTTTCAGGCCTGCTGATTGGTCCATTATACCCTCATTCCAGCACCGCATGGCGCCACTATGAAGCGTTATTTGTCTATGTATGATCAAACTGTCTTCTCACAAAACTAGCATGTGGTTATTCCAAGTATATTTAGATGTTTACTTGTGAGTCTTGTGATGTTGTTCAAAAATGCTCCAACTATCTAGATAATTTTCCAAAGACAAGCTGACACACAATGATATAGATAAATAAATGTAAAAAATATGTCTTACAAGAATATTACCGATTTGTTTGTCAGCTGTTCCAATCATACCCTTCACGAGTCATATATATTCCGAGGTTAGTCACAGTCACACACACTCTCGGTAAAATCTACCTCTTCCTTCCTACACGAGTGACTATCATCTTCTTCTTACCCTACCCTTGTGACTTCATCAACTAACCGTGTCCATTCTCTTTAGGTCCGGTATATGCGGGATGAGCATACAACGTGCGCCCTCCACCGCGCACTCGACGCCGCGGGCCACGCCGCATCCACACTCCGCGTCCCCGCATCCATCGTCTGTCTCCCCGCATCCAGTGTCCGTCTCTCCTCTATCCGACGACGTGGTCCGCATCCACGTGACATACAACCCGCTGGCCGCCAGCCCCTCCCGCCTGCATCCAATTAGCCCCTCCAAGAGGTTTGACGAACACTCCAAGCTGACACTCGGGTTGTTCACAAATGGAACGTCTTCGGATAATAGGATTCGTATCCAGGTGCCGAGTGAGGATCTCCTGACTCCGGTGGTCGATTCTGGCAGGATCATCACGCAACATTATATGGATAAGGATGTCTATGATCTGAAGTAAGTTGGCTGAGCGGTGTTGCTATGCGAGTAGGATGTAAGGCGTTTGTTGTTAACGACTCCCCCGTAAGGAAACTAACTGGGGTGTCGTTGACAATATCACTGCGGCGTAAATCAGATATTTTACTGTGTTTGTTTATATTTGATGTGTAAAGTTATTTATTTCATAGTACGGTGCGTTCGTGCTCGTTACTGAGCGTGCTTTGATTAGAGTAAACTGTAAAATGAATATTTTTAATATGATCTGTTGATTGAAGATCTGATTTAGTTTTTAGAAAGTATAAGTCTTGTGAAACAAAAATTACGGCCATAGATCGTAGGTGTACTTTATTTGTTTAGATTAGCTAGAACATTGAAATGGGGTTAATTTGTCGTTTTGATCTCGACCGCAATACAAAGTCCAATAAATAAAATAAGCAATAAAAGATATTAGTAGTAAACCTACCCAACTATGTAAAAATACAAAGAAAAATATAAAAAAATAATTATTTATCAATGCATCGACATATTAAGTACATCGACAGCGCAGAATGAATAGAGTACACTCTGCTACATAGAATATTGGGAAATGGAATCAGAGTGAGTTTGTGATCGAGATTAAATCGATTAGCGATGATTAGAATTAAAAATCCTTTTTATATTTTTTATAATACCCACCAACAGTGTTTTTGTTTTAAATAGTTTAATGTAACATTTCAGTCTGGTATATTGGATGTAGCGACAAGCACTTACATATATTATGTACATGTGTTATCTACTGCTACACTCTGATTCATATAATAATTACCGTCTTTGAGGAAAAACTGATCTTATTAAGTATATGGTTTGTGAGGTTTACCACGCATTATTTCTTGAACTACCTTTCAACACGATTCCATGTGCATTATTTATTAATTAATTACGAAAGTATTTCAGTACAATCGGTGCATGAGGGATTTATTTTAAGCAATGTGATAAGCAATATTTTTTATTTTACATACCTACTTATATTTATTACTTACATGAAAATTACGAGGTCATTTGCTCAGTATTTGTTATTTATTTTTATATATTACTTTCATGGTGGAGGTACGATTTATATTTCATTTTTAATATATTATAAAATACGGTACGAATGGCTGGATTTTTGAAATGTATGATTTCGTGAAGTAAATGTATCTACTTGAATCTCACTGTTACGTCTCAAAAGTATGCATGCGAAGTGAATTACGTGCCCGTTTATTAACTTGCTGGTTTTTAATTTTAAAGAGGTGATATCAAAAGAAGATATTGCGTACTTTAGTGGTTACAGTTAATCATTGAAATGACACTCAGCAGTTCCGCCTATAGAGCATGATTTGTAATAGCAAATATCGCCCTCGTCTTGATGGAAGCTAACTAAAGCTACAATTTTAATGGGTAATTTACAGATATCATGATTATTTGTTTTTATAACGCTGTCTTTTGTTTTAATTTCTAATGAACCGTTCCGTCCTGCTCTTACAAGGGACATCTATAAATCCCACTATGCAGTAAAACGGCTCTCAAAAATTTATATTTTTAACATTACATAAAAATATAACCCATTAATAAAGTAATGTAAAATAATAAATTGTATGAATATTGAAATCAATTGATGAATGCTTTAAGATAAGAATCTCGAGAGATTTATGAAAAAGTTATGATTTAACTTTCTAGTAATAAATAAGAAATAATAACCATAGATAGTAACGTTTTTGTATAAACATAGTCCTAGTTACATTATGTGCTAAATATGTATATAACGTATATTTTCTGTAACCTACACAGAAATAGCTATTGTATCGTTCTTAATACTTACACTTATAAATCTTATAATGCTTTAATGATAAAATATGTCAAATATTTTAATGGCGATATGGAAGGGTGATGCTAAGGAAATTGAAAAAAATGTTTGTCGATTCTAGATATTTAAACTTGTAGCTATTGAAAATTGTTGATTCAGTGAGATATGCAATAAAGTCAGTCAAACTGCTAGGTTAAGATTTTCTATAACTCGAGGTTTCAGTAATCTTGCAGTGTTCGTGTTAGTTGGTGAAGAAACATACTTAGAACATGCCACTATTTTAGTCCTGTCTATCTTATTCAGCCTCATTTAGTTTCGGATCGGTGAATAATTCATTCTTTGAGTACATTCAATATGGACATCATAATCAACATACCGAATATATTGATAAACATATTAAATCTGTGTATTTTCTCAATTCGTATAAAATGATGAATATTGCATTTATTTAAATATGCAAGACTGATAGTAGGCAAAAGTATTTTTTTATAGGAAATTATATACAGTACATACAAATTTATGTTTATTGACAGTCATTTATTTCCAAAAAAGCAATAATATTGATCGCAAAGTGAGATAAAATTTTAATAGAAACTTATTTAGGAAAATAGTTTACAAGATAATTGATGTCTGTTGTTATGTAGAATCCAGATTGTGGATATTAGTAATGTACTCCGGTTTAAGTACATATTTGTCATTTGTAAATTATAATTAAAGTTACACATTTCACACAATACTTAAATGAAGTAGGTAAGTGTGTCTTATTGAAAAACAATGTTAGTAATATAACGTAAGTTTTTAACATTTAGAACTTGAGTTAAAATATTTCATTATTGTGCCATGATTTACATTATGGTAAGAATTATAATTTTAAACATAAATTACGTAAAAATATCGGGGATTCTAGTTTAATGGATCAGTTACACTAACTTAAATGAATAATTTTATTTTTGTGTCATACATAATTTCGATTTTAACGTAGATTTCCGTCCAAACTGAATATAAACCCTTTGGTATCAGTCGTGAATATTATATTCTTCACCCCGTCACGTCAAATTTAGAAGATACTAGACTTAGATCCAGCATAGAAAACTGCCACTTCGTTGCGATACTTGATAGAAACTGTACTTAAATCAGTTAATCATCCCTTCATACACACACCTCTTATTTCACACATTCACACCGCGTCAATAAAAAAAAATGTATTTGTTGATAAATATTGTCAGATTATTTGATTATTGTAAACGGTGTATGTATAGTTAAATGTTAAATTAAAACAGCTTAAATAGTTTGTGTGTCAATGATGTTTCAAGCATGTAATATTAGTGAATAATTATTATGTCATGACTTGCAACAATTGCAAGTATCTACTTGTTTTAAATAACCAGTGAGACTAGTGCCTGAATTCAATCGCAAATATGTTAGTAACGTGAACACGTTTATATCAGTTTTTAAGTATTATACATAATATATTAGACGTAAATGTAAAAGCAATTTTATAAGTGCCCATGAAAAGTAAGTACATACTGATGTACCTTGCCCACTTGCACCAACACAGACACCAATATTGTTCTACTAATACAATTAAGTATACTTATTTATATATTTTATTATTTGAAAAATAGGATTGGTACATTTTATTCTCGAAGTACATAGCTATGCATATATGAGTACCACTGGAGTACCTCTCTACTATCATTATGTAAAATTTCAAAATAAATAAGTAATATAATCTCATCTATAACATTCCTTCTTAAACAGATTTTAGGTTTAGTTCTTTGGCAGTAAAAAATCTGCAGCTTCATTGAACTGTTATATTCTAAAGTATACATGGTGTAAACTAAAATGGTATTGTAAGCCAAAAGAAGGTCACAGTTTTTGTATTTTATTTCAATAATGATTTTTTGTGGTTCAGAATGACAAGAGTCATTTAATAAGTTTCTTTCCGATTGCAATACCATTTTGCAGCCCCTATACAAATATCTATACCTAGACCTGTATATGGATATCAGACACTTTATAAACTTGAATTTAAAAATGGACTGAGATGGTGTTAAATAATATAATATTTGAACCCATGTTCTCAACTTAGATAATTACTATGCTTACCTTCTTATTACTTATGATGATGCAGGTACTGTATGTACCTTCGTCGTCTCATCACTGTCATAACCATTATGGGTAGGGTGCCTTTTTAAAGTCCCAAAGATCATATTGTTTCATATAGTTAATACCTACATGGTAGAAAAGGAAGATGCGACAGTGTAATATCTACCTAGATTAGATTTATTTTTCTGTACCTATCTACTTGGAAAAGTTTTAAATAAGTACCTACCTTCATTCTACCTACATCCATGCTGCCAGATCGATCTTTTCTACCCTGGATATTGGATAATCAAGTGATAGCTTGTCAAACAATTTTTCTAGTGTTTTGAATTACTTTGCTTATCTAAATATTAAATACATACCTACCTATTTATTGATTTAGCTATTCCGGCTAGATTTATTTATACCTATGTGAAATATTGTGTTGTGTTTGTGTGTATTGAATGTAATATCCTATCTTATCTTATACTGTCAGATACACAAGAAATGGGCGACAATAGCCCGTAAAAAGAATGAAAAATTGTTATTTTAATATACCTAATTTATATGTACCTACTTAAATTACATACAATAATTGTAAGAGTGTATGCTTATTAGTGGTGCTAGTTGGTTATGTGTGTATGCAATTGATATTATCTGAAAATGTTGGGAGAGATCACTCGAATATTTTAACTGGACTAGCGGTAAATTAACAGTTTAAAATGTAACAGAAAATATTGTTTATTGTGAAATGAGTGGAAACCGTTTCATCAGCTTTCCTTAAATGGTTTTCCAAGTTTGTTTCCTTGGCAATGATTGATTTATATACTTGCGTGAAATAGCATATTTTTTGTGCTTTTTACGAAATAAAAGTGATAATTGTTCTGAGGTTTATTTCTATTAGGGTTACGGTCACAGTGTGTCCCTGGGTTGACCGCACAAACACAGTTGTAGGCCTAGCATGGAGACATCCTCAGAGAGACCATGCAGCGCCTGCAGGTACCTCAATTTACTAGTCTATCATAAAACTACAACAGTGCTCTATATATTGTTATGTAGATCATGACGTGTTGTATATTTCTTATTAAATTCCAATGCGTTTGTGCCGTTTATCCAGGGAGCCACATGTATCTAGTTTGATTTATTCTTGTAATGGCCTATTACTATTCTATCACTCAAGATGTGGGACGATTTTTTTCAACTGATTCAACGTCTATAAACTAGGTTTTGGTTCGGTCACTTGACTTACCAAATTTTATAAATGAAAAAGGGCAGAACTTTTGTTTAGTTTACAGACGTTATAAATTAATTATTATTTGTAAGAGAGTTTGTGTACAGTTGAAGCTTGTATAAAGGCATGTTGGTATAATCATGGATAGTTGAGTTCTAACGAAACTCTTTTGGCAGTAGCACGAGATTATAGTGAAACATTAATATTAAACTACCCAGTTGTTTTAATTATATGTCCTATAGTACCTAAATGTCGTATTAAAAAGAGGATGCTTATTTTTTTTATAGGTAGACATGGGTTAGTTGGGGATTACTGAATGAGACCACATTCCTGCTTGTACGTTTGTATTTCACTAATTGCAGCTATAAAATTCACTTATTTAATAATAATATTTACATAGAATGCAATTTTATCAGACAGGTATTTAGAATGACCTTCCAAAATGGAACCCCTACTCTGAAATATTGAAAAATCAACCGTTCTTTACTGAAGATATCGATTACGTTCATACACAGTTGGTTCCATAATGAAGATCTCACTGATAAAATTCCAGCCTGCGTACTAAAACATATTATAAAAATGAAGGTAAAATGGCCCACCCCTTAGACAGGTTACTGGTAAAGTAGGTGTTTTACCTCTAGAATTAACTTAATTATAAACTCTTACCGTAACAAAAGCCTATTCAGACACACGCTGTTTTCGAAGCCGGGTGATACAGGTACGATGAGTCTTTACTAAATACCTACACATCCGAAAATTTACTTGAAATTCTGATCAACTTTGTTCTAGGATTTTTTGAATATCCGGTTCAATTATAAATTATAACTTTAGAGTAGTTTCTAACTTATGAGATATTTGCCGATAACCCCCTTTTTTCGTGCCTTTTTTACATAGATATAACAAAGACTCACCCCTGTATCGTGGGTAGGTAGGAACTATGGCAGCGGGTATACTTACCACTCTGTAATTTTATCTATTCCGACTGCGGTAGCAAATATTAGATATACTTATTACTTATATTGCGTCTCTGAATAGGTAAAAATAATCGTATTATGAAATAACAATGACATTGAGTTATTGCACCACATTTTTACGGCTCACCAATACCCAAACATTGGGGCAATAGGAACTTGGCTTCAGTGGAATAAAATGTTTTCAGTTTGTTCCTTAAAAAACCTTAAATTAACACCATCACAAAGTTACTAACTTATGCACTCTACACAATGGAATTTGTCAGTGATGCAGTTGAATGTCAATGTAATCGATGCAGAAGTAATTCAACGACCTGTAACTAGGTACCTGCCTCACTGATAAACTCCACTCTGTATGTAGGTATAAACGATTTCAGTGCTTTGGCTAAATCACAAAAACACAGATAGATAGAGGAATATAATATATGTAAGCAAGTACCGTAGTAGGAAATACTTTACAATTACAACAAAAATGGGACTATAAAACATACCTAGGTAAACATAAAATAAAATATTTTTTTTTATGTATACCTACCTTAAACTGCTTAAACAACGTTACATAAAGCTTTAAATTTTAGTAGGTACTTATCAATCGAAATCCAAAGCATTTTGAGCCAAATCGATGATCATGATGGTAAATTAAGGTAAAACTATCATATTTATGTACTTAGAACATGAAGTGCCTACTGTTCAATGCTACGTCTTTTCTATGCTTCCCAGAAATGCACAAATAATATTTAGGTAGGTAGATTGTTATTTTAACCTAGGTAAATCCAGTTTAAATATAATATATTTTATAATTATCTACATAAATGTGTGGCAGACAGAAGGCAGTGTTACAATAGGATATTTATCTGTGACTGTACATTGTGCCCCAAGTGAATGATTCAAAATGACCATTTAATCCCTCAAACTTCATTATCTATAGCTATAGACATTTCTTAATTTGTGACGTTTGAGGGGTTAAGTAACGCCGTTATCCCTTGATCAAGCCACACCCTGTGTATAATATTTATACATATACGTAATATAAGTACTGTATTGTATATATTATATATAAGTATGAATTTCTCAAAAATGTTGTAGATTCTGATTTAAGGCCACAATCAATGATATATTAACGGTACAATTATCACAAGTAGGTAGATTTCTAGTTCTACAGGGTGGCCCATTTGAGTCGGAGTCAGTATGGGAAAATTTAAGAAATATCTCACAGGAAGGAATCATATATTTTTTGAAAAACAGCTAGCTAGCCAGCTAGCTAAAATGTACCTATGTATATTCCACCCCGTTTTTATTCAAATTCGCTTGCATTGTTAATTTTTTATGCATCTATGTATTTTTATTATAATTTCATTACAAGACAATAAAGGTGTAAAATATGTAATTGTAATTAAGACGATTAAATATAAAATTGGCAATTTCAATAATATTAAGTTAATATATAAAATAAGTTAAGCTGTAAAAACCTTCCGATCATATACCTATAATAAATGGATAGTTCTCGTTGAATTTATCACCCGTATCAGTGGGACATATGAACGTATATAATAATATATATTTAATATAAATACGATGATGTATATAATTATATTATAATAAAACGTTTAAGGTACAAACCCGTTTCGGATGGATACCCATAATAGTCTTAACACCCTGCCTTAAAATATCCTACTCATAGCCTTTCTTAGCTGCATGATACTTAGGTATAGTCATCCAAAGTTAAGGGCCAGTTTTTTTATCCGTAGTTAACTCACCAGTTCATAAGAAATGGCGGCCATTAGTACATCATAATGTCAGCATGCTAATTTCAAACATGCCTAAGTACCACACAACTCTCAACGTTTTAGTACCAAACATCCTAATACCTATGGTTTAGTGCTACCAATAAATGCAATTCTTTTGTTGTATAAATAAGTATAAAAGCAATTATTTATCTGAATATTTAAAACTTACGGTTTACAAAACGTGTATCTACCTTCATAACACGATTGGAACTATAGGGTAGGTACAAACAATTCTGTCATAATAATTGGATAGGTAGGTAGTTTTAAATTCATTTTTAAGGATCAATCATTTTTGCTATCTAGATATAATTCAAGTATAAAATTAACTGAGCTTATACATATAATCAATATTTAACTAAACAATCGCACAAATTAACCCTCTTATTCATAGAAAAGTTAAAACGTTCTGTAACTTCTCTATGAATAAGGGGGTAAGTATCTAAGCAACGAAATTTTGTACATTTGTATATTTCTATTGTTAGTTTCAACGGCATCAACAGTCGCCCGGGCAGGAATGCAGCCGAAAAAACAATGAAACGGTTATAGAGGCCCGGGCGCTGCCGTCCCGGTCAACACATTCTAAACAAACGGGGCCTCAACGCAAACACTACGTAAAGCGCAAATCAAAAGTCTTAGCACTCAACTTAAATTAAACAACAACACCGCTACCTGGGTCTGCCTACTCCTTGGTGGAGCTGTAGACCTGGATGATGCTGGCGATGGCGTCCTTGGTGCCGAAGACCAGAGCGAACAGCCCAAAGATGGTGACGAGGATATTCTTCCAGACGAGGAAGTTGAAGCGTCCGAAGCCGATGTTCCAGTAGGTGACGATTTCGATGAAGGCGGGGGCGATGAGGCCGAGAATGGAGAAGCAGAAGGCTCCGATGACGCCCATGAAGGGGCCGATGGTGGGGACGGCGACGGCGAGGAGCACACAGGCGGTGACCATGAGCGTCCGCATGATGTAGTCGGCCAGGTTGGGCCGCTTCGTGAACTTGTCCTTGATGGTGTTCCACGCGATCTCCACACACACGAAGAACTGGAGTCCGTACGTGCAGTATACGGCCACTGCGATCGCAATCTTCACTATTTGAGCGGGGCTGTGGGATGGAATAAAACTCGTATTTATGATGTGCCAGTTGCATTAGACCGTGGGAGGCAACTATGTAGACCCCCTTGTATCTACCTATCCATAGATGTGTAACATTATAGGTAAGGTATCGCGTAAAAGCTCCTTCCAGCTAGCCTAGCACGGGGAGCAAGATGCGTGTCAAAATGGTCGGTTGCGCTCGCTCTTCAAGCCCCGCGATGTGAGTGAACGCGATTCAAAGCTTATATCACGTCTTGGCGTGCGCGTTTTGCATCCTGTGCTACCATTACAGAAGTTATCATTTAAAGGCATACTATATTCTGATATTCATGTAACTTACATCTCATTGATGTCCAAGTTGAGCGTGATGGAGTCCTGAACATGGTCGCCGTAACGCAGGTACCCGAGGAACCCGAGCAGGATGTAGACCAGCGTGACTCCGGACATGCCCTTGTTGAGCACCCCGCACAGGCCCAGCATGGAGCGAGGGGTCTTCATGGCGTTCTCCAGAGGCATCACCACACCGATGGCTTCCATCGCGAAGATGGTTAAAGAAAAGAACTCCGGCCATTCGATAGGAGACGTGACGGCTTGCACCTGGAAGTTTGAAATGGTTGTAGTTAGGGTTCAAAGGTATCTATAGTTATGGAAAAGGGGTAGGGCAACATAAGTAGTGCCCATTCGGCACTGCGAACAAAAAGATCTGTTTTGTCTAAACGTACATCTAAGGCATGAGCGAAGGTTAAAGATATCGAAAACATGTAATAGATGAGGCGGAAAGGCTCTCATAACCGTTGCAGCTACAGCAAAACTGAGTTTGACCACTACTGCTACTTAAGATTCCTTACCTTGTTAAAGTCCATTTCCCCGGTGCCGACCAAGTAGTAGAAGGTAATGCCGAGTCCTATCCCCATGAAGACGTTGGCCACCATGGACACGGGAGCCAGGTACTTGAGGTTGCGGACCCACGCCATCACGATCAGAGGGATGAGAAGAGCGATGATGAAGATGCGGATCTCCAGGTCTTCTTCCTTCACTGCCATGTGGTGAGCTACCACCTGGAACAAAAAAAATTGTTAATGTTGCGGAAACACGGACTAGTGTTGGGTTCCTAATAAGCAAACATTAACATTAATTAAGCGTGATACAGTGGCCATGGCACGGGTTTGTTATCGACGTCGATAAAGTTATTACATTAAATACTTACGCGTTCTTACAATCACAGCACTGTACTTATGGCGAATCGCGACAAAGTGACGTTTATCTACGTCGTTGTATACAGGTTGGTGCAAGAAGGGTATACGAAGCCGAAAGGGGTTGACTCAGGGGGTAGTATACTCTTTTTGCAACACCCTGTATAACGAATCCATGGAGAGCGGCAGTGGTATTAGGTAATAATTATATTAGTGTTTACCTGCAGAATGTTCTTGGCGACGATGACGGTGTAGACCGAGCAGGTGCCGAAGTAGGTGAAGAACAGACTGATGAGGATGAACAGCCTGGAAACGACACAGTTATTAGTCATAGGAACTAACGAATTAGTAAGGCTGTTGATAATTCTGGAAGGCAGGGTGTGTAATTGTGTATGTGTCAATTAAATGACAGACTTTTAACACTAGCTACAGATTCATTTTTTTAATTGTTTACCTGAAAGCGTTAGCCCATTTCTTGAGGCCCTCGGGTCCGTTGGCCAGCGCTGCCTCAGCCACCTCGGGGAAGCTCATTGACGTCCTCTTCGTCTTCTTGTACAGCACATGGGCGCACTTGATCTGATGACAAGAACACGGAACCATCAGTAGGTAGGGAATGGGGATGTCTATGGGTTCCGCCGGCTATTACAATTTGACACTTCGATTCGCAGTTTGATTCGTTTGAATGTACGAAAAAAATAGTAGTTTACAGTAATTGACACTTAAATAACTTATAAGTACCTATTTGTTATAGCAAAACAGCCGCTAGCTTTCGATTGTTTGTCTTCTTAAGCTAGAGTAGGTACTTATTATAAGCCCTGTACCTACAATATCTTTGTTCGTCTTCTTAAGCTAGAGTAGGTAAGTACTTAATATAAGCCCTGCACAATGTCTACCAACAGCAACGTAGTGCTAATGGAAGCTTCAGATGAGGGCTTATGCACAACAGGTACATCACTCACAGTAGGTATACCTATAGGTCGGTACTCACGACTTACTATCGGGTGATTTATTATGTATAAGTAAACACTTAACCTAGTTTCTGGAATCAATAATTAATTGTCTAGTTTGTAGCAACTCCACAATAATATTGACTCGTACTAAACAATTTTAGAGTAAACTAGGTGATGCCCGAAAGTTACGCTTAGTCTTTAAATGTTTTCCCTTAGGGATTCCGAGATAAGGGCTTACTGCATTTATGGCACAGGCGAATAAAAAAAAGTTTAAGTACACAAAATCGCAAATTCACAAAGCTTGAAAATAGAAAACTATATAACTTTGGTACAAATGAAATTCGCACTTGCAACATCGCGACGGGACACAAGGCACAAAGTTCATAAAAAATTGTCCAATTATGTACGGAAACACAAATCAAAATCAAACAAATGATTAGTCCGTAGACGTCCACTGCTGGATATGGGCCTTCAAGACTGGAGGCATAATCTTTGCTGTCTGTAAGATTTATTCAAAAAAATCGCATTGTCGACGAAAAATATCCGATGAGACGCATAGCAAACAAAATTACAAACGAGTAGTTAGTCATGTTAATATGTACCTACATAATACACTTCCATTCATTCAATTATGATGAGAATTCGCTCTGGCCATTTTCCATGCTCCCCATTATAGTTTTTTCAGGTAGGTAGTTACTAAAGTTAAGTAGGCCTGATTCAGTGCGACGCGGATCGGGCTAAATGAGTTTTACCGGTCTTTGTCGACGGCCAGCGTAGATCATTCGCGTTGCCCTGAATCAAGCCTCTGCGAAAGTAAAGAGGGGATACTCACGAGAACATACGAGCAGTGGGTGCAGATCACCGCCACGAGAATAGTGAAGAATATGCCGGAGTAGAGCCCCGCACACTTGAAGGCCTTCGGCATAGCCAGGATGCCCGTGCCCAGAGACGCCTTCAGCAGGTGAGTCAGAGTGTCCATGTTGCTGTGGGGAAACAAAAGTTTAGGAACGAAAAAAAGTTAGTTTCGGGCCAGAAGGGGTCACTCTGGCTTACTAGAAACGAAGTACCAAGTACCACCACCACTTTATCTCGTTGTGTTAAGCGTAGGTTTATGAAGTGCATGAAAGGAGGTTCATTGGGTACCTATATAGGTATTACACGTTCGGCGCACCCTGCTGAGCAGCAGCAACTGACGCTAATATATTGTCAATTTCTTTCATATCGATCGGTAGAAGAAGAAGCTCTTGCGTTTGTCTCGACACGAAGATGATTCCTTTGTTTTTGTCCAGCTATGGCCTACCGTTATTAAGCTCTGCACTTTGTCTTTGTTTCATATCCCACTGCCTGTATGGAGGGTATCCAGGCAGTGGGGTCATTTTCTGTTAGAGTCAGACTAGTGAAACATGAAACTGACAAAGTGCGGCGCTCAATAACGGTAGGCTGGTAACACCGTTTCGGTACCTAGGTAATAAATTTAGGTGGGCACATTGTGTCTAAATAATGTCACAACGGTACAACACAACACAACACCGTCTCAGTGATAACAGACAGATTATACGCGTCAACTAACATCATGGTGATATCTTCAACATGTTGCAACAGCTAGGCTTTCATTTGCCAGACCCTGCTGTAAAAATCCATATACTTAACAAAGTGTTTTTTTTGTCCCGGTTGTTATCTTACAATTGACCCGACAGAGAAACAACTCTGCAATCGTGACGGCCACGGGAAAGTCACAGATAATCCTTGTATATAACGATTGACACTTACGAAGTGGGGTTGTCGAGTTTCCTTTCCGCGAAGGGGTCGAAGGTGTCGGCAGCCTCGGGGTCTTTGCCTAGGTTGTACCTGCAAGTGGAATGTCACATGGTTATTGGACAAGTATGGTACAATAGGTGTATGTTGTGAGACTTGTGAGTTCTCTATACACTTACGAGCAATGAAAAAGTTCCAGTGATATATGGAACGTCGCGTCGGTGGCAGATGGAAGTTTTTCATTGCTCGTAGGTATAATTGTTTCCTCATGCATATCTACAAAAAAATATATATTTATAGGTACATAGGTATATTTTTATTTAAGTACATTGGTATATTTTTTATTTTGTCCTTAGGTATACCGGAACTTTATTATATAAACGGAAATATTAAACATTCTTAATTAAATTACGGATTCACGCAAGTATGTCATGGGTTGTATTTGAAGGGGTAATTTTTCCAGAACTATGTGGACACAGTTGACCTACGCGTTCTACTTTTAATCCCCCTATTTTTAAGGGGGTAACATACCATCAATAATCCAGAGACCGTTCTATTGCCGCACTACACACATACTTTATAGATGTCTTAGTGGAGTTAGTCCGGCGATTCGCAAATCGATGTTTTCCACAAACATACTTACTTAGTGACGTCATTGTTTAGACAGTACCTACCTACATACAGAATACGCTATTATCAGCGAGTTTACTAGGTCTGTTTGTTCCTTTAAGAATCAATGCTAATGAGTTTATTGTTATTCCGATTCAAGGACCACATTATTTGTAGTTTTAACTATGTAGGTAATAGTTAGTAAACTATAGTACTTAAGTATACCTAACTAGGTACTTAGTAACAATTTGAGTACCGTATATCTATGTACTTAAAGGCAGATTAGATAAGGGTCAAATAAACATCGGACATCGGAGCAATCTTAGAGACGATAAAGACCACAATATAAGTGTAAGTAGCCTATCTAGGCATAATGATGTTGGTATTTGTTTTTCTTTCATATTCTTTTTAAAATAGTGATTTATGAATTAATACTGTTTTGATAAAATATTTAAATTTACTTTCAACAATTTTACTCAAAAAAGTTTAATATTTAACATTGTTTGAGATAGGTAAATTGTAAAAAAAATAGTAAAACGTTGCGTAAAAATATAATTAAATGTAGAAGGCCAAGGAGTCCAAGGACAGAGTGTTGTGGCGATTCTTGGGAAGGACCTAAGTCAAGCAGTGGACGATTACGGGCTCAAGATGATGACACTTACATAAAGTACTATAAACACGTATCTAACTTACCTATCACCTATTTGTGGCGAATTTGATTACGATTAGGCATGATGAAGCGCAATATGTCACATCACATCATTCACGGGAGTGATGTACTCGTAATCTTTGTCTAAGTAGTCTTTTATTATTTTGTCATATTCCAATTTAATTGCGGGGTTAGCGATCAAGCGACGTTCTAATGACAAAAAGCGACGTTCAGCGAGATGTTTAGAATTACTTAAACTTGCGGGGTCGTCACTAAAGGGTAAAGCGACAGAATAGCGGCCGGTCTCATCGCGAGTAGTAGTAGTTTTCTGAAATATGTTTTCACAATCTTTCTCCGCGGGCATTAAATATTCTTGTTTAGGTAGTTCCTCTACCTCGAAAAAGCGGGAAATACAATTCTCAAAACTGCAAAAGAAGTTACTTGCATTGTCGGGTTGTATACCTACTTCGACCGTCGGCGCATTATCTACTACGATATATCCTAACAAGGTTTCAATCGCAACGGGTTCATTAGGCGAGCGCGAGTACTTCATCGATTGTATAATTCGCGCGAAAACATCTGACCCTAATATCATGTCAATCTCACCGGGCGCGTGGTAGCAGTCGTCGGCGAGAGGTATAGTGCCACAAACTTATCTGTTCCGGTGACAGCGAACTAAATTGATCCATATCTCATTACTTACTAATGAATTGTATATTTTAAAACATTAGATGGGTTTATTAACACCGCAAGAGCGAAATAACAATAAGAGCAAACTTAAAATCTTATAGAATTAAGAAATATTAGAGATTTATTTGAGCTGTCACCGGAACAGATAAGTTTGTGGCACTATACATATAGGTTCTGTAGGTATGACATATTGACAGAGAAGCAACATCAACGCGGGAAGCGGGCAATTCACTTGTAATGTGATCTACTACATAAGGTTGAATTGAGAAATTCACCTCACTATTTAGGCGTGAAATCAAGTTCAAGTTAGTGACTCCAAGCGGTTTATTTACTACGTCACCAAGAACTGTGACCTGTACATTTTGCGCTGAGTAGGTATAGCGGCAATTACGAACGCGAACAACATTCACGAGTTATAATATCCCTCATGGAACCCGAATCAACTAGGACGCGGACTAGCGAGTGTTCCGTCGAATTCGGACCATGGGCGAGACACACGGCTGTACCTAGCAACACCGTGGTCGGTCTAGCGGGTTGGCTATTAAGTGCGGGTGGGTTATCTAACGACTCGTTAGTAACACATAACGAAATGTTGCGGGTATTGGCGGTAGCGGTACTACTATTAGTAGTTTGAGCGGGAACTATCCCACCAGTGGCGGGAAGTAGGTACATTAGCGGTAGCGACGTGCGCGTGCGGCGTAGGTAAAATACCTAAACTAGCGGATTCAACAAATGCGGTAGCGGGCCCAGCGGGGGGCAAAACATTAGCGGGTGCGGGGGGTGTTTGCGCGTGAACACCACCAAAATACGATTTAACATTAGTACTAGCGGGCGGCTGTGGAGGTCGTTGACCATGCGTATTCTCACTGTAATGAAGCAGCGACTTGTGCATGCGACTGCAGAATAAGCACGTGTCGTGTGTGTCGACTTGCATCCTCGAGAGGTATGGCGGTTGCTAAGGCAGTTAAAACACAAAGCGTTATTTTTCGCGAATTTAATACCTATCAATCGGCGGCATGTTAGTAAACCTAGGACAGTGATACAGCTGATGACTATCTTCATTGCAAAGCGGACAATGTTGTGCGGAGTTAGCGTTGTTAGCGGTGTTTTGAACGTTCACGAATGTTCTGTAATGCGAATAAGGTTTATTTTGCGACGATGATGCGGCTGAACGTTCAAACTGGGGCGGTTTCTTAGATGAATTAGTGTGCGAGTTTTTCTCACAGCTGTTGCCTAGATTGGCGCGGTTTACACCCGGTTTCAGAATAAAGTATTCAAGAAAATCTCAGTAGAGATTTGCTCAATGGTTGAGTAGATACTTAGGTTTTCTACGTTGCACAAGTCGAACATAGTTTTTATCAAACCGTACTTAGCTAAGTATTTAATCAAGGTGCCTCTAAGCACGACTTTACGTTTCATTATATGTACAAAAAACCGGTTTTAATCGATAAAACTATTGTATAGGATTTTTGTTAAAAATATTGACGAATTTAATTTCAAACACGTGAAATTATTAAAAGAATTATCTATTTATAATATACCTATTAGGTGATATTAGGCCATAATGTTATAAATTCAGATATTTCTTTTAATTTCGAATCACCAGGATAGACAACGGAACGCATTTCAAAATCCAATCTGTGAAATTCGAAATGTCATTGTCATTTCATTGTCAATCAATCAAATCTATTGTCATTTCATAAATATTCATCTTCAAAACCAAATATAATCTTGTGTATTTTACTATAGTTATCCATTAAATTAAAGGATTCTAACCAAATATTAAAATGGAAAGGAAGATAATAATTAGTTAGTTCAGTGACTGGACCCAGTGAGCAACCAAGTAGAGCGCTGACTTGGTAGCCCCGTGTGAATGCTGAAATAAATAACGAAAACTGTCTTCCCTCAACTCGGATCTGTGTGGGACTCCAACATGCTCAAGCGTTGCGTAAAAACCCCTCTTCAACTCCGTGGTCAAGTCGCTTCTGCTGTTTGATTGTGACCAAGGGATCGATGAACCAACTACATATCGAGTAAGAAGTCGCATGGCGAATTGGAGATTGATCGGCCACACTATCAGAAGGGACGCACCATCGCAGACGCGGTCGCCTCGTGCACACATGGCGGCGTACAGTCGACGGCGAGCTGCGAGCGTAAGGCCTGAGCTGGACGGAGGCCAGAGCGGTTGCTGAGGACCGGACGGCGTGGCGCACTCTCGTGAAGACCCTCTGTACCACCAGGGTACCTTAGAACAACAACAACAACAACATATCAAACCCACAAAAGTGATTTTTGTTGTTTCCTGATAAAAAATATTATTAATTAAAGAATATAAAAGTTTAAACAAATATTTTTATTTATAGCCATGAAATCTAATATAAGTCCTTACATTCATAAATATTTAATATGTCTCCACCAGTGCTGTTCTTACATGGTTCTTACAGCATATTCTTCTTGTTTTCAAAACTTTGCAGTTCTGGAGGCAAAGGCTGCACAGCATATGGTTCCTCTTCTATTTCATTGTCCAGAACCACAAGTATAATCGTCTAGTTCTAGAGCCATGTTGCGCAACATCTCATAATGACCTTGTAAACCCTCTGCAATTTGAGTTGCATTCCATAATGTAGATATGGAAATCTTCTCTTTAGCACCACAAAGCATCACTCAATGGTGTTTCTTGTTGGGTTCTGGGCTCTATTAAATGCTTCTTGTGACGGTATGGCTGCATTTATGAATGGTGTTATAAGATTAGATTAACGAAGTAGGGGAAAAGGGGTAGTAACTGGCCACTTAAGCACCTTGGCCACTTTACGTGTGTGCTCCGTCTAAATGCATGATCTGATTTAGGTGATTTATATATCTAATGATTCACTAGATCCTGTTGATTGTTTTTATGATCAATTTAATAATCAATAAGAACTATTTATTTAAATATCTTTATTTAAATGAAAACTATCACTTTTGTGTAGTAACTGGCCACCAATTTTAGTAACTGGCACCCTTATTTTGCAGTAACTGGCCACCTAATATAATTAACTAAAATGACAAGTTTTAACCTTATAACTACTGCAAACATTATAAAAAACCTATTATAATTAATGTGTTATGACGTAGTATATGTGTTAACACTTAATAATGAGAAATACCTTATATTTCTTAACAAATAAACAGTTCATCGTCATCATTACGTCCCCACCTGCCGGGGCACGGGTTTCCTTCCAATGAAGGAAGGATTTTCTAACAAAATTTAATATAAAAACAAAAAAACTTCTACAATTCAATACCCTTTCAATGTAATTAGTGTAACAACGTCACAATTCACATATTATTATGACAAAAATAAGTTTCTTATCTTTAAATCATCGCAAATCTTTATTAACAATCAAATTGAATTATTTCAAGTTTATATTAAGTCAAATCCTTAAATCTTAGCTTCTTCTTGAACTAATTTTAAGATAGTATAAAATACAACTTGCTACATACAACGCACGGACACTGAGAGAGGACGAGAATATGGTGTAACACGAGGTAGAGCTGGGCAAAAAAATAAGGACATCTTAAAGCTATCGGAGAGCGATGGTAGCTCAGTCGGGTAAGCGACCGCTTCTCACGCCAGAGATGCGGGTTCGAATCCCGGTGCTGACATGTACCAATTAGTTCTTTTGACTTAAGTACAATGTATACCATCACTCTTACGGTGAAGGAAAACATCGTGAGGAAACCTGCATGTCTAGATTTTGCACATCTAGATATGTGATCCCACCAACCTGCAGTGAAATGCCAGCATGGTGGGAAATGGTCCAAGCTTAGAAAGGCAGTTTAGACCTTGGGGATATGCACAAAGGTTCCATTCGAGGGAGCCAGGTGCAGGCACTGACACCCCCACACAGAATAGAATAGAATAGGGCTATCGGAAATCCTTAGAGAGGGACACGATAACCCTGAAGTCTGACCACATGCTCTACCATCGGGAGGGTAACCAACTGTCCCAAGGTGGCGTAGGATTTCTTGTCAACAAGACCCTTGTCAGCAACGTAGTGGAGATCAGTAGTGTGTCGAATCTGGTAGCGTACCTTGTACTTAAACTAACCGAGAGGGATTCCTTGAAGGTCGTACAGGTATATGCACCAACCTCGACACACTCTGACACGGAAGTCGAAGCAGTATAGTTACGAAGATATCTCTAGGGCTATCAAGTGTACTGCTAAGACCCAATACACCATTGTGATGGGGGACTTCAACGCCAAAGTGGGAGTACAAGAATGCAAAGAATTGAGGGTAGGACCCCATGGTTTTAGTAGCAGAAATCGGAGAGGACAAATTCTTGTTGACTTCCTCGAATGAGACAGACCAGAATGGGCTATACTTGATGAATTCTTTCTATGACAAACATCCCCGGAGGAAGTGAACATGGTCAAGCCCCGATGGTGTAGGACGAAAAATGAAATCGACTTAATTATGACTGACAAGCGGCACATATTCAGAGATGCCTCAGTGATCAATAGATTTTAAACTGGGAGTGATCACCGACTTCTTGGAGGCACTCTTAATATCAACTTCTGGAGAGAAGACGACTGATGAAGCAGGCCCTTCGTCCCACGCTGCACCAAATTGAAGTTGGCATGGCAACACCAGCTTCCAAAGAGAACAACAGAGCCGATTCGAATCGCTGCTAACCACTACGGACTGTTTGTGGGCTGGGCCACCATTATCTTGAAGAGATTTTAGCATATATCCTGAAACATAAAATAGTTCTCAGTAACTGGCCATGTAGTAACTGGCCACTAGAATACCTATGCCAGTTACTACTAAATATTGAACGATTTTTACAAAATTTATACCATAGAAAATGCTATTTAAAACCAAGGTAATAAGCTGTATTTTAAGTTAATTTACTTGCAAGTAGCAAATTGGGGTAACTGGCATAGGGGGGCCAGTTACTAAAAATACTATAAAACTGGAACCAGTAACTGGCCAAGTCGAAAAATGCAATAAAAAATCAAATTAAGGATTAAATCAGTACAAATTATGATTGCTTAGCTCAAAATCTATCGTTGTCACTATTTAAAGTCACTCACAGAAGCTGGGGACAAAAAATATCGCCTCTCGAAATAATGTCTTCGCTTAACGTTTTCTTAGCGCACAACCATTTTATCAGATGCACTGTCGCCGACTGTCAGAAAATTGCGGGTATTTTGAAGACCAATCCTTCAAGCGGAATGAGTGTGAACTAAAATGAACGACAACTTACTAATGGTTAGTGTCAAGCTGTAACAGATGGCGTGCTGTCATCGTGTTTCTTATTTTAGGCGAATAAAAAGCTGTGTGGCCAGTTATTGGGGGTGGCCAATTTCACCAATGTTTACCCTATCTTCACTGGACATTGTACAGCAAACAAAACTCATGTATAATACTTGATATTTCACAATAATCACGAGTAAAAATATTTGATTAAGGTTTAAGTAGCCGAAATTGGTTACTTAAATTTGACAGACTCAACTTTGAGCAAGTACGGTTTGAGCGCTGTCAAACGCGTTGTGAAACGCATTTTTGTCGCTAAGCATGAAGTTAAGCATGCCAACAGTCAAATTTGAGATTTCTCAAGATCTGTTGCTCAAACCAAACTCAATCATAAGAAATCTCAATTCAGAAACAGAAATTTAATAAGTATGAACTTAAGTAGGCTATGAGAACGACTCAACCTCAAATACTCAGTTGCGAAACCGAGGGTTAGGATACGATACTGATCACGAACAATGTCTATCAAATCCGAAATGTCAGGGAATGGTTCTTTGTCTCGCATGTACATTTCAAATGACTTTACTGTTTCTAAATCCAAACATTTAAGACCTAAATGCATCAACATGAACTCTGCTAAGTTATCGATGTCTAGTTGTTTAAGCGCGGAAACATTGCTAGAGAATTTATCAACAAACTTCTCAAGGGCGGATGGCGTTGCGGTCGAAGCGCTAGGCATTTTCAATATTTGATCTAGGTAGGTATGAAACTGCGAGAGCGCGGGGGTCATTGTACTTGTTACAAATCATGGACCAAAGCACTTTATAATTATCCCCAGTAGGTATGATAGATACAAAGGTTTAGCGCGTTTCCCTTTAATCTTCCCACCAAATATTGCATTTTTTCTGTGTTCGTAAGTTCTTTGTTATCGTGAATCATATTGCAGAAGTTTTCGTAATAGATAGGCCAAGTTTGAATATCACCATCGAAACTAGCTAGTTCTAAACGCGGTAATTTTACATGAGACTTTTGATTCGTAGGTATTTCACGTTCTAACGTTTTAAAGTCAGCTGGTCGCTGTTGCGGTGGCGTGGCGGGGCGGTGAGAATGGTGAGATGCGACTGTGTGAATTTTACGGCATTGAAAAGGTCATCGAAGGCAAATATTGTTTGGAAATTTGGTTCGAAATTCGGTTTGATTACAGACTCGATTTCATTTTTTCTATGAATGGCGGATATGAATTCTGCGCGTAAGCTATCAATTGTTACACAACTAGCGAGGAATTTGTTCTTTGTTGCACTCAAATTCTGAAGCGGATTCGTTAGGTAGCGTATCATACAAATGTTGCATTCTAGCGTAATATTGCGAAGCTTTATTTTCGTAAAGCACTAATTTGCGTTGGGCGTCGGCCATTTTGTCGGCGTCTGCCGCGGTTGCGATAGCAGATTCTAGCGGTTGGGGCGGGGGCGCCATTTTGACTTTGCAAAAATGCGAAAAATATAGCGGTTATCCGGGTCGTATGGACCAAAAATATGGTTGGTGTGCTGTCTAATATATCAATCTAGGGCTGGTTACTAAGTGGACTGTATCTAATTATTTAAAAAAAGGCCTACAAGGGGGACAGGTGGCGGCGCGTGCAAAGATTCCCGGAGCCTGAGGCTAGATTACAAATAGGGGATGGGTGGGACTTACAGGCACGTGGGTAGTGGGCGTTCAGTTCAACTCCTGCAGAGGCTTCAGTGGGGGTTCACGATCACAATTCTTCTCTTCAGCGCGACACACGCGGCGGATGGGAGGTCAAAAGAACAACTGGCCGCAGTCGGCCGCACGGCACGGCACGTGGACTCTTGTGCCCGTGGTTCGCGGTGGTGTGCGCGGGCGCAGGGGTGGCCAATCCAGCGCGCTCATTGGTTGAGCCGGGCTACAGACGCCTCGTGCAAACGGGCGTGCAGAGGAGTAGGATGGGAATATGCAGATTAGGTATGGGAGAAAGGGAAAAGGATACTATTCGAAATCAAACCAAATAGCGCCAAAAATCTAATGCACACGGCCAAACCACATGACATAAGGCTATTGCATTATCAGATTATTGCCTTGCTTGTTCAGAGTTAGATAGTGAGCTAAAAGTGCAGTATCATTGACTATCTGACTGACATTATCTCGTGCGAACAAACAGTGTACCTACTTATCTACCTACGGTCTATCGATGCGCAAATAAATTAGGTACCTATATTTATTTTGATTTATTTGATTATAAACTGTTTTGCAAATACCTAACTATGTATTCATGCATATCCCTTATACAGAATGTTGTAAAAGTGGTCCTAGTGCAAAAGTGGTTTAGACTGAATTCTTGAGTTATTCCTGAGTTACCCCACCGTATTTGGCTTACTATTTTCAGGTTCCTTTACCGTTTTTAAAACAGCCTTTAATATAAAAAAAGTTATAAAAGTAAATTAAATGGGGACTAGCGTTTTTTTTGCTCACCAGTTGGCGCCACTTTGACTGAGGTCAAGAGGTACCATAGCTGTCAAACTTATCAAAGGCGACTTTATCAAATTGGCGCGAAATAAAGTTTTAAAATCTTGAATCTTATAACTTATAAGCTTATTAATTATAAAATAACTATCATCATATCGAGTTACTATGCCGCAATGTTGTGCAGATCCATTATGTTCGGAAAGAAAAAGAGGATATTATGTTACCAAGTGATAAAACTGTTCTAAAACAGTGGCTTGTGAAATAATTATTACTTATCCGATAATCTCGTGTTTGTGAAAATCATTATAACCAATTTCAGAAAGAACATAATGTAGATAAGGATTAGGCATTTAATAAATACAATAAAAATAAGAGAATTACACACTTATTTAACTTTTATTTATCCTTTCTGTTTAAACACACTGCTATACAAAAAAATAACACATTAGTAATCCACACAATGAATGCTGGTTGAGTTGTTAGTTGAAACTAAATAATGGTAGTATAGTATACTATTCTATTATTTGTGGGGGTGTCAGTACCTGCACCTGGCTCACTCGAATGGAGCCCTTGTGCATATCGCTTTAAGGTCTAAACTCCACTCCTAAGCTTGGACCATTTCCTACCACGCTCGTCCACTGCAGGTTGGTGGGTTCGATAATCTATATGTGCAGGTTTTATCACGATGTTTTCAACCGTAAGAGCAATGGTATACACTGTACATAAATTCCAAAGTACTCATTGGTGACAATATCTAGATCTGGAGTTTCATTTTTAGTGTTCACACTGCTATACAAAGTTTCTAAAGGCCAAACAGTATACCTACACTGAATCATTTTGTTGTATGATGCTGTCCTCTACGTTTCCAACCAAGTTACTGTTACGGTCATAGTAAAAAGAAAAAACATAGCTGTTACCTAAGCAAACAAGCATACACTTCGTAAAAAATAAGTTTGTAAACAGTAAACAAACTAACCTCTGAATTAGCTGCTCTTTGAGACCGCTTATTTTTGCGCCTCTTTTCCTTAATTCAGCTTTCAAAGCGTGCACATTCATCCACAAATAATCCATATTTGCGATAATTTCGCGAAAAGAGATCACTTTTCAACAGGGAAATGAACGAAAATATAATTTATCACGAATCCCGCCAAACAAATGATGATGGGCACCAATATATGGAAGCTGGGACCAGCACCAATAGAAATGAGTGATACGTCGTTGAAAAGGTATTTTTTTTGCAGAATATGAATAACGGAAGCGCTAGTCTTGATTTACTGTCCAATTAGAATAATCGTACCTTGAAAGTTTTTATATTTTATTTCTGTAATTTTAATGTTTTTGTTAGTTTTTCACATTCATTTTTAATTTTTATAACAAAATGATGATATTTCATATAATATAATATTTGTTTATTATCTCAGTAAATAAAACCAGTTGAAAGTAATTTCTCCAATTTCAATAATACGTGTTTACGTGTATTACGCCCTAACTGTCATCAGGAGAGAGAGTGCAATGCCATAGAAAAATACTTCCTTCCGACGAATATATTTCAAAATGGACAACTTATACGGATTTGTCGTCATAATACTTTTTTGCTCACTTGAAAAGAGCTATCCAACGATGTATGTCTCATCTTTATTGGACATAGGTCCCAAAAAGCCCATTGTCATTTATATGAAAAGTAAATGTCACTTGACCTCAGTCAACACCACCGCCCCTAGCGGCAAATTCACACGCGTTAGCTCCCATTACGTAAGTACGAATTTCTCATGTGTATCCTCCATAAAATATATAAAAGCTCATCTGATAAAGTGAATTTCAATTTCACATGAGCAGATGATGTTTAGGATGTCGGGTTCGGGTAGCTACATTACCACGCCATGTTCATCTAAATCTATACTATCGATTCGGTACACCAAGTCAAGTACCTATAATACCTTTCAGAAGTACATAATTATGTGCCCAGCTTTGCAATCGCGAAAATGAAAACAACTGTTCGCTGCAGAACCAAAGTTTAAAAGGGTTGCTATGACATTTTAATTAAACGCGTGTCGAAACTTCTCATAGCTGAAAACGGGAATACTCGTAGTCGGGCTAACTAAGAGGCAGGCTATGGCAAAAAAAAACAACTGTTTACTTAGATAAACTTTGGTGTGTGGTGCTGGTCACCGAATAAAGAATTTTTAACTTTATCTTATCTTTATCTTTATAAAATTATTAAAATGAATAAAATATAAACAATAAATCGTAAGTTATTCAGGGCAGGGCACATTCCACAATCCAGGTTCAATGAAATCGTATATTGAACGGTTAGTACTAGGAACACATGAGCTTTAGGAGTTGTCGATGTAGATCAAGCCATTCATATGTGGAAAAGAGACCACCCTTCGAGAGGGATGGATGCTGTGACCACGCCCCATTTCATCTGCCACGTTGTGTCTCGGGGGTGGGGTAGGTGTCGCTACAAACTACAAAACGAAGGATATTGTTGGGGTAGGTCAGTCGGGGGTAGAGCAGGATTCCTGGAATCTAGACGGATGTCTATCAACATATAGATCAAAGTATTACGTGTTCAAGCTACTAGGATCGCATGGTTTAAAGGATATTACTCGTTGAAAGTTTCACGTTGTTTTCAGTTTTTACATGGTTTTTACCTGAGGTTTTTACGGAGATATATTTCCGTTTCGAACGAACACAAGCTCTACAGTTTGAAAATCTGAACAAATATTTTTTATGTGTATCAATCCTTGAATCCTGTCAAACAAAACTAAAATGTCGATACAGATCGGAGTCGAATATTTTCGTACAATTTTGCACATTTGGAGGCAAGGTGGCTGTTTAGGCTCTCGCCTCGAATTACAACTAAGTATCAGTTACCATTTAAGACGTGCCCTAACAGACGAGACATACACACGCGTTTTTTTAAAGTTTTTTTAAATAAGTAGATATTTTATCTGTTCTAATTCCATGATTTTCACCAAATACCTATAATTATATTTTAGTTTTTGAAAACTATGTAGGTAATTTAAATAAAGCCTGTAACTGGTCATGAATTGCAATGGACAGTGGACATTGCACATCTAGGACAAAAAGGGGTGAAGATATGCACATTTTCCGTTCCATTAAGCTCTGCAAAACCTACCTGTATAAGCTATACAAGCTATATAGGATGAAAATTTAACAGTAAGTTGAACATCATGACTAATGCCGAGTACAGAAAGAAACTTTAAGCTAAGGGACCGTCCATTAATCACGTGAGGTCGTTTTTCTCATTTTTAGACCCCCCCCTCCCCCCTGGTGATATTTGGTGAGGTTTGGGACCAACCCCCCTCCCCCCCTGGATCACGTGTATTTTTTTGGAAGTCTATGTAAAGGCTATTTTTGACTCGAAAAAAATATAGGTCATACTACAAATCGTTCAAATTTTGGCGCCGTTTAAAATTTGGTTTAGAAATACCTAGCGCTTTTTGACAAAAAATTAATACACGTGATGTCTAACTAGACCCCCCCTCCCCCCTCGTGATTTTTCGTGAGGTTTTCCGTACCCCCTCCCCCCCCCTTTGTGCCTCACGTGATTAATGGACGGCCCCTAATGTCGACATAAAGGCACTGTTCACAACCTCTGGTTAGTAGCTACCTGTGAGTTAAAATACATGCTGTCACTCCCTGTTATTATTTTGTTGATAGTGACAGCATGTATTTTATCTTACAGGCAGCCACTAACCAGATATTGTGAAACAGGCCCTAAATCTATGTTTTTCTCTTTCTGTCCGTATACTGTCATAGCAAGGTAGTCATATATATGTATTTAATGCCGACATTAGCTTGATGTTCCTTTCTGCAACGCATAAGAATAGGAGAGAAGAGAATAGGATATGTGGCACGTACTTGCTGACGATCTTCTCCTTCTTGCCGTCCTGCGGCAGGAACGTCTCCAGCTCCTGCGCCGGCGGGCTGCCATTGGTCTCCTGGAAATTATGCACCATTTTAAAACCTCTTTACTTAAATATGTTGGTAATGTTGGTATCTACCAAAGTATGTAAATATGGTAACTCGAATTTCCTAAAGATGTAGAAAAAATGTGCGGAAAACATCTGATCGATTCAGCTGCAGTTTTGGTTTTGGTACAGATAGTCGTGCCTATATCGTTGCGTGTTGTTGGCAAAGACAGTCATTAGTTATGTTAAACTGAAATAAGTGTAAGGTAGTGATAGTGATCGTATCAATCTATCAATCTAACGTGACAATCGTTGAAATAACATAAACAAAATTTGAAACAGAACAGTTTCTTATAAGTTTCAGGGGCCCTATCGCGAGGTCAAAACGAAATAACATTTACGAAGTAATTAGTGCCAAATTCTTTCTAAGCAAGTTCGCGATAGGTAGGTACACACAGGTATGTTTCAGGATGTCACTAGATAGTTACTAAGTACGTAGGTAGGTACACTATTACTGATATTCATTATGTATGGAATAGGTAAAAGTACATAATATATTTCAGAACCTCAGTTTATCAGGTTAAAGTATTATTGCGAAAGACTACCGTGTAATTTCCAGAGTTTCCAGTATATCATACCCACAACTAGGTACTTATAAAAACTATTTGGCTATGGCTGCGGGGGCCGGGTAAACAGCATTTTTAGTAATTACAGAAATACTTACATTCACCATTTTGAAGGATAACCGACTGACTGTCGCCTAGCCTTGTGATCTCTGTAACAACCAGAATTTATTATATTACTACATAGGTTCTTAGTAAGTACCTACTTTCAAATAATCAATGAATAAGTTACATTTCGCACAATATAATAATATACAGATATTCATAGCAGGAATAGTGTCAAATGATTATTTTTTACCAATTTTATTACTAGGTACGTAGTAGGATTTGTGTAAAGGAGAATAAATTACTTTATGAAATAACTAGCAGTTTCCGCGAGCTTCACTTCGCATTAAAAAGTTTTCCCCGTGGAAATTCCGGGATAAAAAGTAGTCTATGTTCTTTGTCAGGGTCTAGATCATATGTAAACCAAATTTCATTCAAATCCGTCCAGTAGTTTTGGCGTGAAAGAGTAACAGACAGACAGACAGACAGATAGACAGACAGACACAGTTACTTTCGCATTTATAATATTACTTAGAAAGTTAGGATTTTTGAAAACCTAAGCCACCTAGCTTCTAGAATAAAATTATGTGTTAGTTTATCGACGATACTTTATATTTGTCTGATCTGATAAAATATAATCAATACAAGCACATTGATTCATTCGTCATATATATACTGTACGTTAAACAAACCGCCTACCATCAATGTAAATACATAGGTACATTGAAAAAAAATTTCAGAAAAAAAATACTTATTTTTTTTTATAACGGTGAACATGGTAAAAAATATACGCTTTTCATAACTTTATTTGGTTTCACAGAGTTTGAATAACTTTTACCTGTTTTATTTTTCTATAGGTATACACTAGGTACCTACTTACTTAACTACTGTAATAATGTAAATACTCAAAGGATTTATAGTAAGAATATATAAGTTAATACGATCGAATATTATCTATAATTTTATTTAACACATTGAATGCCGACTACGAAATTTTGCGTAGGTACAATTGATTCAAGGTACCATTGGCACTAAAAGGGTTAAGGGATTTCAATATCGTAAATCACCTAGCACACGTAAACTTTGGATGATAAAAAAAAAAAAAAAAGAGACAAAAAGAAAGAGTACATAATTGAATTGATGGTTTTGGTCACGTGGGAGGTAATTATTCACGCAGACTCGGCAGCTGATAACTGATAACCCACATTACGGGAGATAAGCGCCACGTGTCGACGGAACGCAGAAAGCTAAAGATCGCATCCAGTGGCGTGCTTTGGGAGAGGCCTACGTCCAGCAGTGGACTGCTATAGGCGACCGACGTATGATGATGATGATGTCGACGCAACAACAAGGAATCGCTGGTCACTTGGAGCTCATGCGAGCCATGGAGGTCTCGGGTTGGAGTTCCGGCCGAGGCAGACATTCGATTTCAGACCGGGTCTGGATTGCTTTATGTGACTAAGATAAAGACAAGATAAGACAAGACAATGTATTTTTATGCAAATATCGGGGACATCCGGAACATTTTGCTTTGTCATAGTTACACAACACATACAGATCATCCAAGACCCGAGAGAAAATATTTGTCTTTAAACAAACAATCTGCCCGGCGAGCATCGAACTTCGGCATAGCAGTCAGCAGGCTACTAACCCCTACACCATCCACCACACAATTTCTATCTCGAAGGTGACAAAACGGATGACATAGCTAGTATTTTACTGTGTCATAGGTATGATTTTGACATTAATAATTAAGGCTTACGGTACCTCATCATCATCATCACGACCCATCACGTCTCCATTGCAGGGGCACGAGACCCCTTCCAATGAAGGAAGGGTTTTACCATCTAAATGGAAAAACAGCACGATCAGAGAGTACCTACAACAACACAATTAGTACCTAGAATTGACACCCAGTTCACGTATGTTTATAATAAGAAATAATTACTATGTAGAGTAGCCACGTACTACGTACTGTAAGTGCCATGTGTAAATTGAAATTAGATAATAATTGTTTTATTTCGTACGTATGCAACGCATGTCGATTTCAGTGAATAGTTGGCAACGCTCCATAATATGTATGTAAATTGGTAATTATTCAGCTATTGAATTGCGCTCTGTAGCTAAACTAAGTTTGGTATAAACTTAAATGGCATTATAACTTATTATCATAGCAATTAGAACTACCATTATGTATTTGTAACTGATGTTGTTACTAGGATGATCTTAATGATAAATATGTATATCGTTAGGTAAGTAGAAGTACATCTATTTCTATTCAAATACACTACTTTTTATTTTCTTTTGCAACATCGTTTAAGTGTGCATTATATTCATATAGGAGTGTCTGTTATCATTATCACTTAAGTAAATAACACGTTATTATATCAATTTGAATGCGTCTTGTTATGAGGTGACCCTTCTGTTATCTAAACCACATTGCGGGTCATAGTTCCTGTAGACTCACTGTCCCGTTTACTACCCATATCATGGACACCCTATCTTTCTAATTTATAAATACAGCCAAGTACAATTAATAATAGGCCGCCAATTATGTTTTGTGAATATCCTGTTGTCATTTCTATAGCTATGATAAGTTAGCAGATTTTAAATTTAATTCAGTTAGTATATTGTCGCTAGATTTTGTTAACTCTCTATCTCCATTATGTAGGTATAATACGTATAATTATGATCCATAATATAGTTTGGGCTAATTAATGTTTAGTGTAACATAATATGTGGTGCTTGCTGCTCGTAATAAAACACTTATTAGTCTACGGCGGATAATTATTTATTTTTCTCATTTATAGATTGTTATGATGTGGTTATGATAAATGATATTATTATGTTTTAGGAATATGAAACTTTTGGTAACATTCCCCATTATTTATCTTGCTAATTAACGTTATTTGTATCCAGAGAATATCATATTTATCTTATCTAAAGAAATAATAGCCTTGTAACCTATCCTGATGTGTTCTGATAATATTATATCCCTGGATAATTAATATAAACAAATCGTAAGTATTTAGTTATTTGATATTACAGTAATAGAGTTTATCCAGCTTGCAAAATATAACGAACGAGAGCTGTGGTGCTCCAAATTTTTTTAGCTATCACGCCCTGTAGCATAGATGGACTAAGATGGCACAAAACGGAGCCCTGCAATGAAGGCATAGCGGATGAGCTGAGTGCCAAAGGCGTCGACACGCGAGAGAACCCATGAAGTCCATTTTAAAACCATTTTTCCTTCCATCCATCTGATAAGTTATGATACGGCTGAAGTAGGCTATTATTGGATGAAGATGTTACGTCGACAATGGAGGCGATTCTAAAGGCACAAATATCAATTTTAAACGTTAAATACGAAAATTGAGTTTCATACTGCCAATTCTAAAGTCGAAATTTAAACAATTAATTTAATGGTTAGGTAAATTTAGCATTGTGCCTTCAGAATCACTACCAGTGCCCCCTCTGTATACATACTCGGCTACGTCACGGCGCGTGTGCTTGTACAGTTGTTGTCCAAGTTTGCTTAACCTTGTGAGTGATCAAGTACAGTTGGCTTATCAAATACGAGTCCGATAACTGTGACACATACGTCACACATAGTGCGGTCATATGGCCCCGGGTGTTGTTGGGACGGCTTATCAAACACCGGAATTGAATCGAATCTTTCTACCAAAATAATTCAGGAATGTACAACTTATTTTATGATTAAACGAACTTACCTTGGTAGTGAAGTTCTATCATAATCATACGAAGCACTCAGTCCGAAGAGATTGGTATAGAACCTAGAATATATACATATATGTAATAAGTACACAAGGTAGTACCGCCCAGGTTACACCACTCTCCACTGTAGTTTAGATTATTTTTATTTTATTTTTATTTTTGATATGTGGGTAGTTGTTGATTCCCCTCCCAGCGCGTGTTAGCCTGCTCCGCGCCACGAGGCCTCAGTTAGTTTTTAGAGTTTGCAATATACTGCCTGATAATTTGACATATTTCCCATGTCTATGGGGACCAATAAAAATGGGCAGGGTGGGAGAATTATACCAATCTCTTCGGACTGAGTGCTTCGTATGATTATGATAGAACTTCACTACCAAGGTAAGTTCGTTTAATCATAAATCATACTTCGCACTCAGTCCTCGAGATTGGTATAGAACCTAGAATATATACATATATGTAATAAGTACACAAGGTAGACTTTGAGAGTGATGGGAAATATTGTCAAAACAATAAAATTATTTAGTTAAGTTGTTTATTATTCATAAAAAACAATAACTATTTACAATTTAGTAAGATATAATCATCCAAACAAAAAATACAATTCTCAATATTATTATTTCTTAACATAAACTGAAAAAGTTATAGTGAGAGGTAAATTAACATATAAACTTAATTATTTAAGTTGTCATTCAAAATGGCTCTAGCTAATGAATCATTGTTTTTATTTATAACTGTTCTACAATAGAACTTTCCGAATGTGTGAGAGCTTTCGCTCCAGCCTGCTGTATTACGGATTGTGTCTAGATTAACTCCTAATTGATAAGCTCGTGAACTACTCGCGTGTCTCGTGCTATGAGCAGAAAACGTTCTAATATCGATACCACTTTCATCTAACGTTTTCTTAACCCAGCGACTAAGAGTTTGCGCACCAACACTATTATAGGGTTTTTTCACACCAATGAATAGTTTTTGATTTTTTCTTAAATCTTTTGTTTTCTCTAAGTAGCATAGTAAAGTTTTAGCCGGACAAATACTAGGTTTTTGAGAAAAGAATGGTAGAATTAAAAGCGGTTGCTTAGACCCTAATCTAGTTGTTTTGATTTCATCTGGAATTTTAATTATCACTTGGGATTCATTAACTTCAATATTCTGAATTAAAATTAGGGAAAGTGTTTGCATTCTATGGGCTGTAGTTAAAGCCATCAAGGTAATAGTTTTCTTTGATAATTTTTCAAGTGTCAAGTCTTCGTTAGGGAACCATTCGCTTAAATGGTTTAAAACAAGGTTAGTGTCCCAAGTAGAGTTATATTTTGGTAAAGGACGTCGAAGGCGAAAAACACCTTTAAAGAACCTTTGAATTAGATCGTTATTTAATATTTCAGGGCCCAGTAAAAGCGATAGTGCAGATCTGCATGAGTTCATTGAGCCGTATTGATTTCCATCGTTATACATTTTGGTAAAAAATTCAATAATATTTGGTATGAACGAATCATAGATATTAATACCTTTAGATTGGCAAAAAATCCACCATTTTTTTAAATAAACATCATATTGTTTTAAAGAATTTTGAGATAATGATGCAATCATTATGTCTAACGCAACTGTTGGAGTGCTTCGTCTTGTCATTGCTTCGCGGATAAGATTCCTGCCACCAGGGTAAGTGAGGGCTGTATCCGTTGATTGCTAGAATGAGAAATCAATGCGTTATCGCTAGGCAAAAACATCACTACTTCCGATTTTAGGAGGGAACTATAAAGTGGGTACCATGGTTGAGTTGGCCAATAAGGAACAACCAAAATACCACAAGCTTTATCCGATATGATTTTCTTAATAGTTTTTAAAATCATTGAGAAAGGCGGAAATGCGTAGAAATTATCCGCTGACCATGAGACAGTAAAGGCGTTTACGGCGCAAGCATCCGGATCTTTATGCCAGGAAATATATCGAGAGCATTTTTTATTTATTCGACTTGCAAACAAGTCTATGCTTGGTTGACCAAATGCTTCTACGAGTGTACTGAACGCTGAAAAACGTAATTCCCACTCAATATCAGGATGGATTCTTCGCGATTCAGCGTCAGCGACAGTGTTATCGCATGACCTGATATACGATGCGAATATGTAGATATTCCTATTTTCACACCACTGCCAAATATTTCGCGCCACACTTGTGAGATGAGGGAACTGAATTCCCCCCATACGATTGATATAAGCGATTGCAGTGGTATTATCAATGCGCAATAATATTTGACAGTGATGCAATTCTTTTGCAAATATCTTTAAAGCTATAAAAGCTGCAAGCAATTCGAGCTCATTGATATGTAACTTTTGTTCGTCATTTGACCATTGCCCGCTGGCTGTTTCACCATTGCACGCCCCTCCCCACCCTTTAGTTGAGGAGTCAGAGAATATTTCGAGGTCATAGTCATCGTTTCTGATGCGTCGTGAGGAGTTGTCTATGACATTTAACCACCAATGTAAATCAGGAAAAAGTGAAGTAGGGATATCAATGTACTTATTGTAATCATCATGGTTACGTAAATTAAGGTATTTCCAGCGTTCTAGCTCTTTGGTGTATAGCCATCCATATTCTACGGCCGTACATGCTGACACTAATAAACCTATCAATTTAGCGAATGTCCTAATTTTACATCGTTTTAATTTCATAAAGTTGTTTATTTCTGTTTTTATACGAATTATTTTGTCTCTCGGTAAACGAACTTCCAGTTTTTCAGAATCTATAATAACACCAAGAAATTTACATGATGTCGAAGGAGAAAGCGAGCTTTTATTTTCATTGATTAGAAAACCTAAAGAAGTAGTAATTTACGAGTAATGTTAATATTATGTTGACATTCTGCGATCGTAGGTCCTAATAGGTACCAATCGTCCAAATACAGAGTTGATAAAAAACCTGCGGTGCGTAGTAATTTAGTGACCGGTTTCATTAGTTTTGTGAAAACAAACGGGGCTGTATTCAAACCGAATGGTAGGACTTGAAATTCATACATTTTTCCGTGAAATGAGAACCGTAGGTACTTTCGAGATTCCTTATGTATTGGCAATAAAAAATATGCGTCCTTCAAGTCTACGGTACCCATCATACAGTCCTTTGTCACTAGTTTTAAAGCTGTGCGGAGATCCTCTAATTTAAAATGTTGAGTACTTATGAATTTATTTAGATTTTTAAGGTTAAGGATAAATCTCATCTTTCCATTGGATTTAGGGATTAAGAAAATATTTGACAAAAATTGGCCTTCAATTGGTTCACATTCTGAAATAGCACCAATGTGTATTAAATTTGCGATAATCTCTCTGAATTGAAAAATTTCAGGTTGTGTGTATACCGGTGGTGTCGGAGGTAAAGGTTGAACAATACCTGCGTCAAAATTTATTTTATATCCTCTTATCCAACTAAGAATTGTTTTATCATCGGTAATACGCAACCATTGTGAATAATAATGCATTAAACGACCTGCGTACTTAACTGTAGTAGTTTCATCTAGTACCAGCGGCGGCCCCGCTGGTGCGGCGGCGGCGGCGGCGGCGGCGGCGGGCGCGGACGTGAGCTCCGCGATGAGTGCGCGTGCTGCGGTGGCGGCGGCGGCGGGGGTGGGAACGGCTGTTGACGCGGCCAACCCGCAGACTCGTAGTTCCTCGCTCCCGCGACTGGTGCCCGCGTAGCCGGTGGTCTGCGCACCGGCGGAGCCCTCCGGTTTAAAGACTTGTGATTTGAATTTGGGACCAAGTATGAATTAGGTTTTTTCTGTGGCGCTCTTAACTCAGCGGCTGATTTATTTACCGCATTGGCAGCAACCAGGGTTTTGCCTAAGTCTTCTCCAAAAAGAAATGTATCTATTTTGGTATTGCTTAAATGTTCCTTTTTATCTTGTTTAAGGCTAAATAGAATAAAGTTCCTTCTTGTGACTGAGTTCCCATGCTGTAGATCACAAAGCAAGCGAGCGGCGTCCATAGATTTTTGCAATAATTGATTATCTCTATCCTTTGTACTCAGCATGGTAGTGATAATCTCGCCCAGGCATGATATAGCACTGGCCATCTGTTTTTGCTTCAGTTCGATCCCTTTATCTCTGTTGGCAACGGTTGGCGGGATAGGCGTTTTCATTTCTGGATTGACTTGAGGTGCGCCAATTATTTGGCAATTAATTGGTAAGGGATATTTGGCAATTATTTCCTTACGCTGTTCTTTGTTAAGGCCATTTGTTACAATGTGGCGAAATCTAGTTTCCAGTTCTGGTCTTATTTCGGGACCATATACAACGGATGTTGTAGGGTCGTCACCCAGGATATTTAAGAGATCCTCATCTAGAGCAATGGGTTCATTAACTGGTAATATATTTGTATCGGGCCTGTCTGTGTTGGTAGTGGTTTGTTCCAAATCGTGACTTGTAGTAGGTACAATAGTTGTGGGTATATCTGGGGATAATTGGGTTTCAGGCATCTGCGCTTGGCCTATATTTTGCTCTGAGGTAGTGGCTACAGGTGTACCAGGTGCCGGTATGGGATTTGGTACCGATTCTGTTTGATGAACCGATTCATGTACCGATGCTGAAGCTTCACCATAAATTTGAATATTATTGTCCCACAAAGTGTTATCATATTCGACTGACTGTCCGTAATAACTGTTATAATCTTCTGTGCCATTAAACCAATCTCCGGGGCTCAGTACATGATGTTGAGTTGGTATGGCTGAAAAAAAGAGATACGTAGTTGTAATTATTCAAAGTACGATGAAGAAGTCCCAACGACTTTTCTGATGCGTACAAAGTTACAACGACTATTTCAGCTACTGATTCGAAATGTTAAACAACATTGCTATATGTAAGAATGCGGCGAATCAGCCCCAACAGCTGTTCTGATTACATTACTGTTAAACATCGTTAACTGTCAGCATGTAGCGAAGCGGCCCCAACGACCGTTCTGATAACATGGTTTTGACAAAAACATATAAATCGGTAAGTACTATTATTATTTTATTATGTAATATATAATGTGTCGAACCGGCCCCAATGACCGTTCTGATTACATTAGGTAATTAATATTATTCTATTCTATTATTATAGATAATTATGAGCTTATCCATCGATGTATGTATGGAATCGGTCCCAGCGACCGTTCTGTTTACATACTGAATTAGGGCACTAATTCAATAAGAACGATGCAGCGTTGTATGCGTCGAATCGGCCCCAACGACCGTTCTGATTGCATACTTTTACGCTAGCTTGAAAGTTTTAATCAGTGGCAACTTAAACAGTTAGTTATAAATTCAGTATTTACAAAGTTATTTAACACCGTACATTAACGTTTCATGTATAAATTAAATGGTTTAATAATTACCAGGTTGGGTTTCCATAACCAGCGGCGGAGTATGTAACTGCGTAGCTGGCACGTCTTTATCACCATTATCACTTTTATATTTTTCTTCTAACCGTCTCACTTTTCGTTTGGCACGTTCAAGTCTTTCCGCGTGACTTCTTTTAGGCATTTCGTAATAAAAATGTTCGAATACTTTTTTAACGAAATTAGTGACCGAGTGGTTGTAACACTAAAAAGCGACTGAGGCCTCGTGGCGCGGAGCAGGCTAACACGCGCTGGGAGGGGAATCAACAACTACCCACATATCAAAAATAAAAATAAAATAAAAATAATCTAAACTACAGTGGAGAGTGGTGTAACCTGGGCGGTACTACCTTGTGTACTTATTACATATATGTATATATTCTAGGTTCTATACCAATCTCGAGGACTGAGTGCGAAGTATGAATGTTTTTATATTATGATCATGACTGTAAAGATATATCTCATACTCAAACTCGTAACCTGAAAGTTTCATTAAATTAAAGAGTATGTTTGTTACAAAATATAATTACTTATATTTTATTATTTTATAAGTAAGTTTTCAGAAACAATTGAATCAAGTCTCGTTTTTAACAGAACTTTAGAGTAACAAATTGTTAAGAACCGAGGTAAGATGCAACCAACGCGACGTTTTGTTCTAAATGCATTGTTAAATTTTAACTTGTACCTAAGAAGTTCCTTATTTAATTAAGTAAGTATACTTAGTTATTTCCAACAACAAACTTAACAAGATAGTTAGGTTCCACGTTTTGTTTTCATAATAAATACCTACCTACTTAACATCTATTTTATTTTCTCTCTGTTTCATTATGTGTTAGGTACTTTAGAACTGGTATGCTTCTGATGTAAAGGAGCCATGTCTGTGTAATTAAAGCTTCAAAGCCAGACTTCGGTATTGTGCTGAAATATGTACTTAGATAATTATATAATTAATAGCAAGTCCTTTTGAACCCTAGATGCTATAAAGACATAATTTAATTAGGTACTTACTAAGTATGATGGGACGGAGGAAGTATGATAGATTATATTATATCATAATATGACCAATAATATCTCTTTTGAAACAAAAATCTTTAAACTGTATAATTGGGTGTTTAGAATGATAACTTTTACCTTACTAACGTTGAGTTGCATGGTAAATAGTTGAAATATTATGTACCTTACTATTACTTACTTGCAGCATGTTTTCAATTCCCTTGTCAGAGTCAGATAGGTGTAGAGGTTACATTCTATGAACTTTATCCTTCATTATTATAAAAGGCACGTGTCTCTTATCGATCATCCTGTATGAAGTGCTTTTGCTAATCGATTTGATGTGTTTCATGCAGGTTTCATGGTACAGCAGCTCCCCGTTATATCTACCTAATGATATAGATATGTTATCTATAGTTTTACAATCGGGGACTCTTACTAAAGTATACTTTTTCTACCAGAAAACACAAGAACCTAGGTAGTAGGTACGTACCTTACGAGTACAAGGTAATTAGGTATACATCGTCAGTGTTAATTATTATTGTCTAGATATCTACCAGCTCTTATTTGGACCTGTGACCTAACACCAGTGGGCTCCAATTTCGTTTAGTTCATGAAGCTTCAGATGTCTATATGCGGTAGGCGTCTAACGTCTAACGAAAGTGATGATTTGAATATCACATTCACATCACATCACATGTTGTTATTAGGTAGGAATATTATCAACAATATCACATTACAAACTAGTAATACGGTTCGAATATACTTTTCGAATATACTCGAATTATGTACATCCTTTAATGTAGGTACCTATGATAACCATAAACTCTTCTTCTGTGTATGTAGCAAGGAAAATAGGTAGATAATTTAATTGTATAAACCTAAAGATATCTAAATAGAGATTTTATTATATTTATTCATATTTTTTGGAGGTTCTGTGGGGGACTCCCCATGTCTACCACTCTACATATCTAGCAGCTAATGTTTCTCTTAATGTTTTCAACTATACTTACCCATTTACTAATTCATAATATTATTTTTGAACACAGTGCAGTGTGCAATGAGGAATATAATATCATATCAGTGGCCCAACATAATACGGAAGCCAACGGGCGGGCGGGACCGAAGCCCTACGACCACCCGCCACGAGCCACTGCACTCATCACCGTAACACTGTCATGTGGACAAAATAAAATTGAAACTATCAGTAAGTAAGTAAAAACTAGCAGTTCCCGAGTTTCGTAAAAAGTTTTTCCGTGGGAACTTCACGATACGAAATACACTCACGGGCAATGAAAAAGTTCCATTCAGAAAATTACCAAATTACTACTAAACAGATAAGACTTACTTAATGACACCTTCTGCAATATTTAAGTAGGTAAATTTAACGGTGTATCAGAATATTAAAACCAACAAATTCGCACAAAATTTTGCGAATGCGAATGCGAATATCCAAAAATCTGCGAATATTCGCGAATGCGAATGCGAATATTCGTTACATCACTAGTTTATATATTATGGTGTATAATTAAGTATGATTGCTGTCATTGTCAAATAAAGTTTTATCTTGTCTTGTCTTGTCAAAAAATTAAAATATTTTGTTCAAATTTCCCATGAAATATCTAAAAAAATTGGGGGATTTTTTTGTCTGTATTTCGTAAGTGGAACTGTTTCTTTGCTCGTGAGTGTAGCATATGTGTTAATCCAGGGTGTCAGCTAACTCCATAATGAATCTCATCAAAATAAGTTCAGCCGATTTGACGTGAAGAAGTAAAAAAACATACAAACACACTCACAAACTTTCGCCTTTTTATAATATTAGTTGGATGTGGTGTGGTAATGATTGAATATCGAAAATTAAAATAAGATACAGTCTGTCTCAAATCATGAACATCTACCTAACTATGTTACATACATGTCTGCTCTGCCTACTTACTACGTAAAAAATGCCATACTTTGACGTAGGTATGTAATATGTATATGTATTTAAATCATGTTATAATGTAAATAATAAAAATGCAGACAAAGCTTGTCGGATACAAATGGTTCCGTAGGATCTTTTTATACTTACAATAATTTGCTGTTATTGTATATCGTGAACCTGTTATTGTAGTACCTAAGCACTTTTATTAGAACTAGGTAAATGTGGTTTAGAATAGAGAGTATGTAAATACCTATAAATAAATACAAGTTAGTATTTTTGGAAATGGTAGTTATGTATAAATATTGAAAAGTTATGTGAATGAAAGAAGGTTGAGATTACTTGAGATTGAGCTAAAATGAATTTAATTTCCGTTTTTGTTCTACTGATTTATAGAGCTAATTGAAGTTCTAACTCGCTATTAACTTTATTCGTGAAATAATGTTTTGAAGCTTGAAGAAAAAGATAAGTTATAAACAAATTAGCTTTAAGTACCTACGCATATTTGTTCACTCCAACCGTGTGCAGTTCTTCATAATAATTCGATAAATTTTTCATGAATCTACATCTACCCTTTAATGTGTAGGTACCCTGAAAAAATATTGATAGAGGACGGATGTGTATGTATTTATGTAAAATCGATGTTTACTGAATTCGCAAGCATGCATCGAGACGTGTTGCGTCCGAGACAATATTAATATGATAATCTGGCGAGACCTCAGCGCGAATCCTTCTGTAAGGCTGAAGGAAGATGTAGAGACAAACTCATCATATTATGTATACAGTTCTATACATAAACGCACTTAACATTTCAATGCCACTCGGATATTGTATAATGTGATACCGATATGCCACTCTGTAAAAAGAGCGATTCATAAATTTATTGTTTAAATCTTTCAACGCTACTTATTCACGTTTTGGCGAAACGCCCGCTTATAAAACACACCTTTGTTTCGAAAAAAAATCTGTATCGTATACAGATATTAAAATAAACTCGAATAACTGGTGGTGTACTTAGGTATTACTTTTATTTACCGGAGTGGACCGGAGTACCCGTCTGCAATAGGTGCAAGTGACAAGTTCTTCATGAGTTTCATGACTTATGTAGCCACTATGTAGCTGTAGCTATATTTATGTACCTAAAAAGTATTTTAGCTGAATTGGTACTGCAAATATGAAACGTTATACCTGTGTAATTGTGCATGTAAGTAGTTTAATAACACTACGAAATATTGTGAACAAGAACTTTAGACTTAAAACTAAAACAAACCTATACGCAATTTATCCTTAAACAGTTTCATGAATTTAATCAGCTCTTTAAGCTTTTTCAGAGAGTTAAAAGAGGTTCTATTTATGGATGTATTCATGTATATGTAAAAATATCAGTAATTTAAACAGTACCTACCTAAAACTAAGTATTAGTTTTAAAATAAATAAATAGTTTAATCTGATTTGTTTAAGTAGGTAAGTAAAGTCTGAGCAAGTTTCTAGTTTGTATCGTTTACATTATTACCTATATCCTAGTTAAATTAAATACATACGACTGAGCTAGTTTCAAAACATTTACATAAGTAATTAAATATATTTGCTTATGTACGTACACGGTAATAGGTGTCTATTTGTAATGCTCGATCGGAATTATGATTTGATTGCAGGACAGTAGGCGCGTGGAATGTTATAAACACGGTTATAAAGTTATACCTAACTATTATCAACTATGGTAGGTATACTTTTCAAGTCATTAATCATACTCGTTGATGTATCAGCCGAAGGGTTATCGTTAGTTTCGTATGCTATACCTAGGTATTTGGCACCGTATTTCAATTTATTCGTAGTACCACACAGAAAAAGCACTAAGAAATAAAACTTTACGTTATATTGCAAAGGATTTGTAGAAGGTTTGTAAATGGGCGCAAAACACACTTCGTCTCTACATATGTGCTAGTCAAAATGTCCAAATTCAGTGGTAAATTGCAGGTGTGTCAAAAAATTACCGCCAAACTAGGTCGTCCTAAGCGAAAGAAAAACAGATTATTTCGTCAAAGGTCAGACTGATAACTATAAGTACAGTACATACATACTTAGTATGAATAGATAAGATAAATATTGTGTAACTAAGTACAATACTTGAATATATCTATTTGATGCATGCGGTACAAATATATAAAGATGTCATCTTATATTTCCTACCTTCTAATCAAGCCCCGATGAAAAAGAGGGGTGTTATATACTTAATGTTAACGTGGCTGTGAATCTGTCTGTGGAAGCAGCGCCGATTTTCGAATTGTTTTTGTAATGTTATTGAAGAACACTCTCTTAACCATATTTTATCAAAATCGGCTTGGCCGTTCGAAAGTTATGCGACTTTTGGTGTTGAATGTCGGGCATTTTAAACGTTGGTGAGATAATTTATCTATAAATTGTACTGAAGCTAGCAGTAAGTAAATTAGTTGAGTTTTTTATTACTTACTATCCACCTACACCTAAACACAAAGAAGCATTTGTTTTATGAATATTAAGTAATTATCGAGTCGTAGAGGTATGACAAGTTTTGTCTTCCATACATTAATTTAATTATTTACATAAAGCATATGTAAATAGTACATAAATAAACAACGCCAACGCGTTAGGTACGTAACGCAGTTGGTATATTCCAGGGGTAACCAACGGTAGGGTCGAACCTAGCTGTTAGAATAACTACAACCAAATTTATAATTAAACTATGCTGTTTCAACTAGGTTCAACCATTCTGTACAATTAGTAGATCGCACAGTGTTTGTAAGTTAACCTAACCAACTTTAAAAACTCCAGATATTCAAAACTAAAAGTCGCATAGGTAACTTCTAATCGGCTAAGCCAACAACCCTCTTTTTTGTGAGGGATTAATTAATAAGTCGTAATTTTTGTCCGATTAGGTTGGCCACCCCTGATATAATTGGTATATGATTGGTATAGTCTGTTTTACATCTACATATGTCTGTTCTATTCTAAGACACGTCGAGGCATATTAGTTTTACTACAGCGCCTTGATCAGTGCTTGTCTGAGTAAAGTTAAATATGCACGAATATCATTACAAGGTCTCGATTTGGTACATTAGGTTTTTAACATAGACATAGAGCTACATAAAAATTAGCGTGGGACGTCCCTCAGACTGACGGACCACCTTAAACAATAATAAGGTACATAGGAGATAGTCGGTTGTATGGCAAAATGCGCTGGCGTTGGTTTTATGAAAAAAAATGTGGGATTTTATGAGAAATAAGTTTAAGTAAGTATTCCAATGAAATATGAAATTAGATGATAGATAAGTAGTGAATGTAGTAATAATAATCAAGCACGTGACGCGTATTACTTGCGGGAACATAAGTAAAAAGTTCACTTCTTTGGCAACGTTTTTGTTGCCAAGAGCCGTAGAAAAAAGTTGTTCAGCAACCTCAACCATACTATCTATTACAATAACACTCAGATTTCCTTATTGAGGCCAGAACTTTTTGTGAAGTCTAACAGTACTTAAAATGCCTGCCTAACTGGAGCCAGTGATAAAAAAACTTAGCGGGATGGTGTAACTTGTATACACCTACCGACCAATCTTAATTTTGGCCTCAAAATGTTTTGACTGTGAGCATTACGTTATTTTATAGCTCAGAGTTATCCCCTTAACTCAATAAACTTAACTTGAAGACAAGGTATTAAATTGTAACATAGGAGTTAAGTTAACGGCCATAAGAACACACTTATTATTACTCTTGCAAATCTTACAATAGATTATACCTACAATGGAGTAGCTCAATAGATTTGCTCTCTTTCTACTATTACTATTTATACCTACTTTCAATTAAGTAATTGGAATTGAATACATTAGGTCATACAATGTGAAGGGACGCGAATCATTGGCATGATAAAAATAATTAGGCCATGCAAATTATAAATGGCAGCTACAATTTGCAATGTTATACCTAAGCGACTATATACCATACTTATTACGATTTATGATTCTAGAATTAGGTACAGAGGGAAAAAAATCCCGGCTTATGTAAATATATAAATAATAGTAGGTAGGTTCAGGTAAGTTACTATAGGTATATTTTATGTCGTATGGTTGAAAGATCTTATTCTTGAAGTTACTAGGTAGGTAGATCCTATAATTACGAAATAAGTAGGTAAGTAAGTACCTATATTTTGTGCGTTTTCAAATTCAAATAATTTATTTTAGACAAAGTCCATAAGTTAATAATAAAAATATATATATATATAACAAAACCAAATGTACATTTAATAAGAATTTAAAAAATCTTAACTTTTCGTTGGTTTTTAAAGATTATCCTACTACTGGGTACCGTGCGTCGAGCGCCCCGCACGGTGGGCCGGATAGACTAATTTGTAGACATAATAAAGTACCCCATTCCTATAATTACGTATGTCATTCTAAATGTTCAATTTAGTAAAGCATATGTTTTTAACTAAGTAAACATACCTACCTAGTTTTTTTTAGTAGTTAAGTATGTTGAAGAGAAAATATAAATTTTATATGTGAAATAACATAATTTACGTAATTATAAAAATTACGTAAATACGTTAATTATATATTTTTTTTAATATAGCTAAGAACCTGTAAATTAAATTTAACTTCTAACTGTATACGTAAATACGAATATATTTTAAACTAAGTATGTATTGGTTTTATCATCATAATAGAAGGATAATGATGATGCGATCTATCGTTCGTTACTTTAAAATATTTAGGTACTTGCATTTCAAGATAAGCAGGCGATACTTTTAGTATGTAGTGTGTACCTACATATAAATAACAGACTCGTTGTATTCGTATTAGCACATAGCGGTGTTGTCGTTTCATCTGATTATCTGTATATTTCAAGGAAGAACCGCGGCGCGGGTGGGCGCTCACATGCCATAGCGAATTATGAAAATTATTTGTAGCTTTAGGTTTCATTAAATAGAATAAAAGTATCTGTTTATGTGGTTTATAAATACTCAGATATTTAGTACACACTCACAACCCGTACAAGCCCAGTGTAAGGCGTGTTCCTCCTCCAAAATGAGTGGTAGAGGAGGTTTTCTTCTATAATCTCTGCGGTTCAATCTTCATATATCACACAACACAAACATAATTATGACAAACTAGACACGACATTCACGACAGCAAATATAATATATAATATCTTTAAACTATATTTGCTCCGGACGGAATTGGAACTTTTTACATTCGCCGCAATGGTCAATGTAATGTCGGTATATTTAATTGCATATGATATAGGTACAAGTACTACAAAGTTCCTAGAATTAATAAACTAAAAAGATGTTATTATATATTTCATGTGATATAAACATGCGCTTGTGCATAGTAAGCAATTAAGTTTTTCTGCCGTATAATTATTGTTCGGCAGCAATGCGATACGACGACGGCATCAATTACTGCAGTAATGCAACTTCTCCATAGTCGCAACTGAATAAAACTTTATTTTTTACTTACTTTTGCTTTGAATACAACAAAAAACAAGGCACACGTAAAAGATGTTTTTAGAGCTGTCAAACACTTTCAGCATCCATGATACCTTTTTCAAACACCTATTAAACCTGGATTAAAGTATTTCAGGTACTTGATAAACTATATTATGTTTGTCATTTATTTAAATAACTTAACAAACACTTAGGTGAAGAGAAGGAGAACAATTCAATAAATATTGCAAGTTTTGTCTACGCACAAAAGCCCACGATCAGCCGCAATTATAAGACACGTGTACTCTTCATTAGTAAATATGCATAGGTATAAGTTACACCTAAGTAATCAACATTCAGGTAAGTAAGTCATATGTATGAAGTAGTTTTATCGGATGTAGAATCCTATAGGTAAACATACGACTTTTATAATAAACCTCCAGTTAAGTATTGCATGTCATTGTATTCACCTAATTGCGGAACTCAAAAGTACACCTTACCGTTGAAAAAACATTAGAATAGGTATTTAAACGCATTCTAAATATATACCATAAAATAATAGCCACGTACACCTCATACGTCGAATGTATATGTGTACTACCTGTACCTATATCGTCGTTTTCCTCGTCAGTGATACGAGGCATTGACCGGCATTATAATTACTAGAACTAGGTCACTAAGTGCTGTACTTTTCAAAACTACAATTAGGTAGTCTCAAATCTTCTTACTAATGAAACACATTGTTTTATGTTACGAATATATCGTGTGGGCTGGCTTATCAGCGATACAAATTACGGAAGGACAAAACTTAGCTATAAGTACATGAAAAAAATATAGATCGTCGCCACAGGCATAATTAAATCGTCTGCCTTGTACCTTGTAGATTTTCTTAGTGATACAGGTGAAATTCGGTAATTTTCAAAGTATTTTCACATTAGGTTGCCAAGTAAAAAACCTGCTGTAACTTAAATTCCAGATATTCACGACTGTATTGTTAGTTTTTGTTGAATGAAAGATATGCATTCATCTTCCCGCAGCAGGTAGAGAACAGACCCGCCACTGCCTTGTAGACGCAGTCTCGTTTCAACAAATGTTTACATTAAAATTCACTTCCCGAAAATATATTTCCGCATTTTCTGTATATTTACAAATAAAGAAAAACAAACACGTTATTTTTTACCATTTAAAATATTTAAATGTCATCACGAACGTCATCTAGTGCACCCGATTTAATGACACCAAAAACTAAAAAGTGCACAAGTTAAATGTGTTTAGTTAACGCTGCAGTATAATGATTGACAGCTATTTTTACACATTCGTCTGATGTCATAAAAGTAATTCGTTTAACAGGACAATATTTGCGATCCAGATAAAGTTTTATTGATAATATTTACAGGTACTTACATGATAAGTTGTAGTCGGCTTTTCAGCGATCAAATTCACTAGTGAGGTTATAAACCCACGTGCGACGATGGCGTGGCGTCGTGCGGTCACCGCGAACGTCTCGAGCCGAGTGAGGACTCGCGGCCGGCGGCCGAGCGCTCGGACGGGCTCGGCGGCGGCGGCGGCGGCGGCGGCGGCGGCAACATCGCGCGCTGTTGCGTCAGTCTCACCGTCTCACCGCTTTCACACGACATGAGCACGAGCGCGCCCAAATTCATGGAATACGATGCCCAAGATCGATTGTTTCAGATTCCCCATTGTTTGCTGGCAGTTTTGGGGCTGTCGGCCGGCATGGCATTGCCTTAGACTTTTTTTGACAGTTGCTAATGAATAAGTATAAAGTGATTGTTTTACGTAGGTGATAGATCATATTTTAACTTTATGAAGTACTTTGAAACTAAATAATTAAGTACTTATGGAAAAAAGTATTCTATAACATTCAGTTGCTTAAAACATATTAAATTACCTTACCCATTAACTAACAGTGCACTCATTTTCTGTTAAAAATAAAGAATTACTTATAAAAAATAATTTACCACTGCCGAGTTGACAAAAATCATTTAAAAATAACGAGTTGTCATTGTCACCTATGTCAATATGTCCACGCATTGTCGGATTGCAACCACTGTGCGATAACGAGACGACCATTACAGGCAAATATGTCCTTAAATCAACATCTATGATGAATTTGACGATGAGTTGAACTAGTGTGATGTTGATGGTGACGAGTAAATGATGATATGTAGGAAATACAATGACGACAAAAGTTAATTGCATAATATACAGGGTGTTAACTAGAATGCGTTTGAGCGGGAAATGGGGGTTAGTATTAGTCTAACCAAGCACGTTTCTAAGAAAAAAAACATCAGAATCTCGAATATTTATGTTTAAAGTCTAAAGTAAAGTGGAAAGTTTTACCTTAATCAAAAACATGGTCACCCTACACAAACACATAACCAATGAGACATTCGATTGCAAAAGAACACACACTGTAAATTTGTTATCAACTTCACTTTTCATAATTTATTTGATGTAACTATGATTGTAATTAATTACACAGTAGGTAATAACAATTATTAAATAAAATTGAAATTATTCATGGTGATTAATGACATACTAATCAACAATTAAACAGCTGATTGTCATAAAGTTTGATAGATCGTACAGAATATAATTTATGACTTTCTAGGAGCTCAGAACAATAATTAAACCTTTTTACTCAGAATAAGGTAAGCGTTTAGTATTCACCCTTGATACTTACCACATTTTATTTTTCTTTTATTACCTAAAGATGCGTCTCAATCGCAAGTACACAACACAAATCGAGATGAGCGAGTGTAAGTAGGTAAACCAATTCGTCATTGAAGTAGACCCTGTTATCATCCTGTTATGCATTGTGGTCTTTTAACTTTAGCTGCATACAGACCGGCCCAACGAACGTCCACCGATGGACATTTATCATACATAATACAGGGGTAGATTGAGCAACGAAGGTCAACAAAACCCGTTCGTTGGCGTTCGTTTGGCCGGTCTGTATGCAGCTAAAGTTAAAAGACCACAATGCATAACAGGATGATAACAGGGTCTACTTCAATGACGAATTGGTTTACCTACTTACACTCGCTCATCTCGATTTGTGTTGTGTACTGAGCCGTTTTCCTTGACAGCTGTCAGTTGAGCTTTTGGGTAAGCCGATAGATGGCGTGAAAACGCAGTGTACCAACTGTCAAAAATTACATAGAGAGCAAAGAGTACTAAACTCAGAATAAGAACTCACTAGTTGTGATTAAATGTCGGGTGGTAGCGCGAGCCATCCTTCCGAGGCTCAGACTGCATGTGGCTTGGGATAGTGCTAAGTATTCTGTGAATAGTTCTACCCGCGCCGTCACGTAGTGTTCTTTTCTCTATGCGCGCCGTTTGAACGGGTGCTGCGTGCGAGAACTGATTTTCTATTTTTATTTATTGTATGATCCTAAATAAGATCCCAAAGAAATACTTACAAGACAAGATGAGAATGTGTGCCGTCGCAACTTGTAAAAATAAAGGACATCATAAATTTCCAAATGATGAAAGCCAAGCGCAACAATGGATTAAGGCGACTCGGATAAATGTGCGAAAAATTGATTGGAAACTGCGAAAAAATTCATGGTTGTGTTCGGATCATTTCATACCAAGTGATTTTCATTCACGTAAGTAAGTTAAATCATTCGCGGTAATGTATCGCAGTCACTATCACAAGAGTCACTATCTCACAAGAGTCACTATCTTAAAAGAGTCACTATCTCAAGTGCACTAACTCTACAGTATCAAGGGAGGAGGAGCAGATAGCTCAACTACAACTCAATTAATACAGGAGAAACACATGGAAACTGAGAAAACTTGAAAAGAACGGCTGTACGCACAATCGCACTGAACGCTGAAGCAACAGTGACATCGACATCATAGAGAAAATAATACTACAATTCTACCTACCTACGTCACTTTCACATTTCGTTAGCCTCACAGAATAACATATTGTGATCTGAGTGTGTTCTGAGGGTTTGAAAGTTGGTACAACCCCAAACAACGCCATCTATTTCTCCAAAAAGGAACTTTTTTTTTTTTTAACAAACGCCTCCTTGCGATTGAGACGTCTTTGATGACGAATAGTACGGAAATCCTCATAATAAGTATGGCCTCACTTTAAATACCAGTAGAATAATAACAATCTCGCGTATCATAACCATCGAGTATTTATGATACTCATTACCTTCTCTGTGGATCTAGTCTGTCAGTCAGTCATTGTTGTTTACTTGTTTACAATCATTTTTTACAATTATTACCTAAAAGGGAAAAGGTACCTACAATTCTATCTTTTGATTACCAAGCCTTGTTCCTCATTTCGTTTTATGTTGTGCTGTGCTGTGAATACGTGTGACCTATGTTATGAAGCATAACATGAAAATGTTCTGTATTCATAAAAGATAATTGTGTATCAATAAAGTGATACTTATGGAGTAAAATGAAATGTCTACAATGGATTGGGTACTTTGAGTACCCAAAATCTCGGTAGGTACCTTGACGATGTGGCTCCACGAGTGTGGTGCAGATGCACGCATACTTTTTTATTGACCTTGGCTTTGAATTGTTTGGCCTTGATCTTGGCTTTCAAGTTCATGGTCATTCTGTCAAACGTACCTAAACCTGAATAGGGTGACTATGAAATTTTAAAATGTACTAAATAAAACTGTTTTATGTTGGTCAGCTTAAAGCAAATAAAATACGTTTTTTAATGTCTTATCGTGTTGAGTATCATCGGCTGTATCTACCATTTCCCGCTCCAACGCAATTAAGTTAACACCCTGTATAGGTACCTATCTATCTATATCTACTTACCCTTATTTCATTAACTTTAAAAATAGTTATACTAATTATAGTTATAGCGAAACAAGGCCGTTTCTATTCTGAGAGTCATTTATTACTTTTTATGAAAATTAAAATTAAAAGTTCCTACATAAACGAAAACAATGAACGTATTTCAGCCTAGGGCACTCCTAACGCCTAAACTACAGAAACCACAACAAAAATACCTACGTAGGTAGTAGAGTACACCTAATACCTAATGTTGAATTCATTTGGAGCAACATCGCTACAGTGGGACAACATACCTACTTGAAAACCACCAATCACCAATATAACACCACCTCTCTTTTTATCCAGAGCACCTATAAGTGTATTTCAGTAAAGCTGCGTTGCACTTTCACATTCCAACCTGAAAACCCCGTACAGACGATTTTAGTACCAGGAGTCCATACAACGAACGGAGTCATAGCGTAGTAAGGAGTTCTATACATAGAGCAACTTATATGAGTATACATTGGGCGGGCGGGGGCCACCCCTGATTCACGAGAAGCGTGGGAGGCACAAATGGAACGATTACAGTGATTCAGCCTACGCGGGTGACGTACATACATGAAAGCTTCGTAAAAGCTCTACTACTGCTCTACAATTTCACAGTGAAAAAGCTCCGCCCTTATTGTAAATGTAGTGGTTAAAGGTGAATGACTAAAATAAACTAACCCCGACGATTTAATTGTATACGCTTGCATACGTCGGCCTAGTACCTACTGGTTTCGAATTGTTCAGTTAAAATAAAAGGGGTCAAAAGTTTCATAGCTTCTGTCGCATTAGTTCGACAATAATATAACTTTTTTTAATTCGGCATTTTCGTATTGTCTTAAAAAAAACTACTGAGGCCTAAAATCTACAATCTATTCAATAAACTAAAATTACTTATTTTATATACCTAATTTTATTATAGAAAATCTACAACTTCATACTTAAACCATAGTTACTGTAAAACTTTTTCGGATTCACATCACTATCGCCAGGCATTTTGATTTGATGTCAGGTTTTTGATTCCCGAGTGTTTCTCCCACCTGACATTACATAATAAATTTTCCTTATTTTCGAAACCAAAGGATTTGACTAATGGGATTAGGTTAGGTTGAACTACAAAATTATTCAAAAACTAAAATCCAACTGCGTTATTTTGTGTTAATTGGTCCATAGCTGTTTTTACTAGAAAAGGGTGCTTCTGTTTCGCGCGCCGCACCTTGATTTTCCAACCTGAAAACCCCGTAGAGTCTATTTTAGTACCAGGAGTGCATACAACGGACGAAGTTGTGGCGTAGCGAGGAGACTATAATGTAGTGGTAGTGGTACAATTCTGTAGCAGTGTGGACTTGTGGAGGCGTGGGGCCGGGGGGCAACCACCCCATGGCTAAGGGAGGCTAAGTAAACCCCCAGCAGTATTTAAGCCTACGCATTGGAAAGCCACCTGAAAGCTGTACTACTACTCTACAATTTCACTATCAAAAGGCTCTATCAAAGCACGGAACTTTTTGTTCTAAAATTGAACTAGTAAGATCAGTAGAGCGATCCGGAAAAAACGCAGCACATTCTATTCGATAGTCTATTCGAAAGTGCTGTCAACCTGTCAACAACAAAATGGCGGTGTATAGATTTGCGAAAGTTTGACAGCTATCATTCCATAGGTCATTGTCAGAATAATATTATGTACTCTGTGGTCATTCTTTTCGAAACTCATTCGAAAGGTAAAAAGTGTTCGAAAGTGCTGTCAAGTTGACAATAGTCGCACTCGCATTCGATTCTATTCGTTAGCCCGAATTTTCGTGATACGGGTACTGTACAGTTTTCATAAGAAAGAATTTACCCTCTGAAATGTAGAGGAATTTCGGGGAAAAGTAATCGAATATAAGTATTTTAAAAGGACTCGGTAAAATGGAATTCCGTAAACATAATAATATAGTTATAATTGGTAGGTACGCGTCATATTCATTTTCACATGCAACGATGACAAAAGAGTTTAGTATCTTGTTAACATCATCTAGATACAATATCGGTATAGTGCCACAAACTTATCTGTTCCGGTGAGAGCGAACTAAATTGGTCCGTATAATCTATGTCAATATGAAATTCATTTAGTAAGTAATGAGGTATGGACCAATTTAGTTCGCTCTCACCGGAACAGATAAGTTTGTGGCACTATAGTATGATAGGTATAGTATTATACCTAACTTACCTAAATAGTAATGATGTGAGAAAACTTATTCATATGACTATTTTTAGAAATGCATGTCATGTACCTAACTAGGTAATTTACAAAGTATTTCTGAAAGAGATGAACCGATTTCGACCTTATTTCATCATTGAAAGAGTAATCGATAGTCATAAGATATGTACTTACGTATAAGTGAATAAGTACATATAATTTAAAATAAGTAAGGACCTATGTTAGATTCTTATTGCTTACCTGTTCTGCCTATCTACTTGTCTAGGAATGTAGGAGCTTGTAATACATCTTAGGAAAGGAATGCAGAAAGTAAACAGCTCACTAATAAAGCGTTGGTTCATATTATCTAGGCCGACAAGTAGATACAGATTTACAGATGGAGGTGTCATTATTAGGTACGTTAAATACATACCTATGTACCAAACATAAGTAACTTTTTTATAGTTATAATATACCTATGCACTCACGACTGTAATCCCCGAAGGGGTAGTCAGAGGTGGCTCACAAGGGAGCCACCCACCTTTCGCAGCACATTTGTACTCACGTGATAGCGAACCATATCCCCGTTTTGGAATAAGTACAATGCACTAGAATCCAGATGTGCAGGTTTCCTCACGATGTTTTCCATCACCGTAAGAGCACGTGGTATTATTGTACTTAAACTCCTTAATTGAAAACACAATTGAAAGAATTCATTGGTACAGGCCATGAGTACCTACCTGAGTAACTAAGAATGTAAAGATTACCTAGATACGGCTTGTACCTGCATAATGTAAAGTATAGGCAAGGCAGGTGCTTTAGTTACTGAAGTTCCTCCTTGGAGTCGACATTTTGGCATTTTTAGAGAACTAGCACTATTTCATGATATTTTCAGCTGTGGGTTATCGAACCTAGGACTTAATTCGCGTTACTAAGTAACCAACTTATTATTCACTCGCTTCTTCATGCGTTGCCAGCGTTCCAAATGCATAAGAGCTGAGCTTCTTTTTAAGGGCTTGAAATAATCGTTGTTGATTGTCAGAGTATGCGCAAAAAATCTTTGACATCTCACCGATGATGGAGTTAGGTGAATATATGAGGGGGGAGGGGACGGTATATCTTCGTGACGAAATACGAAGTTTTATAGCGCAGCTATATAACGACTCTATCTCACATTAAATTGAGCGATTCCATGATAGCGATAGCGATTCCACAGTTATCTGGCCGAGACTTCGTATTTAATTTTTGTAATTTATTTATTCATTAAAACTGTTTATATTTCATAGACCCTGCCAAACTACTAAGTAGTTTAGTAGTTTTAGTAGTTATCAAGCGAGGGTAGCCTTTCAGGGGGCAAAGGAGTGTGTCTAGACAAGAAACTGGGGGTCATTCTCGAACGCGATAGAGTTATAGTTCCATTAGGATATAGCGGGATGCACCACTGCTATCGATATCGTTAAGTAGAGCATACATATGACATGCAGAGATGTAATTGGCTGAATTATCAATGAGCAGGACTTAAGTTGACGGGAGGACGGAAGGTGGACTTAAGAGGACTGGAGGACGGAAGGTGGACAAAGGCGGTCACAGAATGGTGGCCTAGAGACGGACGAAGAGCGGTTGGCAGACCATCTGCTAGATGGTCCGATGACATCTGCAAGGTTGCAGGGAAGCAGTGGATCAGAGCGGCACAGGACCGGAAGAATTGGCGTACAAATAAGGAGGCCTATACCCAACAGTGGGCGATAGAAGGCTGAGGATGATGACGATGAGGACTTAAGTTTATGCTTAGGATCTTTAGGATTTTGCAAATAAGAAACTGGGTTTGGCAGCTTTAAATTACTATCTATCTACCTCTACGTAGTAAGTACCTACCTAGGCACAGAACGTAAGATGTTAGCTATGCGCGTAATCTGATAAGTGTTGACAATGCGCACCATAAATATGGTCAAGTTGGCAAATACATGAAAATGATATGTTCAACAAGTACCTAAGTGCACCATTCCACATTGTAGTACCTACCACTCAAACGCACATTACCTGCTCACACATACGCAGCTATTCCGTAATCCCGTTGCCACTAGTTGGCGAGGCCCCAAACCTATTTTTCGGCGATTATTTATAACTTTGGCCTACATTGTTCTGTCTGTTATCACTTTCGTCGTGAAAGTGCATTCGTCAATGCAGAGTGACAAGGTCACTGACACGACCAAGGTCACCGGCTGGTGGTGGTGGGTGGTGGATGATGCAACACACCTCTGCATTGGTGTGATCCGCCGTATCACGTAACTTTAGCCAAGAGTAGAGTGCGTCTAGGCCCGAGGCAGGTACAGTAAGCAAAAGAAATATGCGTGTCAACCCGCGCAAACGGGTGATACGTAAAATTAATAATACTTTTTGTATGTAGTTATGGGTAAAATTATAAAATATTATTTGTCGCAAATGGTATGCACTGGGATGACATACATATTTATTTTGCTAACTGTACGTGATCGCGACAGCACACCTTACCAACATACGTACTGTTGCTGTATTCTCCTATAATAATATGTCCCCGTGATATATTTAATCCTAGTGAATTAACTGCCGTAAAAGCTTTCGCCAGAGGACTAATCGGGCTTTACGATACATATGACGGTCGAATGGCGTAGTGGTTAGTGGCCCTGACTGCTATGCCGAAGGTCCCGGGTTCGATTCCCGGCTGGGGCAGATATTTGTTTAAAGACAGATATTTGTACTCAAGTCTTGGGTGTTGATATTTATTTATTTATTATATCAGAAGAAGTGAAATAAAATAAATAACATCTCATCTACAAAACAATATATTAATAAATAGCAAATATTTACAATACATATTTATAAAATAACAATTGTAATTAACTGTAACATTATATTTACGGCTGATATTTAAATAGTCAGATAAATTTTATCCGACGAATAAAATTGTTGCTGTCACTGTCTAATACAAACATTCAGATGCGGCAGCATCATAATTATTCCTCCGATAACTTATATCTGACCATTGAAAAATCAGCCCTTAATAAATTAACATTATGTCTAAGTACATAAACAATTAGGCATTTGTGGAAGTATAAGCTACAGGATATGCTTACTTTCCTAGAAAAATATTTCGAAAATATGCTGCAGAAATTTAAATACAACATTGCGAGCATATACTATTTATAATATATGAAGAACAGAGTAAGTATGAATATTATTTTTGCTAATTATTGATTTTTTTGGAGTTTCATACATTTGTTAGATACTTATATAATTAATTTAACAACCTTCTTACTACATATTATATTAATGAAAAAATAGACCAATTCAAAATTTAAGGAATGCTAAATTTGCAAAATATTAATAATTTACTTACTAGTTAGACAAGACAAAATATTCAGCACCTTTGGTAGTCAGTTATAACTATAATACATCACTTACATACTCGTTTAAGATGTTGTTGTTACAACAATCTACGATATATTGCTTTAATGATATTTTCATATTAAAATAGCAATTAGTTTTCAACGAATGGAGCGGAATATATAATAATATATGTATATACTTATATACTTAACATTATTTCAGGACATCTTATCGGTATTTTCTGAATTACATACAACACTACTTCAACTTCAGGACATAAATCGGTTAGCTATATTCTAAATTATATACAAATAGCATAATTATGTGTAATTTTACTTATCAGTTATAATAAATATACAGAGTCAAATGATAGGAGTTAGGTACGTACCTGCTTACTAACTATTTATAAATTATTGCTAATTTCATAATTTTTGACAGAACATTGATTAATACATTACATAGAATGCAAAAATAAATTATTATATACTCGATAAAGTATTTATTATTTGTTAGTTTCTATAAGACACAAGATAAGTCCATCGTTTTTGTTACTATCAAATATATTGTACAAATATGTACCTACAATTGTACCTAAAATCGGCAACAAGTATACAAGTCAAAGCAGCAGCAACTAACGACAACTTACTTAATATTCACTTCAATCACGTTCAAATGAGACAGAGACAAATCTTTACGACCAGCGAAAGACACAGACAATAGCTATAAATAAATTACGATTGCCTGTACGAATTTATACATTTTCTTACTAGAGTAAAATTATGTATGTATACTAAATGTACTACTAAGCAACAGCCACAACCGCAATTTGATTCTGTAAAATCACAGTCACAGGGTGGAACAAATAGACGAATATCGGTCACAGAAGTACCTACCTACTATTCATTCTAAATAACTGCACATTGTAAAATTCATACATTTTGGGTCTCTCTTAAAATTTTGTTGGTTGTGTAACAAAAGGTGTACAGAATGTCTAGTTGTGTGACCTCCTACCAGCATGACGTTGAGTAAAGGGACACCTGTAGAGTGTCTACCCACGAAACTTTTAATTATTATTTAATAAGTATTCCCATTTACTTGAAGCAAGTAGAGACTAAGCTGAATTAATATCGGTAGACAAAAAATACGAAACCGAGAGGAAATCTACTATGCATATCACCGCGACGCTATGACGTTACAGAATCGTTTACATATTTACATTATGTATTACTGCTCGATCCCGATTATATTATGTACAAATAATGGCCAAGCAAGGCACTCCGATTTGTACTTACGCTTCTATAGAGATATTTTTCAAATATGCTCAGAAACTCGCCTGCTACAGTTGTCGAAATATAATAGGCCCGTTTGGACAGCTACACAAATTTGCTATTTACTCTTGATTTACTTGATTAAATTCATAAAAACACATAATCTGGCTTATTATTTAACGGTCGAAAGAAAAAAGAACTTTTAAAGCACCAAAGGTTACTTATTGTTTAGATTTTTTATGATTTAGGTTTGACACCAGCTGTCATCCAATACATTTTGGAGCTGTCCAAACGGGCCTATTATATTTCGACGACTGTAAATAGGTAATACATTCATTCACTTCTCAGAATAGACTAGAAGCACAGCTTTACCGTAGAAATACCAACAGTATATCTATATCTATATTTAAGCATTAATGAAACAACACATAATATATATAAAGTAACTAGTCAATTGTTGTTAAATATGTAATATTTTTTTGTGATTTATGTACTTAATTCGTAGGTAGTAAGCTATATTTGTTCTATATGTCTACTTGCAATAAAATACAAAACACTTTATTGCGTCAAGGCTAGATATGCAATTAAAAGGAATTGTCTTTGTTGGACTTGGAAGTAGGCGGTTTTATGACTGAATAGCTATTTCTAATAGAAAACGTTATGTAATAATCTGAATAGTATCTACTAATTTAATAGATCTGAATTAATTTAACAGTTTAATATACACGATGGAATCCATCCATACTATGTAAAACTATGACGATGATATTTTACAATAACATTATATTTTAACAACATTAATCTGTGTTAATCTTGTTACTTTCAGTTTTTTTGTATTACGATTTAAATTATTATTATATATTTTTGTCACAAGGGCAAGTCAAAGGCAAAAGTTAGTAAGTATATAATAAAAAACTGCTTTTTAACCGTCCTTTCTCTTAATAGAAAAACAAGTACACTAACGATGACTTGCACAAAGGAACTAATGTCTAATAAACATTACATCTATTGCTTTGGTAGTATATGGACAGAAAGAGGCAGACAGATTTAATGCCGACATTAGCTTAAAGTTCCTTGTATACATATATATGTTAGAAATAAGCGTATAGTTCTGATTTTATGTCACAAATGTAGTTATTTGGTTCGTGCAATCCTAATTATAGTTACGATTACTCAAAACTGCATTACATCAGATCCTACTTAATCATTCAATAATATTAGTAAAAAAATAACGCATTAACGCTATAAATAGCAATTGGATTTATCTATTATTTAAGACCGTACTATCTGTACCTTGGGAAAACATGTTAATTATATGGATTGGTAGTTGAAGACTACCATATCTAGTATCTACCGAAGATATCTTGTTTAACAAGTAGCAAAGCAACACTGCTATAAAAAAGTCTTACGGTCAAGTAACATGTTCATATGTAAAAAACATTATTAACGTGTTCTACAACACTAGAATAAACGACCAAGAATACAAAGCAATCAAACGTATAAAGGACGACAAAACTAACTTTGCAACCGATAAAAGTGCCAACCCCACAATGATTCTGATTAAGCTGCGTACAGACCTGCCAAACGAACGCCAACGAACGGGTTTCGTTAAACTTCGTTGCTGCAATCTGCCCTGTATTATGTAAATAAGTATGATAAATATCCATCGTTGGGCGTTCGTTGGACCGGTCTGTACGCAGCTTAAAACAACCACTAAAGAAAAATAATCTCCCATCTTTCCCAATGGGGAATAAAATCAAGTGAAACTTCGGCAGCACTATCGAGTGTGCCTTTCAGTTTCTGACCAATTACATTATTAGGGAGAAAAAATGGCGACCGAATCAACCAATTAGAACGGGGGAATCGGGCCTACTCGACAGTGGCGACATCTGGAATTAGTTTTACGCTTTCCTCCCCATTGCAAAGTTAGTACTTTCGGTCTCTACGCGTAGGTCAACAATTTCGAACATGGAGTAACATTAATACCTGGCAACACTTCATTCATTCTTCATATCAGAGAGCTTGGAGACTAGTGGGAACCTCACTATTCTGAGTTGGTTGGCGTAATCGCAGACTATTGCGTCCTTCAGAGGTTGGATCTGTCGTACGTAGATACAGCCGTCGTTCTGACCTGAAAGATAAACAGCTGTTAGTACTGCTTACTATTTAGAACCACACTGTATTACCATAAACATAAATAGTTTATTGTGTTGGGTGTTTAGAATGGTATTTTACATATTTATGAGGCTTTAGACAGTCACTACTTGACAGTGTTTAAGTGCTGATGGTAAGGTCCTTGTAAGGTCCACCAAGTTTGCTAGCAGGTTTGCCGCAACCACTGAGATTTTTTGTAGCAATCTTAGAATGAAAAGTAAGCTAGGACTTACAACTGACATGGCTTTCTATTTGAACGAAACATTTGGGGACTGGGAGTATTGTTATTATTATTATTAAATACTTTATTGCACAATAATAAATTTATGTACATAGGCGAACTTAATGCTAACAGCATTCTCTTCCAGCTAACCTTGGACAGGGGAGTTGAGAGGAAGTAGTGAGGGAAAGTTTCTGAGGGCACTTTTGGGTATTTATTAGTGGTAATCAATGGATAGTTTAAAGGGTGATCGTAAAAACTAAAAGATTCAGACACACAATAGGTGCCGAAGCGCCGTCGCTCACCTAACAGCACCCTGCGTATGACGTCTCCGCTGCTGAGGTCATACACCACCAGGCCGCTGCGGTCACCCATGAGCAGCAGTGTATGTGTCAGAGGCAGCATCTTGGACATGTAGTTGAGGCCCTGAGGAGAACGTGGGGTCAGTTATTTGTCACAGTTTTTACGTTTTCTTATTTTATATGCGCTTTAAATGCTCTTCAAGCGGAAAATATCGTGATTTTTTACAGAAATTTTAATACTGCTTACTATGATTTAGTATTTTGATTAAAGAATAAAATGAAAAAGGATTCAAGTAATTTTAATATTTGACACTTTAATTTATATAAAATTCATAGGTACCATCGCTCTTAACCTGATTGCTATGATGGAAGATGCTCAAAATGTGGGGTAAAACAACCTGCTTCCGTGATCTCCCCCGAAACTAAGGGCCACCCAGTATACTCACAATGTGCACAGTAGTGAGCAGGTGTCCCTGGAAGCGGTCCCACACGCACAGGCGCTCGTCGCTGCCCGCGGAGACCACGTAGCTGGCCGTGTAGGCGAGTGACGTCACGGCGCCGGCGTGCGCTTGCGTGCTGTATAGACATGCGCCTGCGGAGAGAGGGGAGGTTAGTTGGGGTTGTGGTTGAGTGGTTTGATTGTGTCACAACAAATGATTCTCGACATCTATGTGAAAGCCAAACTATGGTATAATTAATGGACGACGAAGACAAAGCGAAAGTGTTGTGGTCATATCAATGATATTTAACAAAATGGCGGTCATCCGCCAAGGAGCATTTATGAACGAATGTCAAAGTGATATTCCGTGCGCGTTTAAAGTTTTTGTTACAATTGACCAATAGCAGCCGAGCGGTATACCGCGCTCTAATCGCGTCGCGGGATATTTAACACATTATTCAACCCGCGTTGCACTGCCAAGGAGATCTAAACGCGTTTGAAGCGCTTTTAAGGAGCTACTAGGTATTTCCTAACCTAACTAATGATGATTATGATTCTCCACCTAGTGCCTCTGCTCTGGATAATTGGATATGCTGTAATTATCATCTGTTAAGATGCTGTGGCCACTGATGATATATAATAAACAGTACCAGTATGCAGATCCCACACACACAGCAGTCCGTCCTGCGAGCCGCTGCCCCCGATGGTGGGGGTCGCGCGGTCGATGAAGCAACTCGAGATGGCCGCAGTCACCGAGTTAGTGCATCTTGTGGTAATGTTACTTTACTCCCAATGTATTAAGAGACCGCTTAAGATCGACTCCAATCTATGGTATGATTATGGACGATAAATGTCATGCCATAGTGTTGTTGTGTTAGTGTTGCCAATTATAGGTATTTAACAAAATGGCGGCCATTATCAAGTAGCATTTCTGAATGACAAGACCGAGATTCTGTGTGCGTTTTTGCTACAATAAGCGAACAGCGGCCGAGTGGTATATACCACGTTCTATAATGGTGGTATACCGCGCTCTAATAGCGTCTCACAGTATTTAACTCCTTTGCGTTACATGATGCAACTTGCATCTCAAAGAAGACCTCGAAACTGTTTTCGGAAACGCTTTTACGGAGTTTCTATTTACTAACCTAACTAATGATGATTATCATAGTACATTATAGTTCACATTACCAGTATGCAGGTCCCACACACACAGCAGGCCGTCCTGCGAGCCGCTGCCCCCGATGGTGGGCGTCGCGCGGTCGATGAAGCAGCTGGTGATAGGCCCGCAGTGGCCGTGTAGCGTGAAGAGGGGGCTTAGCTCGTCGGCCGTGAACACCTGGTGGGTTAAGAAGGGGGTTAGGGGTTCTATTCTATTCTATTCTCATAGGGGGTGAAGTTCCTGTACGTGGCTCTCTCGAGTGGAACCTTTGTACATATCCCCTTGAATTCAGCTCAGCCAGCCTAGCTCCCGAGTAAACTGGAGTAGCAGGCCTGGGTGTTGTAATAGCTGAGGTAGGCGCTCTGTTGGTCCAAGAATAGATAATCTTGTTTCTGTAGTAGGTGGACAAGCTAACAGAATATGTTCAACCGTCTCATCTACTTCCTTACATGTCCTACATAAGGGACTAGTTGAGTTACCTATGGTATACAAGTGTTTATTCACGCAACAATGTCCTGTTATTAATCCTACCATTAATGATATGTTACTACGGGACAGGTTGAGTAAGTAGCGTGTAAGTTTATGGTTGTGTGATAAAATAAACGCTTTAGTTTGTCTGCAATCTACACGATTTTTCCACTCCTGATTGTGTTCAGATAGTGTTTTATCGGTGAGACATTGCCTTATTGCCTTTGATGACAAAGTAATAAATGGTTCTGGCCCTATTGGTAGGGTATTTGATCCCATTCTTGCTAGTCGGTCAGCCTCGCAATTTCCTATGTTGTCGTTATGACTTTTAATCCACTGTACTGTTACATTATTTGAAATGCTTAGGTTTTCCAGTGTTCTGTGACATTCTAAAATTAATTTAGATTTTGTTACAGTTCTGCCTAAGGCACCTAAAATAGCCATACTGTCTGTGTAGAAGCAGATATTGCTATTTTTTGTGTCTTTTATTTGTGTATCTCCGTCAAGTAGGCTGGCAGCTTCTGCCTGAAAAACAGTAGCTTTGTTTCCGAAGCTGACAGAGTATTGTAAATTAAGTTCTGGGCAGAAGACACCTCCACCGCTGCCCTTCTTGTTCATTGGCTCCGTCAATGTAGATATTGATGTCGTCGGGGGTTAGTGGTTTAGGAAAAGGAATTTTAGCAGTTATGATCATGGTGTTGTTTACGGACGTTCCTGTTGGCATCTCTTCTTAGCGTGTCGGCGGGAAACACTAAACACTAGAGCTTTTCTAGGGTGTGTCACTGTGGTAAAAGGATAAGGCGGTCAGAATAGCGTCAGTTGCTGACTGTGCACCTACTTCATACTTAATTCTTCCTTAAAACTTCAATTTTGTTATAATAATATTTTTAGTATAGTCATAGTCAGGCCAGCGGCCGCTACATGGGTTCGCTATCGGCGTTCCACCAATCACGCATAGCGCCGTATTTATAGCGAATTGTGTTATAGTGACGTTTATGTTCGTGGATGTCGAATCCGTATAGTGGCAGCAGAATCGTCAACGCGTAAGTATTTTTTTCTTTTTTCTTATGACTATGGGGACTTATACGTTAATTCTAGATACATACTTTGAGCACATGATCCTGCCCTCCAGTCAGGATGCGCCCGCCCTCGCAAATCAGCTCGCTGATTGGCTGCTGGTGCGGCCGGCACTGCGCCAATCGCACGCAATGCACCTCTGAAATTAACATTGTGAATAGGTAGGATTAGGAACGGAAATATACCTACAGGTTTTTGCAAAAATTGTGAAGTAGCTGACATGGTAGAAATGCTTCCTCATATAAACTTTGTTGGTTGGCTTTAACATTCGTAGGCTGGTCGTTACTCATTCCTTCTCCCACTTCATCATCGTCATCATCATTAGCCTATATAGCAGTCCACTGCCGGACGTAGGCCTCTCCCAAAGCACGCAACTGAATGCGATCTATAGCTTTCCTTCTCTAACTTATAGAACAGCTATCAATTTCATATTGTTTCTTTATCTGGCTGTGCTATAATGTCCCTTACAGTTGACAAGTCATTGAGAAATAGTCCTTACCCTCTCCGTCGCTAGATTCAGACTCGTATGAGAAGCTCGCTCGCGGTATGCACCCAGCCGACCCCGTGCGTTTGTGAGCTGCAATAGAAATTAACACTAGGTTAATATATATACATTTCTTCCTGTATGTAATACATAATGGACCATTAAGATGCTTGCTTGGGATAATTTGCTGGATACAGGGTGGAATTTTATGAGTGGACAGCTGCTTTTCCGCGATTTCAGCACAGGTCTCATAATGAAAGTTGCTAAGTGTATACGGGTACATTTGACCTGGTATTTGTCACTGATGAAAATTGGTACTCACTTTAGGACCGATACCAGTACATTGATCTAGTATTGAGTTTGTCACTGACAAAAATCGAACTGCAGTTACTTACTTTCAAAAGTTACTTTGGGTACGTCACTGATAAAATTCCACAAGACCACCACAGGCAGGGAATCGTTTTATCAGTGACCAGCTGTCTTATAGTAATTTCAGCATCGTTCCCACAGTGAAAGTTACTTATTATGACGGGTATTGAGTGTATCACTAATAAAATTCCACCCTGAATACTCACTTTCAAACAGTAATACAGGTGCATCACTGTAAAAATTCGACCCTATTCTGTTGAATTCATCGGTAGGCACACTGATAAACCCCCCCCTACGCACGTGCACACAGAAACTCACCCCTAGCGGCGGCGGGGGCGCGGGGCGCGGCGTCGACGCGCAACAACACGAGGTGTCCGCCGAGCGACGCGGCCGCCACGCGCCGCGCGCCGCGCCACAGCCGCGCCACACACACGCCCAGCTGCGGGGACGCCCGCGCACTCGACCACCACCAAATGCCCTGTGGAGTGAAGGGGGTAAAGTTAAGTAGGTTATAAATGTTGGGTTGTAAAGAACAAGTGATAGTCACATGGCAATATATCCCTATGGTCTGTTTTTTTTTTTATCTCAGATACTAAATAGACAGTTTCTGAATGTTGCATCAACAGTCGACTGTCACGCGATTAAGGGCCCGTACAGGGTGACGTGCCGCGCCAATTTTGGGTTTTCAATGCTCTTCACACAGCACACGCAGTGACACGCACACATGTAAGTTTGCACAGTGGGTCGATAAACTTTTACTCGCCAACTTTATTGACAATTATGTTCAAGTACATTTTGGGTGATTTTAGGGTAAGTAAGTATAATTCTTACTTACACTGGTAGGCACCAGGAAAGAGTAGAAGTTAATAGGGGTGCCACTTTACTCTATACTCGGAACCCGATTAGCTTTCTCAAACCAATGTGGTATTTACTTGTAGAAAGGTAACTAAAAGTATTAAAGTGTAGATAATAAGTTTCGGGCATCCTCCAGCCAACTGAACCCCGACGACAAAGCAAAGTAAATACATAGTGTCGCAATAGGGCTATACTAAGCCAAAAGGGGATGACTCAAGGGGTCATTCTGAACAACTTTTGTTCTACGAGATTTGCAAATTCGCGAAAAAAAATATTCGTTTTCCATGGTAAAAAGTCACATGTCCAACAAAGTTTCTATGAAAAAGGTTTTTTTTTGTTAATTTCCAAAACTCGTAGAGCAAAAGTTCAGAATGACCCCCTGTCTTACTCCTTTTTACCCGACTGCCGAAGGAGGAGGGTAATGTTTTTTGATTGTATGTATGTATATATGTATGTTTGTCTGGTTCTTTGTTCCCTCCTGTAGCCTAAACGGCTTGATAGATTTTGATGTATGAGGTATTGTTAGAAGCGTATTGATGGCGCGATGGCTATAGGCTATGTGACGTTCCATTAAAATGTACATAGCGCCCTCTTGAGGACATAACGTGATGATCGAAAAAATAATAATTCAACTTTGCCGTGTAAGGTATCAAATGAATGGACTTGATTTTCACATTACAAAAATATGCATATTGAAGGTATTTAAATAACAACACCAAAATTATTGAAATAAAAAATGATCATGAACTATCTACCGACGTAAAATTTCATAAAATAAAAACAACTAAAAAGTTACAAATAAAAAAATACAATTATAAAAAACTAAAAACCTGACTGTACGCTAAAAACATGAAAACGAGTCCCAATGTTAATGGAAAGTATCGCAGGCGGGGACCAACTTGACCGCCACTCAAGGCCGTTTTCTAAGTAACATTCAGCTAAATGGTGAACCCTCTGCTGGTATAATTTGTTTATATACCGCTTTTTCAATACCTGTAAGTACATTTTTTGGCAGCATAATATTTTTACTTAATTTTAGGGTTTCGAACGTCAAAAGAAAAAAAGCAACCGTTATAGGATCTCTTTGTTGTCCGTCTGTCTGACTGACTGTCTGTCACCGCCCTTTTTCTCAGAAACGGGTAAAGATATCAAGCTTATATTTCGCATAGATGGGGAGTACCCCAAAAAAAATATTATGGTACTCCCTGTCCCACACAAGTAAATTGGGGCTTATATTTTTTCCAGTTATTTTGATGTGTATCCTTTTTTCTTCTTTGTTGTTTTGTATAAGTATGTGTTTCTTTTCTTTAAATCTGTATTTTTTTGTTCCTGTCTATGTGTCGAAAAAATGTATCTTTATCTTCAAATCACGCCATCTATCGTTTGTTTTTTTTGTGGCTACTGTCTATAGAAGAAATTCCGTCATTGACAATTTTACGTTACGAATTTATTTTTATTTATTTTATTTTTATTTTTACATTTTCGTGGAGAATCAACAGCATTTTGTTAATAAATAATTATTACTTATGAACACATAACAACTTGATGCCATTAACAGAATGAACTTAGTAAACCCAGTAAACCTAACACATCCAGAGGAAAAACAAAATCTCTTTCTCTCTCTCTGAAAAACATACTTAATAGCCCAAACTCGATGCTTTTAGCTATTAACATCTTTGAAATAAAATTGAGCCACCACCGTGTTACTGCCCTCATCAGATCCTCACGAGACCATACCTCAACCAGCACCAAGAGACTGTATTTTTGATCCCTAACCTAATGTTCGTGCGTATTGTCATCACTTAGATCCATTCGCTATATTCCTGCTCCTCATCAGACCTTTACGAGACTGTAATATCACGAGAATATTGCACACTATCTAATTTAATTTAATGTATTGAATATACTGGAAGAATTATGCTTCCTCAATTTCAAATCAAATTATGTTGGTGTCATAAAAGTTGAAAAAGTGCAATGACAACCAATGTGCAGTGATTTTGTATCTGTACACGATAAGATCGCGAGCTGTCAGTGCTGCCTAAACCGACGTGACCCTTCTTTGGAGGCCAGCGGCCAACTGAGTCAAACGTCACTTGTGTTTATGATTTTATAACACAGAAAGCCGCCATAGATATTTGTATGAAGATTTGAGGGAAAAAAATTGCTCAAGTTTGGGATTAATTTACACAAAATAAGTGTGTGTTTATTAAAAAACAAGGTATTTAGCGCCTAGTCCAAGCCTTTAACTTTATAATATGATAAAAATCATATGAAAATTCTTAATAATTACGACACAGTTGTTACAATACGGGAGTGTGATTGACTGGTTTTTCTTGATATTCTGAAATTAATTTACAATTAACCATAATCATTTACTTAAATTCGAATGATTCAGCACCTAGCTAGACTCTTCAACTACCTGTGTGATTTTTTTCAAGGCTGTAGAGCATCATTTACTACATAATTCTATGACAATGCCAACCCTCGATTCCCTATTGCAGACCCTTAAGTGACGATCTATTGGCGGGACAATCGACTATTGATGAATATATAAAAAACAGACTATAAGTAACTCTTTTTTCAGCCGTTAACAATAAAATAAGTCGCAGGTAATCAATGATTTGATTTTCAAGCATCTCTAAATCTCAAACAGGCCGTTTGCTCATAGCAGCCGTTTTACAGGATATTTTTTATTCGTCAATTACGTATGGAGTTATTTGAATAAGTTCACACTAAACATATATCTAACAATGGAAAGTCGCTTCTATAGGTATTCTATTTCTTTCATAAATCATTATAAAGGTACACATAAAAACACACAATGCTCGCATGAAAACCCTAGCACAATCACATGAAAAACTCACCATAAGTTTCCCAGAAGTGGCTTCCCAGAACTCAAGCCGGCCGTCCGCACAGCCCAACACAATCAAGTCATTGCAGAAATCTACGCACCAAATAGGAGACTCACTGACATCCCTACAACCCCACCCTCCCTTATCACTATACGTCTCACTCTTCACTTCACTTTCACTTAAAACTATCTTTGGCTTAGTCCGGTTTCTCAAACTGGACTTTTCGGCACTGTTGAATTTGAAAATGTCACTGCTTTTAGCGTCTGAGTCTTCGGTTGTCAGTTGGTTTGTTATGTCGATGTTTTCTTTGGATTCCAGACCGTTGAAGTCGGCGTGGTCTGTTTGTTCGCTGCAGTAGAGTTCTCTGGAAGACATAAGATTGTTTTTGTAGGTAAATTAAGAAATAATTTTAAAAAGTACGAATGCATTAGTCCACATCCTAAAGACATCGCTTTCAAATTCAAATTCAAATCATTTATTTATAAAATAATATTTATACGTCACAACTCACAAATCATAATTACAATCACAAATCATAATCACAAGTTATACTTATTACATTTTATAGATAGGTACATTAGCTAATTAAGTATGTAATATTATTTAGGTAATTACAATTTAATTTTAATGTTAATTTATAATGTAGTTTAAAATACAGTAATTTTACAGATAGGTAGGTACAGGTTGTTATTGCAATTTAGTTGGTAGGCAAGGTTGGGGTCACAGAGGACAACGAGGCAGGGAAGTCAGTGAATTTATAAATAGGCATATTAACCAATATATTTTTAAGTTTTGCGATGAAAACGGTTTCAGATTTTGTTTCTTTTACGTTATCAGGCAGTGCATTGTATACTCTGGGAACGAGAGTGTTAATACATTTATCAGACTTGGCGAGCCTAGTCGCGGGCGCGATCAGCTGGTTACGCCGCCGGGTGTTGACCCGGTGGAAGTCTGCTTTAGTATTAAATTTGTCAAGGTTACGCCTTGCGTATTTTGCAACTTCTAGCGAGTATAGGCACGGTAGAGTTAGGATGTTACAGTTTTTAAATAATTGTTGAGCGGGACAGTCCCATGGTTTGTGAGCAATTATTCGTACGGCACGTTTTTGGAGTCTTAGTATCCTTTCGGAGCACGCCGCATTACCCCAGAGGTCAACACCGTATGATAGAATCGAGTGAAAATATCCGTAGTATGCTTTTTTCATATTTTCATTAGACAAGCTACGAGCCAGACGGGACAGCGCGAAGCACGCGGAGGCGAGGCGGGCGCACGTGACGTCAATGTGGGGCGCCCAGGTGAGGCCGGCGTCGATCACGAAGCCGAGGTACTTCACCTGGTCCACCTGCGGCACCGCCACTCGTTTGGCAGAGAAAATAATGCATTCGCTAATACTTATTGAAAAAGTTACCGTGCTTTAAACGAGCCAATGAGAACACAAGACTACCAGTGCTATCCCCGCACCAACCACCTTTTAGGGTGTTTTTAAGGCTGTTTTAACAGCATGCGGATTTCATCACGCACGCTGGACGGCACGCCATGTTCTTGCATCTCGCGTGCATATTCCAGGCGTTACAATAAATACTTGTATGTATCCCGCGTACGTGACTAAATCCGCACGCTGTTAAAAACGCCCTTAGGGACATTATAATATATTGATGTTTGATTTGCTTTTGATCGTATATAAATGGTGTGTAAAAAACTTTTTCCATCTATAAGTAATAAAAGTAATTACCACACTAACCTGTAAGTCTTAGCGAAGCTATACTTGGTTGAGTCGACCTGCGCTAGCGGTGCCTCCGGAGCTCCCGCTCTGAACCGCAGCCCGCTGAGGTGGCTGCCGAGACCGCGCCGCAGCTTGTGCGGCCACTGGGGGGAGATGGTGAATGAATATGTGGGCATGTCGTAAGAAGTTGCCGTAATCCTACTATAATATTATAAAGGCGAAAGTATGTGCGTATGTGTGTGTGTGTTTGTTACTACTTCACGTCAAAACGGCTGAACCGATTGTAGGTAATGAAATTTGGTGTGAGGTTAGCTGACACCCTGGATTAATACATAGGCTACATTTTATAGTAGAATTCCCACAGAAAAACTTTTTAAGGCGAAGCGAAACTATCGGGAACAGCTACTGTTGAAAAAGTATAACCCGTGCTTTATATTATATTTTATAAACTTACCTCACTATTTTTCGGTTGTTCTGTGACATCGGGAGGGATGGATACTGAAATTTTAAGGCATCTTTTTATCTATGTTCTTATGTAATAAAAAAATTATAATTTAATAGGTACGCAATATTGATTGAATATAACTAATAATATTCGATATATTTTTACCTTCTACAATTTTAGGCTCAGCCTCTTTCTTTGAATTCATTTTATCGTACAGTTCTTTTTGTAATTTGAAATATCTGAAACAATGAAGAAAATGTTAGAAACACGAAATATTTAATTACTTCAGTCATGTATCATTCCGATCCGTGTTTAACAAGCATTAGCTATAGCAATGGAAAATAAAATAATTGATCGCACTGAAGACACTTTTTAGCCCCCCCTTACAGGTGTTGGTGGAACATTTTACAAAACCACGCGATGCTATTGGTGCTCTCTATGCCGCGCTCGGCCGCTATTGGTCAACTCACTTGTGCCTATCTATGTGCGTTATGACCTCCCAGTTCTGCTGGTCCCACAGCTTGATGGTGCCTTGACAACCACGCGCTTGATGGTGCCTTGACACCATTGGTGCTCTGTATGCCGCGCTCGCCCGCTATTGGTCAACTCACTTGTGGCGGTCGATGTGCGTGATGACCTCCCGGTTCTGCTGGTCCCACAGCTTGATGGTGCCGTGCAGACAGACAGACAACACTCGGTCAGCATCAGTGACTAGACATTCCACCTCGAACTGGTGGCCGGAGACCACGAGCGGGACCGCTTCTAGGACCAGCTGGGGAGAAGGTGGTGAGTTGGTAAGGCTTTGGAAATATTGGGACGGATTAGATTAGGTACAGTCATGGGCAAAGAATACTGACCCCTCTCGGAGTGGCAGAGTTTTAGGACTTAAGTTTGCTAGATCTGTATAGATACACAGTCAAACTACTGTCTTTCGTATGTAACATCGCTATGGGTTTGAATGGGACGTCGCATCACAAAAAACAATCACAGGCTGCACAAATTCCTTATTTTAATCGCACGCTTTAGAGATGCATGCTCTTAATAAAATAGGGTTCCCGTATGTCGCAGAAAGTCTGCCGTAAGTATTTTGGGGCTCTTACAAGTAATTTATCATAATATTACCTGTACTGCTGGTTGTTTGGAGATGATCTTCAGGTATTCCTCCTTCTCGGTCCAGCTCGCGCGCCACTCCGCGTAGTGCCGGGAACACACGCATCTGCAAATATACGCACGTTTTATAAACTTTGTCCTTACATAAACATGTCTTTTTAAAGAGAATCGAGCGACATTCGAGACCGTGATAGTTTATCTCGCTTGCTTTAAAGTCTACAGCATGTTACAATATAGTAAGCTAAAAGGGGTGACAAAAGATTGTTATAAAACATTTTTGTTAATAGCCCTGTATAAGTATCCCTATTTCCACATTTGAAGCATTGCGGTGTTTCATATCTTGGGTATGTGGCTTCAGAGCTTCACATAATAGCTTTATAGTTTAGAGTCAATAAAAAATATTTCTGAAATGCTACAAATAACCAGCCAGCCAAGCAAACCCAACTAACCTGTAAAGAACCACCATCATATAAGCTATAACAGCGACACTGATGCAGCACAGTATGGCCAGCAGCAGTATCTCCATGGGAGTCGTCGGGTAGATAGGTAGGTCCGTCGCTTTGCCCCAAGCGTGGGGTGGGGCGGATTCAAATGTGTCGAATTCTGTGGGAGAGAGAAATAGTTTAGACAGGGTGGAAGTTTATGAGTGACGACAGGTACCTAACACACTAAAGTACTTCATAAACTAGGACTACGTTTATTTAGGAGCCGGCAGTGCAAAAAATAATTATTATATTAAAAATAAAATAATATAAATTTTAGAAATACATTTGTAGTTTACGTAGGATTTCTTATCACTATCAAACAATGTGTATATATGAGCACTGAGTCGAATACATTGACTTATCGATAAGACTACCAGTATGAAAATTAAAATTAAAAAATATATTTATTTAAACTAAAGATTATGAAAGTTACAAAAAATATAGGTTGCAGTGTTTGGTAAAAAATAGAAGGTGGTGATATAGCAAGGGCTACCACATCACACTAGGCTAGGCCTGTGTCGTGGACGTATCTAAGCACACAACTGTGCATCAAACCAAATGTTTGCCCATAGATTCAAACCCTAGAACCTTGGCTCCTGATGTAGATTTACTACCACCTGAACTAAGGTATATACTCCGATCTATTACAAAAAGGTGCACATAGGCTGGCATGAACTGCCACCTGAACGTAAAGTATACAATTAGTCCACAATTATACTACTATACAGTAAACCTAGGCTGTTTTCAAACGTAGGTGAATTTCATCACGCATGCGGGATAGCACGCCATTTTCCCGCGTCTCGCGTGCATATTCCACTCGTTACAATAAATACTTGTATGAACACGTGCGGGGCAATCCCGCGTGCGTGATCAAATCCGCATGCTGTTAAAAACATCTTTATTTAATTTACTGACCCGGCAATATATCAATAGGGTCCAGCGCAGCAGCCAACGCCTGCCATCTTAACGGCGGCGGGTCTCTCTCATCCGGGCGGCTCACTCCGACAGCCAGCTCGGGACTCGCGCGCCAGCTGAGCAGCGTCGCTGGGAGTAGGGCCACCGAGCGGCCCGAGACCGACGCGTTGTACTGGGAGAGGATGGATGACCAGTGGTAGGGGGACAGTCTGGAATGGGTGAGAGGTTTGTGGTAAATTATGTTAAATGGTCTAGCAGATATAAAGAAAGAAAGAAAATAAATGGCGTCTTGCCTTACAACGCACCTTCGAAGAGACTTTAGTGTTATTGTTGTTGATTTCATAAGAATCTTAGATTCATCGTAGTTCTACAACAGGTATTAATAGTAAGGGACTACTTATGAGTAAAGCCGCGTACGGATTGTTGTGGGGATATTCGATGACGAGTTGTGAATTATGGATAGTTGATGATGATAAAACTCTACCTACACCATAAAATACTAAACATTACCTGGACCACGGGCGGTGATGCGGCGAATGCTTCAGAAATAGCGTCTCATTAGCTCCGGACGCCGTTTTATCATCCACCTCCATGATCGGCGAAAACATCGCGCTTTCCGACGACTTATAGAACGAATACATATTCTGACTCTGTGTACTCCGTTCTGTGGTCTTCACGGTTTCCACTACGTCATTCCTCTCTGGACTACTCACGAAGTAATCTACCACTCCAGAGTTGTACACAATCATGGAGATCCACACCAGCATCCAGAGCATAAACGCTCGTTGAAAGAAGCGAGTGCGTGCCCAGAAGTTAACCAAACGGATCCGCTTGGGAACCCTATTGTCTGGGTGTTTTGGACTACTGTTTCGTTTCGCTACCACATCTGTTGGTGACGATTGAGCTAGCCCGTTCAATCTGGGATGGGATTTCGATTTCGTCAATGGGCTGCTTTCTTCTGAATGGCTTTTGTTGTACCGCCAGTTGAGTGAACTGCTCGAGTCGAAGTACTGTTTGAGATGCAACTTGTGGCTTTGTTCTTGGAAGTATTCCATACGTCTCACATCTATACCGAGGACGGTCGCGAAAAACGTCATCTGGACAAAATAGTCTGATAGCAAACTCACAATCATAAAGATCGAGAACTCTTGAATAAACGGAACGAAAGTGAAAAAGCTGACGGTGAGTATTGTGATTTCTGTTAACAGATTCTTCGTGATCGACCATCCTTCTTTGCTCAGGCCTTGAGCTAGCCTTATCTTAACATCCAGACGGGAGTCAGTCGACGTCACACTTTTCGTCAACACAAGCACATTTTCCAGGCCAACAATGATCACTAAATACGGGAAGATCTCTTTGCCTTGTAGACTGAGCGAGAAGCCGAAGTAGAAGCATATTCCTATGGACATGGACAGGCTTCCAGCCACGGTGATTACGGCACACGCTGCCAGGCCAAGCTTCGACTTGATGAACTCAATTTTCCTCACAGAGAAGTAGACATAGAGGAATATTCCTATGAAGGTGATGGAGAGAGGTATAAACTCGTGGTAGTTGAATTCTCCCGGGTAGTAGATCAGTGTGACGTCATCGGTGTGTGAGGAAACCGTCTCTTGGTATAAAGGGTACATTTTCTGCAGCTTTTTCGTTAGCGACTTGATGTATCTGAAAATTTAATGTGATCAAGTTAAAAGTAGTTAAGATTACTAGTTATTAAATCAATTGTTTTTGACACTCCCCATTACTACACTATCATACAAATTGAACAATACAGATCCCAATAGAATAAGGCTTGTAAATAAATATACAAACTAAAAATGGCGCCCGAACCCATGACTCTCATGCTATCACGATCTATTCGTAGTTTCTCCATTCTCTCGCTTATGTAACGGCCGCAATTTTAATATTGTTTCTTTAATTGCGGGTCCGAGCATTGGTCCGAGCATTGGTCGAAGATCTGCCGAGGATACAGTGTCGCCATTTTATCAGTAGGTGTAATCAGGGTATGTATGTAGTCGCCTTGGAGATCAACTAGTGTAACCCACTAAAAATGAATTAGGTATACCAAAAGATTCAGAATCGATTAAAGTCTGGACAATCATTCTAAGCTTTTTAAAAATGTGGGTTGTACTAAGTGGTACCTCCAAGGCGACGACATACATACCCTGACTAAACCTAGCGATAGAATGGCGAGACAGTCTTCGACCAATGAACGGCTAGCAATTGACCGAGTGCTCGGTACGTAATAACACGTACCCCTCATCGAGATGCTTGTAGAACACGGTGACCGCGTACTGGATGGCTCGCGTGCGCGCGCGCAGCGGGTATCGTTTGACGCCGGCATCGCGCAGTTGTAGCCCGAAGCACATCTCTGCGAGCGAGACCTTGGCCTTTTGCGTTATACTTTGTTGCCGCTCGGCAACAAACCATTCATTCTATCACTGGAATCTACATCCGAGTCCGCGTTGTTCTATGGGAATCTACGACTTTAGTCGAGCGCCACGCACTGCTTCACGTTGAAAACCGATTTTGTTGGTGCTGTCTGTTCTAGTTCGCTAGTACACTCCCGGGCAAAGAAACAGCTCCACTCACAAAATGCCGACACCAAACGACCCAACCGTTTTTTGTTCGTGATATCCTGATGCTCTGTTAAATTTACCTTAATGTTGCAGAAGGCGTCCTTAAGCTAGCTTTTTCCGTTTAGGAGTAATTTGGTGCTTTTCTCAGTGGAAACTTTTTATTGCCCGTGAGTGTACATTATACTTCAATAAAAACACGTACCCCTCATCGAGATGCTTGTAGAACACGGTGACCGCGTACTGGATGGCTCGCGTGCGCGCGCGCAGCGGGTATCGTTTGACGCCGGCGTCGCGAAGTTGCAGGCCAAAGCACATCTCTGCGAGCGACACCTTGGCTTTTTGGAGCTTTTGAGTACGCTAGTACGGTCAGCTGCATAAGTCGTTATACACTTCTGTACCTTGCCAAACTGACGAACCGTCAATATTTCAATGAATGGATAGGCAGTTTCAGATTGACAAGGTACAAGAGTGTATAGCTACTTATGCAGCTGACTGTACATTATACTTCAATGATAACACTTACCCCTCATCGAGATGCTTGTGGAACAGACACCTTGGCTTTTTGGAGCTTTTGCGCTTTGTGTCTGGGAATCTACGGCTTTAGTCGCGCCCCCCGCACTGCTTCACGTGGAACACAGATTTTGTTGGCGCTGTCTGTTTTATTACACTATAAGGCAGACAAATCTGTCCCCTCTCAGAAGCATTGTTACTATGAGAGGGGGGTCAGGTTTCTCTGCACAGGACCGTACATTATTCTTCAATAATAACACATACGCTAGTGTGTGGGCGACGACGGATTTGTCCACTGAATGGTACGGCTCGGGTTCAGCTCGCTCTAGTATGCTAGTACATTATACTTCAATGACAACACGTACCCCTCATCGAGATGCTTGTAGAACACGGTGACCGCGTACTGGATGGCTCGCGTGCGCGCGCGCAGCGGGTATCGTTTGACGCCGGCGTCGCGAAGTTGTAGCCCGAAGCACATCTCTGCGAGCGAGACCTTGGCTTTTTGGAGGTTCTGAAAATCGTATGAAGAGCATTAAAGACTATTTAAAAGAAATCGGATACTGATTATGTCTCTCGCACGACAAAAGCATGTTCAATACTTGTTTGTGCTGAAAGGAGTTCGTTTGGTGGCTGGGGCAAATAGATGGATTCTTGTAGTTACTGCAGAATTACTACTACTTGCAGAACTTATTCATAGAAATATTTGTTTAAAGATATTATTATTTTGTTGTATGATTTTGTTTGTGTTAAGTATATTATTTGATGCATGTTAACCAATATGTCAATAAGTTTAGCTATTTGGCGTCGCAAAGCACAAAAGATATAGCCAAACATAAAAATCCTAGTTACAAATTACCTGATGATTATAAATAGTGCTTATAATATTAGTGTCCAACGAGAACACTTGCAGGTTCTGTCTCCACAGGTTCGCTGGTGAGAGAATGAGACAGCTATATTCTGGCAAGACATGCTCCGCTTTCCCGTCGCGCCGTTTGAGGCCGTCCACCTGGTAGCAGTGCGACGCTAAAGTCGACTTTCTGTAGAGGGGAGAAGGTTTATTATGAGTAATTAGTTGGATAAATAATTGGTATAGAAAGGAGGTAAGTAATAATGAATAGATTGCTCTTTTGTTACATGTGGTTCCCAACATCTAAATGATCTGTATGGGATTTTACCAGAAGATTGATAATTTTACGGTTATTTATGGCCAAATTTCTAGGTAAAATTCAAGTTTATTGAGGAAAAAACAATGTTGGCAGAAACTCTTTCTCACACTTCACCTACATCTAAAATTTGATTCTTCAAAGGTTAACCATTTTTGCCAAGAATTTGGAACAGAGAAACCAAGAAAATGAGAAGAGATTTCATCATTAAGGCAAGGTTTTAGAGCTAGGTATTATAACATTGCAATGAAAGATATTTACGTTTCCGGATCCTCATGATTGCGTATGGTCTCCAGAATTCGGAACACCTCCTGAAGAGGCGCCCTGAAGGCGTCCCACATTTTCAGATTGCTGGTCCATGGGGAAACTCCTGAAAGATATCAATACAGTAAGTTTTGGTTTGTAAAAATTTGATAGATATATTATAATATTCATTCAAGTCATCTATTGGAAATTTATTATTATTTCTAATTACTTATTCCAAAATAATCCATAATGCCAAAGGATGTAATTTAATTAAACATTGTAAAATGCAATAATGCATACATTTATGGATGTTTACCTGTTTTCATTATAATCTGTTGCACATACAAGAGAGGTTTGTCTTTGGCCCACAGATAGGGAAGCTTCTGAGTTTCATTGTAAAAGAACTCTAACTGGAAGGGATCATAATCTGAAATGATAATAAAAGTTTTACAGGACACACAAGCTTTACTTAAAATAAATAATGGGTACAGCTAATTAAAATACACATATGCATTGTTTGAAAATCATTTTTTAAATGCACTATGATATTTGATAGAATCAGAAGACTCATACTGTATTTCTCAGTGGGGATGTTAGGTGCAGGTAGCACCTGGCTCTATTGAATGGAACCATTGTGCATATCCCCATTAAGTTCTAAACTGCCTTCCTAATCTTGGACCATTTTCCACCATGCTGGTAAAGTGCATGTTGGTGAGTTCACATCTAAATGTTCAGGTTTCACAATATATTTACTGAAGGGTATGTGCAATGCTTGTACTTGAATTAGATACTTATTTATATGGCTGGATATGGATTGAATCTACTACCCATCCATCTTCTCAATCGAAAGAAGAGATCTTATCCTATATACCACTATTGCTCCATGCCAGTATTTTGGCAAATGGTATAAAAGGATAGCAACATTATGTGTGTTACCTTGGCAATTATTGGTGCAGTCAGGGGTCTTCCGTGGCACGTCTGAGACAGGGGTTTCTTGAACAGGTAATTTTACCACAGTGGGAATGTTGCCAGGCAGTGGCACATTCAGGAGAGGATAGCTAAAATAAAGTCATCATTATTTATGGTAAAAAAAATGTTTTATGAAGGTGACATGTTGATTTAAAGATTTACCACCATATTCATAGATCTTGATAAGTACATTTATTAAGAACTTCCAAAATCAGCAATACATGATTGGCACAAGAGTGATGTTTCAGAAATAAAAGTATATATTTATGTATCACAATGATTCTCAAGCTGTAGTTACAGTTTTAGATCTGTGAATATGGGGGTTAAAAGCAGAAGGCAGGTTGGTAAATTAGTTATTATAAAATATCTTACATAGATTAAATAACTATTTATATTAAGTACTTAATTTCTGTTTTAAGTGTTATATTTTTATTGTAAACTTGTCTATCAAATTGGCTTAGCTGTAAGGGTAGACTAAGTTATTGAAATAAATAAATAAATAAATGTATAAACAGTGCAGTGGTAACATTATATTGCTGTAGTTGTAAAATTATAGTAAAAAATAATAACTTAGTCCTACAACCCACAATAATCGCAATGCACAATTAACCGCTAAACCAAAATGCATTTTTTCAATTCATTCGCAATCTTTTATTATTTCGAGTACCCCACTGGTGGTATCAACTTTTTCTTGGTGTGGTGTTAAAATATATGAATAAGCTAATGAAATCACATCGCACAGCAACAGCATATGTTTAATCGAATTAAATCTATAAGTAAATTGAAAAAACATATAAAATATGTCATTTATTTACAAGAAACAATACAATTGTAGTTAATGGAAGTTTTTCATGTTACATATATCATTTAATAGCACAATAATGACATCGCATGCAACCTTAACAATGCTTACTGTTCCATGAAACAATAAAGACTGTACACTTACCAACATATCAGGACAACAGACAAGGCAATGGAGACAGCCACGAACGGGTAGGATGAGCAGAACAGCCCATAAGTGTAGTAGATCTGAGCCACTCTCTCCGGAAGAGTTGCTCCCGCCATTTCAACTTTACAATCAGTCTCTATATATAATTTTTCATATTCATTTTACGACATTTATGATACCATCGCTTATACAATCACACAACTCAATTATACAATAGTGAAAGGACTTCGGTTTTACGTTATCATAGGCACACACATGGCGCGTTCAGTTTTAGATAATATTTGGTGTATTTTGCGTCATCCAATAACATGGCTTCTTTGCAGTTTGATTGTGTTCTTTTCTTTCTTATTATGGCGGCCCTTTGCAACTGTTCCGAGTGGAAAACCTACTGTAGAATTGAGTGGAAGCACACAACGCAATGTTGACGACGGCTTATCAAACCGTAATGTGTAAATAATACCAAATTTGAATGAAGTTTAATACACTAAATAAACAGTTGCCTTCATTTGACCTTCCTTTTGATGCACAGTTCGCTTGGCGGCTCCTTGATTTCAAGATTAATTAAATAGAGGATAATGTAAAAAAATATTTAATTCACATGGACGAAACATGGTGAAATTTTCAACAAAACAAATGTCAAATTTAATTTACGACGATTTTACGAGATTACTGACACTCGACGTCAATGAATCACAGAACACGGAATAGACTGTCATAAAGTGACAGCGACAGAATATATACGTCTAAAAAGTAAAATTTCCCCAGTTTTTTTCACATTTTTTTTTATTTTGTAAGACTTTTTTTATTTATTACTATAGGTACTTAAGTACAATTTTGTATAATTATAATTAATATTTTTCCAAATGAGTTTTCAATTGTGGTATGGTATACAAGTTAGGGGCCGTCCATTAATCACGTGAGGCTCAAAGGGGTTGTACGGAAAACCTCACCAAACATCACGAGGGGGGAGGGGGGGTCTCGTTAGACATCACGTGTATAAATTTTTTGTCAAAAAGCGCTAGGTATTTCTGAACCGAAATTTTGAACGGCGCAAAAATTTGAACGATTTGTAGTGTAAATTTTATTGCAAATACACATAAATGTTTTTCAATTCAAAACGCAATTTTCGTTATATTTTTTCTAGACTCAAATAGCGTTTACATAGACTTCCAAAAAAATACACGTGATCCAGGGGGGGGGTGGGGGGTCTGGTCCCAAACCTCACCAAATATCATCAGGGGGGAGGGGGGGGTCAAAAAATGACAAAAACTACCTCACGTGATAAATGGACGGCCTCTTACAGATGTATTGTAACAGGGAACGGAACACGGCGGCGTGCCGTAAGGTAAAATACGACTAAACTGCAGACTGTAGCATAGATACATTGAATTTATACCTACCTACGGATTTTAAACAAAAAATTCAGTGGTTTCTCTCGACATTGACAGCATTTATTAGAGGCTATTAAAAAACGACGTTATAAAAATTCATTTCTTAAATTTTCTTCTCCTTATTTTTAGTGTGGTTCCTGCCACCGCATGGTTCCTACCATATCGTTGAGATATCCAGAAAAAAAATAATCATACGTTTAAAAATGCAAACTGCTTTTGTAGCTTACATGAAATTTATAATAGGTTTAAGAGCACTGTATATTATTAAGAAATATTATAAATAAATTAACAATAAACAAACAAACAAACAATATTAACAATTTGCATGTACATTAAAATACGGTAATGAAAATTACAAAAAATAATTTCATTGTCTGACGTAATTGACGTATGGTTAAATACAGTGTCAAAATAATACACCTAATACAGTTATGATAACATGATAATTTTCGGGAAATAGTAGAGGGTATGGTATCCCCAATCTCAACAACGTTTGAGACGGCTGAATTACGCAACACAATGCTTCAGCTTCTTTTACTTCAACTTTTTCAAACGTTGCAAAAATGACATTTTGATGACACAAACTTGCAATAGTGTTGCTACACTAAAATAATACAAAAATTCATTCAAATATTTTTAAAAGAGGTTGCTTCGTTCGAAGATTTTCTAATATTTAAAATCATTATTATTAGTATTTAATTTTTAGTTATTTTTTACACTTTAGTCCCGCAGCACGGGTCCATTATCGACGTCGATAAATTGTTTAATAAGCGTTCCACCAATCACAGCGTCTTAGTTATGGTGAATCCATATATACACGTCTTCGTCGATAACAAACCCGTCCAACGGGGACTGAAGTATATCTGGCCTTGAGAATCAATAACCTTAATAATAATATTAATAACCTGAATGTGTTAATGTCGGTAGGTACTTAACCCGATTTCTCACAGGTCAGACCGCGCCAGGACAGAGCGACAGGCCATGGGAACCGTCGCCGCATCCGAAGTGGCCTGCGGTGGCCTAAACTCAACAAACGGCTCCAGCATCCGCAGACATGCTGATGATGCAATCAGGCCTGGCCTGTTATAGCACAGGCCGTGGGGCCATACTTTTAGGTAGGTGCTGTGGTTTGGTATTTAGACTATTTAGATACCTTCGCCTATTAGGATCCACTGCACTGTTCTATCGTTATTATCGTCATACCTTTAGGCGAAGGAAAACATTAAAGCACCACCAATACATTAAAACACCACCATCAGTGTAATTTGCGTTCATGGAGCTAGCTTTGGATAATAATATATGTACCTAAATTCCTATTTATTTTTAAAACAACGCTAATACTTACGTACTTCGGTACTTACCTCTAGTTATCTAACTTTGGACCTCTATTCTATTCTATTCTATTCTCTGTGGGGGTGTAAGTACCTGCACCTGGCTCTCTCGAGTGGAACCTTTGTGCATATCCCCAAGGTCTAAACTGCCTTCCTAAGCTTGGACCATTTCCCACCACGCTGGTCCACTGCGGGTTGGTGGGTTCACATATCTAGATGTGCTAGATCTAGATATGCAGGTTTCCTCACGATGTTTTCCTTCACCGTAAGAGCGATGGTATACATTGTACTTAAGTTAAAAGAACTCATTGGTACATGTCAGCGCCGGGATTCGAACCCGCATCTCTTGATTGAGAAGCGGGCGCTCACCCGACTGAGCTACCACCGCTCCCGACTGAGCTACCACCGCTCCGCAACTTTGGACCTCGAACTATGAACTCTTTTTGTTAAGTGTTTACTTAGTTGGTTTGATTAGGTATTGTTCCGTAATTTTAGGTACAAACTTACTTACCTACTTACTTAATGACTAAAAAGTTGAAGACTTCAGCAATATAATAGTTCATTTTAACTGTACAAATGAGGCTAATCCAGAATATCTTTAACGATTGTCGATCCAGCGTGGTGGTAGCTCAGTCGGGTAAGCGCCCGCTTCTCACGCAAGAGATGCGGGTTCGAATCCCGGCGCTGACATGAAGTTATGAGTTTACGGTGAAGGAAAACATCGTGAGGAAACCTGCATATCTAGATTTAGCACATCTAGATATGTGAACCCACCAACCCGCAGTGGACCAGCGTGATGGGTAATGGTCCAAGCTTAGGAAGAGCCAGGTGCAGGTACCTACTTACACCCCAACAGAGAATAGAATAGAATAGTTGGCACCAGCTAGATAATAACAAAATTAGTTATTTAGTTCTAAGTTCACTACCTATTTGTTATTTGTTTATTTATCGGGTCCGCAAGATGCTAACGACGAATAGCAAGATGATGTTTGGTGGGTAATATTTCTAGACTAATATACTAATCAATATTGCAGACGGCAGCGAAGCCTTTTGCCTCTGCGATTTGGTGCTTTTCACACTGGAAATTTTCATTGCTCGTCAGTGTATTTATTAACGTGAATAAGAATATAGTGTTTCCTTATTATTTAGTATAAGTAGTGTGGTAGGTTTACCTTGTAAGATCAACTAGATCATGCTGCTAAACTGGTAGGTAATTAATTAATTTATTTAACTGTAGGCAATTGTGATGTGTAAGTAACATATACTGCACCAAGGAAGTTTTTACGGTAGCTCTCCTTGAAAAAATCACAATTTACTTAACTATAAATAAATGAAGACAGTTAAAATAATTAAGTACTCACACCGGCGGAAAGTTAAATTCTTACCTAGTTATGTATAAGTGCGTGCATATACCTACAGTGAAAATTGCGCAGTATGTGGGCAGCAGCTTTACGTATACTTACAGGGAGGTATTTTATCAGTATGTAACCAGGGTATGGTTCACAACACAACTCCGAGAATCTTACTAATAAAATATGTATACCTTGTATTACCTAGTTGTAACAACGCAGCTAATCTGATACCTTTCACCATTTTATTTTATTGGTAACAAAAGGTACTTAATAGTTCATAGCTGTTGCATAGTGTTTTGTTTGTCAACGACACGAGAAGCATTTAAAAAAAATCTGCTTATCAACTTTTCCAAAGTAAATAAGTATAATATTAAATTTGATCTAACTATCGTTAAGTTTTATCTGGAGATTGAAAATTACATTTGTGTGGTACAGACCTACAGTGCCACAAACTTATCTGTTCCGGTGACAGCTCACATAACTAAATATCTAATATTTCTTAATTCTATAAGAATTTAAGTTTGTTCGAATTGTTAATTCGCTAAAAAACCCATCAAATCTTTTACAATAGTAAGTAGGTAATTAATGAGATATGGATCAATTTACTTTGCTCTCAGCGGAACAGATAAGTTTGTGGCACTGTATATCTCTTGGTTAAAGTTGTTCAACCAGTACAAGTAACAAGTTGTTAATTAAATATCGGATTACCTACTTCACAAATTTGTTATTTACGAATTTTAAAGCTGGCAACCCTACGGCAATCAGTTGTCATTGTGACTTCTTTATTCACCACTTGTCACTTGTTTGTCAGTTTAATTTTTGTTTTTTTTTGCAAGCAAACGTTTGAGTTTGTGTTGCACACGCCCAAAAGTTTAGAATTCGTCAAATAATGCTATTATAACAAAAGTTTTAACTTTTTTGTTTAATTTTGTGTTTGTTTTTGTTTCGTTTTTGTATTATGTCTGTTACCACAAGTGGAGAGAACTTGGCTTCTGACAACCAGGTGAGATAAACTTTTGAATAAATAACGAAAACATGCATTTGACTCATTTATTTATGATACAAACAACGAGTTTTCATTAGTACTTGCTGTTTGAGTCAGCTTTCCCTTGTATTGGCTGGTATGTGCTGTGAGCCGTGAGTCATTTAGGTGTGCTAAAGGGGACGATATGCGGAAATGCGTCCTAATATGAAATATGACGATACCTAACCAACCTCTAAAGAGCTCTAACCATTGTACGTTTAGTACAGCTACGGTATAACCTTAGTTGCTATCATACTAATTAATAGGGCTGAAACTACTCCTTATACTACTTCTGTAATATAAAACATTTAAAATAATATAATTTTGGTAAGTATTTAAAATAATTATAAAGTAAGTAAAAAAATATATCAATTTGACATTTAGTTACTTATTACTTTATAAAAGCTTTACAAACATCAGTTGGATGTTGGATGGTGTACTATTAATATCTTAAGAGTCTTGTTCAGTAATATTTTTATATTACACATCATATTTATGTCACTAATATTCTTTCTAAGTTCTTTGTAAGTATTATAAAAAAGTTCAATTTACTAAACATGATTGAATTATAAATGTAAGTAGTGCACCTTTCAACCAAGTAATTTATTAATTGTATATTTATGTTATATGTTATAGTTAAGCAGGTTACAAGTTGAACAACTGGTTTAAGTAGGATACAAACATTTGACTAAATATTAAGAATGAATTGTAAAAAAAAACTCTTATGTCATTGGCTTTTGCAAAAGTAAACAAATCACATTGGAAGGAGACCCGTGCCCCAGCAGTGGGGACATAATGGGTCGTGATGATGAAACAAATCACAGATCATTTTAAAATCCAAGTAAGAATTTACAGTGCCACAAACTTATCTGTTCTGGTAAGAGTTCACGTAAATTTCTAATATTTCTTCATTCTCTAGGATGTTAAGTTCTCCCGTAATGGCAATTTACCCTTGCGGTTTAAATAAATCCATTTAAACTATATCAATATATAATTTATTAGTGAGTAACGAGATATGGACCAATTTAATTCGTTCTCACCGGTACAGATAAGTTTGTGGCACTATACAAACAAATTGTCACGCTGATTCCAATTTTAAAAACCTAGGGTACATTCAAATCTTGAAGTTAACTTGTAAAACATAAAGTTTGGTAATTTCTTGTAAAAATTTAAGCATTAACATCGTCATCAGTGTCTCCGTGTAACATATCAACTCTACTTGATGTATGTCTGGGCCACCCGTGGCAGTCAGTGACTTGCTTATCTGACTGACTAATCCTAGAACCATAGTGATTAACCCTGGACCAGCTCTAGCGTTTGCCACAATATGCTATGAATGTTCTTTTAATAATTCTTAACAATTAGTTGAAACATTAGCAATTAATAATCCTTAAGCAGCATTGCTTGCACAAGTTACATCAGATTTGATAAGCAAGCTATGCTGCTTAAGGATTGTTAATTGCTAATGTTTGGTGGTGGTAACCCCACTGCTGCTGATTCTGTATGTTGCAAAAACATTGACACAAATGGGTGGAAAGGTCTAGAAACACTCAACGTCACATAAAGAAATAGGTACTTTTTCAGAGAAAGGTTATCATTATTATCAAATAAGTTACCAATATAGCTCTTAAATTTAGTGCTACTACAGCGGCTAGTCATATCAGATCCGCAAAAAAATTGTATTCAAAAGCATAAGTACTACAATATTATAAAGATAATAAATATTTAAAATAAATATTTTGCTCTTCATAGCATAAGATTCCCTGAGGCTCTTTGGATGAATGACAAAACACAGGTAGCTGCAAGGACTGGAGTAGGAACACTAAACGCCTGTTTAGGTTATCTTGTTAATTTGGATAAAAAATCTGATCATAGATCAGTCAATAGGCAAAGAAGCTGCAATCATTAATTTGACCACAGATTAGATAAAATAGGTATAATAATGTTTTTTTACCATCACCTGTTATAGTCGGTTGTTGGACATGAGTTTCCTCCATGCCTGGACTCACATACCTAGCATGGGTCGCAAAATGCTCAAAACGCGAGCAGCCTAGAGAGCGAGCGCGACGCAAGATTTTTGTGACGTCATGTTTTGCGCGCCTTGCGCCCCGTGCTAGGTATGTAGGTATCACAATCTACACTCTTAGCTGGCAATAAATGGACCAATGACCTCCCTTGAGAGAACGATGCGCGCGGGCATTATTAAGTTATTAACTATCTACGTCTCGTCGGCCACACTAGAGTGTAGAGAAGAAAATGATTTCCGTAACGTAATCTTATAGGTATGACGCCCAAATCACCTCGCTAGCTGGAAAACTCATATTGCTTATATACTCTGAACGTTCCTAAAGGATTCATCGCCAGGTATAGCCATCCACTGCTACGAAAATTATTCTATCTTTTCCAAAAAAGAGGCCTGCAATCGGTTTGTTTAAACTAATTAAATAGAGGCGTGGTTCACACAGCAGCGCTCCGGGACTTCGTTTTTGTTAAGCTGGAGTGACCTTGCTGTACCTACTATTCGTTCGTAAGTAATGAGTACTTTAGAATGGAAGGATAATGAAAATAGGTATGATCGTTAAGCAGATCCTATGCTTATTCACGGAATGTTCTCCGTTCATTGATAATAAAACGGTATATGGTACAAAAAGAACGTAACATATGACACATATGTGTCAGTCAGCGATAGTGCAATTTATCAACTTAAGTAAATTTGAACTCAATTTGATGTATTGCGAATGGATACCTGACAGCTCATTATGCAACGTAGGTACCGTACCCCTTTACAATAGAGGCATCGTATCCTAAGAAAGTCAAGGCAATTAACGCATTCTTAAGGCACCTTTTTATTTAGCTAAAAAATAAAAATCTTACCATTGGCTGCATAAATAATTTTTCAGATATTAGTAAAATAAAAAAGTGTCATCAGAATCGCCAAAAATGGAGATGAAGCTGTCACTGAGGTCTACTTTTTGAAATTCGAGCAACATATAATAATGTCCTCCTAGCCGAATTTCGGCCACGGCGGCCAATCTCAATTGAGATCAGCCATCTACGCAGGAGTAGATTATAGTGCCCAAGTGTGTGCGCAGTACACAGGAGCACTCTCTGTTCCATCACTCTCATAGCCCAATGGGACGGATTGACCGACACGACTGGAGAGAGCTAGGCGCAGGACCGACTGCTTTACATGCCCATCCGACAGCATGGATCGTTTCACTGTTTCGGACATCAGGTGATCAGCCTTCTATGTCCTAACCAAACTTAGAACCACAATTTAGAAACACAAATTGATGGTCCCACCCGGGAATCGAACCCGGGACCTCTGGGTCATGAAGCGAAGCTTCTACCACTAGACCACAGAGGCGAGCAACATATACAGGGTGTCCAGTAAGTTAACGTAATCACGGTAGGAGGTGATACAAATCATTACAAGTCATTCTAAAAATATTGGAGACAGCATACTAAAAATTTACACAACCAACACAATTTGTAAGGGAAACCCAAAAATATATTCGTGATTTTTTTTAATCAACAAGAGCTAGAATGTAGCTGCGAGAATCTCGATTTTTAATGACCCATGTCGGAAGTACGTTAACTCATGGGATACTCCTGTATAACTCTTAAAATCTGCAAGCTGAAGTGACATAGGGCCGGCCGGCCATGAATAGTCGTAAAAACCTTATAGATACCTAGTTGGTATTAATTAGACGAGGTTAGTTGTTGGATGCGAAAAGCCGAGGAAATAGTGTTGTGGTCACTTCTTGACGAAGGCCTATGGTCCAGTAGTGAAGGACTACGGTGATGATGCAACTTCGTTGTGCTTAACACCTTTTACTGCGAATGGACATTTTGGCATTACATCCCTATATAAATACACTCACGTGCAATGAGAAAATTCCACCTGCCAATTAACGTTCCATCAGACACCGGATTTGTTCCATTGCTTATGAGTGTATTTCAATAAAAGCACTGGCATAACTTCCGAACATTTCCGAAGTTGAAACTTAAGGTAGTCCTACTTAAACTGTATCCATCTTAACAAGTAAACAACAGCACTCATTATTTCATAGAACTCACGTTAACCTCGTATCATGGTGTCAAGACAAGTTAAGGATAATATTACCTGGTGAGTGCTAAAAGCATTATCTGGAATAAACTATTGTAAACATCCTTTGTGCACTAATGTGTACTGACGCCTGGCATCCTTAGAACCTTGTCATACGCATACAATAGTGTACTTAGAAGTTACGGTAGTTTTCCACTAGACATGTTCATGGAAAATCTATTTTAGTTTGCAACACGGAGAAAAGCTTTCCTTCGATCTTTACAGAGCTTTGTTGAAGCTTCAGTAAAAGCCTTTGAACAGCCAATTAGCCATGGCGTCAAGGATAGTATCACTATTATGCTCTTAGCTTGAAGAATGACATAATATATACAATACAGCTAGTTTCAGAAATACCACTAGAGAAATAGTATCTATAAATAGACTCGTTATTCTATGATAAATAGTATCAAAAAAAAATTTGAAACGATTTGTGTTGTGATACATTTCTATGCCATATCTAATCTATTAGTGCATTTTCGAGTTAATCATTGATTAAATATTAATAGCCTTTGAAAAACCCGAGGGTTTATTGAATGGAACAAGAGTAGTTAACAGTCTAGTGTTATGTTGTTTTGATATGTTATAGGCTGGTGTTGAGACTTGAGACTATTCTTGCTTGGCGTAATTCGAAGTTTCGGTAAGTTGTCAAGGATACACATATACATTATGCTCACGACACGACCGACTGAAATCCCCGATATGGGTGACACAAACGTGTCACCTGTAGTCCTTGCCTGTATTTCGCTCTACATTTTGTACAGTTCACGTGACAGGTCGCGAGCCGTATCGCAGTTTTTTTTAATGAGTACAAAGCAACTAGGATACACATCTAGAATCTAGATGTGGAGGTTTCCTCACGATGTTTTGGTATACCTACATTGTAATATAACACCCAAATTCATAGAGCTTTTTGACACTTTACAATGGGTTTAAAATTGACGTATTGATATACGAATTTCAACTTTTTGACTAAAACGTAAAGAGTCGGAACTCGTGTGTTTCAAAGTAAATTTTAATCTTGTTGTAAATTTACAATACGGTCTATGATTTGAGGGTAAGATTCCAAAGAACTCATTGGTACATGTCAGCGCCGGGATTCGAACCCGCATCTCTGGCGTGAGATCGCGCTATGAATATGGCTATGCTTAGTGCCATTCTCCACAAGTTGCGACTCGAGTTGATGTTTCGCGCGTACTAACCACTCAACGATTATGTAGCCGTGTTAAGACACCTATGAAAAATGTATGAAAATATACAAGATGTCAGATTCGCGAAAAAAAAAGTATCTCCATAGCTAAAAGTCACGTGACCATGGATGTAATAATTATAAGTACTTACAAGTATACCTTCTTATTACTTCAATGCACGTGGCTAACAAAGTTTCAATAGTTTTATTTTTCGCGAATTTTGACATAATGATTTCATTTTCGGGCTTAGATATTATAACATGCAGCACTGGTAGATTTCGGATTAATATACTTACCCTTTTTGCAACACCTTGCGTGACAAACGATAGTATCATCGCCATATCCTCGCCTGTGGAGAAGGCCCCTATAGCCGGTCCCCAATTCAAAGTGTCACCAATCAACAGGAGACCACGAAAAAATCGCACTGGTTGATTCGATTATATAGACTTTTAGTTGTGTACCTACCTACCATTGGGAGATAACCTGTAATGGCTGGATGAGGATTGCTGTTTTTTGATAGAGGTCAAAGTTCAGCGATGGGCATGCGTTGATTGGCTGATGATTGCGCTCTGGGGGACTTGGCGGTGCCTATATTTAGTGACACCAGCCATTAGGTGCTTCGAAATCTCTATTCATCGTATAACTGAAACTTTAAAGTCCCTACGAGAAACACGGAAATTTCCATATTGGAAGTGGATTCCCGCAGGAGAAAAATATAACTACTTAATATGATTTTAATTAAAGATTATACCTACTACCATAGTTACCTCAAAGGGAATTTAGACAAAGATTTAATATATTATTTAATTCTAAAACAGCGTTGTAGGTATGGTACATTATATAAATATTAAAATCATTTAGAAGACTAGTTATGTAGATACATAATAAAAAGCATAGACGGTACTTATGTACAATAAAATGAATACGATTTGATTGAGAGCGATGTCTAGCCATGTTTCTAGAAAATCGAAGTAAAAAAATACTCTCTTATTACCTGTTCGCAATTATTTGTTTGTTTATTTGTTAACAATATGAAATATCCACGTATGTGCTATACAAGCACTTGAACTTACTTAAGTATTAGTATGTACATAGGTACCTATATAGCCAATGCAATTGGACGCAATCTAGACCGCTGGAATCACATTTTCATTCTATGATTCCTCTCGGGAGTATCAGCGTTTGCTTTGTAATATACACTCACGAACAATGAAAAAGTTCCAGCGAGAAAACCACCACAATACTCCCAAACGGAAAAGGCTAGCTTAATTATGCCGTCTGCATTATTGAAGTACAGCGCATCAGAATATTACCAACTAATAGACGTTAATATTTTGATTAAATTCTTAACTAAAATTTTACATTTGGTCTCGACATTTTCTAAATGGAACTTTTTCATTGCTCGTTAGTATAATATCTACAGTTTTTTTTAGAAATACAATAGGTAAAATTGTTTATTGTTACAGGAAGGATCTTATAGTGGCACTTTATGTAATTAGGAATGATATTCTTGTAGATATAAAAAAGGGTTACAGGAACAAGTCAAGTTTATACATGAGAAATAAGGTAGAGTAGGTAGGTAAAGTCCACTTATGCGATTAGTAAAAGGGCGTTATTTTATTTTTCTACATTTTTCAAAGTCCTTTTCACTTTATTGAATGTAATTTCCTTATATAAAAAGAAAATTTGGGGAAATTACAAAGGTAAACATTACAAGTGATCGTGAATATGATTAAGATAGACTAGCTATGTCTAATAGATTAGAGTGTGTTAATTACTTTGTATTGAATTTTGTTTTCAGTAATTCTTATCCGCGGTTGGCAAATTCATGTATTTCCAATGCAATGTCGCTACTTAAAAGTTAGAGAATAGAGTGTTTGGTTTGTGCGGCGTCACGTATACTCTGTAATTGCTGAATTGGGTTCCGTATATGACCGATGTTCGTGTATTTTCGTAGATTTAAGTTGGCATAACTGTCCGAGTTTCTTAGATAAAGATAGATGAAGATAAAAATCTTTATTCGGTGACCAGCATCACACATCTTATGTATTTCATTTCGTGAAATAATACAATAAGTAACTATTGTTTTCACTGTACTCGGTGTAGGTTTGTTAGTTGAGAGTAAATAATAATACGTGTGTTTCCACAATATTGCTTCAAGATTAACTCCCAGCGCTGAAGCACAAGGCACAAGTAATATTTACTAAACTTCAATCGCAATTAAAATTATACCTGCTTTAAAAATGAGCGCCCATCGGTGTATAAAATCGATCAGAATTAAACTTAATATACTTAGCACAATGCATCCGTGTACATAGGTACACGGGTGCACCCGAACGTGTTTTAATAACCATTTTCGGATTCATAATACTTATATTTGACACGTAAATGACAATGGGCGTTTTGGGACCTATGTCCAATAAATATGAGTCATACATCGTTGGATAGCTCTTTTCAAGTGAACAAAAAAATATTATGACGACCGAAATCCGTATGAGTTATCCATTTTGAAATATATTCGTCGGTAGCAAGTATTTTTCTACGGCATTTCTCTCTCTCTCCTGATGACAGTTGGGGCGTAATACACGTAAACACGTATTAGTAAAATGGGAGAAATTACTTTGAACTGGTTTTATTTACTGAGATAATAAACAACTATTATATTATAATGAATGATGATCATTTGTAAAAATTCAAAATGATGTGAAAAAATAACAAAAAACATTAAAATTACAGATATAAAATATGTATAAAAACTTTAAATGTACGATTATTTTAATTGGACAGTAAATCAAGACTAGCACTTCCGTTATTCATATATTCTGCAAAAAATACCTTTTCAACGTATCACTCATTTCTATTGGTGATGGTCCCAGCTTCCATACATTTGTGCCCATCATCATTTTATTACGTTTTCACGTTGCAATTGTTGCAATAGGCCCCCAGAATTCCAATGCGTTAATCAAATTGTAGTTTGCTCATTACATTCTACCACAAGCGAATACATCACGACACGAGCGAGACCTAAATTTAATTAGCTTTTGACCGATGAAGAGTATATAATGTGATGTGATTAAGACACGTGTCGCGTGACAATCGAAGCGTGGGGCGCCCTCCAGTCCGCTGGACCGGCCACTTTGTCAGATAGCAGATCATAGTTGAATGAGGAATGCTGAGGACAGAGGGTTGTGGCTACTTGAGCCGCTATGGGTTAGTTAGATGGTTAGATGTAATTAATGTCCGTATAGGGCTGCGTCCAGTCACAGGAAAAAACGTGACCTCTCAAAACCCATAGCCACTGTAACAAATAGGTATCTGCTAAGACAGCCAACGATGATGATGTACAACAGTGGGTGGTAATAATTACAGCCCAAATATAATAAGAACGTTGATAAGACGCATAACCTACGGATTTAAACTTGTCAACCTTCTTATTATATTTGTTTAATCATATTTTAATCAAAAACATACTAAAGAATGTTTATCTTTTGGCAAGTATGTAAAAATGCAGTATACATATATTTTACAGTTGATACGTCAGTCTACCCTAGCGTTCCTCATTCCGTATACCCCTCACTTAAACTATCAATCCATTCTACCCCTAGCTTATAGCCACCCAACTAACCTCTCCTTACTCCGCAGAGCTGCGATGGCGGATCCATGTGCCTGGAACTGGCGTTGGAGGGCGAGCGTCTCTGCAAGGCTGGCGACTGCCGCGCCGGGGTGGCCTTCTTCCAAGCAGCCATCCAAGCCGGCACTGATGACCTGCGCACCCTCTCAGCCATATACAGCCAGCTGGGCAACGCTTACTTCTACCTGGGGGATTACAATAAGGCCATGCAGTTCCATAAGCTCGACTTGACGTTGGCTAGGTGAGTTGGTTTTGACTTTGTTTCTAGGAAAACTTTGGTACAGCTAAACGGTAAGACGTTTATAAATTGTCCTATTAGCAAATACTTAATTAAATAGATAATCTATATTTAACGCACTGTGGAAAAGTTCCGTCACACCTACGTATCACAATACAATTTTTTACGCCAACAAGGTATGTGAACAAACAATACGCGAAAAATCCGTCCACTCAATTACCATGCGAATACTTCAGTCGCCCTACACGACTAGACAATTCCACCTGTATGCCATACAGCGTTTCCAAACTTTTATGAAATGCATATGCATTTTTATCAGAGTGGTCACCACTCACTCAAGCCAAATTTTCTCTGTACCCATATTTTTACAGGTACTTCAAAAGTTTTGAACTTGTTGAGTGAGTTATCGAAGTTTCTATCTATTTATTTATTAATTTAAAATCCAACAGGGCTACAAGTTGCTATAATATAATTATAGCTAGTTATAGTAAGGCCACTAATTTCAATCCAGTCTACAATTACCAAAGACAGGGTGATTTACTCGTATTACTGGATGATGATAATTATGAGTCTATATCATACAGATTGACTAATCCGGGTTCGCAGACCAGAGAGCCTAGTTCGGAAACCATGGTTCACAGAATAAAACTAAATAAATAGTAGCAATCACCACAATGTCCGCGATATGGCGTGCGATTCTCTCGTTATTGTGGAATATGTAACCGAAATATTCTATTTTGAACAGTCCACTTTGCACTAAAAGTAGACACCATGATTTCGTCGGACCCTTGCCAAATTGTTCCTTCTGCGACAAGCTTTGCGATGTAAACCCTTCTTTAGCTGTAACTAAGCGGTCACTGCCTAGTTGTTGTTGTGAGTTATATTTTAGTAAATTGACGGTAGCTTATACAGCTCTTATACAGTTGCAGAAAGGAACATTAAGCTAATGTCGGCATTAAGTCTATATCTGTCTCTTTCTGTCCGTATACTGCCAAAGCAAGGCAGCAATAGATTTATTGGCGAATTGGTGCAACTCAGTGTTAGCGACAATCGTAAGAATTCACAGATCCCGTCAGATTTAAAGCGATAGCGATAGAGACAGAGTACACAATAAGCCCCCTGCATTCATTTCATATGATTTTATTGGCAGCGCGACGGTTGGTGCGGGCCTAATTTAACTTTCTGTTGCTTTCGCTCCTGCGCTTACATTTTTTTGTTGTTGTGATTTTCTCCTGTTCCTGTTTTTGCTGTTTGCATGCAAATCGCAAAGTTTGTTAATTTCAGAGCCTGACATGTGAAACTTTCTATTTTGTTACTTGAACTTTCTATAAAAGCTTATTTTTTTTAATTAAAATAAATTGGAGGCTTGTCTGCCTTAGTGTACTTATGAAATCGAGTTGAACAATGGTAACATACTCCAATCATTATAGGAGCTATGGTGAGGGTGTATGTAATAACTGCTTAGGTGTGACAAGCCACAGAAAATGTATGTACCTATACCTCCCGACATACTAAGTATAGAAGTAAAGCTTATGTAGTAGAGAACATTTATTTTTAAAACTTCCTGTTTCTTTACTTTCCGCTACTACATTTTTGGGGTCGTCTTGAGCGACGATTTCCTTCTAGAAATGTGTATTCATGAAGTGTCAAAACATTGTATGAAGGTTTACAGTACCACAAACTTATCTCTTCCGGTGACAGCACACATAAATGTCTAATATTTCTTAATTCTATAAGATTTTAAGGGCCTGTTCCACAATGTCTGGTTAGTGGTTACCTGTCGGATAAAATACATACTGTCACTGTCTAAAAAATAATGACAGAGAGTGACAGCATGTATTTTATCCGACAGGTAGCCACTAACCAGACATTGTGGAACAGGCCCTAAGTTTGCTTGTATTGTTAATTCCCTGTTGTGGTGTTAATAAACCCATCTAACCTTTTACAATATACAGTTCATTAGTAAGTAATGAGATATGGATCAATTTAGTTCGCTCTCACCGGAACAGATAAAAAATGAAAAAAATGAAAATATGAAAAAATATTTATTTAAATTTAAGATTATGATACAAAAAGTATAGGTTGCAGTGTTTGGTAACAATTTAAAGGTGGTGATATAGCAAGGGCTACCACACTAGGCTAGGCCTGTGTCGTGGACAGCCAGTAAACAGTTTAACAATTTGTTTAAATATAGTCAGGTGGCGTAGTTTAACAATTTCAAATTTAAAATGTCTTAGAACGTAAAAAAGTTAATAAAGAAAACAAAAACTTAAGTAAAAATTCTCAATTTAAGTAAAAATTATCTTAAAAACTATAAAAACAAAACCTTAAGTAGGTAAGACTTAAAAATTAGTGCAGTATTTTAAAAATAATCAAAGTAGTTAAAATTATAAATCAGAGTGGGATGTGGATACCTAATTGAAAAATAAGACAAATAATGTTGAGGTTATATCGTATTTGTATAATATATATAATATGTATATATAATATATATTGTATTGTGTATATGTATATATATATATATGTAAAATGTAAGGAAGGCAATGAAGATAAGTAACTACCTATATATAAGTTATTATGTTTAGTATGTCTATTCTATTCTATGTTTGGTATGATTTTAATATGTTTTCAGTTTCTTCATAGTTAAGGTTAGAGAGCCATCGTTTGGTTTTCTTTTTGGCTTCATGTATTGTGTCAAGTTTTATATTTATGTGAGATTGGATTTTATTATATATGTGGGGGTGTAGGTACTTGCTGAATCTGTGAGCGAAGTTGGTATTAGTACGAATAGTTGGTAGCTTGAAGGTCCGACGAGAGAGTCTGTCATAGTAGTCAGTAGAAGAGATAGATTTACGATGTTGAGATAAAGTGACTTTAAGGATGAACAATTGCCTGATTGAGAGAACTCCACTTTCTTGGAAAAGCCTAAAGGTTGAGAATCTTCGGGGTTTTTTATGCATTACCTTGAGTATGGATCTTTGGGCCCGTTCTATGGTTATCATTTGTGATTTTGTGGAGCCACCCCAGCATGGGATACAGTAACTTAAGACAGATTCGCATAAGGCGGTATATACATTTTTAAGTGTTTGCAGATCAGCACTGTTTCGTAGAAGCCTCATTATATTGATGAGCTTTCTTGCTCTATTTGAAAGAGCGGTAATATGTTGAGAGAAAGATAGTTTTTCGTCAATGATGATACCTAAGTACCGAAGAGAGTCAACTCTTGTGATGGATGTGCAGTCACAGTGTTGAGATCGGTTAATGCATTTGGTTGAATGAATTTTAAGGGACTGTAAAATGAATTTGGGTTTGGATGCTGAGGTTTTGTGAAAGCACAGAAATTTTGTTTTAGTTGTATTCAAGGTGAGAAGATTAGAATTAAGCCAGTTCGAAACTTCAGATAAGCCTCTTTCCGCACTTAGAAGAGTAGCTTCCCAAGTTTTTTCATAAAATAGAAGTGCAGTGTCGTCGGCATAGCAGATTACTTGTGCGTTCCAAGAAGAAGATAGAGTGGGACCTAGTTCATTAATATAAATGAGAAAAAGGGTGGGTCCGAGTATGCTGCCTTGAGGGACACCAAAGTTAACAGGCATAGCATCGCTTAACAGCTCGTTACATTTAGTACGTTGATAACGGTTAGTAAGGTAGCTCTCAAACCAGTTTAGTGTGTGACCACGGATACCCAAGCATTCCATCTTCTTCAGTAGAATTTTTATGGACACAGTGTCGAACGCTTTCGCGAGATCAAGAAAAACACCTATGCAATGTTGTCCTTCATCTAGACGGGAAGATACCGAGCTAATGAGAGAGGAAGCTGCGTCTTCTGTGGATTTACCTTGTCTGAATCCAAATTGAACAGGAGAGAGTAAGTTGTTAGATTCTAGGAATTTGACTAGTCGCAGATTAACAATTTTTTCCAGTAGTTTAGAGAAGACGGAAAGAAGAGAGATAGGTCGATAGTTGCTAGGTGTTTTTTTGTCTCCCGCCTTATGTATTGGAGTTACCACAGCTGTTTTCCATGTATCAGGGAATATACCGGTCTTTAGACTTAAATTTATAATGTGAGTGAGTGGAACAACTATGTATTTACAAATATGTTTGATTAGACTATTACGAAAACCATCCAAACCAGGAGCACTGTCTATTTTAAGTAGGCGTATGAATGACTCTACTTCGATTTCGTCAGTTGGGTTTAAGTAAAAAGAAACATGTGATGTGGTTGTTGCTATGGATGATGCAAGTTCAGATTCAGATTTGTTAATTTTCTGCATGAGATCTTTAGCAAGGGAAGCACCCACGGTAGAGAAGTAGGAGTTACATTTATTTAGTGATTTTAATGGAGTATCGTCGCAAGTAAGAAGTTCGTTTGGGGATTTTGTTTTAGCAGAGAGTTCACAAATACTTTTTATGGATTTCCAGAGATTTTTAGAGTTGTTCATGTTTTCTTCTAGCAATCGTTTTTCGTAATTAGATTTAACTTGATGTAGAAGGTCGTTACAGAAGTTTTTGTAGCGGTTGTAAACAAGCTTGGCCGTAGGATCATTTGGTGATTTTCGACATGTTAGGTGTAGTTTGTCCCTATGTTTCATACATCTTATCAAGCCAGGAGTGATCCAGGGTTTTATATTGTGCTTAGATCGGCTGACAGTTATAACTTTCGTATGTTGCTCTATAATTTGGTTTAGGGTAGTTGTAAGTTTTTCAGAAGCCTCACTGGGGTCGTCAGTACCTAACACATTCGTCCATGTTTCAAGTTCCAATGCCTTTGATATACCAGAGTAGTCCACCAGGGTCTTTTGTCGTTTTTGAGTGGGCCTATGTTTAATTTCTGTGTTTATAAAAATCATGGGTAGATCATGATCCGCGACAGAAGTTGTACAAACGAGTGCTTCAGCCTTGAATTTAGACTTTATAAATATGTGGTCAATGCAGGAAGTAATTCGTGTAGGGATGGTGATTGCTGGGTTTAGACCGTGCTCAGCCATTAAACATAAGTATTCCGTCTTCCGAGGGTCGTGTGAGTTAGGAAGAATATCAATATTGATATCACCAGCAAGAACCACGTTTGGGCTTGAGTCTTCGCTGGTCAGTATTAGGTCTAGAGAATTCAGGAAATTGTCTGGATTTTTAAACGACGGGGATCTATAGATACCTAGGATCGAGAAGTTGTTCGGCATTTTTATTAGGAGACAGTCGGCATCGTGAATGAGAGGTTCTGTAACAATTGCATTAAATGACTCTTTGATGTAGACTATGACTCCTCCGGCTTTATTAATGTACCTAGTAGTGTGAAAGGCTGAAAATCCGTCAATTTGTTTGATTGTTGGCGAATGCCCAAGATGACACTCCGTAAGAATGATGATATCGTAAGCTATGTCAAGGCGATAAAGTAAAGTAATAAAGTTATCTAGGTTACATGAGTGACTTCTTATGTTATAGGTGAGGATCTTGAAATCATATTGGTCTTTAATTGAGTTTTTACATAATTCCGCAGATTCAGTTGCGTGACAAGTTATGACTAATGATTCATCAATTTCATTAACTGTATCTAGGTTGGCCATTTTATGTGGGCATAGCGCATATAAAGCGCTGCATGAGTTTCAGGAATATAGTTGTCACGCAAAGTGGTCTGGGGAAGATGTATGTATTGTAAGATATTTACACGATGTGAGTTTGTTTGGTAATATTTCAGATACAAAATGTGATACGAGTTTAGTGTTCTTTGAGAATGTAGATAGGTGAAATAGGTATATAGAGTACAGAGAAGCATAATGATGATAGTATAGTAGTAAATATATAAATAATTTATAAGATTAAAGGAAGTACTTAATGGACAGTATACAGGAATAGCATTTAGTAATAGTTTTAAAGAGTAACAGTAAGTAGATTGCTTTGACTTAAAACTAGTAAAACAAAAACTTATGTTATGAGATCCATTGTTTTCATTGTTTTTACAATAGTTGAGCAGACTAGGCCTACTTAGTAGTATTAATAGGGACACGAGTAGAAATAGGACCGAGAATCTGTTCAAGGTCGTTAGTGTTGCGTATGAGTTTAGGATATTTCTGGTCTTCTTTTCGGACATATATAGACCCGTTCTTAACCCAGCAGAATTTGTATCCTGATTGTTTAGATCGGTTCCGTGCTTCACGAAAAAGATGCCTGTTTACCTTTGTGAGGCGTTCGTTGAAATAGACTTTCCTGGCAGTACCTCCGAGGCCGATGTCGCCGGTGCTCAGGTTGCGGCGAACCTTTGAAGCGTGCAGGATCTCGTCGCGCTTGTTGTTGCGGAGCAGGCGGGCCACCACGGGGCGCGGCTCGGCGGCGGCGGCGGCGTCGGGTTTGGACTTAGGGCCGACGCGGGTCACGTAGTCGATGTCGTTTGCAGTAAGTTCAACGCCGATTTTTTGGGCTGATACTAATACGGTGTGAATCAGGTTTTCGCTTTCAAATTCTGGGATGCCGCATATCTCGATCTCTTTGCGAAGAGAGAGTTGTTCTTGCGTGTTGAGTTGCTCTTGTAGACAATCAATCGTGTTGTGTAGAGAAGAGATCTCATTGTCCTGACTTTTTAGGCTGTTTAAGTTGTCCGCCAGTTGTTGAGTGCTATTTTCTAGCTGCTGAATTCGATGTTCCCATGAGTTTACTACTGATGTGAGGGCGGAAAGTTGGTCAGTTACAGTTGTTTTAAAGTTACTGAAGTTTTCAGTTTGCGCATTGAACTTTTCTTCCATAAAGTCTATCAACTTGGCCAAGTCAGCGTTGGTGATACTTGTTGCAGCGGCAGGACCTGTGGTCGCCACTTGTTTTTTCTGTACAGGAATGACGGGACTGTTTGATTTACCATTCGAGTCTTTACAATCATAGCATTTCCATTTCTGTTTATTTATGGGGCGAAGTTTTTTACACTGTACTTCTGTAGTCGGACTGTCTAGTCCCTATAGTCCTAGCCAGTTAGCCACCCAAGTAAACAATAATAAGTAATAAGGTAATATAATATGTCTAGTCACTAATGAGTAAGTTTCTGTCTGAGTCTGAACTATATGTGGTCTATTGTATAATTTTCATTGTATGATTTTGTTACCAAGAAAGTTGTTTTTCAAAGTTATTTTTAAAAATGCCAGACGATACGATCCGTAATTGGCAGTTAACAACGACTTATCAATAACTGACGCCTGTAGAAAATTATTTGACGCCACCGCTTTGATTGAGGGGATCGATAGAGAATGAAATAAACGTATTTCTATGTACAAATTGTAAAGCCGGGGATGATGATGATACGTTTTTAACTTACCAAATTCTTAAATTTTATTAGGTGTAGATTCTAAACAACGAAGTTATAATTAATATGATTAAAAATAAGGATACGAGTACACATAAATTTTCAGCTGTAGATAGAAAATTTACAAGTTTATACTCCCCACAACACGGACGTAACAACCAAAAATCAAACAATGAAATTATATTTGGAGCTTGTTGAAGTTACAGCTTGTTACATACGTGCACTTTATTTACTTTAGTTTTGAACTTTGCTCATTAAAACTGTAACATGAGGCAAGTTGCAGTGTAAATGTCTTTGGCTATGCGGACAACATGGTTTATATGCAACTTGTATGTAACAGTGACCTTTTTACTTTGTATGTATGTAAATAACATTCAACTTTAACCCGAATTACAACTGTAGACTACAAAATACAGCCAGGGTGGACACGAAAATACAACCTAAAATAAAATTATTATACAATATTCAGTGACTCGCTCAGCGCACAACTTTATACCTCGTTACTGTGTTGCATTCAGCAGATCCACTATTAAAAATAATTTCTTCTGAGTATGTCTATGAGAAACCCCCAGTTCCCAGAATTGGGCAAATGATACTGCGAAACCGGTAGTGGCCTCTTGCTTATACTTATGCAATTCAGTTAAATTTTCCGCCCTAGGCGAAAGCGAAGATGATAGCGAAAGATGGCGTCGGACAGCGAAAGTTATAGATTATTCAGTGAGTGTGGCTAGTGTGGTAAAAAAAACGTTCTTTTTGCTTTCGTCTAGGGCGGAATTCACACCAAATCATCATAGGTGTAAGGGCACGCGCTCAATTCACTAACCTTGACCCTTGCTGCAGAACGATGGGCGACAAGCTCGGAGAAGCCAAGGCATCAGGGAACCTCGGAAACACACTCAAGGTCATGGGCAAGTTCGCCGAAGCCATCCAATGCTGCAAGAGGCATCTGGACATATCGCGGGAGCTTGGCGACAGGCTGAGCGAAGGCAGAGCCCTCTACAACTTGGGCAACGTGTACCATGCCCAGGGCAAGCAGCTGGGCAGGGTTGGGCAGAATGACCCCGGCCATTTCCCGCAAGAAGTGCGCGAGTGTCTGCATCAGGCTGTCGCTTTTTATGAGTAAGTTGGTTCTTTTGTTTTTGTACTATGTAGCCGTCTGTATTATTGGAATTTGCAAAGGGTTTGGTGAATTGATTAAGAGCTTCATGAGTCGGCGTGAAACATGTTCCTTTGGTTTAGTTGTTTCGATCAATATTTAATCAAATAATAATAATATATAAACTTAAAGTTTTTTGGCGGCGGTTTTTGTTTGGTGGTGAATTGATTGACGACAATTTTTCATAAAGATCGGATCAGCCGTTCTATAGTTGTAGTAGACTACGAACTTCAAGAAACACGTCTCGATACTGTTGCTAAATTTACTCGGATCAGCTTAGACAGTTTAGGTCAGGCCCTACCCGCAGTTTGTTATAGAACGACCTACATTTAAATGTGACTAAGGCCACAACCGAGACCTAGGTTAACTTCCACTTTTCGTCCCACTTCCAATTGCAATCTCCACAAACAGATCTCCAGATGTAACTAAAATAACTCTCCCATCTTATTGGCGGAGAAGTCGAGAACTTGGGAAAGGAATTTCTAATAAGTTTGTCATACCGTTCGGAAATATCACACCATGCATTTATAAATGTAAAATGTTTACACGGCAATATTAAAAATATTTTCTTTCAGGTGTCGTAGGATTTTCCACCTGTAGGAATAATCTTGCCAGTTCTTTATTAAATAGTTATGATTATGAGGCCGAGACGGTATGTGGATCGGGGACGGTAGAGATCACATGTTACAGCACAATTCAAGTCTCCTTTACGACACAAAATAGCAGTTTAATAAATGTAACAATAAGGAAATGGTCACATTACTGAAACGAATCTCTACCGTAACAATAATAAGTATTTTATTCGATGTGAAAGCGGCATTGTTGGGACTTTCACATTAGCAAAACACAATTTCTCCCGCCGGACGAATGATAGGGTGCAAAAGTAGTTTGCAGTTTATGATAAAACTACAAAAATATGTTTGAAGAGATATTCAATTTGATTTATCGACCAAATCGCAGCGGTTACAAAGAATCTGGTGCTGTCAATGCTGTATTTCCAGATTTAGATCCTGGCTGGGGCACACACTTGTATACAGACAAATATTTCTGCCGGGTCTTAGTGTTTTTAGAAAAACCTGCAGCAAAAACCACTTTTTTGCTCACTTCTTCTTCTTACTGTTCTGACAAACACACTTCTGCTAGACCAGAGTTTGTCACTAACAACGTACCAACACTCAACAAACCCCTAACATCCAAATCCACCACCCTAACCAGCCACCCTTTACAGAGAGAACCTCGAGCTCATGCGAACGCTGGGCGACCGGCAGGCCCAAGGCCGGGCGTGCGGCAACCTGGGCAACACCTGCTACCTGCTAGGAGACTTCACGAGAGCCATAAAGTACCACACGGAGCGCCTGCAGATAGCCAAGGAGTTCGGAGACAGAGCCGCGGAGAGAAGAGCCAATAGCAACCTCGGCAACTCGCACATATTCTTGGGACAGTTCGAGAATGCCGCCGAGCATTACAAGTAAGTGGATTATTTTTCTTCTTCTTATCGGGCCTTCTTATTCTTCTTCTTATTGTGTCGATGACAAACTAACAGTGGATTAAGATTTACACACTTGTACCTTGTTAAAATTTTATATGATTGTAGTTTATGAATTTGTAAATATTTTAAAAGGTACAGGAGTGGTTTTTATGATAGGATAATGATGATACGATATGTGAAGTCTGGGGCGAGGATAAATGGACTTACCAACGATGTTTGTTACAATCTATTGTTTCCAGAAATTTTCAGGTATTTATAGTGGTAAATTTATATTTAAATTTTAACTGCTGAATGTAAGGTACCACACCTAAACGTTTTTCCTATGTATGTTCCACTCCAGTCACAACAACGAAGATTTTTGTTCGGAATAATCCTGTAAGCATTGGCTCGTTTTTAAACCTAATTCGTTTGGACTGTGATCACGCGTGGAAGCCATCGAGCTAATACGCGGCCAGTAATGGATCGAGGAAGCGGCGCAGGCGAGATAATTTAAATTTAGTTTTAGATTGTCTTATCATCGTGTCGTATATACCTTCCATAGGAAATTGATTGTCCTTTAAGTTTGATCTGAGATTTAGTACACGGTTCCACAAATACTCTAGGCATCTAGTACCCAAATGGCGAACAGTGGCCATGACATGCCGACACTGGGGCGGGCAAATCATCTTTCCACAAAACGATTAAACCGAAAATTCGAACTATATTTCCAACACACAAATTCCACGCGCTTCTCGATCACAGATTGAACATTGATACTTTTGACGTTTACGTTCGCCGAATTCGATTTGAGGCGCTGTCAGACTCACTGCCGAAATAAAGACCCCCGGGGTGGCTAAAGCTGCATATTTGTTGTTCCGAAGTTTCGGAGCGTTGCGCCAACCACGACTCTACCTGTTTGTATTAAGCGTGCCGATTACGGGACAACTCTCGTTCGTTCGTTCGTCGTTTCAGAGAGTGACCCCTGGATCCGTCACTGCGTGACTACTGACTGTACTGACTACACACAGTTAGATCCCGTCAACTTCAGTCTGCTGATTGACACTACACCGGTGCCTGCAGTCGGCATCATTTTGTTTCCCGAATATTGCACTCAATTTAGCTCAACTGATTGGGCGGCACAATATGTACGTCTAGATTTTTTAGGATTCACCTGTTTTACGATAGATCACTTGTTTATGAATAGTGCTTTATAGTAGTATTTTCGTGAGAATTTATCCGGCTCAAATTGAAAATAAGTTACACTCGTCAATTTCAGATATGACGTAAAAATATATATTTTAATATTCACCCATAGGTAAACAAACAGGGCTGAATAAAACCTGAAAGCAATTTCCAAAAACATTGTTGTAGCCGCTGCGGGGATTTTAAAAGGCCCTCGTTTTTATTTTTCATTTCAAACGTCACGCTCACGATCAGACATGAACTTATTTTTTATTTTCCATCACCTATTCTTTACACGGATAGGTAAAAGCTTATGGTGTAGTTGCTATAGTCTGTCCCCTCCCTTTGGTATCAAAGCATTCCTAATCCGAACACACAACCACCCCCGCGCCAGCTTTGTGCTCAATATCAATGCGTTTCAGACGGTCCAGTCTATTGATGTCAAAAGAATTGTCTTTTTGTTTATGTAAATATCTGAAAAGTACCACACAAGCAGCTCAAAAGGTACTGACCAGCCAATCAATGCTATAAAAACAAAAAAAGTGTAATATTAACTCCAATTAAGTGCAGATGAATGCTATCGGATGTGATCAGACATACAGATGATTCCCATTTGAAAATCAAAATAAGTTACACAAAGGTGAAATATGAAAGGATGTGACATCAATGCATTAAATTAATATCATGTTGGCAATGCGACGAGCCTTTGAGGTTTTGTCCGGTCCGGTTGTCTATAGTACGGTAATATGGGGGCTTGTTCCTGACATTCAATCGACAATATTAAAATCCATGTGAGTTACCGCTATCTTTCAAAGCGATTCTAACTTGATTTTAGTATCACGAATATCACGATTCGGGAATCTGGTTTGTTGTAGTGAGTGTTGTCCCGAAGTTAGGAGCGATTACAGTTTTAGACCTCGTCAAACTAACAAACCATCTATTCATTCTTTCAAAGATCGGTTGGTTAGTTTAACAAGCTTTCAAAAGTGTAATCGCTCTCAACTTCAGCACTTATTTACTTGTTTGGTCCGAACTGTACCTACATAATTACAACAAAATAAATATATTTTTCTTTAGCGACGTTCCATTTAAAACTACCTATGTCGTCGATTGTAAGCCCGATGTTTCTTATGTCGTGTCTACATAATATTTATATAGGTATGCTATATTACTTCTCTATAGCCATTCAGTTATTAGAGGTTATACTAATATTATTAGGTACTTATGCCAGCAGTGCAAATCAAAATATACCAATTTTGAATTTTTAGAAGATTTCTGTGGAGGCATCATCCCGTTTTCGCGTCAGAATCGCATGGCTCTTCACGGTAGGGACACATTGATCAGTTTTCATCATATTAGCGGCTAGGGTAGCGTTCATCTCGGTTTAGGTCACCCAGGAAACGCCGACCCCCGTTCTGATGCACTAAGCCTACCTATCTAGCTGCCTCTAGGTAGGGCCGGAGGGGTCAACATTCATTTCCGACTAACTGCCGGGTTCTGCACAAAAGAAGCACGAGTTTTATTAAATAAAGCGTATTTGAGTATGGATTTTAATAACGTTTGAGCGCTAACGTGTTCAATAATAAATACTTGGTACAGTCGTGTGCGTTTACAGGAACGCTTTTTGACATTGTCGCGATGTAATTTCGTATTAACAACTAATTAAGTCCTTAATATTAACTTAATATTAACTACAGCAAAATGTATCCTTTAAATAATACTAACAAGCTAATAATAGTGGGAAATATGGAGACTTTGTTTTTTCAAGATCGGATGATTTCACACTCACACTAACATTTTGTTAGATAACTATCAATATAGATTTATGTATTATACAATACAGCAATAACAGTATTAAGTACTATTAGACAAAAACAAACAAATAAACAGTACGATTGTGGCAAAACCCTAAATACGAAATACCTGGAATTAACGGTGGTTGTAATCTATTGTAAATACGTGCGGCCTTTATTCAGCAGTTCTGGTACATACATACAATGTACAATTGTACATACATGTATGTTTTATTTACCCCGAGTTTTCTATTATTTACGGATAGAACATACAATGAGTGTTCTGGACAGCGTCGGTAATCTCGCCAAATAGTAGGGCTTTAATTTTGTATTTTTGTTGCTAGCATTAATAATGTATTAACGATTTAATTCCATGGTTAAATTTATATCGCGAACGTATATGGTGTGTAATAATATAATATAATATGTGGGGACATCTCACACACGGCCATCCGACCCCAAACTAGGCAGAGCCTATGATATGGGTATCGGACAGCTGATATATCTACACAAATATAGATAGATACTTTATCAACACCCAAGACCCGAGAAACAAATATCTGTATTTAAACAAATATTTGCCCCAGCCGGGAATCGAACCCGGCACCTTCGGCATAGCAGTCAGGGTCACTGACCACTACACCATTCGGCCGTCATCATGTGTCTATGTATTATTTTGTTGTTGCTTGCAAAGGCGACCGAATGGCGTAGTGGTTAGTGACCCTGACTACTGAGCCGATGGTCCCGGGTTCGATTCCCGGCTGGGGCAGATATTTGTTTAAACACAGATATTGGTTCTCGGGTCTTGGATGTGCCCGTAAAATGGCAATAGGCCCGCCCCCTATTACATTGGGACTAACATAACACTCTGGCGAAAAGTACGTGCAGCAATGCACCTCTGCCTACCCCGCAAGGGAGTACATTAGTACAAGGCGTGAGTGCGTGTGTGTGTGTGTTTGTGTGTGTGTGTTGCTTGCAAACTGAGTCATGAAGAACTTTTAGCACACAAATTCCCTCTCTCTTTGGTCTTTATTACTTTTGTTGATATCCATTAATTGTTCTAGGATACCCTAATTATGATTATGTTTGTATGTGCATGGTTCGAAGTTAAATAAACTCAAAGGGGAGGTACCAATACGTCAATTGGTGACCTAAATGGCTATTGCAGTGTTGGCCTACGGGCAGCGTTCGACGACGTTAGACGTTATTTATAAACAATTAGGACTAGCTACGTATCGAACTATACGACCGACACTGCTGAATAACCCAACAACTTACAAGCTTCCAAGAAGCTAACCTAATTTCCAGTATTTACCGATAGTTTTATAGATCACACGACATAAACATTACAATGTAACTAAATTACCATTACGTATACCAGATAGGATGTAAGTCATTCATCGTCGTCAAATCGATAAATCTCTATAACTTTATTTGTAATATACCTACTATAAAGAAACATAATATCCAAAAACTGACAGACTATAAAATGGTACCTATTTACCGAAGTATCTTTACATCACAAATACCCTTAGGGTGAATTCGTCCAAACATCACGTTACACGAGAATAACTATACCGGAATTAAAATTATACGCGAGTAAATATCTAGGATAAGTACATTTGCATTCTACCAAGTTATACCATGATTAAATTGAATGAACGAGGAACGAAACTGTAATGCAACTAAAATAAAAAAAGCTGCGTTTCAAAGCATGCAATAGAAATGACATGCCAACTTAGTTTGAATGGATTATAAAAGTATGAAATTGTTTATGTTTTAATATTTTATTCGCTGTTGTTATTCTGAGACTTTGCCTTTTAACGTACTTTTGTTTTTGTTTTGACAGATGTGATTATATGTCATTATGACGGTTTTCTAATCAGCTGATGTGCTGCCGCCATTACAAAATTACTCTCGGATAAGCTCGTTACACGGTCAATTTTGGCGGTATAACATTTTATTCTTTGGATAAGCTAGTTATCTTGGTTTCAGGTTTGGTAGAATGCAAAATCTGCTTACTCGCGAGTAACTGGTACTTTACTCGTGAGTAAAAAGATACTCGACGTTGGCCGAATCCGCCCTTAGTGATAGTAACAGATTTTCTCTTAGAGACACCATGAAATGTGATAGGCAGACTCATTATGTTATAGAAAATATTATAATGGCTGGCGAGACGAAAATATAGGCATAATGGATATGGATTTATCTGTATTCATGAATAATAAGAAAGAATTAGGTTTGATATAATAACCAACAAATAACCTAAACGAACTAAAATGCCTCAATTATTGACATACGACTGTAATCCCCGAAGAAATGTTTTCCATCACCGCCAGAGTAAGCTATATTTATAGTATAGTGGTACTTAAATTACTATATAGGTATGACGGCGTCCCACGCTGCGTCTACCCCAACGGTTATCGGTTCTTCGGCAGATATGACCAGCCCACTGCCACTTCAGCTTGCATTAAAATTGCGGTTGAAAAACTCACTCATAATCGGGCATACGCATGTTTTTAAAGTTTTTGATAGCTCCTTTAGGCGTTAAACTGATATACGGTGATACTATCCGACATATCACATTTAAATTAATTATCACAATCTTAATCTAATTAATTTTCACCGAAATGGAAAGACTAGTGAAGTGCATTAGCTTGTTTCTAATGAGGCCATGGTTCTGAAGACTATTTTGAAGTTAATTTTTGTTGCCGTAAATAGTCAAAAAAATATGCCAAGGGCTTACTTATTAAATTTCAGGTCACAATTTGTTCCGTGATTTTTCTGATTATGTCAGGGTCGTTTACCTTTAAATTGATCTTGGAAGTGAAGTGCGAATAGAGATAGTAGATAATACAGGGTGTTGCAAAAATGGTATGCTAAGCCGAAAGGGGGTGTTTCAGGGGGTCATCATGAACAGCTTTTGTTCTACGAGTTTTGAAAATTCACAAAAAAAATATTTCTTTTTCCATAGAAACTTTTTTGGTCACGTGACTTTTTACTATGGAGAACGAATTTTTTGCGATTTTCCAAAACTCGTGGAACAAAAGTTGTTCACAATGACCCCCTGAGACACCCCCTTTCGGCTTAGTATTCCCTTTTTGCAACACCCTTTATAAAATAATGAAACAGCCGATTAAATTAGTGCAAAAGTCATCCCATATTGTATGCCGAAATCCAAAATGGGATGACACCTCAATAACTAAACAGCATCTTTCCATAGCTTAAAAAAATGTTAAGTCAGTGCCCCGTTATAGTTAATACGTAGTTACTATGCGAGCTTACTCACAGACATAGCGTGCATAGTATGCACTGCATACCTTAAATAAGATAGGACATTTTACTGAAATCGATCGCTTATAAAAACAGGCACACACATAAAGAAACAGAAAATAGTTATAAATAATTAATGAATCAAAGATATCCCTATCCCACAAAAATAATATAATTAATAACAATTTAAAACCCCCAACAAATAATGTAATAGAATATAATCGAAAACCTGCAGAGTGCAGCAGAGTACATAAACTTTTACATTCACTACATACCTATCATAATTTCGTATATTTACTCTATGTTTACCAATACATCATTAATTTAAGCTCAGTATTTACTTAAATTCAGTATACACGAGTTGCTTTTGCAATCAGTAATCGGAAATAGATTTTCCGAGAACACGTTGTACTAGGAACTAGGACTAACAACGTACGCAAAGTGAACCTACCCCAATACACTTCCTATTAACCGGAACTGTTCAATATGTTACGTACACACAGCTTTTGTTCAACAAAATGGGATATAAATTTAAATGAACAGCTTAGACCTTGTTTTAATGTATAAGTACAAGCCTTCCTTGAAAGGTAGGCAGGGGTGCATTGCTGCACTTTCTTTGCTGCGTAAGATCCAATTAAGTTACATTCAAAACCATAGAACAAATAGGCATAAGCCGCATTTATTTGTAAGTAAGAAACAAATCATGTGTTCAAAAAATACCTATGCCGTAAAACGCGTGGAATATCGTAAAGTGCAAATTGGGCGTCCCGTACCTAGTTTCCAGAAGTTTCCGGATGCTCGGCACCCAGTTCCATCAAAACTTGCATCGTCGTTGTTTGCGCGGTGATGTTTGACGACGCCACTATTGTCGCAGCGAGCAGTTACCAGCTAGTAACTAGCTGCAGGTGGATGCAGCGTGGAGCGACCCTCGGGGATATTGATTTAAAGTAGGTATGCAGGCGTAGGGCGCGATCCCGGCTATAAAAGCGGGTGCAGGAGCCTTCCCAGCGTCAGTCAGTTGCCTCCAGCCGCCGGGCTCGCTGCCTCCACCCCAGGACAGGTAAGCCCTCCTACCTGTAAGACTTTTATTTTAATTATTTCATCATTAATTTTCTTTCCTGGAGTCTGCGAGCGGTCTGCCACTCGTTGGTTAATTTGAGTCAATTTCCATCGTTTCCCGGGCGCGTTAACTGTAATTCCAAGTTGTTGCAAAACTTTTTACGGACTTCGCGCGCTTAAGTAAAAGTGTCGTTTTCCGGTTGTAATATTTTTTTTATTTGGTAATAATTAATTGACTGGCTCTTTGTGAAGCTGAAAATATTTTACAGTTGTCGCACTAGGTCTTAGTGCGATACTGGACTTAGAATACTTACCTAACTAGATTTATGATTTTTATTTTCATAAAATTTTAAAAAAATTGTTTTTGTCTTAATACTTTTGACTAAAATTTTTCAAGCCATTTATTCGCATGGGTAGAAGTTGACATGATGACTTCATAAAATTAAATTAATGATGATTTATTTAAAATATTTTCACATACATTTGTCTTCTTTTGATCTTCATATTTTCAGGTATTAGGTATTTACGGTAAATTACCTACTTTAAAATCAAATGTCTCAACAATATAGTTAACGCCGGACATAGCTGAACTTAACATTTTTTACTAATTTTTTAAAGGTTTTGTCTAAAAGTAGATACGTTACTCTACACAGTTCAATCTGGTGTAGAAAATGTAACTAAAAGACGCAGTATCATTTTAGTTGCCAAAATCTACTATTACTGATATTATAAATAATTTTGATTTTGTATATTCATGTGTTCATCAAATGCATTTTTTTACAATAACAAATGATTCTGAGCGACTGTTGCTAATTATTTATCAACTGGCTGGGCTCAGCGTGCAAAAGCTGTGTGTTATTTGCAAAAGTGTCAATAATTTTGCGAATACATTTGCCAAATATTGTATGTATTATTGACGAGATATCAAAATATAATGGGAAGTATTTGTTTGCCATTTAATTAAACATTTCCGTTTCTGTAACCGATATTTGCGGTTGACAATAGAGCTTAAAATTAACCGGGCATTCCCGGTAATGTCCATTATTGGATAGCAAAAGCCGTTTCGTTCATTTCACATTTCCAGGTAGGAAACCCAATTTTCGTTCAATATTAATTTATTACATACAGAATTATTGAAACCAATAAGTATTATCTAAATTACAAAACAATACAGACTTTAAGTATATTTCCGCAATATTATACTTATGATTTTATGAGTTATGGAGAGGTACATTGTTTGTACCAGTAGGCAGTCTTATTATCGTAATCGGATAACAAAATTGACAGAGCCAAAAAAAGCTATATGAATAAAAAAAGTTTCACATTTATTTTGTGTCGGTTACTTAAGAATCGCTCCCTTTGTGTAGAGTTGTATTTGAGAGTCGAGATAAATGATTATATCGTAGTATCCACTTGTTGCGGCGTTGAGCCCGCCCGCTCTGGAGGGTTTCTCTATCTCTATACTGTTGAGACACGAACGAACGAGAGTTGTCGTGCAATTGGCACGTTTAATACTACAAGATAGAGTGACCCGACCGCCCCGCCGCCGTACTCCCCTCGCGGCCAAATAATCCGATGAAACAAATTTACGGAAAACACGCACTTCTGCTGTATACTTAACAGTGAATATGTGGGTTTTCACAATTGTGTAAGCCCACTATTGTGAAAAATCTGCGCAATTTATGCACGGCTTATGGCGGTTAAATCGCACCCCAATCTCTGTCTGCTCTATTCATTATTAACAGTGATGATGATAAATTCAATAATAAATCCGGCTTTTAAAACAAAAAATGAGACTGCATTTTTGGCTGTTCAATCCATTAAAATAATATAAATTTAACATTACTGGAGGTAAGTACTTATTATACAATATTAATAATGAAGTAAGTAAGTAATTTAATTATTAAAAACATGAATCTAATTTTACATGTTGATTAATTATAGAATACAATATTTTAATTAACACTATTGAAAATTACAGGTGAAATGGATATGGCATATAAAAACAAGAAATAGAGAGAGCAAGAAATGAACACGATATAATATTTAATTTACTGTAATTAATTAGATAGGTATAATAAAAACATTGAGAAAATATACGACCGAATGGCGTAGTGGTTAGTGACCCTGACTACTGAGCCGATGGTCCCGGGTTCGATTCCCGGCTGGGGCAGATATTTGTTTAAACACAGATATTTGTTCTCGGGTCTTGGATGTGCCCGTGAAATGGCAATAGGCCCGCCCCCTATTACATTGGGACTAACATAACACTCTGGCGAAAAGTGGGTGCAGCAATGCACCTCTGCCTACCCCGCAATGGAGTACATTAGTACAAGGCGTGAGTGCGTGTGTGTGTGTGAGAAAATATTTTGTGTTTGTATTTACTAGACTCTGTAATAACTTATTTTTAATTATGTTTGTATGAAATGAATAAATATTTAAAATAAAACCATTGTGTAACAATCATTTTATTAACCCTGTTTCGACCACCACAGCTTTCATACTATTTTTAAACGTATTTACTGTTTGTGCTCGTAGCGTATTTGAACACGGAAAAAGCTTTTATCGGGTAAAGCTCGCGAAAATTCCACAAAGCTGCCGGGCTGTGGAAATATCATAGTTATCACGTATGCGTGATAAAGTCGTTAGCAGGACCATGTTAACTTTGATTCGTATATTCATTCGGTGTAATGGCAATTATTGCGATTTTAAAATGTGAAGATAAACTTACACCCATATTCTTAGTCACTTCCTTTCCTTATAATTTCCTTGACTTAAGGTTTCTTCCTTAATTCGATAGCTATAGTCGTAAAAAGTCTCCTTCACTTAAGCATTTCCTTACTCAAGGTTTTGGAATGAACTGTCAAAGTGAAGGTACCTCTTGAGCTACCTTATAGATACTCAAAGGATAGAAATGGCGGAGTTTGACGAATTTATTGAATACGTTTTAGGAGAACCATATAATTTCTTGGCACGGCGATACATAAGGGATGCTGAAAACCCTTTCGAATTTTACAATGATACGGAATTTCAGGGACGGTTTCGATTTAGCAAAGCGAGTGTTATAAATCTGCTGATGCCTCTATTATTTGTAAATAATAATAGAAATCGCCGAGGCCTTCCACTGCCGCCAGCTTTGCAAATTGTGTTGACCTTACGGTTTTATGATACCATTAATTGAGCCTGAGCTTGACCTGGAAGCTGTTCCAGTAGCTGAAGAGCAGGATGCAGCGCGAGGTAGCATAATAAGGAGTGCATTTATAACCAGGCATTTTAATTAGGTATGATATGAAAGTTAGATTTTTGTTAACTAAATAAGACAGTTTTTAGCTAAATAAATTTTTTCATATGTATGATTTTGTAATAAAAAATAACAGGTATTTTAAAATGTTTTATTTAAGTATCACAATGTTTTACATAATAATCAACGAATCAGTCTTCCTCATCCAGCTTCTACCTGGCTAAAAACTTTAGAAATAACATAGGAAATGTAGAACAACAAATAATCAAATATTTATTAAATAATTAAAGATAAAAAAAAACTATGTAATTAGTCAATTCTTCCACTTCCACTCATTTTCACCTATTGATTAGATATCACAGGAAATTTCTAAAGATTACGATTTTAATAGGTACGCTGTTAAAACTGCAGGAGTGAAGAAATTGTTTTCATAGATGTTAATGTTGATTGTTATTCTTTTTTATACACTGACACTAAACACGTTTCGTTACTGCAATTTTTTTTGACATTGTTTGAAGATTTGAAGTTATTTATTCCGTGTCATAGATTGTAGCATCTGCGTAGAACGAAATGTGTTGATAAATCTCAAGAAAAGGAGTCGTATTTCTACCATAGACAAAAGAAAATGAGACCGGAAATGATTGAATTAGCTATAGAACGTAAAAAAATCCTAAGCGAAATGTTTCTAGCTTCCTTTTTGAAGGAATCTCAAAATACCGACTTAGAATACCGATTTGAAGTGTTCTGTGAGAGATCCCTTATGGCATCCTTCAACAAGTGAAGTAGAATCTTAAGTGAAGGAAATGACTTAGAATATGGGTGTTAAGATTCACCGGAAAGAGAGGCCTAGGTTAACATACCTATTGACGAATTAGCCGTAGCATATTATGTCCTGTCAACCCTGTATATTTTTTATGGGTTATATAACTTTCCGAAATTAGATATCAATTTAAACAAATGAAGCTAAATTTAAAACATATGATTTAATATTTTTTTTTATTTTTTTTTGACATTTAAAATATTTAATGCATTCTATTTACTAAAAAAATTACAATTACTGCATATAATAACTTAAGCCTAATAATAAATAATACACTATGTTACAATTAAATTAATTAATTAAAAATATGTTTGTCACCATTGTTTATCAAAGTGACCATAAGTACAATATGTTCATTATTTACTGGACACCCTACCAATTGTAAATTCTCGTATTACATTTAGCAAGTTGGCTATTAACGCTAGTCCACTCCATGTTTGCAAGTAGGTTTTTTACTGAACTCTGTCCCATCAAAGATTCTAAGTAACATTTTTTTGAAATCTATTCTATCATAAAAGGAAGTCAGGACCTACAGTCGCTGTGACCGAAAACGGTGTATATATATATATATCATAAAAGCTTTGCGTCAACAAGTTCTCTCTTAACAGTACGTTAGAAAACATTGCCCCGTACGCTCTACAATTTCCTTCAGCATACAAGATTAAGAATAGTTGCCTGCACCCGATCCAAAAGCAATGCGACCGTGTTTTGCTGTGCACCGATGAGCGAGAATATTTCCTTCGCGGTTCACTGTTTTGCGTGCAACGATGCACTGCGAACTCGCTTCCATATGACTTGATTTACACGGCGGCTGGACTCTGTAACATTTTCCCGTCTCCCGAGATGCAGGCTTAGTGGAAACGCGGGAAATGTTTACAGAGTCGAGCGTCGGCGAAGCGTCTTTGTGTGCATCGCGGGTTTTCTGTTAACTGACTTATGTGCGCTTGTGTGCGTTCTCAGTGCAGACTTAATGTGTGTGTGTTTGTGTAAAGGCTTCACTGCATATTTGCGTTCATTGATTTGGTTTCGCAATAATATACTTACTGTCAGTACCTACTGAAGCGTTGGAGAATAATCCACCTCTCGCTGCCCCGTATAGATAGAATGGGATTACGTAGATGTAATGAAACACTTATAATTATGTTTATGGTTGCAATCTTAAGTAGGTACCTAAGCTGTAAAAAATGTTAGTTATATTTATTTATTGAAACAAAATGTCCCATACTAATAAGGAATTTATTTACTAAAAACGACCTATCCATCCCCAAAAATGAAAAGACTAAACTATGTTTTACAACTTGCAATAGAACCCGGACCCACCAGTACAAGACCCAATTTCACAACTTCACGGCACTGCTGGTGCTCTAAATTTCCTTTGTACTTAAGCAACCTAAATAGCTACCTGAACAGACAGGAATGTACCTACATGACTATGTATATATAAAGTAGGTATATATATATGTGATGCCGTCGCGAAGTCACGCTCCCGCGACTTAACATCTTGTGTTCAGACATATTACCTTCCCTGTCAATTGCAGCCGATCTAGGACGCTTCGTGCTGAGCTGGTTACCTTTTCCCACTGCATAGTGCATTTTAAAACCATCACGTTAGGTACACTTTGTGTAAATTGAACACAATGCCCGCTGATTGGCGTGAGCTTTCATACGGCTCCTTTGCACTTTTAGAAAAGCTTTTTCTGAAAATAATAGTGAATTTTTATTACCTAAAATGTTTTTAACGTGTCATGTTTTGGATTTTATCAGACAAAAGCCCTAATTTGGTTATGGCCTAAAAATTACCACTCAAAAAATATTATTCACTTCTCAAAAAATATTATATGACTTATTATAAATAAAAGTAATTTAATTAACTATCATAATATAGCGTCGGAATAGTTATTTCAAAATAAACAGACACAAAATATGTATTAATTAAAAACAAAGATATGTCAATTTGTTTATTCGAACTGGGTCAGGTGAGAGTGGCTTAATTTTAGATGATAATGACATCAATAACAGTTATCTAAAAGGGAAATCTTGTAAGAATATTAAAATAGTACGGTTTATGTTATTAGAAAATAACAGTGCTGTTAATTAATGAATCTAACCTTCGGAAAACTGGGAGAGTCAATAATGGTTCTACCTTTTTTGGCATAAGATTTATTTGCCTAATCTCGTATTGCATAGTAACGTTTGGTCAAAGTCTCGTTACGCCGAAAATCGTATGGCATAAATCTCGTTTAGTAAAAAGTTATTTCGCATAACATTGTTTAGCCTAATAATGACCAAATCTTGAATAGCCTAATAATGCTATGGCATAGGTTTATACAAAGTAATAATATTCGTTTGGCTTTAACTTTGACGCAGCGTCTCCCTACATAGCGCAAACTGGTGCCTTGTATTGTTTCCGCTGTTTGGAAAACGCTCCGCTCCGCTTCGCTGCGCTCCGCTTTGGTTTTGATGATCATGTGCACCTAACACGCTCCTCCTCGCTTTGCTCGTCGTCGCACCTATTTTAAGGTTTCGATCTCATGGGGTTGGTAATAATTATATTGGTCGTTAACTTTCGATTTTTTGATCATACAATATCGTGATTTTCGGGATGTAGGAGAAAAATACCACAATTTGTACATTTACTACGTACTTAATATATTATTTATTAAGATAACATTACGAGAAACAATATTATACATAGGTATAGACGAACATAAATTTGAGCAAACGAAACTTAGGTGTTTAAAGATTGTGCCTAAAGAGTTTTAGACGAAACGAGCCTTATGCCACATAAGTCTTGGCAAAGTGATGGTTCGGCCAAAAAAGTTTAGACTATACGAGTTATGCGAAATGAGTTTTGGTCAATAAAGATTATGCGAGATGAGCGGAACCCGTCAATAATAGGTATCTTTATACAACACGGTTAATAATGCATTTAAATATTTTCATAATTTGTAATTAACAGAATGCGACTCAACTCAATATAAGACAGCTTTAAAATATACTTACAAAATGAGCCTCCTTGAATGAAATATCAACTGTAATTTGCATACGTCCGCGTTGGGACTGACGCTTTTCAGCCTGGCTAATCCTTTCAACACGGTGATAACCCTAAACATGTTCTATTAGTGTTTGTCACAGACACGCTAAGACGAAACCGATACGCAAAGACATATAATGATGTTTATAAATACGCTCATCACATCGGAGCTCTGTCGGGAGTCATGGCAACCCTGCCGCCGCCGCATCATATCAAATATCGTGTACAGTTAGCAAAATAATTACATTGGACAGCCCACCGCAAACAATTTAATTTTATGACCCATAGACGGATGATAGGTGACATGAAACATACCTAAAGAGATTTCCACTATTCTTTTTAGGGCTGATTTTTCAATAGTTTAATTATGAATAATTTAGAATAATTATGATGCTGTCACATCTGAATTTTTGTAAGGCTTGTAGGTATATTACATTTATAGCGAAGTTTTTAATAAATATATTTACTATTAGACAGTGACAGCAACAATTTTTTCCTCAGATAACATTTATCTAACTATTGAAAAATCAGCCCTTAAATGACTAAATCCATGAAGTAAATTATGAAAAATATTCTACAGATTATTTGTCTTCAAATATTATTTGACTTATGCATCATCCACCGATGAGCCTCAGAATCAAGCTGCTTGCGCTGGGGTGGTTCACAATATACAGGGTGTTGCAAAAAGGGTATACTAAGCCGAAAGGGGGTGACTCAGGGGGTTAGTATACCCTTTTTGCAACACCCTGTATTTTGCTGACTGTACCTTTTATGCTCATAGAAGGTTGAAGCAGACATACTGTGTGGGTCGCTAGTCAGCTCTATGTACTCGTACCTATTATATTTAATTAGCTTCCGTCTGCTTTTGATACTCCATTTTCAGTTATTACTACCGACAATGCATGTCGGAAATATTTATAAAATTCGAAATATTTTCGTAGTAACTAAATTTTTACTTGCAAGGCGTTGCCATAAAAAGTTAGATAATATTGATCAGATATATTTATAGCGTTTCACAAATAACAGTTTTAATAATAATGTGTATTCAGAAAGTCGAATGCGAGTGTTTTTGTTATATTATATCACATACATATACGTTAGCAGTTAGCTGTAAATATTTATGAAAAATATAATAAAGAGTATATTACATTATTTTATTTATTTATTTAATTCTTTATTGCACAAATATAAAATAAATGTACAAAAGGTGGGCTTATTATATAATACACAGGGCATTGCAATAGTGATATAGTAATAATAATAATAATAAAAAAGATCACGACGAATTGAGAACCTCCTCCTTTTTTTGAAAAGAGACGTGATCAACAAAGTTTCAATTGTGAATCAAAATATTTTTCGCAAATTTTCAAAAATCGTACTATAATATTTTTTTATGACTCCTTTTATAACCTCTTTTTGGCTCTTTGTACCCTTATTTTTACACCCTGTATATTACCTACGTACGTTATGTTCAATTAAAAGTTAAACGACGGTAATGGTCAAACGGTCTGGGGTTCTTGTTACAGGGTGAAATGATGATATGTTGTGCTTTTATATTGCTTTGAACAATTAGCGGATAATTAACTAGTTCTCAGTACGCGATCATAAATTATAAGAGCTTTAGTGCCAATTTCTCCATAGTCGGTTAGAGCATAACCAGGGAGTAGTGGTTGACTTTGACACATCTGTCATGAATTTTATATGGAGATGACGTTTAATTTATAAATCAATCCCTATAATGGAGAAATTGGCACGTAAGTGTTTAAACAGGGTTTAGTAAGCCGAATGGGGGTGGTATTCTAAACAATTTTAGGTGGTATTCTAAAAAATCTTTCTGAAATCGATTTTTATGAGAATTGCGGAATTTCAATATTTTTTTATCGATTTAAAAAAAAACTTGTAATGAAAGTGGTTAGCATTACCTCTCATACCATTTTTGCCACGCCCTGTATATTTCTTATATATCTAGGATCAAACTAACTAGGTTTTACTCGTACTTCCTAGAATTAGTCAATCTAGTCATACAGAAATAATTTCAATGTCCAAAATTTTACTTGACTTTCTGACACTTTCTTACATAGTTTTAATAAGTTATGCTGGACTGTTTTCTAGGACTGGAGAAATAGATTTTTTCCTTGGCGTTTTCGTATTGTTATAGGATTATTGTTACCTAATAATGATGATTATTAATTAATTTCAGAATAAATAGTCAAATTCCTCGATAAATCCAAAACGTTTAAAGTTTGTCAATAATTTAAATATAATTAAATTGTTTTTGTGTCTACTAGTCTTCTTCATATACCTATGGATACTACAAGTACTTAACTGTAGACTCTAATTAAGAGCTAGAAGCGATACGTTAATTACGGCTGAGGCGTCAACATCAAAGGGATGCAGGGTAGTCTTGAAATTAGGCCATTGCCTGATGGTAGATTAGGTATACGCTCGTGGTCATTTTTTATAAAACTATCCGACTGCATAAAAAATCGAAGGAGTAGGTACGCTCAGGTAACGTCGAACCGAAAAGTTATAATAATTATTTATATCAGGTCTAGTGAATTGGTTGACTTGTTTAGGCGTAAAAGACAGACACACTTTTGTAACCATTTACGTATACTTAGTACGGATTGATATAGAGATTAGCGATATTTGAAAACTACGTTGCATAAATCGAATTGATCGAAAAAAAAAGATCCCGACGAATTGAGAACCTCCTTCTTTTTTTGAAGTCGGTCAAAAAGTAATGAAGTTTGTAAAAGCTTCGTACGCAGTGGCTACGCGATATCGTAGCCAGCTACGCACTGCCGTAGCAAATTGCTACGAGCAGCTACGCATCGCTACAACCGTAGCGCGCTACGAATACGACCGTAGCAATTCGTAGCTGGTTTTTTGACAAACTTTTTACGACAGACGAGTGGTTCTATGTTCTCTGTGACATCAAAACAATACCTTCTACATAATATACTACTTATTGTATTGTAAATAATTTTATTTTAGAATTACTCGTTACAAAATAAAAGTAAAGAAAAGTACTTTCAAAGTATTCGTAGTGAAAATTAGTAAGTACTGCACTTAATAACGCCTGAATCACTTCAAGGAACAGTCGCCTTTCTTTTAAACTTACAAAAGTTTCACAGAAGACGTCCACTCTATTTAGTTTAAAATGCAACAATTCTTAGAAACAATGCAAAATTTTAACTTAAAATAGAAGTAAGTTACGATTTAGTTCAATAATACCCAGTAGAAATGAAAAATTTCGTCGCAATTTACAAGTACTTACAAGTTACATTTTGTCCCGAAATTATTTATTTAATAAAATAGAAACTCTAGTATCTACACAAGCAACACTGGAGGTAGCTACTTAACATATTAGCAATAACTTCGTTGTCAAAGCCTTTTGTAGGAGAACACGGCATTATCGGAATTACTCGTACACTAAAGTCTACAAAGGTAGCTTAGCGATACCGTTTTAGAGCAAGTGAAATATTAATATTATAGAGAGGGAGACTCACTGTGGTTAATCTCACTATTTCCATTAGGTATTTCTATTATTAGATTAGATTGCTCTCCCGTTAGTTTTATTAGTAGCTGATGGTAATAAAAAATAGGCATCACCTCTTATTAAAACTGTGTAGATATTTTGTAGATAAAACCTCTTGAGTTTGAATGAATTATCAATATCATTTCTTGATCTTTATCAATATCTCTTTAGAATTAAACAGATTCACATGGAACACAACTGCATTTTGCTGCCATACACTATATACCATACACTTTTGGGGGAAAGGCTAGCCCAACTTTCTTTCGGTATTTCCAAAGAGATAGTAGCATACAATGCACCCCTGTCTGCTACCTTTGTGCCTAATCGGGTGTCGTCCACGGAACAATGGGAGCAGTTGATCTAGTTAGGGACGCTTCATAATGGTCACTTGCAGCGAATATTGGGTTAGTGTCAACGCGTCCTTCCTCCAGTCACCCCCAGTAGAGCCTGATTAACTCTAGCGTGTCGGCCAATCCGACCCAATTAAAAATCTCTTGTGTCTCAGATGGCTAAGCCACAAGCCACCGAGTCCAGACTGACGCAAGTTATAAGTTCTGTAACTAAGTTATTGAGTCTTGATCTTCGTCCAATAACGAATATCTTAGTACCTACATGCATCGATACTGACGTTGCTTTCTATTGAGACCCTCGGGATATTAACTTAATTTATTTCTTAGTTTATACGTATACATGTATATGTGGTATTTTACCGTATCAAAAATAAATGAAATACTCGTCTCGTTTACAAAAACAAATTGCTTCCTGTATTATGCGATGGAACTAAATAAATAATTCTAAATCTAAATGGAATATTTTATACGGCATATTAACTTAAACTATAATACGTCTGTCTTTTATTACTTCCATATTGACCATGCGCGGGTCTTCGTCCCATTCTATTCTGTGAAGAACTTCAAAAGAAAATTGAATAGGATACGACTTTATTTTCCGGTGCTTCGCGGCCCTTTGTAACTCGCTCGTATCATATTAAACTTTTGTAAAGGACATGCAGCCCGTGTAATGCACATAGGAATATTACATGGAATAAAGAAGTCATTTAGGATGTCTAGGGATGGAAATTGATATGACGTTACTAGTACAGTGGCATATCAGTATAAGAGTAGGGCGGGCCTTTGATAGGATACATCCTGAACACTTAACATAAGTTTATAATTAAAGGTTCATAGTTTAATTTGCACTGTAAATATTTCTCGTGTTAATTACAACATGATACAGTAGTTCGTGAGCAATTAAAAGATTTAGATGACATAGCACCACATTATCTACCTCTAAACGAAAAAGACTACCTTAATGTCGCCGTCATCAATATTGAAAAACATATAAACGCACATCAGAGAATATTTCCAACTTTTTTTTATTACCTAAATGTTTGTTTGTGCTATTTGGTTTCTGAATTTTGTGGGTGGAACTTATTCATGGCTCGCTTGTTTAATGTTACTTACTATTCTTTTAAGACCGCCGTTTAAGTTAGAATCGAAATCGGAAACCCTTCGTACTTTAGTACCCTACAAGGTAATATTAAACCATACAGAACCACAACTAACGCCCCCATTCCCCCACAGACGCACTCTCGGGCTCGCTGAAGAACTAGGCGACGCGGCGGTCGAGGCGCAGGCGTGCTACTCTCTGGGCAACACCTACACCTTGCTGCGGGAGTACCGCACGGCTGAGGAGTACCACGCGAGGCACCTCGCCGCCGCCAGGGCGCTCCACGACCGCGTCGGTGAAGGTAGGTGTAGGAGGCTGCTGTGGAGGTAACGTGTAGCTGTAGAGACGTGTCGGTGGAGGTAACATCTAGCTGAGGGAAACACGGCGGTGAATGTAACATCTAGCTGATGATACGTGTCGGTGGAGGTAACATCTAGCTATAGAGACGATTCGATGAAGGTAATATCTAGCTCCAGAGTCGCGGCGTTGATGGTAACATCTAGCTCCAGAGTCGCGGCGTTTATGGTAACATCTAGCTGTAGGTGACGCGGCGGTCGAGGCGCAGGCGTGCTACTCTCTGGGCAACACCTACACCTTGCTGCGGGAGTACCGCACGGCGGAGGAGTACCACGCGAGGCACCTCGCCGCCGCCAGGGCGCTCCACGACCGCGTCGGTGAAGGTAGGTGTAGGGTGCGGCTGTAGAGGTAACGTGTAGCTGTAGAGACGATTCGGTGGTGATAACATCTAGCTGTAGTAAACACAGCGGTGAATGTAACATCTAGCTGAAGAGACGTTTCGGTGGAGGTAACATCTAGCTGTAGAGACGATTCGATGAAGGTAATATCTAGCTGTAGAGACGTTTAGGTGGAGGTAACATCTATTAGCTGTACCGTCGCATTTGTGAAGGTAACATCTAGCTGTAGAGACGATTCGTTGAAGGTAATATCTAGCTGTAGGAAACACGGTGGTGATTGTAACAGCTAGCTGTAGGAAACTCGGCGGTGAGTGTAACATCTAGCTGTGCCGTCGGGCTGGTGAAGCTAACATCTAACTGTACCGTTGCATCGGTGAAGGTGACATCTCGCTGTAGGGTACGCGACGGTGGTTGTAAAATCTAGCCGTACCGACGAATCTGTGAAGGTAACATCTAGATGTAGCAGATATAGCGATGATTATGTAGCTTTAGGAGATGCAGCGTTCGAAACAAGGCGAGGTCATCCAGTGGATGACTATTGACTGATGAAAATGAAAAATGAAAATGAAAATGAAAAATGTTTATTTAACCAAAAAATTTACACAGGTTATCTTAATAAATATTATGAATATAAAATGATGATGACAGGTGCAATACTCCAACTAGCTAGCAATATCCATCAAAGCAACCCGGTCATCAAAAGTTTGTGTAAAACATTGTAGTTACCAAGTCCGGTAAGTACAATCCTATGTCCGGAAAGTTAAATGATCATTCAATTAAACTGACTGCCGTGGTAATTTAGGAGACTATTACGTATGTCTATTATGGTTTATTGACTTCTGCTAAGGATCATTATTTATTCTATTGCATAGATTACCTATACTTAAGTTCCAATTAGTCTAACATGCACGATGCAGTACGTAATCACACCTGAAGTGCAAGTATAAGAATAAATTAATAGCGATCGTCAATTCTTTGTGATCGAACTCGAGTAAAATTAACTACACAACTTTTGTCGGCCTCTGCGAGGTAAGGCCAGGTGACATGTTCCTTTGGCCCACATTACACGCGTCGGCATGTTGCAACAAGCAGAACTTTTGCCCCAGTTTGAACAACCAGCGGATGCACTCGGCAACTTCGTCACAATAAAATGTTGTCTTCAAGCTACGCAATTGGAATACATGCAAATTGTTACTGGAGTTTCATTGGAGTCACTTAAAAAAACTTTTTTAAATTGTCGATATTCTAAAAAAAACTCATAGAATTTTTCGTTCAAATCACTAAGCAAAAAATAGTATTTTTTAGAAAACTTTTCTAATATAGTCTCTATCATACAAACCAGACACTGGAAGTGAAGACTGAACAGAAATTGTAAAACGAAATAATAAAATCCAGAGAGAACCAAGGAACTAAATGACGGGGACGCTTCCGAGTGAAAACTTAATGAATTCAAAAAAGCGTTTTCTATGACAAACTATGAAAAAGTCCAATAAAAATAAACGAACAATATAGACGACAGACTACGTAAAGGCAATTTTCATATTTTCTTTGTATTTGCTGCATAGTGTCTGTATATTTTGAGAGCAATTTTTTAATTTTAAATTATGATGCTGAAGAAGGAGAAGAAGATTTATGATGCTGATAACTGTCAATTCACAACGACCAATGTAATAAACTGTCTTATAGCCTACCTTTACAAGGGTCAGATTTTCACATTATTATTATTTTATTATTTATTGCACAATATACAAAAGTAATTATGTACAATCAGGTGGACTTAATAAAAGCATTTTCTACCAGTCAACCTGCAGGAGTTACATTCGCCGAGCCAACTGTTCCGGAACAAGAAAGAAAGGTGGTGGAAAAACTGGATACCCTTTCGTATGATTCTCAGAGGAAACTGACAAACACACGCGGGGGTGTCCAGTAATTTCAGCACAGAGCTACACTGCGGGCGTCGAAACTGGAAATAACTAAGAAAATATGAGATGCTAATGGAAGGAAGCTAAATGGGGAATGCTAAGCATGAAGCGAAAAGATAAAGTAAAAAACTACTCTTAAGAAATATCACAAAGATGGTGCTGTATAGAGATGTAATAATTGGTGGCTGGACCATTCAATGTTGTAATATTGTATTAGTATTGTTTTGCTGGTTTTGTAACAGGGATCGGCTAAATTTCGAAAATAGATTACAAATTAAACTAGGTACAGGTACTTTATTAATAGAAACCAAAACCCGATGCAATTTGAAAATAATTACTTTGGCGGTGAGCGTGTTAAGTATAGGCTGCATTACACACGTATAGATTATAGGCGCGACCGTATAATTTCAGAATTAACCTGCAAAGATGCATACATTTTGTATCAAAGAGTTGACTAAAAATAAACCCTTACGGCCCTACAACTTGCCCGTAATTTGCATTCTTAATTCCTTTGTCGGTCTTTCTAACGAGGCGATATGTTTGCCATGCATTCAATATGCGGTAATCGCCCCGTTTGCTCATATTCGAATAAGCCATCAAACGTCAGGCCACGTTAACGAGCCTAACACAATTATAGCGGACTTATGATGCTTTGACCGGCAGGAATTATTCACACCAGTGGCGGCACCGCCACATGACACCTCGGCACTCATGCTCACTGGCACAAATTATGGCTATTCGAGTTGTAACTGTGACAAATTACAGTCAATAGCCATCGACGACGTCGTAATGGGTACGGCATCGTGAACTACTTTTGGACAACGAACAGAGAAACATTTATACCTAAATTGATTAGATGGTGTCTAATTCAAAACTGTGTAATAAAGCAGAGTCCGAGAGCTTGTTTGACTTCGATTTTCGGATACAAAATGACTTTTATTACTTCGTTAATTTTATTTCGTTTTTACTTCGCGATAGGAGCTGCGATGACGTGGACAGACCACCACACTTGAAACTCTAAACCACTCTTATCGAACGGGGTTTAAAAACAAACTTTTATAATATTCCTATAATACGTAGTTAATTTCAATAATAACCAATCCGCGTTGGTGAAAAATTAGAACAAACTGTCAAAAGTCAGTTGACAATGTGACCGGGATTTCACGGGCGCAAAGCCGACTCGGTATTATCCTGTCGTACGAGTTGCGAAGTTCAGACAGAATGACCGTGAATATTTCAGAACGTTAATACTGCTATAGTTGAGTTGTTAGTTTTAAAGTTCAGTATATTTGTAATACCTTTAAGCCTTCACTGAAACTGTAACATCATCGGATGTTGATATGAATGGATGGAATCATGGCCTAGTTGGAAGCTTCATTTAATGCTCTTATAAAAGATTTTACTTCCTTCTTAAAGGTCATTCCGACTTAAAAGTCAAATCTACTTATTACAATTGCATCCTAGAATTTTATTAATCTTTCCTTTTAATCCATCGAAGAACTGCCACGGTCCCGTGGGGGAAAGATTGAAATTTTCAATCGAAGCGATTGAAAAATTCGCTTCAGATGAAAGGGCGATATTGAAAGTTCTTGTATGACCACACTGAAGAAATGTAAGTCGCAGCCTTCACTTGCAGGACTCACGCGATTAGCCTCACGTCTACACGTTTCGACATTTCAAACAAGTTCCGCTATTGAGTTTGTGAACGAGTCAACAGAAATGGAATTGCCATCACCTTTTACCTCTGAGGTGCACTATTTAGGGCGAATCGGGGATTATAAGGCGATAGGTTATTGGTATATTGGTTGCTGCACGGAAATCGGTTTTCATTCGTAATATTAATAGAGCTCGAGCGTTGCGTCGACGTTTAAAGAATTCACTTACGCTTTGGAAACGACGAGTTTTCTTTAAATAAGGTTGATGTAAGTTAGTTACTGATAGATGTTTATTCAGACTCATGTTCATGATACTCATGATAAATCATGAGTCGTGGACCGTGATCGTGTCCATTGTATACATAAAGGGCTCAGTTACTTCCAAATCATTGTTGTTGTCTACTGCTGGACTGTTTTAACAGTCCTAACCTAGCGGAACATCTGTAAGGAACTGAGCGTTGCAGTGTCGAATCTACCATCAGCATTTATAAATCAACAGTCGTTCATTACTGGATGTACACGTCAAGTTATAGCTATTCTATAACGGCATTGTAGCGATCCGACTTACTATTTCTTTAATTCACCTATTGAGAGACAGCCTCATTTCGGTCAACTCTGGTGAATTATAGTGTACCTTCATATTGTTTTAAGTGTTAAAATAATTATTTTTTGTTGCCAGGACGCGCTTGTTGGTCACTCGGGAACGCCCACGCGGCTTTAGGCAATCATGAAAAAGCACTATACTATGCCACCGAACATTATAACATCTCCAAGGAGGTAAGTTCAACTTTCTTTTTCACTTGAAAATTTTCTTTGATTTGATTGAATTTTGTAATGTTACTTCGATGTTGTTAATATTTCAGCTTAGCATATTTTTGGTCACAATAATTTTGTTTCACAGAGTTTTTTCTTGGTTCCATCTGGGATTAGGAGCTTATTTCTACTAAGTCATTTTAATCCGGAAAAGTAATTTTGGGTCACGCCTGGTGGCTAAACAATGCGGCCTTCAATCAGGGGCCGTGAACTTCGATTAAGAATGTAATTATAATTATTGACACCTATTCCGTTATAATTTTCTATTACCGGATACCGGAGTAGCGACATACCACCTAAGCTTTCGGGTGATTAATAACGTGGGTTGACACAGATTCATATAAATTCCCCGGCTTAGCTCGATTTTATAATTTAAAATTTGGGATTCGACACACCACTTACACTTTTTTTTTAAATATCACGATATTTGTCGACGTGGCTACTACGGTATCGCTATTTTTAACGCCCTGTGAAACTCAAACTCGAATTAAGCGAATAATCAGTAATGCCTGAAGACCCTTTCGTCAATTCGAAGTGTGTTGTCTGTTTTATTAGACTGTTAGTATTGAAATAAAAAAACTTTATATTACACTCACGGGCAATGAAAAAGTTCCAGTGAGAAAATCACTAAATTACTCCTAAAAGGAAAAGACTAGGTTAATAATGCCGTCTGCAATATTGGACTACATTTAAAAACGCACCAGAATATTACCAACTAAAAACGTAAACATTTTGTCCAAATTTCTTATTAAATGTTTTAAAAAATTCAGGCTATTTAGTGTCGGGGTTTTCTGAGTGGAACTGTTTCTTTGCCCGTGAGTGTATAATCGATGCTGCACAAAATTGGCGAGACAAAGCCGAGTGGTTGAGAAGCCCTGACCTTTTGGTGCCAAATTCGGCAGGTGTCAGCCAAACCAATGAATATGAGGTTGACATGAGGAGTCCCGGTTCTGTCAATATAATATCATAATTTTTTAAATAAGCGCTGCCGCTGGTCGCTACGCGTCGTAGCTTTCCGACGAGGCAGGTGACAATGATCAATGTTTACAGAGTGTTGAAAATATGGAACAGGTTTCCAATATTTCAAAATGACCTAACCTGTTTTGAAATATATTGCAATATAACATATTTTTTTTCTAACTAGGGCTTTTTTCGATAATTATATGAAAGCTCTTAAAACAAAACAAAATCTAACAACACGACTTAATATGTCATTAAGCACTAGTGGTCCAATTATGGTTGACCACTTCTTGTGGTTTGAAGAAGGCCAAAATGGAAATAGAACTTACATTTGCCCCACATTTCCAAACCAGTTGACTCTTGTGTAACGTCTGAAATAGATAAGCTTTCAGTGCTTCAGTGCAGCCAACCGATGGAGCCCTGATACTGTGGTCTTAGAACCTGAAATAGGAACATCTACAGGGTGTTAAACTCAAAGGCTCATTCTAAACAATGTTTGCACTACGACTTTTGAATACTTGCATAAAAACTATTGCTTCTCCATTGAACCTTTGTTGATTACGTGGATTTTTACCATGATGCAGGTTTTTTTTCACGAATCTTCAAAAGTCGAAGAACAAAAATTTACCAGGTTGACGAGCTGATCCCCGCTTTCGGCTTACTAACTTACTTTTAAGAGATATTCACTGGCGGGTCACTCCGAATTTACGAAATACCTGAGTTGCACTGAGTAGGTACTATTATTCTGAGTGCTTCCCTTTAGAGGTCCTTGCGTCTTTATGTATGGTCAGCGACCAACATTTCATCAGGACTAATGGATTCCCACATGGACCGGTATCTGTCTAGAGAATTATCTTCAGTCTTCACGTGTATTTTGGAGCACCAAAGGTACTCGATTCTATGGAATTATAGTGATCATCCATCCAAGTTGTACCCATGTCACGTCTGTATAACCTGGCAAATGTAGAGAGTAGTAGAGACCTATCAGCAACGTAATATAAAATATAATTATCCGAGGATTTAGTAAGGTTTGTTTGCCGAATTTTTGAGTGAGTTATATCGACTGAAATTTTTACCTCAAAGTGACACAAATGCACATGTAATAAAATTGACCGTTACATTCTACTTCCACACGATAGTAGGTAACGCTGTTGACATTGTATCGCTAGTGTACTTGATTGCACTGAACAAATAGAATCAGCGATGCGACGTCCCGCGAGCGACTCCACCGACTCCGCACTTAGCTACGTGCTCCCGTTCACTTCATCGGGAAATATGCTGTGAAACTAACAAATAGAGATGTATCTGGCTGGTTACACAATACAACATAGTTTTCTTTGAAAGTTTAGTTCAACGTTTTAAATGTGTAACTTGAGATCGGCTGTCAATTATAAAATGAAATGTTAGGACATTTTGTATTGTGGACGAAAGTTTCGGCTTTGAATAGGGAATTTGAAACGATCATTTTGGAGTTAGTAAAATTAGTTTGCCAAAAGCAAAAGATGAAGATATTAATGATACGGTATAAACATTTTATCAATAATATGAATCATTACGTAATTTCATCAAACTTTGGCATTTTCTAGGTAAAATGTAGGTTATTCTTTCTCCGGTATAAACATTAGTACACACTTACGCAGAATCGCTGAAGGTCGACATACTTTTCCGACCGCTTTCGATTGAAATACATATTTTCATCATAAAAATCTGTGAACTTTCTACCGCTCAGTGGGAGCAACAAGTTATGTGTGGAATAGTTCTCAACAAGTTAATAACAAATGCAACAGTTGGATGGAGCCACATTCATTACTCGTATTAGATGATTCTGGAAATAGTTGGCACCACTAAGTTGGTTTGTAGTAGAGTTTTTGCAGTCGTGGGGGAAATTGTTATTGTTGTGCATTTACATTGGAAACAAAAGCTGAATGGATTTAGACTCAGTGGCGGCTGCACCTCAAGTGCGCCCGTGCAACGCACTACCATTTAAAAACCTTCTAAATATGTACCTTCCTTCTTCCTATACCATACTAGGTACGTGTAAAAAAAACTTCACAAAAAATACCAATATAACAACCGTAATACCTACCCTAAACAGAAATTACATAAATCTGATTATCGTTACGAGTTAAATTAAATCGAGCTGGCCTATTTTGTTTTCTACTGCGAAAGAATTAGATCCTATTTTTGATTGAAAAAAAACGGCCTCGTGCGCTCGGATTGTCGCACGGGGCGAGCTCCTACATGTAGTATGAAACAGGATGGAAATCGCCCGGCGCGTGAGACGGAAGATGCTCAGTACAAACTGTATGCAGTTCTAGGATAAATTCGTGCGCCGCACGCGACCGGAAATTGCCGAAATAATACGAATGACGCCACGGGACTCGGGATCGGGAGGCGCGGGCGGTGGCCTTGACCGGTGGCGTGACCTACGAACGATGCACTTGTCATGTCATTGTCAGTTTCACATTTCGCGCGCGAATACGTAATTAATTTGCTAATTACTTATTAACTAAGAAAGTAGTAAAGATTTCGTGAGTGTGTATGTGTGTGTGTGTGAGTGAAAATGAGTGCAAAATACAATATTGACTTCATAAAAAGCAATAGGACATTGCAAAATAGACTGGACATTAAATCTGCTGGGCCGCCTCGGCCTTTAGTGCAAAACAAAAAATGAAACTTATAAGTACCTACCTGAATTTTCAAAAGTGAAATGTTCAATAAAAAGAAATGGTTATGTGGATGTGAGAGACTAAATGCTTTATTTTGCTTTCCGTGTGTTGTTTTCGTTTCGGCGGAGAAACTATTTCGAGTCAAAAATTAAGGTAAAATATAAGTACTTATAATTTTTTTACTTCTAATTGTAGTGTGGTCCCTAGGCGTGGACCTGGCGTGGTCGTCGAACGGCTACGTGTACCACACCACCATTTTTCTCCAAAAAAATACTAAACCCATAAAGTGCACCACCGGGTATCTGAGGCACCAGCCGCCACTGTAAGTGAGGCTAGTTTTTATTGAGACGCAGGGTTGATTCTCGGCTGGGGCAGATATGATTTTTTGTCGAGTCTTATAGTCATTATTTCGTGTAAAAAAATAATAATTCACTTCAACTACGTTACCATAAGTGAATCTTAAAAATTCGATCCCAGTTGAATGTGTCAGATATTTGAGTTTACATAATTATTCAGATGGGGACTATGGGGATGGGCAGTTGGAATATGTATGCGGTTTCTGATTGTAACTGAAAATTGAACTGAAAATACTCTCAAATGTAGTTTTTTTTTCGGAACGAAGTTTCTGTATAAACCTTGAGTTTTAAATCCCGATATGTCACGTACCAATGTTTTTTCAGCATTTCGATACCACTATATCTCTCGCTCCAATTCCATAAGTAAATATCGTGGTCAAATATTCGAATTCAGTGTCCACATGTCCAGATTCTACGGCGAATGCAAATAAAATGTAAAATATTATTCTGCACGTTCCATTTCGTTTAAACCGCTTCATTAGTCTATCAATCTTAACTACTTACTTCTAGTTAATATGTTGTAAATTCTAAGTGTTGATTTTATAGTCAAATATTTTCCTGACCTGATCAGATTTCTGGCCACAGCATATACTGTGCCTAACCAATTGGACAATCAATAAAAACCTATCTTAGACGAAAAATAGCAGGAATGACTACACACCTTCACGTGCCACCCACTCGACATCAAATGAAAAACGACACAATATTTAACTCTTTAACAAAACGGTACAAAAAGTTTTTAAGGTAGTGACCAAATAAGGAGAGACCTATATCCATTCCTGCATCTCAATCTACCAATCTCCACACCACCTCCAACCGTGTTTCCCTTGCAGCTGGGCGATGCTCTTGGCATGGCCACGGCTCAAATGAACACATCTGACCTGCGCAAAGTCCTCAATCTCCCCGACGAGGAGATCCCGCCGGCAGTCTGTGATGATGCCGGCTCGCCGCACACCCCCTTCAATGCTCTCCGGGTGAGACGACAAAGCATGGAGCAACTCTCGCTAATACAGGTTTTCGTTTGTCCCTCACCTCCTTACACGATACACTTTACACCATGCAAGTTGAAAAGATGCTCGAGGAGTTACTTCCGCCTAGTTGAGCCACAAATAAGTGTAAAATTTTACGTTGAATAAATAATATTTTATACTGCCTACTTACAGCTGTAAGCCTTTGGTCTGCAGCCTGAAAAAAAGTACAGTTCACTGCCAATTCATTGGCTGTATAACAATAATTAACTCCCGCGCCGTTGGATGACATTGGATGAAGTCAAACGGATTCGCTACTACTAATAACACATACGTTTCAAGATTGAAGTTAATAAAGAAATATACCTATAACTATGCATATTCGGCATCAATACTACATCAGCTTAATATATTAGAGTGATGGGAAAGGCCCAGAATAAAATTTGGTAAGCAACGGCGGCTCAATTATGCGTGAATCAATTTACCATGACGGGAGATGTTTACAATGGACTGATTTTCACCTTTAATAGCAATCAAATTATTTATTCGAATGAACACCTTTATAAGGCTGCATAACTGATTCACATTCAACTTAAATCCAATATGCTTTTCCCGTAAAGCCACTCGCATACACAAATACACACGAACACTACAATTTTATTTTTTATTGCATAAATCTCTGGTCGCTTTTTATATCCCTGCTTGCTTGTCTGTCTTTCTTATAAATTAAGATATTCACTTTTTTGTATCTTTATCATCAACCCCATTTCAGAGCAGTTAAGATACCTATACAATACGAGATTCCCAGCTTCTTACATCCTATCCTCGATCTTGAACTTTTGAACTTGAAACTAAGTTAAGAATAAATGCGTGTTCAAACTTGTTTATAATTATCTCCGTTTGTATAGAAAACACGCTCAGTCCAATAAACAGAAAACTAAGCTAAAGGTATGTAGCTTCCAACCCCCTTACTTCCTCCACCGCCATAACTCTAACCGAGCGTCGCACCCAGATAACTCCCGACGGGAAGCGGGACGCGATGGCGTCCAAAAAGCCCGACAAAGGTCGGGCGGACTCCGAGGATAATCCTCAGGAGTCCTTCTTCAACCTCCTCACGAGGTGCCAGTCGGCCCGCATGGAGGACCAGCGGGCCACCCTGCACTCCAACAAGGAGAACAGGATGAAGGAAGCGGCCAAGCGCGCCGCCGCCGGCGGACAAGACAACTCGTGAGTATTTACTATTATTCTGTCCCTTCCAGGGGTTCAGGAGAAATTACCAAACTATTGTTTCTGGTATTGTTCACGGCTGACTAATACCTAAAACCTAACATGGTACTAAATCCATATAGATTTATGAGGCGATTTTGAATTGATTAACGCGATCGCGAGTATTGACCCATGAAAATGCCTCATTAATTGATGATTGTCACCATCATCACCTTGTAAGTTGGGTAGCACCTTAGCTTCAGTCGCTGAGTTCACAGGTTTCGCCGGACGTATAGGTAAGGTACAGTAGATTGTTACGTCACCCGGGCAGGGCCGGTCATACACTAATACCTAATAAATAATAATAATAATGTATGCAGAGGTAATATTTGGCCCTATATTATTAACCTTCAGAAGCCCATTCATCAACAGTTATCTTTTATTATGAATTCATCAGTAGTTGACACATTTGATGAATCACATACCTATCGATATCTTTCCAATATTATTGGATGCGTTGTTTGAACAACATAATACGGGCCATATACACGTAAGTATATAGGAGTCATACATTACCACTTATCTTTATCTTGGACTGTCAAAAATATCTGCGTTATTATCATCTCAGAGCCTCATCTCAGACTATTTATAGATCAAAAAGGTTTTGAAATAACAAGCGGCGTATACGCATCACAACTTATCTATGTTATCATATATGTTTTTTGGCAATATTTAACGAAAACTAACCAACATGTCGTCTTTATTTGGAAGCTATAGGTTAAAACATCCATATTCAGGATTCTAACACCAGATGCACATAAATCTACAATCCTTTTACAATGGTCAAATCGCTCGGAATAGGGCACCTATTATGGCGTCGACATCGTAATAACATAGTCGGAGTTCGCGTGATCGTTCTACGATATCAATCCCTATCGATGTTATCCTCAAACAATACTAAACTACCGACGGTTGAGTACTAGTGATGTAGGTACACTCGGCTCATTATTTTACTTTGCTTGCTATTTTAGTTACTGGCGATGACGGTAGGTTTGACTAAGATCATTGTTACAACAAGTTTACAGAAAAGAATCCTAACGAATTGGGTTTGAATCATCATGCCTGCAGGAGATTTATAAAATCCTCAAGTTAAATTTGAATAATATTATTAATTAATGGAATTGTTATAAATATTTTCCGAATTTCTTAATAAGTAAAACCGTCATAAATTAAGAAGATATTTGTTTCATCTTTGTGCTCATGACCTATCTAGATACGGAAGATATCATGACAAAAAGACAAACAAACGTTTTTTTACACGCACAAAGGTATATAGATAATACAGATAGTGTGGGAAGATAGTGGTTGACCATTGTTGTTACATTGCTAACTTCGGACTGAGTGCTTTGTTTTTGTGAAAAATATAAATAAAAATAAAATATACAGTCAGTGTCAGCTGTCTCCGATGAATATGGATAAAGAACCGTATGTACTTATAATTGTGGTTTATTATTTATTACGTGAGTCAGTAATACAAGTGATGTTGTAATTAGAAAAGATTACTATGAAGGTGCTACTTAGTTTAGTTTACTAAAGTAGTAAATATTGAAGCGAAACTATTGAACAAGAGCTAACTTATATCATTTCTACGTTGCCGTTGTGTAAAAAACATTTTTTTTTAAATCTTTTAGTGGTGTTTTACTTGTTGTATTTGAGTGAAGTACTCTTTTAGTAGGTTATAAGATTTAATGAACCAGTTACGAAGATTGATTTACATTATTGTGAGACTGAAGGTTAATAGGAGAGCTATTTTCGTGGCTCACTCACGACGAAGCTAAGGTCTTCAATCAAGAAAGACATCTCATTATGACTGAACAGAATTCATAATGCCATGTTTGAACAGAGAGTTTTTTCAAATAAAGTCTAAAACAAAACGAGGCCAATAATGTCCTTCGGTATAGAAGCGAAACTTATCCTTACAATTTCGACTTTGAACCTGTCCGATTAAACTTAATTCGTGCGGTGTATTTGTGTGAAAATGTTAGGTCCTTGAGTCACCATGGAAGGAAGTCTTTCATATTCTGATATGTTCATATTGGCTAGTAGCTGTTTACCTGATATAATTATGTTCATATTGTGTTACAGCTGTAAGTTCTCTAAATATTATAAAATAAAATAAAATATTAGATATGATTTGCGATTAACAGTTGATACGTATGAAAGTGAGACTAGTTAAGGTACAGCATCATTGGTAGTAATATAAGCGATAGTAAACAGCAGTCTAGGATGATGATCACACTGTCCCGGCTTGACACAATAACCTGTCTATAACCCTTACCTCACCTGCCCCTACGAAGAAACACAACATAGATTCAACTTAACCCTCCCACTACCTAACCTCTGAAAACATAGATTGAACATAACCCTCCCCTGCAATAGGTCTCTAACCTCTTACAACACAGTTTCAACATAACCCTCCCCTACCCCTACAGGTCTTCCGCCGCGCAGACCACGGACAAGACCGGCGCGGGCGCCACGCCCGCCGCCACAGGACCCAAGAGCGAGACACTCGTTCTCAGGGGCGCAGCCAGCGCCGCCCCTGAGGACGAGTTCTTGGATATGCTGGCGCGTGTCCAAGTAAGTCTACTAGTTCTATTTAGCTTCTTTGGTTTAGTTTAAACAGATGGGGATGGGGTTTGCTGGCGCGTGTCAAGTGAGTCTTCTGGGTTCTATTTAGCTAATTTATTGTAAACTGTTGATCTTCTTAGACATGCTGGCGATGGCGCGTGTCAAGTAAGTCTTCTGGTCCTATTTAGCTAATTTATTGTAAACTGCTGATCTTCTTGGATATGTTGGTGATATCAAATGAGTCTTCTGGTTCTATTTAGCTTCTTTGGTTTAAACTGCTGCTGATCTTCTTCGGTATGCTAATGCAAAGCTAGTGTCAACAGCGGGTCTTAGGTTCAATTCACACTGGTAACCCGTTGACGCACGAATCCGGTGTCAGTTTAAGCACTTTGGTACTTATATACAAGATTGAATACAGCTCATTTTATATATTTTTATAAGATCAGCAAATACATATAGCCGTTTCTATCCTGAGGTATATTTGTATTGATAAGGTAAGTATTGTACTTATATCTTGCTGAATTACATACGTATACACTATGAATAGCACATTCAAGCCTATGTACCTAATATATTCTATTAAATAATGATTTAAAGGAAATGGCGGGCTGCGTGAAGGTATTTCTCTCGTCGTGTCTACTTATTGTGTTCAGAGAACAAAGGAATGACAGCCATTTTACTATTATGTTGACAACCACATAATATGTTTCATCGCATATACCAAGCCACTTATTTATGTTCCTAGATAAATTAATTAGGAGACATGGAAATGCGAACAGATCTGTTTAAATTTGGCAATATGGAACTATGGAACTGAAATTTTGTTTTAAAACATACTATTATAAGATTGTAATTTATACTAACTACATAATCACCTTTCATCATCATCGATCCATCTTTCACTACTGGATACCGGCTTTTCCTTAGCAGCACCATAACATTCTGTCCTCGACCTTCCTCAACCAACCATACCGTACGAGGCTATAACAACAAAATAAATCGAAGAGGAAAACTATAACACCTCTGGTTACTCAGCCTCAGAAGGCCTAGCACAGGGCGTAAATCAAGTAGTGACAAAAGTTTTCCTTCGAGACACTCGATGTAAGTGAGCGCGACGGAAAACTTTTGCCACGTCTTGGTGCATCTTGCCACTTGCGCTAGGCCTTTACACTGTACTATAAGCTATAACCCTCCTACAACTGCAGGGCTCCCGATTGGAGGACCAACGTTCAGAACTGCCTCGGCCGAAGCCCGAGCCCGCTAAGACAGTGCCCGACGACGATTTCTTCGCACTGCTAATGCGCGCTCAGGCCGGCCGCATGGAAGACCAGCGGGCTACGGTGAGATACATCATATTACATAATTTTCTTCTTCTTCTTCTTAAGTCCTTTAACTCCTAGTGGAGCATAGGGCCGCAACTACAGCTTTCCACTTCTATTTCATAATACATAGTGTTAGGTATGTTTATACAGGGTGTTACGAAAAGTGACGCTATGGGCCATTCTAAACAACTATAGTTCTTTGACTTTTGACAATTGAGAAAAAAAATATCTGCCTTTCACAGTAAACATACCATAAACAAAAAATATAAGATGTTTTTTTTCCAAAGTAGGTCCTCAGTCTATCATACAATTTTTCCAACATCATTGTATATTCAAATAGTGCAGTGGTAGCTCAGTCGGGTAAGCGGCAGCTTCTTACCTCAAAAATGCAGGTTCAAATCCTCTCCCTGATCTCCCTGACATGTACAAATGAGTTCGCTCTTATGGCTAACTATCTAGGGGCTTATTTTCCATTATAATATAGATCTAATAAACGCAAGTCCGTTATCCTGAGTATTCTATATCTATAAAAGCGAAAACTCACGTATACACTGACTCATCACGAAATCTCAGAATCTACAAGTGAGGACTAGGAGTCTGAAATTTTGCATGGGGGTTCCTTTTATTAGATTTATGATATATATTATCTTTTATATACTTGATTATTAATGAATGTTCTGTTGTCTGCAGATCCCCGCCCAGACCAGCAGTTCTCGCAAAGGAGGCTCCAATCCCAAAAAGTAAATCAACATCTTACTTTACCGTAGGAACGAAAGACTCGACTTACACGTCTGGGAAACTTTACCGAATGCCGGATTCGTTTCGTGTATTATTATATGGCCTATTATATACGGTTTTTACTGTTTCTTGGCCTAAATAATAATAAAATACACATTTTAAATACCAGATACACTTTGCGTATATATATGTGGCCTATTATATACAGTCTTTACTGTTTCTTGGCCTAAATAATAATTAAATACACCATTTAAAATATTTTAGCTCTCATACAAATGAAACTTAGATAAAAAAATTATGATTTTGTTTGACGGTTCAACATGAATTCATATATATTTAGAACGGAAATTATTTTTTATATAAATTAATTTAATTTAAAAAAAGGATCCCGGACGTGTGACTCAAACCTAATTTATAAGAATTACTTGTTTAAACATACTACTTACTTATAACTATCCGTAAGAAATTGTGGCTAACATTAAGCCCATAGTTAATTAAGATTATATAGGCCTGTTGAGGCATAAACATTTCCCAATATCTGCCACTAATGTTTAAAGGTACTATTTTTTATTCACTACACAATAACAATGAGTAAAAATTAGAGCAAAATTATAACTTATTGGAAACAAATAACTATATTTTTTTCAAATATCAAAGCACACTTTTAGTTGACTTTAGATGACCTAAGTAATAGTAGATTATATTAATATTAAGGAATATGGAGCGTTGTTATACAGTTGGTCACAGAGCGATATAAAATGACTGGATTGAAACTAGAGACTGTTGTAGTTGGATATTGAGTAGTCTGAACGTGAAGGAATAAATTATTAGGTTATATTACAATAATACGTAGGATTAATAATATATTAACTGGCAGGTCCCAAGTTTCTGTGCGTCTATCCATGTAGATTACTGATTAGTGACCATCCAGATTGAAATGGTATTCAAACTTGTAAGTTCTGCAGCCATTGTGACTCTAAATAAAAATATTTCATAATAGGACCTACCGATAAAAACATGTATTAAAAGTAATAATTATGCCGTTGACTAGTAAATGCCACTCTTATACTTACCCATATCGTTATCTGTCCGTAATCGTCCACTTTTGGATATAGGCCTCTTCTAAAATGCGCCTATTAATATAGACTATGTATTAAATTATTTATATACGTACTATATGTATAATGGGCCGTGTGGTGCCGGCGGAGTAGAATAGCACCACCCCTCTACACTTCGGGTGTCGTAAGAGGCGACTAATGACAGAGGTCCACCATCTAGACCTCCTACCGTAGAATACCCACCAGTGATGCTTGAGCCAATGTAGTTATAGACACGATTCATTTTCATCAATCGGGACACTGTGTTTTTTTTATCAGTTGGGAATATAGTGTTCCTATTGGTCAAAATGGAACGTGTCAATCTATGTCAAGCTATCTGGTGGATACTCAGCGGTAGTCCAAACACGAGTCCAAGAAATATTGTATAACAACCAGAAGATCTGGGCTCGTGTTTGAGTGAGGAATGTTACGGGAAGTTGGATGGTAAGGTTCGGAATATTGGAATAGGAATATAACTTAACTTTGACTAACATCCTGTCAAGGGACGGTGGGAGTGACATAAGCTGGTGATGGCTTTAACTTTAGTATTGAGGAAAATTCAAGTAGTTTCCCTACCGGTCTAAATGGGAAGCGGAATTTTAGGCATTAATGTTAGGTAGGGCCTGTTTCACATGGCCACAAGTTTTAGGTGTAGTATCAGTTTTGCCTGGCAGAAAGGTTTTTTTTACCGGATAACCTAGTATTTCTGAATAGTTTAGATAGTTTTTTGACAAAACACGTACATAGTTGGTCAACATCAATAGTTTTTCATCTCACCTGACTGTTTTATTGATTAAATATCTAAACTGTTCGGTATCATTATATTATAACATCTAGATATGCCACGGGATAACTGTTGGTACATCTGAATTTATTAACTTGTGTCCTTGTGATGCAGACCCCAAAAGTAAAGCTATCTAAAATTTTAATATAGGAAAGTCAGCACGTATTAGCATTAATTAAATTAAATTAAATTAAAAAGTGAATAGCGCTGTTATCGGTGCCAAAATAAGTATCAATGTAACGATTAAGCTAGGATAATAAATGTTAGCTTAGGTTTAAACTTCATTTTTTAAAACATTTTACTTTTCTGTTGATATGTAGGTAATTGAATTAAGTTTCATTTAATTAAAACTTTTGGGTTACATTGTTATGTTACGTTTAATTTACAGTATGTATGTTAGTTCGTAAGGAATAAGCGCACAAGCCATAGGGCAATTATATCTTATAGTTAACATAATTAAGTATATAGAAGTAAATCAGTATGATAAGCGGGGTTTACACTAGGAATAAAAATGGCAGAAGTGTGCCAATTTAATATTACAATGAAACATTGAAAATAGAAGTACGATTAAAATGGAAATGCTGTATTATTGGGAATCAGTTGAAATTAAATTATGTAGAGTTGGGATTCAGTAAAGACGCGAAAAAAGATTTAACAGTTTGACCTTTAAGTTGCACAAGTGTTACTCTGCATTTTTTGCTAGTGTAAACATCGCTTTAGAGATCAAAAAGTAGTTCCCAAACATTGCAGATAGTATAACTAAGTTATAAAGGTGGCCTCCTTTCAAATCAATTTGAAACATTGTTCAGGCAACTTTTCTTAAGACAAAGAAACCTTTAAATCAAATAATACTCTTTTAGGGCCACTTGCAAGAACATATTAAATCTAGATTTAGTGTCAAATTTTATATGGACTGACGTGGGGCTTAGGGCCCCTTGCACCAACAAATTAAATCTAGATTTAGTGTCAAATGTCGATTTAAGAAACGTCAGTCCATATAAAATTTGACACTAAATCGAGATTTAACACTAAATCTAGATTTAATATGTTGGTGCAAGTGGCCCTTAGGGGAAAAGCTAAATCTTATTTAGTCCCTTTTGTTATATAACTGCAGTTAGGGCAGTTCGTAGATATAGTTGAATGTAAATTTCCAAAGTTGCGTATGAATTATGAACCCGTAGTATTTATCTTATAATAATGAAAAACTTAGAAATATTAATGAAATGTTGGTATTTATTAACTCCGACATATACAGAGGTTTAATCTTAATTGAAATAACGCTAAATATAAGTATATTCAGTAATGTTTTTTGTCACTTAGGTGGATTAGTCAGCTGCTAAATCATGTTTTATTTTGCTGTACACTTAGTAAGTGGTACACTAAATAACGGGCAAGAATCATTGGTATAAGTTCTTACGTTCATATTATAAGGTACGGTTCACACCGCATGCTCGCATCTTACGGATTAATCAACGAATATTCACATCACGGCAGTAGACAACTTCTTTAAATATATATTTTATATTTAAATGTATATTTGATAATAATCCTTAAAATCCGTGCATGTGTATGCGTCCCTTAAGGCGGGGTATTCACGAATAACTACTCGTATAGATCCTCACTGCACCATAAAGCTTTGGGAATTAAGGCAACTTCCTCTATTTAGTCAGTGCCCCGCCTTAAATTAGGCTCATATAAACCTACTAAGAATCTACTCTATTTCTACTATTAACCATAAGTGTGTAGTATTTAACTAGTAGAGATAGATGTTTTAGGTCGTGTTGTCTGGTCTGTAGTCTGCAACTGAAGCCGTAGGTTGCGTCTGACGGCTTGACGTATAAATGCTGACTATGGATTTACTTGTTGCAATTTACGAAATAATGTCACCTGGGGGTCTAGAACAGGTTTGATAGTTTGGCGAAAACTATAAAAGTGTACGTTTTCTCGCATACTAAGTGGCGCCTCTAGCGGAAACTATCATGAAACTTTTGACAGATAATATATGCAGATGACAGGAGAAAAAGTAAACTTTTTTAGTTTTCAAAAATAGCAAATCCCATACTAGAGGCCCTACGTACATAATCTGTCAAAAGTTTCATGATAGTTTCCGCTAGAGGCGCCACTATCAAACCTGTACTAGTTGTCGTAAACGCACAACAACAATGTTGCCGTCACACCAACCATGACCTAAGTTAGTTGCAGACTGCTTCCCGGCTGCCGTAAATTATTATTGTCATAGTAATGTAATGAAATAATCTTATCTCTTCCTGTTATAGATGAACTTTTTGCCGTAAACACTGTTTATAGTCAAATTTAGATCGCATCTGTCACCGGGATAGACAAGATAATTTAATTCAAAAATAAAACTAGACTACACTTATAAAAATATAAAAGGAATTGATTAATAAAATAAATTCAATCGATATTAAAATTAGCATTTCATCAAAACATCTTTAGGACTGTTAGCAGTTAGTATAGGTATTATAATAGTAGATATAAATGTATGTAGGGTTCCATAACCAATAGGTTTATTATGGCCGAAATAACACCCCAGTAAGTTAACATAGTATAATCACGTTTGTGCAAGATTACGTTTCAGCTTTTAACTTAGTAATTAAGTACCTAGATATTACCTAGTATATTAGATATAGAATCACGAATCTTCAATCGTATATTGAAGACGTAGAACTGGTAATGCACATCGTGAATTGATTATCATCTAATGTAATATTTAATCATGTGAGTATGATGACTCTGAGACATCGAATTTGTAATGTTAGCCAAAATTAAATACTCTTTGTTAGGTAGTTAGTGGGCATTAGGCCCTCTCTGTATTTATAAACTGACACGCATATATCGCCGACAGTGTTCTTCAGCTAAACTTTACATCCCAATACACGGGTTCTAGAATTAAATTTAAAGAAATAGCATCACAGTTTAGAAAAAATCACACGATTTTACGCAACTTCAAAAGTAAAGTAGCTGTAGTGTGTGTTCTCACTACTTCTACAAGTTGAATCTGAATTCTGTAGTCATTGTTATTATTAATCTGTGTCTAATTAAGTAAATTTAACCCACTTTTTGTGTGAAACACATGTTTTTGGTAATAACATAGCCGATCTAGCTAGGTAACATAGTTAGCAGGTAATAATTTACTAGTATTTATGTAACTAATTTGGCCTATATTATCTAATCTTTGAGTGAAGGAATTAAGTTGCACGTTGCACTTTAGTCAAAAGGGATTCGGGTATTTTTTTATTCAATCTATTTTCTTGATGCTTGATTTAAGTAGATTACAGTCCACCGTAAATTCTGTTATACATTGTATTCTATTATTAATTATTCTACTATGCACTGTTTGTCATAAACATTAAGTACTCATATATAACCAGTAGTTGAATAGATTAGAATTAATAAACACATATAACAACAATACAATGGTTTTTAACTTTTCTAAAACTACCTCTAATTTACCTTCAATAAGTTCCTTGTATTCCCATCTATATCCATGTCGTATCTTGATACAGTCAGGTTTAAAAGTAGCTATACAATACATTATGCCTATTTATTCATACATCCATTTATACTTTGTTGGTAATAGGGTAAAAATGTGTGTAGCTACTTATGAAGGTGACCGTACAGTGTGCTAACTGGTAATATGATGTAGAATTGGCTCTGCTTCTTCTTTCCTAACAAGTGAAAACGACAGTGTGCCACACAGCTTATGGATAAAATTCTACGTACTTACATAGGAGATAGCTTAGTTAGATAATTTTAAGAGAAGGCAAAGTCCGCCTATTCGATTCCTATTGGAATTCCCCTATGGGTACCTACAAACCAGAATAGATGAATAAAAAACAGCCATTTTATATTAACCTTTATTTAAAATTCAATATTATAATCACTTAAAAATACATACAAAAATTCATGAAAAGGTCGATGATTTATGCAGTAGGTACAGAAATCTGTTGCACGGTCTTGTCAGTTAAACTTCATGATTGTGACCGCATGTCATTATTGTCTTTAATTATTTCACGTAACAAAGCCTATACGTAACATAGAACTATCTTAAAAATAGCATTACGTATTATGCAAAGCGACCTGATTGCGCATCCAGTAACGGTTTATCTTAAAAACTAAAACATTTAATAAATCTTACAAGACAAAGCAAATAAGAGACTCAATGTCAACATGTTACAAAAATACTTACAAAACTAATAAGACCAGACGATGCTATAGACATCCAAATCTAAATTTCACACTTCTGAAACCTGATTCACAAATTAAAACCAACATTTGTCACTTTCTAGCCGTCCTAAGCAGAAGCATAGGTGGAGCTATGGACGGCTGTTATTTAGCTCATGATATTAGGTATGTTTGTGTTACTTTTACCCTGCCATCAAAAAACCTGCACTTAGAACAGTTTTCTTCCAGAACCTCGGTACTTAAGGTTCTCCTATCCCAATTTAGATTTGGAATTCTACAGCTATTAAGGGTTCTACTTGAGGTAGCAGGGAGTGGCCTGTGCGGTGCTGAAGATGGCACTGACCGCGCTGTACGTGGCCGCGATGCCGCCGACGGCTCCGATGATGATCACCTCCCAGCACACCATCTTCATCCAGCCTGGCTGCTGACTGTGGGCAGAAATGGGGGTTTTATGAGGCTGTTTGTAAAGATTATGAAGTTGAAAACAAATGAAGATTTTGATAGAATTCGGTTAATCATTATAACGTAAGTAAATTTTCAACAGCAAAACAGCATTCAAATGGAAATGACCTCTCGATTTCACTAATCCTTTGCAAGGAAAGCAGACCTTGCATTGCAACGAATTCGGGACCCGTCCTCTACAAACCTGGTAGAAGAAGTTTTCGCTCACTCGGCATACACTGGCACACCACGTGACATGTCTCGAGATTTAACAAGAGTGTTAGGATGATACTTTATGAAACTGTCAGCTTTTATCAAAAATATTGCATTTGCGGGCTCTGCAATGTTTAACAAATAAATCCAGTCCAACTCACACAGCCACCTGCCCCTCAGCGGGCGGCAGTTCCGACAGCTTCAGGTAGCAGAGACTCGGCAGCACGAAGGTCAGCAGCGCCACCGTGGTGCCTCCCACCAGCGCCAGGATCGTGTAGAACCGCGGGATGCTCTCGCCGATGAAGAGGATGGCCAGCATTATGGAGACTCGGACACCCATGCGCCAGAGGGTTGCGTCTGTAAAGGGGGTCGGAGGTTAAGATCGCTTCACTTAACAACTACCTATGGTCCTATACTTTTCTGAAAATACTGCTGATAGTATGTTCGAGAAAAAAGAAAACATTCATACATATGAATTTACAATATCCTCTTTTTTCGACGTCAGTAAAAAGAACAGAATTTCTGTGAATTTTCAATTAAGTATGTAATTAGAGACAATTTCTCCATTCTCGGTTAGAGCATAACCAGGGAGTAGTGGTTAACTTTTGACACATCTGTCATGAATTTTATATGGAGATGACGTTTAATTTATAAATCAATCCCTGTCAGTTAGATAACCGACAATGGAGAAATTGGCACTGAGAATGTTTTTCCTGGACGTTAAAAATTGAGTAGAGTAGACCATACAGACAAATTACTCAGTATTACTCCAACATCCATTTATCGGTAGACTGCTATATAATATGTTATAATTAGATAAATATACACAAAGCAAAACATCATTTGGTCTGTAGTCTAGCCTGCTATTATGTAAGCTGCTAAAATTAAATAAAGGCTTCTAAAATCATTCTTCAGTATCACAGCAGACAAACGAAACAACAAAGAGAACTCAAAATACCAACCATGAGCGATATTGTACAGCTCCTCAGCCTCCTGGCAGACGGGGTTGATGAGGATGGTGAAGGCGGCGATCAGGTGGACTGCCATCAGGATGTTAGCCACTAGGGTCAGAGGCGTGGCGGTGACTGAGGCGGCGAGGTTCGGGGCAACGGACTCTCCGTAGATGGCGTAGCCGGCGATCGCGATGGGCAGGTAGAGGATTAGGACGGCTGCAATGGTAAATATGGGAAATGATTTGTTGCATTACTAGGTAGGTACCGATCTAACAGATACTTAGCCTATATTTGTTGGTGAGAAAGACACAAAAGAGCTCTCCTTGGATTACGAGCTTGTACAGACTTATAATATTTTCAACAGGGGGCGATTGATTTTGATGATGATCATGACACATGTTAGATCTATAGATCTAATACTGGTCTTCAGTAGAACTTTATAGAAGAAGGTTGGTAGATAATTAAATTATCACTTAATCGTTATGATGATGTCAGCTTTAAGTTTATTTCGTTCGTTTGTTTCACACATTTATAATAATGACACTGAAACATTTTACCGTTAAGTTTAGAATTGCAGTATCATTCATCCACTCTACGTCTTAAAACTCACCTCCAAAAGAGTACATCAAGCTCTTATTGAACTTGCTCTTGTCGGCCATGTCGTTCTGAATAGTGGGGAAGGCGGAGGCGCCTCCGAACGCGAACATGATGGTCCCGAAGGCGAGGAAGAAGTCCTGGAAGCCGTGGATGCCGAGGCGGAAGGTCGGGAACGGACGGATGTCGTTCATCATCTGGATGAAGTAGAGGATGCAGGCTACGAAGGTCGAGCCGAAGGCTATGACTCCGGTGAAGCTGCGGGGAATAGAATAGAATATCCTTTTACTCAACAGATTTCAAAAGAAAAGATATCAGATTTTGCTCAAAGAAAATGTGACCCACACGCTGCCGCTGGCCCAAATTCGAACAAATTAACGTGAGGGTGCCATTTTCTTGTAAAAGGGCGTAATTTTTTGCAATTATTTGTGTATTGTCTAGATTATAAGTTTACCAGTGCAATGGTCTACCACCATTTCACAAAGGCTCTGAGGAGAAGAAATGGCAAAGTAACTCCTCGACCATCATTTCAACTTTTTGTTTACGTTAAATATCTTCTTGGGGTAACGAGTAGGATAGGTAATGAAATGTAAAAAAGAATTTAAGTAGCATGTATAAAACGAGGCACAATATGTGCAGCAGTTGGTATGGTATTTATTTATTTATTTATTTTACTTTATTAGGAAAACTTACAGCTAAATCAGTACAATTAGACAAAAATAAAAGACAACAAAAAGCCAATTAATAGTTTCCACAGATACACAAAAGGATACATAACAAAAGTCTATAACATTAAACACTAAAACACACGTACACTGGCTATACTAGTTAAACTGGTTATAATAGTTTACCTTTTAACTTAACACATACAATTGTAAATAAAGACATAAATTATTGACTAATGCCCAAATATCCTGGCAAGTGAAACCACCCGCCTTTTTCGCCGTTATGCCAACGATGCTACGAAATTTCGCACAAAGACTATCCTAATAGCCTCTATGCTTGTACAGAATAGGTCAACTTCATCAGACTCGCACAGCCGATTGACCACGATGCTGGCTCGCACGAAAAATGAGTTTTGCTCGTAGTTGGTACTACATTGGGGTACATTCAGCACCGCCTTTTTCCGCGTCATTACTTCGGGAACTCTAAGTTTTACCAGCTGTAATAACTGGGGACAGTCTATGTCACCTCTTACTACTTTCACTAAGAAGATAGCGTCAGCCACAGTTCGTCTGAGTACGAGGGGCAAGAGATGGAAGCGTTCGCACCGGTGTTCGTAGTCAGAATAGGGCACCTTGAACTTAAAGCCTAGGTAGCGAGTAAATTTTTTCTGGATCCTCTCTATTCTGTTGATATAAACATTATATCGAGGATTCCAGATCTGGCTGGCATACTCGAGATGGCTACGCACATAAGCACAGTACAACAATTTCACTGTTTTCATACATTTGAACGGTTTGGACGACCGCATAATGAAGCCAAGTGCCCTCGATGCTTTGCCCACGATGCTATCTATGTGCTGATCAAAAATGATCTTACTATCAAAGACGACACCTAGGTCGCGAGAGGAAAACATCCTTGCTAGGCACTGATCACGGATTAGGTAGTCGGCTATGTGCGATGTCTTTTTCCTACTAAAAGAAACAATGAAGCACTTCGACACGTTAAGGTCTAATTTGTTTTTAGCGCAATAAGAGTCCAGCCTAGATAGATCTTCCTGGAGGAGAGTAGCATTCAGTGCATTGTTAACAGTTCTGAAGATCTTCATGTCGTCTGCAAATAAAAGATGGGAGGAATTTACGAAGCAAGAGTCGATATCACCAATAAAAACGATGAAGAGCAGCGGCCCTAAAAGGGAACCCTGGGGCACCCCGGAAGGAATATCCTTCCAGGTTGAGGTAAACCCGTTGAGGACAACAGCCTGTGAACGATTAGTGAGATAACAGGTGAACCAATTTAACAGATTGTGCCGTACGCCTTGACTATGTAGTTTATTAAGTAGTAGATAATGGTCAATACGGTCAAAGGCCTTGCTGTAATCTGTGTAAATTGCATCCACTTGATCCCCATCAGCCAGGTGCCTGGATAAGAAATCGTTAAAAAGCAGTAGGTTGGTTACTGTGGACCTACGCTTGAGAAAGCCGTGCTGTGCAGGACTAAATGTATGTTTGAGAGCGTTATACAACTGGTTGTACACTATCCGCTCCAGAACTTTAGATATTAAGCACAGCTTTGATATTGGCCTGTAATGCTCGACACACTCCCTGGGGCCTTTTTTGTGGATTGGGGAGATGAACGCAGATTTCCAGATTGTCGGCATAACTCCCTCATCGACGCAGCGCTTGAAAATAATAGATAGCGGGATGCTAAGTTCCTCGGCACATTTTACCAGAAAGATAGCCGGTATGAAGTCGGGTCCCGCGGACTTACTGAGGTCTAGAGATTTAAGTAGTTTCTCAACAACATTTATATCTATTTCTATTGAGCCAATATCACAGTTCGATTGTTCGGAAACTAGGTTGCTTGGTAGATTTATATTTGAATTACTGTTGTTTAAGAAAGTTGACTGGAAATACTCAGAAATATGGTATGGATAGTATGGATAGTCTATAGTCGTTGTGAAATAATTTTGTGTGTCGCGCTACGAGTAGTAATTGATATCGTTGGTAAGTACATAGTTGAAACAGAAGTTAATACGGATATATAGATACCAAGATAGATACGGATACCAAGCCTGCCTTATTTTTCGTAACCATGCCGTATAATAAATATACTTACCTACAATAATAATGATACTTAAATATGGGATGCGTAGGTAGATAGCTATTGGAAGACTAGCAAAAAAGTAGAAGCCCAGACAGAACCTATACTTCATAACAACACCTTAAAATTGTGGTCAGCTAGCGTTAATATTCTGGGGTTCTAGCTAAAGGAAGGTTAAAGTTAATCTAGACTAGAGGAAACTTCACAAAACCACACGAAACATAATATCTTGCTTACGATTGGTCCAATCCGAAATGATTTCGCAGAGATTGGTCAAAGATATAGGCGTACGGACGCAGTCTGTTTTGGTCAGTCGATCTATAAAATTGAAACCACAAGATAAATTAACTCACAACGGAAGTTACATTTAACTCATAGGGGGTAACTAAATTGATATGAGATAGATGTGCCACTTGTAACTATACATTTCGAGATATGCTAGGAATATTGGTACAATACTAAGAAATTAACTTCTGTGGATGATGAATTGATGACGCTAAGGTATGGTACGATGCAAGTGGATTTCCACACCGTCCATGGTCCCTCCCTGATGGGTTACTTGACTAGTCTAATAAGTGCTTAAAATGCCAATTTTTTTTTTAAATCTATTTTTATTTAGGGACTTTGTTTTCTATAGAAAACATGTCAGTCCCATCATACCCTAATACAAGTTAACAATCAGCTTACACTATTTCTTAACCTTAAACTAAATCTATGTTTGCGATTAGTTTCCATCTTTAACGTTTTTCACAAACAATTAAACGGATTTACTTACCTGCCAAATTTAAAACTACTCACTATTCAGAGTAAACTTAGTTGTAGACCTACCTACATATTTTTACAATCACTTTGACTAAACTGTTTTCATTTAATACAAAAATATCATAAGCCCTTCAGATAATATTTCCTCCGAATCGACCTATCACTTTAACCATATCTGTAGTTAGTTATACCATATTTAATAACAAGTGAAACTCACGAGAAGTCCTTAGGCGAGGTGAACATCATGAGCGGCGTGGTGGCCCCAGCAACGATGAGGAACCAGGCGCAGAAGGTGACCGTGGGGACCAGGGTCCGGAGCACTTCCTCGATGATCTGGGCAGCCATCAGCAGGTAGACCACGGCGGCTCCGAAGAGAGTGGCCATCATAGCCATGGAAACCACCACGCTGGAAGCAGTAGAGGTATAGCAGGTTAGAATTTATACTTAACTGTAGTGGTTATGGGTACCATCGGGGAATCGGGCGGTGGCCCTTAATTGAATGCTCGCGCTTATGTGCCCAGCATGTGGATTTCATCAGGCACGCGGGATCGCACGCCACGCTTTTACCGTGTCCCGCGTGCATATTCCACGTGTTACAATGAATACTTTTATGAACGCGTGCGGGACAATCCCGCGTTGTACTAAATACCATATTTTTTTTGAAAGATTTTATTTTTATATACTTAGATAAATTTTAGCTGTAGGTAACTACATCTAGATCGAGATCCACCCGTGGTGGCTATTTCTTACCCCATATGTTTATAAACAATTTAACTAACTGATCCATGTACGTAGGTGCCAAGGTTTAGAAACGTACATATATGCTAAACCAGCCGTTCTAAGAAAACCATGGATTGATGCATATTTATCATGCATTCAAGATCTCTACCTGATTCATTCAATGTCGCATAGAATCAATTCTACATTGTAGCAACGTTATGTTGCTCAAGGTTTTTGTGATGGTTTATGTTCGATTCGAATGTATAATAATATCATTTTTTATGTATAAGGTAAAAACGCAAAGCTCGTTACAGTCTACTGCGTACTGTTGGGAGGGTTTTGCGCTAAATAATCTTAGCGCTTGGCAGGTGGAGATAAGTACCTATAAGACAAGATAGTTCCCCTAATACCCAGTAAAACTTTACTTGTAAGTATAAGCTACTTATCTCAAGTTATTAATATCAACATGAAGGTTGTCGGTACCGACTATCGATCGAGCCTATACCTAATATCTCCAAATTGCCTGCCAGGCTTAAAGATTACGTTCGATTTGGGGTTTTCACAATAACCCTGCAGAATTAGAGGATATCCGTGAGAGTGTCAGTATTCTATAGAATAGAATAGAGTGTCAGTATTAACAGACCTTAAAGAAAGCTTCCGATATACTTGATTTACCCTACCGTTACCTACCTGATTCACTAAAATTATTTTTTACCTATCACCAAATGTGTTTTTATCATTGAAAGTCGTCGTAGGTTTCTAACCGATGCATTAATGAGTCGGAATACCAAAAAACAGCCATTAAGTTTGAGGGAGACTGGTCTACCGACACAACCGGTTCCACACATCACATTGGACATTAATTGTGGGCTAACCACCGGGCTCTACAACTAAGCCGAGCTATATTGAGCTCTATTTATATTGGAAGACAGGTGCAACTGGTTGCATTAGACCTCTAGCAGAATGCCAAGATGATCGTGCTTCAATTTATTACTCACTTACGGCTGTTTTATTCAAAGTTAACTTACATAACGCTTAACTATGTTTGTTTTGAAATACATTATTTCAATAAACCGTGGTATTGGTGGAAAATGTCATTAGATATGGACCGAAATGTGGCATGAAATCTAAAATCATGTTATTCTAAAAAAGGATCATACTTACTTATGAGTAAACAAACAAATAAGCGGACGGAAGTAAAAGCTCTCTAACGTGTGCATAAATTATTGCAATCCGAATCTTTTATTAAATCTCTGCCTCGAATTAATTCTTTAATTTATCGTGAGATAAAATTTCATCTTGTTTTTATGCTTGCCTACATGTTATTTATACTACCGGTTGTGTCTATAATGTCGCGGAATCTAGAATGGCATATGTAAATAAAGTTACTATATTTATACTATGAGGTAGGCTTTTATGTGACAAGAATTTGGAGTATTAAACATTCTCTGTGCTACCACAAAAAACTCTAAACACTGTTTAACAAGTGTCTAAAACGAAATTTGACAGATTTTGTAGGCGTTTGACAGCGCTAAACATCTGTTAAATACTGTCTAAGTTTTTGTGGTAACACCCTCTGAATCTTCACCAATAGCATTCCGGGAAGAAACAAGAATTCATAATTATCACTCTGTACCAGCTCTACCTACACTCTTCACACTCTTCCCAAGATTAAGGTAACTTTTTAAATCTTCCACTCCTACCTACGACGAGACCGTCAGACAAGTATTATCAGTCGTTTGGTAGAAGTTCGGCCCTTCACCTATCTCACATACAGTTACATGGAGACCTTCACAGTTCACACTACGATACTGGTACTCTTCTCATAAATGTAGTACCTAAGATACTTCGCGGCGACTAGTCTCCGAGACTAGAGTCTTAGAAGGCCTTAGAAGTTGTATTTTATACTAGCTATTCCCGCGAGCTTCGCTTCGCCTTAAAAAGTTTTCCTGTGGGAATTCCGGGATAAAAGTAGCCTATGTTCTTTCCCAGGGTCTAGACCGTATGTATACCAAATTTCATTCAAATCCGTTCAGTAGTTTTGGCTTGAAAGAGTAACAGACAGACAGACACAGTTACTTTCGCATTTATAATATTAGTTAGGATGGAAAAACAAAAGAAAACAGCCCCCCGGTCAACGCAGCTGTATTGTACCAGCCGTAGCACATAAAATAAATACAACAAATACCTCCACTTCTTCCCAAGCGCCTGGTTGGCAATAATGGCGTACGGGGTGCGTTGCCGGCTCCTCATCTCAGGGTCCCGTGCCTCCACCATGGACCAGCAGTCGCCGAGACGCTTGCCGCTGAACGCCGCGATCACGCACATGATGATGATGATGGGGACTCCCACCCAGCCTGGAATAGGGAAAGGGAAGTGAATTTATAGAAAGGAACATGTTTATGTTAAACATTAACAAATTTTCGCTGTAAGCCATTGACCATAATTATACATTTATTTGTAGAGGGTTGTACACAAAACTGCGCGTTGCGACCTCGCATCGCAAAAACCTGGGACAGTAAATCAAGTATTTGCCCCGAAAAACTGTCAAAACAGTCGCCGATTTTTTCGATGCGACGTCACTATTTTTCTACAAGCCCTTTATGATAGATCATTGGATGCTGATAAGGATAAGATGGTTACACGCATAGCATACATAATTGATATAGGTTACAGAGAAGATGGGATTGATTCGAGAGCAATGAAAAAGTTCCAGTTACATATGGAACGTAATGGCATGGAACTTTTTCATTGCTCGTGAGTCGTGAGTGTATAAAAGAAGTTAGGTATATAGGTACCTAGAGAGCGCAAAAGTTTCTTTATGGTGCTACCTAAACTAGCTTACAATATAATATTATACTTATAGAAATCTAACTAATGAAATCAAATACTTAAAAGAAAAACAAGTTTGGTCCCTATCTTAAGTTAATAAGATACAAATATTTAAATGCGGTTAGTTACATAATACCTGTACTGCCAGCATTTTATGTACCTGCCAGTCACCTAGGTATTATTAATATTATCTACTTATATTTACTGGTACAACCTGGGCTAGGCATACTTCTCGGTATACTAATTACACACCTATGTACCTATATGTGTACTTACCTAGGTACTCGTACTTTGCAACAAACTTACGTAATTATCGAAACCTGTATTCCAACGAATGACAGAGGGTAGAGTTTTGAAAACGACTTACTGATTCTTACTTAATTTTTTATAATGGTCAGATAGATTTCGTTATGGCTGTCCCATAACTGTTGACTGTACTTCGTTGCATCTATTAGGGATCCCAATCGTAACTATGTTATTGAATATCTATTAAAAAGCTTAACTACTTATATTTTGATGTAAAGAGATGCGCATTTTTTTCATTTGTATGTATCTATTTAAAGGACACTAAACTTATTAGAACTATTGTTCATTGTTTATCATTGGTGACAAATTCACACTCTAAGAAGAAGCGCTAACATACAGTTTTAAAACGGCTAATCGTTATTCAGTTTAGTAGTCAGGTATAAAGCCGGGGTTTTTGCTATAATATAGTTTTTGTCCTACAGTTGGGTTATGTAACAGCTAACGTGACGGTCGGTTGCTAAGAAGGTACGAGTATAGGTATCTTTCTTAGATTGGTTTAGATTCATGGCCGAACTTTGTGGTCGAAATATGCCCACATTCTGACCCCGTTTGATCTTTCATCGAGTTTGGTATTGTGTATAATGTAGAAGCGAAATATCTTTTCAGCTTTTGGCCACATATAAATATGTACCTAGGTATATTTTTAATAACATTCCTAGCCTAGCTGCAGTGGAACATAATACCTAGGTTAAGAATAAATACAGCTAATAAGAAGTTAGACCCGTCTAAGTTCTTATTTGTAATGACATTTCAATATTTTTCCTAGCTGTGTGTTAGATAGAAAACGACATTATTATAAGTTTAACAATTAAGTGAATGAACCTGCCTACGTCTAAATTACCACAAAACCTTTGTGCATTCCTTTCCGACAAATCATTAGTCGTATTTAATTACTAAAGAACATAAAATATCAATTAAATTATTTTTAATGTAAATAGCAATAAAGAACAGCTATTTCAAAGATATTTCGTAATATTATCGATACCTTTAATAGTAAGGTGTATTTTGATACTATTTTGCTGTATTTTGATAAATCCCAGCAGTGGGAAACTAAATAGGCTAATTAAAAAAAGTAAATCTATGTAGCTTTTAGTAAGTACTTAGTCATAATAAGTATAAGACAAAACTGAAGAATAGTAAATAGGAACCTGCCTATTTGAAACAATGAACTGTACACTTATCTAATATAGAATCAGATAATAATAACGCTAGGTGCATACCTAATGCTGCTCTATCTTTTGTGAGACAGAGTGAAATAACACTCTGTTATCAGTTGTAGGTGAGTAACTAGTAGGTTATGGAATTACAAGTGTTTACTTTGTAAATACACAAGTGTGATTTCGGACTCGGAGAAAATGGTGCCTGACAGTGCGAACGTAAAGCTGTGATGTGAACCTGTGACTATTCAGGATAGGATAAAACTAGTTAATACATTGTTTTGACACTAGTAACGTAATAAACTAACGCAAAATAGTTAGTCAAAAAAGCTTCATCAAGCCCCATGCCTTGCAAAAGCAATGGAGCGTTCAGAAGCTAGCTTTCGCAACGCTTTTTAGAGCAAATTCGCAAGGAGCTTATGCTACGCAACCACCACCGATTATTAACTCATTTCTATACAAGACCTAGAACCAGAGATGCGGGGGACAGGCAGGTGTCGCACTTTTGTAAACCCCTCAGCCCAGCTGCGGGCTTTTGGCTTTTCTTAATGAATATAATATACTTGGTAATATTTTACCAATATTAATTAATTCAAAATTAAGTAGGTACTTCTTAAAAACAATCAAATTGAAGCACCGCCCAATCTCTAGATCACTCAATCTTAACTTTAGTCCATTGGCTTCTTAACAATATAAAAACCATAGTAGTCGACACGCTAAGAAGATCGCGTAACCCTTTAACTGGTAAAAAATAATCAAACATTTCGTTGGGTTTATAGCATAAAGTTTGACATAATATGGTGGCCATATTTCGACCACTACTAGTAAAAAGGTTGCATCATCACTCACCGGTCTTGGTCAATGCCCTGGGTAAAGCCAGGACTCCGCTGCCGGCCATCTCTCCAGCGATCAGCAGAGCCACCTGGTTCACTGAGAGCCCTCCGAACCCTCCCTTGCTGGAGCCGCCGCCATCGCCGCCGCCGCCGCCGGAGCCCTAGAGAAAAGAAACCGGTTAAAGAGTTGGTGACAGGTGATATTGTAAAATTTGTGTACCTAACTTGGTCCAATGCACATGTTGCATGAAATTTATGAATGAAAGTTGTTTATGTGGGGATTAGAAACATTAGATCAATGGGTGACCGAGCGAATTAGTTAACTTCAAAAATGTTCTTTATTAACCTAATTAAGTAATTTTACAATGAAAAGTCACTTACGTCCTTTCCGACGAGCGGTGTGGTCTCCGTGGGCCCCTTCTGCGAGCCTCCAGCCTCCAGACCTGACTTCTTCATTGTTCTAAAAAACTGTAGAAATAAATTAAACATTAATGAGGTGAACTGTATGGATTAGCGTTCTTCAAAGTACAGAGTAGGACAATAATTTCATGATGTCTGCTTAGAAAGAGGAAAGACCCAGACATTATGCCTTGCCGCAAGCCGAATTTTACGATTATATTGCTAACGTACGGTGACCTGTTATGTTATAAATCCGGGGACGTGTTGTGTGTGATGTGTGTAGCAGTGGTGTTTATGTGGATGTGCTTGAGAAGCATGTGAGCTTGAGATCGCTATTTTAAAAACTCCGCCTGTATACTTTTATTTATTATTTATTTATTTATTAATGTAAGTTTCCATTCAAATAATTAATATATCTTATGGTGTTGCACAACCATTCACAATGTATTTGTTACCCTTTTAGTTCGATACTTTTAATAACACACGCAGACAGACACCACATAAACACAAGATGTAAAAAAAGCTTTTAGAAGATCGCATGGAAGGAGCTTTGGCTACAGAGCTTTAACAAACCGATTTTTTGTAAACTCTACCTGTCTGTATCACGTCTCTACCGGGCTATACAAAACAAAGCTTTCAAGACAAAATAAACTTTATTATAAATTCGGTAAAGACTATGAATGATTTTATAAACTTACCTACTTACTTTCATACAATGTTTTTCCTAATGAAAAAGCGGAGGGTTATACCTAGTTTTATGTAGATCATCTTATGGCATCGTGTATAAGACGTCGTGGTCAGTTGCACAATAATAATAAGTGTTAATTAAGTAAGTACCTACCTAGGTACAAAACAAGGTGTGCATTCTTAAGGGACTGGTTTTCGATAACAATTTGATATGCGATTATCTCCATTAAGGACATACTTGTTAAGAGCTATAATAAAGCAACTGATCTTCCTTTTGCCCTTTTAACTGTGTTTTAATAGATAGCATTTCACAAAGTAAACGAACTTAAGTTAAAAATGTTAAGCCATGTTATCATGACACCGAGTTGGTTCTATATTTTGTAGGGTTTTTACTTTGAAATTAACTTTGATAATTTGACTAGCTATAAGAATTCAGTTGTACGTAGGTCTATATACTTTAGATAGTTTGAGTATCTAATTAGAGTAGCTAGGTATAGCTAGATAGATACTTAAGTATTATTAAATTCACTAAGTAACTAGGTAGTTACACTATAGTGCATAACTAATACCTACCTATTTAATTAAAAACCACAAAAAACTAAAATGGGTTACTAACTCATCTTATGGGCTGTTAATTTAATATTCAAAAGATAAAAGACAAGAGAACCTACTCTACATTAAGCATTTAAATGTTATGATGTTATGAAGGTAGGCAATTGTTCCAAAGTTTATCTGCTAACCCAATAAACTGATAAGGATTTTAAAGAATAGGTTCTTTCTTGATATTCTGTACGTACCTAATTACTATAGTAATTACCCCTAACTTCACTGAATTTAAAAACAAGTGCATGAACGTTTCAATGGCTGAAACAATTTTGAGTTTTGAATCGATTGCGCAATAGGGTTAGTTTATTTAGTCAAGTTAAGTAATAAGTAATACCAAAGTTTTAGATAGGTTGATGTAAGTACTACTTATTATAAGTACGTTAGTAAGTATTTAATTCATATTACTACTAAAATCATTCATCATATCTACCATATTATCCATCCACCACCTTTATCTATCTATGAATTATAGATGAAGAAGACAACTTCCTTTCAAGATCTGTATGCAGATAAAACGCCACTAATACCTACCTACCTAGGTATAAAGCTCCGTCCTAGGCAGACATACCTTCCTACACCTACACGTGCAAGTTATATAAGTTTCGAAATAAACGGTCCAAGGCCTAATCTAAAGTCAATGACACACACGTTCTTAATTTAAAAATAACAAAATCGAGCCGCCCAAAAACTTGTTTCGTTCAAAATTCTGTTTCAAACTTGGAACTTTGGGCTCCCAACGGCAACGGTTTCTAAACCGAGATCCATAGCTTACACAGTCTTATTACATTTAATATCGATTGTCCGTTCGTTTGTCCCCTAATAAGTAGTTCAATGTGTGTTTCCGGCTTTTGAAGAGTAAATTGGTTATATGGCTTCACTTACCGGGTGCCGGTTAGTTGACGACGCGACCGCACTGCCTTGAAGTGATACTGTTACTGGCTCGGGCTGTACTGAGGTGAGGACTGGAGTGAGGAGATGGAGACCGGTCGCCTCGCCAGGCTGGTTTGGCAACTTTACTTCGGATTATATGTCGCGCTACTCAATTAAATAAAATACGGAAACCTATCGTAGGTAACGAAATAGCATCTACAATTTTTTGGGAAGGTTCGACGTATCGTACCACCTATGTTTTTAGGCGGTTCTTTTCTTCAGTATTAAGTAGAGTAGGTAATTTAGTATGAGGTAAAAGTTAGTTTAAGCTTGACAATATGTGGGTGGAATGGTTGATTTATAATAAATAAATAAATCGTAGTATGTCAGCTACATAGCAGTAGCTAAATCACGAATGTCGTGGTGTCATACAAAAAGATGGAACTTTAAATTGAAACTCGGACCGAGTGTTATGGCTTCTATGCATCTTCTTAATTTTTAAAACAGCCAATATCGTCTGAATGTACTTATAACAAGCATCTGCACTGCACCCTCTAGAGTTAGAGAGTCTAGAGAGTACCTACGATTAGGCCGCTTCTAGGTATAAGTACTTAGATAATAAAGTTCTTATCCTAATCCTAGTAATATGAGGTATAAAGGCGAAATTTTGTGAGTATAACTACTACTGTTAAATTTATGTTATCAACTTTGCAAATTTATTTAAGTCAATGGAAGGAACTAGTGCCTAAGACACAGGCTCTGCCTAGTTTAGGTGCTAGTAGTATTTAGTATCTTACTGTGTAGTTGTGTACCTATAGAATATTTTACTAGTTATATTATAATTTCTTGAAATGTAAAACTACTGAGTTTTATAATTAAGTCATTGTACCTTTATTAACTCAGTTATGAAATAGATTAAGATACAAAAATGTAAACCTTTTAGTGCCAATAAAAACATTTATTTATTTTATTTATTTATTACTGTGTTTGTGTGTGTGTGAGTGTGTATGTTTGTTAAGTACTTCTTCCTGTTAAAACGGCTGAACCGATTTTAATTAAATTTGGTATGGAGTTAGCACACCTGGATTAACACGTAGGCTACTTTTTATCGCGGAATTCGCACGGGAAAACTTTTAAAGGCGAAGTGAAACTCGCGGGAACTGATAGTTTATAATAGTAAATCACTTAAAAGAATCACAAAAATAACAAGCTGATTGGGGATGGCATGTTTTCTCTGAGTTGCATGAAGGAACTAGGTACTTATACGCTAATGTCGACCTCAATATGTATTGTTGCCTTGCTTTGACAGTAACGGTCAGAAAGAGACAGACATAGATTTAATGCCGACATTAGCTTTAAAGTTACCTTATATACAACTTGGTATTAGTATGACAAAAATAAACCTTGATTACGTGTACTTAATGACTCATCATCAGCCTATAGTGTTCCACTGCTGGACGTATGCCTCTCCCAAAGCACGCCACTGGATGCGATCTTTAGCTTTCCGCATCCAATCATAACCAGCCACCTTTCGCAAGTCGTCACCCCATCTAGCCGGAGGGAGTCCCACACTACGTTTGCCTAGTCGCGGCCTCCACTCCAGGACACGTTTACCCCATCGGTCATCGGTTCTTCGACAGATGTGACCTGCCCACTGCCACTTAAGCTTACTAACTCGGTGAGCTATGTCATTGACTTTAGTTCTCTGTCGGATTACTTCGTTCCGGATGCGATCTTTCAGAGAGACTCCATTAATGACTAACTACCTAAGTATAATTCTAATTACTCACGGTTCTATATTTGCAACATTGAAAGAAAATGCTCTTGATATAAATCGACTGAGAGTAAGGTATAATTATGTACTTATACCCCCAGCGCAAGCAGTTTGATCATTGAATATTATTTAATCATAACTCAGAGCTTGTTTTTAACCATCTGTTCGGTGGGGGGTAGTTATCTCATTTGTTGATTGAACATACAATACAATACAGGCCCCCTATCGCAAACTTTTTTTAGCAACGCTTTTCTACTTCGTTTTTACTTCGCGACAGGCCCCCGCGCCCCGGTGTAAATGAAGACCCACTCCCGCTTCCCGAATAAAATGCCGTACTGTTATAGTTAATATTGTATTTTTTATATACAAACTTAAGTCTAGTTAGACGCCCTGCTTTTCGACGACTCTGTCAGTAGACTCAGTAGCAAAGCAGTAAGTATTTTTATCATACTTCTACCCAAAGTAGTCAAATATAACCTAGAGTATAGTTACGCTAGTACCTCTACCTACACCCAAAAGGCACATAGTACCTACACAACACAATGAGTACCCTGGCAATACAAACACAGGACACAGATAGACAAGGGCGTACCCAGGTAGGAGCAGGGGGGGGCAGCTGCCCCCCCTAGAAGATAAAATAAACGTAAATTTTCCTGCCAAGTGGAAATTAAAAACGTGTTACTTACTGTGCGCAATATGAAGTGTTGGAAACAAAGTATCTTTTCTTTTTAGTCAGATATTTAGATTTAATATATTTATATAAATGTTTCAACCGACCATCACCTCGGATCAGGTATGAGCTGCCCCCCCCCTAGCTGAAATCCTGGGTACGCCCTTGCAGATAGATACAAAACTAATACTAAAACTTCTGAAACGACACCTATAATATTCCACGTAAATTCAAAGAATGTTATTATTCTGAGGTATTATAAAAAATATTGTCTGTGATGCACAGATTATGGATACTGTCATTTTATTTTTTTAGACCACAGACAAACCTCACAGACCAAACGGGTTGAACCTTACAATAGTGATGGGTTATGTGTTATGTTATAGTAGAAGTCACACATTACACAAATATAATTTTATTTTAATAAAGGTAGACAGTTGGTAACCTACTAGTAGAAGAATTGGATGTTAATGTAAAAAAAAAACAACGAAAAAAATATGGATTCCTAAACCTAACTACAAATTAAAAGAATAAACATTATTGTTAAAAGATTTACTTACATAAAAATGAAATATCGCTGTTTAATTTATCATTGTCGAGGCAACCTTTACTTAGGTTAAATGAAGGAAGGTACGGAATTCGGAATAAATGAATAGGATGCGTCTACTTACTCTATAATATTATTCACTATGCATTAGGAAATATAAATGTTATTAAATTTTAAATTGTACACACTCTATGTTCAAAATTATATAAATTCAGCGATACAGGTTCGCCTTGTGCGGAATTTGCAGATGAAACCACTTTAAACATGTTTTAGGGAAATAAATACTTTTTACTTTTCAAATTTAACAAACTTGAGTTGAGTTGAGTGTGTGAGTTTTGTGAATTGTGTGATGTTACCCCATGCCTAGCACTAACATTAGCTCATCTCATCTTCTAACCATCTGTCATGTCTGGCTGAATGAAATTGAAGTTCAAAAATCCGAAAAGCAAATTTGTTGCAAATTGTAACAAAAGCGTATTATTCAGTATGATATTGAACAATACTTGATTTTAGGTATATAGTTAGAGAAAACGTGAATGCAATATAATTAGTTCCTTTCTTTGTGGTTTTAATAGTGTATTACGGATGGTAAGTAAAGCTAATCAATAAAATAAATCGTACTTTATGCTTTCGATTTTGTAAGCTATATCTATTAACTTTGAATCAATGTTTTTACTCTATCATACATGTTTTTCATCGTTATTTTATATTTGGATTGTAGCGCAGTTGATTTTTTTTCACAAAATATTTCAGAGTTAATGGATACCGTCCATTGAAATCTTTACGATTTTCGTTTTTTTAACATAGTGAACCGGTGAGCCATTTTCGACGAAGCAGAGACATACTTACAATAAAAGTACTTAATATTTTATCTTAATGTTCATTTGCTGCGTAACTAACAGATAGGGCTAGGACTGAAAAGATATATATAATACATAATTATACCTAGCCCTTTATGTTCCTTCATTACAAGCAATAATTTATGATCAGGAATGATCTTGATTAAATCTGGTTACTTATTGTTTTTGATGAATGTTATTTTGTAGCTACTACATTCTACCTTTGTGTTAATCTACAAACTTCATCTTCTTAGTTTAATCTGAATCTTCCACCCTTGTTCTTAATCATTGATTAACACAAATTGCAAGAACACTTTTAACAATACTTGATAGATGTCATATATAAATTCAATCATATTTGATGATGGGAGTTAATTCAGACTATGTGGAATTATATATTTGTTCTATCAAGATCTATTCTAGGAGATGGTAATACTCTACTTTCTTCACTACAAAATGCTTTCTAGTTTCTTTGTTATGTTTTTTTTTGTGCTGTGGCGAATTTAGTATTAAGGTGTACTCAAATAATTATTAACTTTACTCTATTTTATGAAATGACTCTTAACTCAAATATACAGTAAGTTACCCCTCAGTATGAAATAAATATAAACATTTATCAGTAAACTACTTGCTATGTTGCTAGAAAATTTAGGAAATTCTGAAATATTTGAGTTACAAGTGTAATTTCAGTCTGTAAGCCTCATTCTGGACTTCAAAGGGGCACTTCAACTCTCAATCTAAGCATTCCTTGTTCAACCATTACTTCTATTGCGCTAGCTGTTTCTTATCATGCATTACACAAGGATATCTTTATGGCAATGATCTGATAGTGGTTTGGCATAGATCATATTTCAAATGGATGCCATATTATTATATTGTCTGTATTATAATCCCGATATATTGCTATTGCAAAGATACCAGCGAACGTACTTGAAACGTACCAGTGGTTGAAAAAAGAAGGGCCAGGCGCAATAGCATTTAACAAAGCTTATACAACTGCTTTTAATTATGCACTATTGATATCCACTCTCTACAAATTATTGAAATTACATTACCAGCTAAGCTGTTAGGAATACTGTGATTGTATCTTTTTGTTAGCATGTCCGTAGCGTGTTCGCTACTGTTGCTCTACTGTTGTAGAGCTGAAGAATTGTCAATGTGACGTCAGTCAGACTAGCTTCAGCTGGTGATTCACTAAAATGCTATGCTAGAATCACATTATTATCACTCTCTTGGGACAAGTCCAAGTCCAGTGGTCTATGTTGCTGTGTGATGTAGTATTGAGTGGTGATAATAATGTAAAACATAAACATTTATTTATAAAAAGATCTGTAAAAATTTAAATTTTAGAATTTTCAAACATACATAATGGAAAATTTGAAACTTTTAGCTCATTTATTAATTTGCGATTGATTTGTAATATAATATTTTTTGTTTTTTTATTGTTTATTCTGTGTATAATGTTAATTATGTATAGATTGAGCTCTATTTTAAATACCTATATTTTTATATCTTGTTTTAGAAATGAAGAAGAATTTGAAGAGACCATGTGAACAACTTTAAAAAGAGGTAAATCAAACTTGTTTTCATGCTTTTATACTGTAATTTTATATTTTTATCAATATGCTGCATCGTTATCACGAGCTATAACGCCCCCACTGATGGGGGCACAGATCTCCTTCCAATGAAGGAAGATTTTAACATAAGTAGCACCAAAATACTCAGTCCTAGGCATTCCAAATAGTGATATGTCTAACTCAGTCTGGACAAAGACCTATGCTTTATAGACTACATGATAATCATTTATTATTTCCCTACTAATTATAAGTAAGTAATGTAATGAAATATTTCAGATTAACACACATCATCAAAAATGATAACATCTGAGGAGTCAGATTCCATGAGCACCGTGCCCTCGGAGGGACATCCAGAAGACATGTCAGGTAAAAAACATTATCCTTTATAAATTTTTGCCTTGGAATATAATTCTAGGAAAGATACTAATGAGATAAGTATCTTCTGAAATCACCAGGTCATAAAATTACTTTATCATGGGTGAAATGCACCCTGGACAGTCAGATAGTCTTATTAGCCTTTCACCAGTGATAAACCATAGTCAAGAGTTATCTTATGTGTTATTAATAAGAACTTATGTTTTTAATTATGTGACACAAGAAGAGAATTAAGAGAAATCACATTAAACTATAACATAATAAATAATAGCACTTACAAAACAACTAATTCCGCAAGTAATTTCAGTTTCAATTTCAGCTTCAGGCACGGAGGAGGCTCCATCGTCAATGGTGTCCAGCGAAGCGGAGTCGGAAGGCAGCATCCTCTCCGAGCAGCTTCGCCACGAAGGCCTGGACCAGGTGCAGCCGTCTAGTGAGGACTCGCAGTCCGAGAGCCAGATCTCCCTCGACAAAGCGTCCATGCCTGCCATCGGGACCGACTGGAGGAATATTGGCACAAGCGTCCCAACCTCCTTTATATCTAGTAGAGGTAACCCGTGTAACTTTTGTTATGCTTATGATGCTCTAGAATATTCTAAGGCATTCTGCAATGCGATTTTCGTACAATCAGGTGTGATAATGCTAGAGATAATCGTACGAAATAAGAATTCTTGCTATTATTTGATACATTGTAACGCTGAAAAGTGTTATGGGAATTGATGCCATATACTACAATGCTAAAGTGGAATTTAGTTCAGCATCCCGTCACGTAGACGTAACCAGTTGAAAGGGCATCGCAGATCGCGATACGGCATCCTTCACCAACACAATACACATTAGCATCCTCTGTGTAAACAGAATTAAGTAGGTCTGACGTATTGTCGCAAACAGCCTAAAGAAACTCGGTCATTCCGCGACCATGTCTTCCGACGAATGCCCGTGGGAGGACCAATCGAGGTGTCCCGAAGTGGTGCCAGTGAAGCCGCACCTTATATTGGCTACATCTATAATCAACGGTACAATATGGTTTTGTACATTGTCGTTTTTGTTTCGTAAAATTGTAGGGTCGATGCTGCCATGGGGCACGCACAAGGGGCCGAGTCTGACGCCTGCGGACTCGGAGCTGCGGCCGGGAGAGTTCGTGATGAGGCTGCTGTTCACCGAGTTCACTGTGCAGGCCGAGAGGAAGATGGAGGCCGTCATGGCTGAGCCTTTGGTAAGTGTTCATTATATATATTTATACATATAGGTAATATTTTGTAAATTGAAATCACGTAAGGAGTATCCCCCAGTGATAAATCAACTCACAGTTAGAATGATGCCTTGAGATTAATCCTTTCTCCTCGATGACAAACTCTAGACGCACTCTAGTGTCTCGTGTTTGTCACCAACACGCAATGAAGAAGTCATTATAATGTACCCAGTTAACCAAGTAGTTACAGGTATTTATTCTGATTAACACTAGGGGGACTGGGGTTTGTCACTGTGCTATGGTGAAAGGATTAGCCAGTCACATTAGTTATATTTGATGTTAGTTTATTAGTTGATTATAATGTCACTCTAGGAGGCTCCTATTCTTTAACAAGTACTATAACAGGTATGTGTGTTCGCCTTGAGTAGAAACTTTAGCCCTGTAAACTATGTTAAGGGTATTTTCAACTATACTTTGGTACGAAGCTCTCAATTAATTAACATACCATAACCATGTGAGTGGCCACAGCTGCAGTAGTCATACAATATGCACTTATAGTCTCTACGTTGCGTGTTTTGAAACTATACAAGGCCAGAACGCAGAGGTTGGGACTGCTCGCGTATATTTTCAAATTAAAATAGTGCCATCATTTACTTGAAAGTATACAAGGCCATTACGCACTAATCGCGTATATTTTCAAGTAAGTTGGGCCAAAATTATGGCTTGAAAATATACTGCAGCAGTTACCACTGCGTACTAATCGTGTATATTTTCAAGCGCCAAGCGGCAATGCGAGCAGTTGAAACTATACGTGATTAGTTACCAGGTAGCCCTTTTGAATTGTTGCTCTCTCTTTCTTTCATGCGAAATAGTAATAAGTCTATTGCTTTCTAAACATTCCGCACTTGGCATTAATTTCGTAACGTGTTTTTTGTTTACACCGTAAGTTCAAAAGTAAATTGATATTAAACTGTAGAACTGTTGTTAATAGTAAAAATTATCTCATAAGAGGGTGTAGAATAATTCATAAAAGACAATTACGGTGAATTCAAAACTTGATGAAAAATATGTCTATAATAGGTCTATAGGGTAATACCTACTACACTCACGAGCAATGAATAAGTCCAAGTAGCAAAAAGTCAACAGCAACACCAAATGACCCTAATTTTTTTAAACCATTAAATTTTAAATTTGATTAAAATTTACTCTTTTAGTTGGTTATAATAATATTTTGATGCGCTGTTAAATGCCGACGGCGTCATTAAGCTAGTCTTATCCGTTCAGGAGTGTAGTAAGTATTACTCTTAATTCATTTAAATAATAAGATATTAGTAGGTATGCTTACTTGTAAGTATGATTGCTATAAATATCAATTTATCAATCAAATTAGAGCTTGTTCATCTTCATTTATTATCATTTTATAGGTATGACAGGCAGAACAAGTCTAATTATAAATAGTATAATTATATCAAGCAATATGCGTAATAGCAATGTATATTTTCAAGTACGATTCAGTAAATCCCAACTTGAAAGTATACGCGATTAGTACGCACAAATCGTGTATATTTTCAAGTAAAATATTTATTTTTTTCACTTGAAACTATACAGTGCTAGTACACTATGGGTGCGTTCTGGCCTTGTATAGTTTCAAAACACGCCTCTACGTTACAAGTCTATACGACGCCGACGGCATTGCTAAACAGTTATTGGAAAACGCTTAGCACCCGACACAATTACCCCCTGCTGATGGCACATGGATGGGAAAAGCCAATTACTGATCATTTTTACCTAGTATTGCACTTATTTTGATACAAAATGTGATTAAGTATAAATAATAGAGTTTTTTGTCAAGTACATAAAGAGAATGCCAGTATGAAGTCAGCCCCTAGAGACGTAGAGTGCCATATTCACATTCTTGTACTACAAATTGAATACTACCCTTTATTTCTATCGTGTGGAACAAAGAACACATAATCCCACTCAACTCCGAACCACCTAACATTTGCTCATCACCACGACTCATCACGTCCCTACTACTGGGGCACGACTCTCCTTCCAACGAAGGAAGGGTTTAACATTTGTTCATCATCCCTTTCAGGAGAAGCCACTGAACAAGACACTTCAGCGAGGCGAAGACCCCCAACTGGACCAGATTCTGTCAGCTTTCGGAACGGTGGCCGAACACTGCCTACCGTCGCTTCTGAGGGCGCTATTCGGCTGGCTGGAACGACAAATGGCTGACTCTCTGCAGAGGGCTGAACAGGCGAAGAAACCTAGCCAGGACCAGAAGAATAAGAGGTAGGTAGTTTTTGTAAATATTATTAGAACAACCCTCTCAGCACAAGTTTGCTTGTGTTGGGGTCCACCAACCCGCACTAGGCCAGCGTGGTGGACTAAGCCTAAAACCCTTCCTTCATTGGAAGGAGACCCGTGCCCCAGCAGTGGGGACATGATGGGTCGTGATGATGATGATTAGTACGATAAAGTAGCCTTAGTTTCACGTATGAGGGGTTGGTTCCAAATAAATAAATACTTAACAATGATTATCCAAAAAAATATAATACTAAAATGTCCAGTTTCATATTTGATTCAAATCTACCAATATCACCAATAACTCCAGCTGTATAACAATAGGTACCGTCAATCACAGCACAGCGATTCAAAAAATGTTATACTTCCCTGACGACGTCAGCTGTGAAACCGACAAAAAGCTACTTAGCATGCGAGAGCACTGAACACATTTCACTCATTTTGTTCAGTACTGTCTTTATTACACCTTCATGTATCATCACCAATATTCCACTAATATTTTATTCCCCCAACAGCATAATGTACATAGTATCGGGCAGCGGCGCCGGCACAGAGCAGGTCGAGCGCAGTATGGAAGAGCTACACGCAGAGCGGCGTGACCTGGCCGTGGAGTTTCTCTTCTGTCTCGCTCTGATCGAAGTGCTGAAGCAGTTGCCCTTCCATCCAGGGCATGAGGATCTGGTGCATTATATTGAGAATGTGGCGTTCAAACGGTTCAACTATAAGGAGGGGTGAGTTGTAAATTGGATTATTGGTTCCGTACTGTAGAAAGTTAGTGAGACAGAGCGCGCAGGTAATCAAAGGAGTACAAAAGTTAAAAATGACTACTAGCTACTAAAAAGTATAGACAGACTTACCTAGGTTTAGATATCAGTCTTACCGCCATTTTAGATGGAAGTTAAGTATTCGCGAATAGATGATCTCTCACGATTATATTACCAAATAAAGGTTATTAAATGTAATTGAAGGAATGAGCATAAAAGTAATGGACGATATCTGTGGAATAATATCCAACTGAGGCAGAAAACTTTGCGAGTGAACTACACAGACTGTCACAGACACAGTTCGCTATTATTACTTCTCTTATCTTCACAGCCAGTCAGTGACAAACACTACAGCTATCAACTAGACTACTCCTAATAGACAAAGTTTCCTGACCTACCCACATGTTCATTCCAGTCTACAATCCAACCCGAACGCAGCCAACGTGCACATCATAGCGGACCTGTACGCGGAGGTGATCGGCGTGCTCGCGCAGTCGCGGTTCGCCTCCGTCAAGAAACGATTCACCGCCGAGCTGAAGGTCAGTTAAAGGTTCAGCACCACGTGACCCTGGCCAAATTAGCTGTGTTAGTATTTACACAAGGCCAAAATCCATACAATTAAAATGGGTCCGCTGCACCAACCTTAGGCCATATACGGAAAGAAAGCTGGAAACTTATAAGCTTACTTGAATGTTTTGTGTGTTAAAGTGTAGAAAAGCGTTTACTAGTTTCTTTAAAGTTTCTTTCAGTATACCACCTTAGACAGGTAGCTGGTAGAGGCTGGATAAAGAGAAAGTATTGAGAGCACCCTAAGTAAGCCTATTTTAGTGAACGATTATGGTCTGATGATAGTGAGTGATAAATGATCGCAATCCATCGTGCTATTCGATGCCCACTGTTCTAGTAACGCTTTCTGTTTGACAAAGCCTTTAAGTGGATACACTTAAACGGATGGATTAATGATAATTAATCCAAGAAATAACCCTCACAACTAATCCCCACCCACCTTCTACCCTCAGGAGCTAAAATCCCGCGAGCCATCTCCACACACAACACAATCCATCATCTCTCTGCTCATGGGCATGAAGTTCTTCCGAGTCAAGATGGTCCCGATTGAAGAGTTTGAGGCATCGTTCCAGTTCCTGCAAGAGTGTGCCCAGTACTTCCTGGAAGTGAAGGATAAGGATATCAGGCATGCGTTGGCGGGGCTTTTCGTGGAGATTCTGGTGCCGGTGGCTGCGGTGAGTTTGCTGTTGTACATTTGATTTGTGTGTGTCTGTGTAAAGTTTTCTTCTTAATCGTTCTCATTTATTCAAAATTATTAATTGCTTGCTTACTACTGGAAATTTGAGTATCACTGACCAGTTAACGATCAATGATCATACAGTATTTCATATTAACTACTAGGTTTTTTTGATTTAGCATTAGCGTGAAACAGTGACAAACATCTCACTCACAATCATTCGCTTTTATAATTTCTCCATTCATACGATTCGACATACGTATTTTCGAATACCTTCTCGATTTTTAACTAAACTATCAAAATTATTCCACAGACTGTAAAGAACGAAGTCAACGTGCCATGTCTGAAGAACTTCGTCGAGATGCTTTACAGCCATACCCTTGACGCTTCCACAAAATCTAAGCACAGACTAGCATTGTTCCCGCTAGTGACTTGCCTGCTCTGTGTCTCACAGAAACAGTTCTTTCTGGCCAACTGGCATTATTTTCTGGCCATGTGCCTGTCACATCTGAAGAATAGGGATCCCAAGATGTGCCGAGTTGCTCTGGGTGAGTGTTTTAATGTTTGGTTTAGTTATAGGTGCTTTATCGACTCGGTAATAATTTGTTACTTGTCGATGAAGCCATATGGTTTGGTTTTGAATTCAGTGGTGATGCTGATTTGTTAATACTACTTACAAATTCACAGTTCAAAGACTCAGAATCATTCACTGAATTCTTTATTATTTCCTGCCTGGTTTCCTGTTCCCTATCCCTCCTATCCCCTGGTTTTGGTTAATATCCTACTAACATGATTAAAAACTTACTAACAGAGCCTGGGAGGCGATGATTTGCTTGAGCAACTACTTATGACCATTGTTGACTAATTATTAACCACACCAATAGTTTTTAGACCAGATATAATACACATTTGCTTTATTCCAGAGTCACTGTACCGGCTGCTGTGGGTATACATGATCAGGATAAAATGCGAAAGCAATTCGGCCACGCAGTCAAGACTACAGAGCATCGTCAACTCGCTATTCCCAAAGGGTTCGAAAGGGGTCGTACCACGAGACACACCTCTAAACATATTCGTCAAAATCATCCAGTTTATAGCACAAGAACGCCTAGACTTTGCCATGCGAGAGATTGTGTTCGATTTGCTAATGGTTGGGAGACCTATCAAGATAATCATGACGCCGGAACGTATGTCGATAGGCTTGCGAGCCTTCTTAGTTGTGGCTGATAGTCTTCAGCAAAAGGAAGGCGAGCCGCCTATGCCTCGAACATCGGGGACTTTACCATCCGGCAATACTTTAAGGGTAAAGAAGACGTTCTTGAACAAGATGTTGACAGATGAAACGGCTCGTTCTATTGGCATGAGTGCGTACTTTCCGTATGTCAGACGGGTGTTGGTGGAGATATTGAGGGCGTTGGATGCCCACTACGGCAGACCGCTCATGCTGACCAATACGCAGAATGTGACGAAAGAGCAAGAGATCAATACTGGCGAGAGAAAGCCCCGGATCGATTTGTTCAGGACCTGTGTTGCCGCGATTCCTAGGTGAGTTCCATAATCTGCTTGTCATCATCATCGTCATTACCCTGTAAATCTCCCACTTCTGAACATAGACCTTTCCCAATGGTCACCACCTTTGTTGTTATCTCAATACTCAATATAGCTGAACATAAAAGAGTAGAGAATAATTGAGGGCGTGGCAATCTAAGAAAGTGGCCACACTATTATAGTATAGAAAACGGACAAAAGTATCACGATACTTTAGCAGAAAAAATCAAAACGAGAAATTTAATGTTTCAAATATTTACTAATTATAAAATGCCACTTTTTGGGGAGGTTTATGTTAAGAGAAGAAATAAGTAGGGGAGAGGGGGGCAGTCTTGAATGAATTTCATTAAATCAAATCAACTGTAACTTTTATTTCATTGTGTATTTCATAATGTTTTTTTGTACTGAAACACGTGTTGATTATCCCATTATGTAATTACTATAGGAGAAAAGTGATAGTATCACACATCGATATTTTATTACAGTTTTTTCTTGCTCAGGAAAAAGTTCAAATGTGCCCCGGCAATTCTTCTAAAACTGTGTTTACCGATTTTCCTGCAACAAATGATTTAATTGGTCAGAAAAGCAATGACTTGCAAATTATTTTGTCTGGGGAATTAATACCGACTCCATATTCTTACACATATTTTTACAATAGGTACTCTAACACGGAGAGACCGACACACATAGACACCTACAGCTGTTAAACTTATCGATACCCTTTTTGAGTCGGGGGTTAGTAAAAAAGTATCTAGACCTGAGTCGTGAGCACAGGATTCGAAACCTCCGTTTACGTTGCGTATTGCTTGCGTATCGTGAAATGTCAATGTCAAAATGCAAGGCAAATTTGTAAGTTTCAAAAGTGGCATTTGTTTTTTCCATGTTAGGTGGAATTTCACCAAATGCTAAACGTATTTAGTAGCCTGTCATACGTCTGTCAGTTAGTACAAAATGTATTTAAAATTTGATTTAAATACGTTTAGCGTTAGGTAAAAGTGACCCTTCGTGTAGATTCGAAAATAGTATCGAATCCTATGCTCGCTACACTGATGTTTTAACAACATTAGCATCCAGACCCTGATGTCATGTAACGTTTGACACTAGTATTTTCTAACCTCTATAAGAATAACAAATACACATTGAAAGGCATTCTATTACATCAAAATAGTACTTTTTTACAAGAAATATAAGCAATGTATGTTAATGGTTAGAAATTAAGTACCTACTCACCAGTATAAAACGCTTCTCTTTCATAAACATCGTATATATTGACTAATACTTCTCGAGCCTCATTCTCCGCCAAACATCGTAGGTAAACGCTGTAAATCATCTGTCTAGCTTTGCTGCGAATGATTTTATTCATTTTCACCTCGTGAACAAGCTCAACAATCCACAAAACTCCAAAATTAAGCAAAATTCGATTTGTTTATACAGGAACAGGGCGAGTTTGACATTCAAACCATAGAAACAGACCACAAATCATGAGTTTTTTTTTATTGCCAGGTTTAAATCTGTTTAGTTCCAAAAACATTAATCTCTACTCTTTTGTGTTCAGCTATACTCAATCTTTTATTGCATCAATAAGTAAGTTTTACAGGTGTTCAATACATTATAAGCTCATCCAGTTACTACCGGTTACCTCATAAAGGTTTTCGGTTGAGCAAGGGCATGTCACGCTACGCTTGCCTCATTTATACTACGTTTTACGTTTCGCCGGTCGGGGATAATATTTGTTTACCCTCCTACTAATAAGCGTGGATTATGTCAATAACTCCATGTTTTGCTGTAAACAATTTGCGCTTTTATCAAGCAAAATTTTTACTATAACACATGATATTCTCCACCCATCCAGGCTGATCCCAGAAGGCATGAGCTCCAGCGAGCTAGTAGAACTTCTCTGCCGGCTGACAGTGCACATGGACGAGGAGCTGCGCGGGCTCTCCTTCCAGAGCCTGCAGACGCTGGTGGTGGACTTCCCCGAGTGGCGGCAGGACGTGTTGGCTGGGTTCACGCACTTCCTGGCTAGGGAGGTCCAGGTATGGTGTGAAGCCTGGAGAAGGTTTAGCAAGAGGTGCTAGATGCGTTAAGACGTGACAAAAGTTCAATCGAAGCCGCTCGGTGTAAGTGACGTAAAACTGTTGACACATCTTGGCGTGCGCGTCTTGCTAGCTCTTCTGAACATGTTTGTAGGAATGTATCTACCCAGTCATCGTTAGTCTTATTTCTACTTGAGCCAGATCTGGCCAAAATATGCTTCATTTTACCGTACCGCTCAAGTTGAGACTCACATCGCACGATCTAGAATCGAGCGTCACGGTACACTTTTGAATTTCTTGCCTTGTTAGCTATGCTTAGCGTGCTGGTTCTGAAGTAGAAATCAGTTTCAACCTTTTATAAGGCAGAAAAGTTAAAATATACCTATAATTTGTTTATCGACCTAAACTCTATGGTACGAAGTTCTAAATATAGTCTGCATATTTCAGGCAGTGCCTTAAACCCCTCATCCCTTCACAGGACACATCCCCCCAACTGGTCGAGAACGGTCTCCGGATGCTGCTCCAACTCGTCACCAGCAGCAAGACTTGCGACTCCCACGGGGGCGCGGGCGTGGCGCGAGCGGCCGAGGCGGTGGCGCTACTGATGCTGTGCCACAAGCCGTACCCGCGGCGCCTAGGCACGCACATCATGAGGCGAGTAGAGACGAGTAGAGGAGGCGTGAGGCGAGTAGAGGACAGCTAGTGACAGCCGAGGCGGTGGCGCTGCACAATAGGCGGCCTTATCGCTCAATGCGATCTCTTCCAGACAACCTTTGGGTGAATGAAAGACTTAGTATAGCCGCGTGTTGTTAGACTCTTATAGGCAGAATGACACGCAGGTTTTTTTTTTCTGTTTACATGGCAATACCAGTATACTTACCATCATTACAAATGAATGAAACAACAGAATTGTGCACAGTGAGCTTCATTACTGCTGTCTGTTACTATGACACAATTTCATATAGGTACACTGATGAAACCACTTTCCTAACCTAATAACCTCTTTTCACTTACAGAGAGACCAAGTTCCTGCTGGAAAAGCTGCAAATGACGCGAGACGAGCCAGCCCTACTGGACGCGGCAGACGCACTTATACCGGCGTTGGCTGAGAAATGTCTGCCGTTGCTGCCCCCGGCTGAGAAACAAGCCTTGTTGAATGTTGGACAACCGGACCTGATATGGCTGGCTGAGAGAACTCATGCTGTTTGGACTACTGGTATGTTTTGTAGGGTTATTTGGGAGTTAGGTACCATGTATTATTACACCTCATCATCTAAATGGGTAGAATATGGATTTTCGTGCGATTATTATTATTACTCATTCCGTTAATCAGGTTTAAGTTCTGCTTGATTCGTATTTAGCGCAAAATAGTAATGTGAGCGCAAACTCTTGAACGGCTTGACAGATTTTCATTTTGAGTAACTGATAGAAAGCCACACACCAAAGTTTTTTTTTCAAGTCATACGCTAGTTTTCAACCCACCATAAAAAACCCACGTATGAAAACTAGATATTATGATTATCATGCTACCTAAGCTTTAATTTCACCTCACCTGTCCTCCGCAGGGGTGCCCCACGAAGAGTCCTCCCTAAAGACCAGCTGGTCGGGCGGCGGCGGGGAGCCGTGGCAGGTGATCCTGTTAGGGCTGCTGGCGCGGGACGCCCTCCCCGCGCGCTGCCCGTCGGCGGTGGCGCTGGCCTGGCCGCTGCTGCTGGCCAGGGTCGTGGCGTTGTATGCTGTTATTGAGCCTCCGTGAGTATGGAATTATGATTATGTTTGTTGATGTACTGCCAGTTTTTGGCTATTGAAAGATCAGCCTGTCCAGTCAAAATCAAATGAAAGTAACTACCAGCCATCGGTAGATAGAGTTATTGAAACTGGCAGTTAGGGCTGATCTTTCAATAGAGATCTTTCAGATGAGGAATTAAATTTATGCTGCCACTGTCTAATACAAACATTCTGACGCGACAGCATCAAAATTAATCCCCAAATTATTTTTTTCTGACCATTGAAAAGTCAGTTCTTAATATATTTTGTATGTTTTCCCTGAAAACAATAGGGAATATGCGTAATTTTTTTTAATACTTTTATTGGATAGTTTTACATCACTTTATTATAGTAAAAAAAAAATCAACGCCAAAATAAGTAATTTAAGGTATTTTAAAGAAAGTTAAAAAATTACAACCATCACGACCACTTTGAAATTCCCGTCAGGATGGCGGGCTGTCGTGACGTCATAATCGTTTAATTTCACGGCTCAGAATAATGAGTCCCGTCAGTCGGCATAGATTTTTTACCTAATCAAGTAATCACAGAGTACTTTTGTATTTTCAACAAACCAATGTTGTCATGGTAACAAACGAAAAAGGAAGTGTATAAAGTGTGATCAGTGGCTGTTTTGTAATGGTAATAAAGTGTGACCGGTGGCTGTTTTGTAATGGGAGCTCGTAAATAGCTGCTAGTAGCTCTTTTGAAATGGGAGCGCGCAAACCAGAGGACCTTTGTACACAATATTACGCTATTATGGCAATATGAATGTTGTTGTTGCAGTCCTATGGCACCCCAGAGGTGCAGAGGGTCTCCACTAACGTCCGCCACTTCCGCCTATCTTCGCCTGTCCTTTTGGCCTCACTCCAGCTTAGTCCAGCAATGGCAATATGAATATAAAGTGATATTTGTATTGTATGTAAGTACTTACTGTAACTTTGGTTCTCAGTAAGAGAGACTAGGGTTAGTGGGTCATTCTATTTTATTATCTGTGGGGGTGTAAGAACCTGCACCTGGCTCTCTTGAATGGAACCATTGTGCATATCTCAAAGGTCTAAACTCCCTTATCTAAACTATCGAATAAGAGTATAAAAATATATGCATATTCCCTAATATTTGGGCACACGGCTCTCGACTTTTCAATAGTCTTTGCTGTCCTTTTCCGCAGCTGGCCACAGTTTACTCGTTCATACTGCGTAATAAATTTAATGTGTCCAGTTCTTCTGATTACGAGAATTCTTCCATAACTTAATTTAGAAAAAAATAACAACTTTTGAAATATACTAACGACTGTCATTATAACCTAAAAGTAGAAAGAGCAACTTGTGTCATGTTCATGTCATAATACTTACAATACAAATTTAATTTTATTGTGTTGCAATATGGAGCATATTTGAGTGGCTCGTTGACTAGCGAATGGCTGTTTACGCCTCATTACAATAGAACAACTAGTGGCAGCCCATACACTACCAACAAAAAATATAAAAAGTCCTAAACTTTGCAAACAAACAAGCATATCAAACAAGAAGTGGAGAGGTTATAGGAGGCTAGGATCTACTCGTATTGGAAGAATTTTTATGTGATCCATCGTATCTGATCACAACGAGCATCACAAATACTCGGTGACATTAACATTTCTTTGTTTACACTTGACATTTATTTAACTATACGCAAACGCAAAGAAGTTATTATTCTGAGATTGATATATAAAGAATTATGACGTCACATCCGCCCTAAGAAAATGGGTGACGTTTCTCGGAAGTTAGAATTTACCGAAGTTTTTTTGTACTTTTCAACTTCATTTACTTGCTCAAAAATAAATTATAAACAAAAATAATGATGGAGTCGTAGTTATGAAACAACAAAGTTTATTATAAATAATATTTGACCTTTATTTGAACCACTTGCATATTCCCTATTCCTTGTTAGAAAGTTCGAGGTTAGAAATAGGGATGTGAGACGATTTATTACATATAAAGTAAACTATGCAGATGTGGTATTAGACGCTATAGAATAGAATAGTTTTTAGACAAGATAACTCGCAAAGAAGTTAAGCCAAGTGATTTGAAACTTTCATGAAATATATAATTTATTATTTCGATTACAGGCCTGTAAGTGACAATCGCGCATCACTACTGTCAAGGAGTCCCGCGCTGCCGAGGAAACCAGAGAAAGAAAAGGACGGCTATTTACAGGTAAAGTGCATTAATAGATTCAAAATATACTATTTATTTCTTTGTACAGTCAGCTTCATAAGTAGCTTAATGAACTATATCCCATTCCACTGGGAAAGACATCTGACAGAACCCTTATTACATTTGAATAAGGGTAATTTTTGTTTGTATCAGATGTCTTTCCCCGTGGAATGGGATAGTAGGCCGTTTGTGAGTTCGTCAAGGTACAAAACCTATTTGTCTTGTTTGTATGTGTAGATAAATACGTCATTGAATATTTTTGCGATGTTGCTCATTTAGTTTTATGCCTTAGATATCTACCCCCTTATTCATATATAGTTATAGGTCGTTTTAGCTATTGAACTGTTTTGTCCCTCTCTCGTTTTGTCAAAGAATATATTGATAATAGCTGAGACGCCCTATATCTTTTCTATAAATGTGGGCTAATCTATAACACAAGCTCAGCTTTCAACGTATGTTTCTTTGCATCTCTTCAGATATGGCGGTATTACATGACGATGGCATACCTAATCGTGCCTCCGGTGCCGAGCCCCGTGATCCGCTGCGCCAGCCCAGACCTCAGCCTCAGGTATGACGAAACTACATTTTTTTATATATAGATTGAGATTTTTATGAACAAAATATTATAATATGATGGAATGATAGAATGGGTACGGTCCACATCAAAATTTAATTAAGTAATACTTTCTGGTTGTAATTTTGAAAAACTACATCTTATTTCATGTTTAATGACAGTTATTGTAAAAAACAAAGGTATCTTACATATTGATAATTTACTGTGAAATACAATAGTCATAACAACAGATTTGTAATAAAATAATGAAAAGAAAAATTACATCAAAAAAACAAAATATTAGTATCGTTCATTAACTTTTGATGTTGACTGTACTTACATTTATTTATATCTTGATAAAATATTAATTATAATCTAAGTTCAGGTTTAATATACACATTGCCAAGAATATTAAAAAAATGCATGGAAGCTTGCATAACATCAATTGGAGCAGTCAATATACTTAAGAGTATAACTGTTTCAGCACTCTTTATCCTATAACTATCTCAGCAAGTCTGCTAAAAACGCGATTTATAGCAATTTAATACTTAAATAATTATTTTAGGATAAGTACCATGACCCAACAGAAATAATCAGTCAGTACCATAATTTGTTCCCTATTACACTTCGGTTTGCTATGTCTCTTAATATTCAATAATAAATATTTCTTAGTACGGAATACTAATAAGACTAATAAAGGGATAACATGTTAAGATACTGATACGTTTCATTATATAATATATTAAACGTTAGGTACTTTCGACTATATTACGATACTTATTCTCACGACACGACTGTTGTTACTATAACACTACCATGGAACCTTTACTACCGCTTCATATTTACTTATTCCAAATTACATACAAAATATATTTCCTTCCTCTTATTGGCACATAATATGTTCTTTCAAATTCTTTGTAAGTTTAGATTAAATGTGGTAGACATATTTCTTATTACTTTCTGCTTCTATGAAATTGTAATATGTGTAATTTATATTTCTTTCTTATAGTATTCATGGATTTTTGTCATTCCGGCATCTTCTATGTGTGTTTAGTTTTTCAATTTTGTATATAATAGTGGTAATTAGGTACAATCATAGGTAGAAATTCATAGGTCAAAATATTGAAGCAACGTCTGTATTCACTAGCTAATCAGCAAATTATAAAGAAGTACTGAGCTGATGGTTAGAGTTTCAAATAGTTTTCAAGTGATTTAGGTTAAATATTTTATCAAATTAGATTCCTAGAGACAATTTAAATTCCCAAAGAACTTGGCAAGATTTGATAGTTTCTTGCAGAAACTTCCCCTCCCGAACTGTCTCTAAAGACACCTAAGACTGTCTTTTGCCAAGAAATTAGCCGTGACCTGTAAGAGCGGTTTCAGACTAGCAACTATTTTCACCTCACACGAGTGTTTACATGCTCCTAAGCTCGATATCGCTGTTGATACTGACACAACACCACCAATACGAGCGAACACGCCAGAATATCCGCGCTTACACGGTATTTTGAAGCGTATTTCTGTAAGGCTCCGTAGGTGGACAGAAGGCTTGCTTAGCGCCTACATTCTAGCGACTCACTTAGCGAGAACGAAGACAGAACGTTTTTTTACATTGCTATTCGCTTGGTGACTTGTTATATCCCATTCCACGGGTAAATACATCAGTGCAGCGATCACAGAATTTGATACTATTTTCGAAACTACACAAACATATGGAAAAAGTAAATGTCACTTTTGGAACTGATAAATTTGCCAAATTCTGTGATCGCTGTACTGGCACCACTAAAAACTACCCTTATTCTAATGTAATAAGGGTTTTGACCGATGTCTTTCCCCGTGGAATGGGATATAGGCGTTAAGCAAGCCGCGTGTGCGGCCGTAGCCTTACTTCGAAAATGCTGACCTTGGGAGAGGCCTATGTCCAGCAGTGGATGATTACAGGCTGATAAATCCGCTAGTCTGAAACCTTCCTAAACGCAAAGCCCCTAAAGGTCGCTCGCTCGCAGCGCGGACGACTGGTCTGGCCGGGAGCTGGACTCTGGCTCGGCAGGCGACAGCCAGGCGGCGGGCTTCTTCACACTGCCCCTGAGCTACGCCCGCCACAGGCACCACAAGCGGACGAGGTGTGAACTAAAGCAACGAGGGTTGCGAGTGAGAGTTGGCGGTTCCATTTGCGAGCGCTAGATGGCGTTAGAAGTTTGGTTAGATTAAAGGATTTTCAGGATTATTTTATTGAATGGAAAATTATTGAAAATGTTTCCATTTTTTATAAGTATTCGGCTGGATTGCCAGGACGAAAATGTAATTGTAATTTAAGTAAAACAACTTACTACTTTGTTTTCAAGCAATAACAATATTCAACAGTTTTCAAGCTAATTATTTTAAAAATATTATTTATATAGCTAGTCAATATTTCTGATGTACAAAAAAAAACATTTTTTTAGATTCAAGCTGGTGATATCGGGATACTTCCGTACACCTTCATCAAATTTAATATACTTAACTTACAACTTTCCTTAACATTTATTTGATTTTGCGTCTCAGATGGAACCGTCATCCCAATCATCCATCGGGTGCTCACCCACAGTGGTCATTTGCAATGAAAAGTGTGCGTTGAGTCCATCAGAACAAAGTCCACTGTCCATCGCTCATCGTTCACGCCTCAGGCTCGAGCACAGCGTAATACCAACCTTACAGCTATGCTCATTAAGTCCATTATCGACCGGCAGGGTGGCAGTCACGTGACATTTTTGTTTTGTTCAGCAATATGTTTGCCCAATGTTTCTTGTTTTTTTTTGGTTGTAAATAACATCATACATGCATTGAGATTGTTTACTTCTAACTGTAGTACGTAGAATGCGTAGCGTGTAAGTCTAAAGTGTTTTGCGTTTGTGGCGTCCGACATTTTGTTTTTAATTAATAGCCAAATCATTGCAGGCCCGTTCAAGGGATTAAATTTTAATTTTAGTTCTGTCCTAGACTTACAGTACTACAACGAATGAACATAAAATCATCTTGCCTACAGTCTTGTTTGGACAGTTCTAAATTCTAGATTTATGCCTTGAGATTCTGGCCCACGCTAGCGTAAATTGTAGGAAAGATTGACCTCTTATTACCTACCCATACTATAGTGTATATCCACACTTTTCAACTGTAGGTATCTGTAACTATACTTTGCACACACAACATAGTAAAAACCAGTGACGACATCATTTTGTTTTTTTTTTTTTGAAATTTATATCATCTACTTATGTGCCTTGATTAAAATATATAAGTATTTTAACTTTTATTGCAGTCTTAATTTAAAGTAAATCTTTCTCTATAGCAATTACTAATATACGCTATGTTTTGCATGAGGTTATTACCACAGCTATTCAATTAAACCATAATATGACACTCTTATGACTGTAAATACAAAAGTACTGAAACAAAAATGTAGGTAGATATTAATGAATGCGATCGATTCTGTAGCAACAATGCTTAAATTTAAAGATATTAAAACTTTTTTTTATGTAGGTACTTATGAACTAAACTGCGATTCAACTTCCTATCTCAGTTTAGTGTTAAATCAGTAGAGCTTAATTTAAATTTAAATGCAACGGAATCAATTGCTGCGAAATCTTCTGTTATCATGCGTTTTTTTTTCCGTTTACAGTAACTTTGGACGATGTTTTACTTTGAAATACTCTATTTATGTCCTACAAATACGACAATGAAAACGTATGATTTCAAGACTGAGCTTTGCACAAATGTTCTTTGTATGTTTGGTTAATTTGTTACCAATACACGATACAGTTCACTTACTGGACTATTGTCTATATCCCTGGCAGAGTTGGTACCTATAACGTAGTTTTGGAGCTTTAAAAGATACGTAATGTAAAAAATTACTACGGCATATTTTCAAAAAGTTTAGGCAAATGTTATAATTTCCTGTTGCACCTTGCAAGTTTACTTTTTATAAGCTCTTCAGATTACAAAACTGCGAACCAAAGTATCACATTCACGTACCAAAAGCACCATCAGGTAACCATTACTTGCAAACCAATTCAAACTTCCCACAACAATAAAGAACATTACTGCACATCGCCACGGTGAGTGATAGTGTTTTGTTTGCCCTGACAGCGCGCTCTTCCTATCAGCGTGCCCGGATTCCCTATGGGGGTAATGCAAATGCACCACGTATTGTGTCACTAGTGTGTTGTCCTGGCCGTGTAGCACAGGGCGCTAATAGGACGTGACAAAAGTTCTCCGTCGCACTCACTCTTGAGGCTGCGCGATGTGAGTGACGGCGATGCAAAACTTTTGTCACGTCTTAAATGCGCCCCGTACTAGCCCTTCTGTGTTCGATACCCCTCTGTCCTTTATGTTGCAATCACATGAAAACATTATGAAGAGGAAGACAGCACTTCGTGGCAGTGGAGGCCAAGGGAGTCAAGCCACAAATTTAATGCAAATGAGTTAAGTACTTACACAAACCAAACGAGTTTCCATATTTCCGTAGTTGTTTTCTCTGAATAAACACTTTGTGTGGACTACCACTGTTGGCCTCCACAGCGACGACTTGTAAAGTATGAAACGGATTTTTTGGATCGGGAAGTCAAACTTTTTAGTTCTGAAAGTTAACGCTAGAGGAGCTAGTGTTTTCTAAATTTAGTTATACCGTATATTACATAGTTATTAATATTATTATACCATCCAATAGGGCGGCTATCACCTAGGAAGTGTTGTGAAATAACAGATATAATGATGAAGTACTTATTAATGTGATTTCCACACCAATAAACAATCATGCCAACAATCAAGTAATGTTTTCATGTTATTGCAACTTCACTTGTCACAACCATTTTTTTAGAACAGTTACTTCGACATGTAGATAATATGAATGAGAAAAGCTTGATATGTATTTATGTACTATAATAATTATCACATAAATTTCGACAAGCCCGTTTTTGTTATACCTAAAAAGGTTATACATAAAAAACCAAGAAATTTAGTAACCTTTAGCAGGCTCTTAAGAAATTGTTTAGAATTATTGTTTTATTACCAGAAAAACGCTCATAATATTTTATTCTTTACATCGTTTATAACTTTTTGGGCACTTATTAATTGGGATATTTCCTGCCTCTATCCGTAGGACATGAATAACCAAGTCATATTTGTCAAAGTGTACGGCCGTTTCCGTAAATATTTTGTAAGCGCCATCTGTTGCGATTAACAGAAACTAGCTCTTTCCCTTTCTTGCGAGTCACTAATTTGACAAGGTGTACGGCCATTCCCGTAAATATTTTGGAAGCGCCATCTGTTGCGATTAACAGATACTAGCCCTTTCACTTTCTTGCGAGTCACTAATTTGACAAGGTGTACGGCTGTTCCCGCAAATATTTTGGAAGCGCCATCTGTTGCGATTGACAGAAACTAGCTCTTTACCGTTCTGCACTAACGTAACGTGGTTTTGGACTCCACTAACTCCTGTTAATGGCTCGAGCTATTATACGCGATTTGACTGTAGATGGCTCTAGTATGCTTTGGTCAGCGAGCAGTAGAGATATCTTCAATAGTGCTATACCAGCTCGCGATCAGACATGTAAGTAATTCTTGATTACTTTTGTTGCTATAACTATATCTTGGAAAGTATACAGAACTGTTATGCTATCGTCTATGAATAAATTACAGATCTTGACATACATCAAATATATTGTAATTTTCTAAAAACAGTAACTTTTACAGTTATGATGTCGGTGAAATAATTGAACATACCGACTTTCGTATGATAAAGTTGAACCATTTATCTCATCTTCTCCTGTAATATTTCCTGCTACGAAAGGTCACCTACAGTCAAATATTGAGTGAGCGGGAAACTGGTCGGAACGCCAACTTGTCCGTAGTTCCCGGTAACAACCCTAGCTCACTTTACAGCATTTGAATAGATAAGTCAAATAGTCCCTGAAAATGTGTCTTCATTGCAAAATGCATATTCCTGGAAACTCGGCTTGATTTAGATTCTACGAAATCGTTATTTAAAATGTCTAATTTTATTTTATTGATTGTTTATGCCTAAAGATTATTAACCATTTTTGCCTCAAGTCCTTATTGTCAATAAGTACCTATATATTTTTGTACCTTTTGTAAGTAACAAAACGCCCACGTTAGAATGAATAGGCGGTTTGTGAGTTGGACAAGCTACTAAATATGTATATAGCTACTTATGGTCACTGTAGGAGTAATTAATATTGGAGCATATTATATCTTCGTCGTTTGTCTTTTCAAGTTGATAGTACATATATCATCCTTGTTAGTTACCATTGTATGTATAGACCATTGTTATGATAATGTATGCTAGAAAGCTAAATGTGTATATTTTTCTCCCTGTTTTCTGACATGAATGCTTTAACTATCATGGGGTCTATGTTTATCAATCATTTTCAACGGCCACTCCGCTTTTTAGTAGTTTTTGTGCCTTTTATGTCCAATCTGGAAACATTTTCACAACATTTGAATATTTTCAATTTTTCACGCTCACTGTAAACACGTTTCAATATTCGATGCTACTTTGCAACTCGTCAATAGCTTAGCAAAAGTTGCGGGAGTTATCAAATCCAAAGTGGAAAGTTTCCGAGTTGCAAAGTTACATCGCACTTATTCATTTCAACAAGTTGCAGACGTATTCGCTATCAAAATTCCTATCCGAAACGCCAATTAAAGTTTGAGCGACAACAAAAGGTGTTTTTAAAACTTTCTCAGACAGAATTACTATTAAATTATTAGAATACCTCTTCAAACTTCACAGCAAATTCGACATGTCCCAAATTTTTACCATTCCTTTTTTTACAAACTCATAGCACTTTACTGTAAATTTGATTTTCAAAATCTAACACCGGATCTAGTGGATCTGTCAAAACTTACGCACCTATGCATGTTGCACCGACACAACCCAACCACTCATCCGCCACACGACACCATCCATCCTTTGACAGATCCACGTCCCAAACCTCAGCTAACCAGGTCAGTTTTGCAGTTCTTCGCCGGACTCCCTGAGCGGAGAGCGGGTTGGGGCTGAGGGGCGGTCGGCGGCGGCGTCCCCGGCCTCGCTACACAAGCTGGCGGTCCCACTGGCGCGATGCGAGGCTCCCGAAGTCAGGGACGCTGCCATCGCCGCCATGGGCAACGTCAACCCTGATGCTCTCAAGTAAGTAGTTGTTTACTACTGGTTTTTATTGTGTTGTATTATCTTATGGTGCTGGTATTACAGGTGGTGGTGAAAAAATAAGGAAGACGCAAGAACCCTTGCATGCCAATCAGGTACCAAGATTGAATCTATGTTGTGAAAATATCATAAATTCATTATTGGTGCCAGAAAGGTATGCATACGGTCTTCTGTACGCAAAATTGGCTGGCTGGTGTTTTAACTTGGTGGAGGTGATTAAATGTTAAACTTGTAAATGTGACCTAAATTGAATTGTTAATCCTGTGATTGCGTTGGTACGAGCAGATGCGATTTGCATAGCTTTTGAGGCAAGGTTAAGTGATGTTTAAAGCTGAGCTAAGCGCTCTGATGTTTATTACATGGTGCTAGGTGTTGCTAATGCTCATGCGAACGTAACGCCATTTATGAAACTAATCGATGCCTTTGCGATATTCATCCTTGTCGATTGCTAAGTAGTAATTTACGTGTAGTAAGATAACCTTAAGGTTCAACGCAAGCAGAGTTGTTTTCAAGTGGCGGCGTTGAACCTTAAAACACGTTTTGAAAGCTGATTTATAAAAAATACTTTGTTATAAAAACAGTACAGGCATTTTTGCATATTTGCGTAACACAGTAGCTCATTTTTACCATACTTCATATTCTGTTTTGTATACTTTATATATAATATTACTATTATCTTTCCATAAATGGTCTCATAATGTGCACCAGTAACAGAGTTTACCGCAACTGAGTAAAGTTGTTCCCACATTTTCACTGAGCACAGTCTGACCCTCAGTGAAACAGTGCACCTGAGTTGAGTCTGGCGATATTGACTGGCTGACGTTAATTTCCTGTCTCCCAGCGACTATGCGGCCATCCCGGCCGATCTTTGTGAGCTTTCTCTCGCGTATAATTTACAATGAGATTATTGACTTTACTTGTACCCTGCAAAATGACTGCCGCTTCAATGATTTTACAGATTGACGGCAGTATTCTCTGATTTCATAAAAGAGTAAAAAGATACAGAACGGAAATAACAGAAAGTTTTTGTTTGCAAATTTTGCTAACTGGTTTATAATGACCCCAGAGTCAATTAAGCCACTTTAGGTTTACTATACCCCTTTTCTACACGTCACTTGGAAAGGCCTTTCGTGCACCTCGAATCCATAATAAAGCCCATAATGTATATGTATTAACCCATTTATAATAAATCAAATTGTAAGTAGGTATATCAACTTTTACACAAGCTTTTATTTTTTAAACCCCTGTTAAATCCAGTTGTTGGTCCAGTAGTTGCGCACATAATTACTGTATTCGAGGGTTGAAGCCGAGCACAATTAACGTAGCCCCCGGCCTTGTATATTAATACGCGGGCTTCTGTTTGGCCTGCGTGAAGCCTGTGCCGTATCCTGTTGTAGTTGGATCCTGAGTAATTTAGTAACTGAACGTGTCCGTAATATTGGACTCTTTGTTTGAAATAGTACCAGGAGTTACTCTAGCTTGAGAACGTAACTGTTCATCAACTTTTAAATAACTAATGAACTGTAAGCCGACAGTTTTTATATTGTACGTCGTTTATGAACGAAATTTTCATGGGCGAAAGATTCTGAGTCTACTTACCAGTTCATGGGTCAATGGACCGTGGATGATCTATCTAGACAAGAAACGAACGATCGAGAGCTATCATGCAATCGGAACCTACGTTTCATAATAATATACAACGAGATAGATCGCGGTTAGCACAGCAGTGCTGCGAAAATCTCTCGTAAGATAGAGTGACCACCCAGTACTTCCAAGGTTGGTCATCTATTACCAGAATTATATGATATGACAGTAGTGAAGCAGAGATACACGCAGCGAATATTACATGTTTATACTCGGCCGTCGGGTTCTGTAAGATTGTGTGTCTGCCGTGGTACGGATCCCTGTTTTCTCATAAAATATGATTTCGCCGATGAAAAAGGTTCAAGTTGAAACATCATACCAAAAATATTTTAATGTTTCATAGTTTTTAAAAAGCATTTTCAATTATTGGCTAATCGAGAACGGTATTTTTCTATATTTTTCCATCAAGGCAGGCATTTTTATTTTGATGTTACGTCGCCAGCAGTGCTAAACAAATGCCCCATATGCTTTTTTTATAACTTTAGAAATAAAAACATCTTGAAGGTACTTATTGTATTTTGTAGGTCAACCGTAACTATCGCAACACTTTAATGTATCAATAATGTTGTGGGTGTACTAACTTATCTAACCATAATCTTTCTATAAATTCATGTATGTAGTGTTTTAGCATATTATAGAAGGCGGGCACTCAATCTGGTAAGATGGTTGTGATTGTGAAATGTTGTTTAAATGTTAATACAGATAGGGATTTTATCGTACGGCTTCTTGTTCAGCGGATTGTTAATTATTGTTGTATTAATTATATCTGTTATGACACACAAAAGAAGCAAGTCCGTTAGTATAAAAAAAATCCAAATAAAAAGTCAACAAAAAAAAACTTACATGTATACTACATGTTATGTTATTAGCTTACTGATAAAATTCCACTAAGGGCCTGTTCCACAATGTCTGGTTAGTGGTTACCTGTCGGATAAAATAAATACTGTCACTGTCTAAAAAATAATGACAGAGAGTGACAGCATGTATTTTATCCGACAGGTAGCCACTAACCAGACATTGTGGAACAGGCCCTAAGTATTATTTTTTATTTTTATTGTTTATTTAATATTGCTAAATATTGTATATGGGTACTTTATATAACTATTCTCAGCTGGCGAGCAAAAGCTTTTTTTTTATTTGCATTTAATTTGCTGTTGTAGTTAGCCGTTAGTTAGTTTATCTTTGTGTTCTGCTTAAAGTGTAATTTGTAAACTTTTAATTACGCACTGAAAAGTCTCTTACTATTTTTAACTTTCGTATTGCGCGATATTCAACAGTTTTCAAGTTCTCTTCATAAACCGAACTTGTTTAGATTTTACTTTATGAATCATTAAAAGTTTAAAGATACTTCTTACGTGTTCGTTATATCAGCTTTTCTAATAAAGCCGTATAAAAACTCATTAGGTCATTTCAGATCGCCCGCCCCTAAGAGTGGTTTTAGACTAGCGTATTTTTTGGCGCGTATAAGCTCGTTTTTGGGAACACATCGCATATAGGTTGGGTTACGCTTAACTCGTACGAGCATCAACATTCAACATCATTCTAAATTTGTAGGCATAAAGGGTGTCCCGTAAATAGTGAACCAACGGAAAAGGGGGTGACTCGGGGGGTTGATATGAAGCTGAACATCCTCATTGGTCCACTATTTACTGAACACCTTGTATAAGCGGTGTTGACGCAGTCACGACAGCATTGGTTCGACTGAACACGCCGAAATATGTCCTTTTACGTGCATAGGTACTATTTTTTAAAAGCGAGTAATGTAGCGAGCATGTATTTTGAAACCACTATATAGGTACGTGCCGAAATATACCCTAGTCTGGAACCGCCCTAAACCATTGTTTAGCTTGGAATATCCTCTGGATATTCGCGGAGGCTGTGAAAGTTGCACTTTGTCTTTAAACTGAAAGTTTCGGCGAATCCAACTTCCTTCACCGCCGGAGATACGCTGGCTCACTGGCTCTACAAGTTGCCTCGCGGTCCTGTCAGCATTATACCGTTAGCAAACCTACGTGGAAGTTTGACTATCAATGGTTATGGCGGCTTTAGTTGAATTTGTTATTGTTAATTTTGTATAAGATGTGCTTTGTGTTGCGAATATGATTTTTGCCATTTAATACTGTTTGGTTGTTTGATACTTTGATAAATAATACTCTTTTATACTACCATTCTACTGTAGCCGATTATGGAGGCACAATGAACAACAAATATAAATAGCACTGCCAAAAATTCAATTTAGTAACTGCAAATATAAAATTTGCACATCGTTTGACGGAGTTAAATTTAAATTTTGTGCCTTCAAATTCGCTGGCACTGTGCAACTTTAATGTCAATACGCTTTTTCATATTCATCCCTTTTAAGAACAATACGAAATTCCCTTTGCGTTCGTATTCTAAATGCAATAAGTGTACAAAAAACTTCCTTTGTGTCACCCCTTGACGGCGAAAATCAGACGGTAGCAACCCTAATCACGTCTATACCTAGACTTTATTTTGGCGCAGGGACCTGATGGAGGAATTAGTGCCCTTATTACGAGAGGCAGTGGATCGAAAACAGGAGAACATGCGTCGCCGGCGGAGAAGGGATGCGTTGAGGCAACATTTGAACAAGCTGCTTCTGCTGATCGCCCAGAAGGGCACTTTCGCCTGCAGGTACGTGTGAATTATGAGGGTGGATCTGTAGAGATAATATGTAGTATAAGTTAGTACATATTATCTCTATATATTCTGGATACGTAAGTGTAATATTACCGTCGTTTGATTATTGTGCAAAGTTTGATTCTGATGTTATTCCTAACAACCAATTTTAGAGCATTTGCAGGGATAATTTTTTTTATATACGAACCGTAGTTCGTTGTGCATTGATACCGTCAAACTGATCTTCGATGTACTGATGATAAATTAGGGAAGACCTACGTGTTAAAATGCTTCCAACGAATTTCCAATAGTTATAAAATCAGAGCCACTTTCACTTCTTTGGACATGGAGCGTTTCGATCCACCCTCTTATATTGATACTGTGCCGCTTATGCAGTCTGCATTACGGCTCTTTGATGTGGTTCTGGCGGGTAATTGAGTGTCGTCAATTTGTGAAAGGTTTTCATTATTTAATTACGTAGCCGATACGAGGTAATATTTTGTTGAAGGGCACTTGACTAGATTTTTTGGTTTATTTATACTGATGAAAAAGATGTGCTGTTGTAAGTTTGGGTGTTTTGTGTCTGTCTGTGGCCCCAAAATGGACGGATTAGAAATGTTTGTAACTATGTTTCATTTCGTCCTTCAAAAGTTATGCGGACATTTGTCTTTGTCGGGGGCTTTCACTCATGTCAGTAGTATAAAATTAATAAAGCTGGTTCAAACTACGTACACGAACATTTATTGCCATGAATATTGTCGGAACTTGTGAAATTACTTGTAATATACATATATCTCGACAGAAACAATGTCAAATTCTCGTCGCAGGCTACTGTGTGAAAACTTTTGCTATTTAATTTAACCATTTGGAGGGCGAATTCTGGAGCAGTCCCCGTTCGCCTGCTAATACTGGTCATTTGTTTAAAATCCAATTCTTTGATCCGCCGCCTCTGATTTAACCCTCGTAGCGGTGACAGAGATTGAGTTTTGGGTTGTTTTTGTTGTTTCGGGTTAAGGGTGATTCTCCAAAAATGGCTGCAAAAGCATAATTTCTTTGGCGCATTTTTTTTTTCATGTTGTTTGAATATTATACCCCACATATTGTAGAGGCTTTAGACCTCTTTAGTTATCTCTTATTGGCCCTGAAATCTATCGAGCCGATTCAAAGTTACAGCGATTTTAAACAATTTTGGGCCAATGAAATTAGATTGGCACCAATGAAATTAGAAAACACACCAAAGAAATTATAAAAGGTCCCAAAGAAGTTAGTTTTAAGAACAAAGAAATTAGAAATTATTTTAAAGAAATTAGTTTTATATGTAGATTGCAAATAATACACAACAAAACTAAAAATCACGCATATCTTTATTTGTTTTTAACATAATTACCTGATCACGTAAGGGTGCAAGGGTTCTAAACATCCGAATGAACCAATTGCCAACCTCACCTGCCCGTGGTGCACTCTGCTAAATAACAGACGATGCTCTGGCGACCGGATGATGGCGGTATAACCACCCAAAAACAGCTACTCTAAATCCCATAGGCCGGCGATGGGCAGCAGCGTCACCGGTATAAAAAAGTGTAAAGAGGACGAGGACACGATGACCCTGGAGTCCGGCCACATGTTCTACCATCAGGAGGGCGACCAACTGTCCCAAGGTGGCGTAGGATTCCTCGTCAACAAGACCCTTGTCAACAACGTAGTGGAGATCAGCAGTGTGTCAAATCGGGTACTAGCGTACCTAGTACTTAAACTAACCGAGAGGTATTCCTTGAAGGTCGTACAGTTATATGCACCAACCTCGGCACACTCTGACACAGAAGTCAAAGCAGTATACGAGGATATCTCTAGGGCATCACGTGTACTGCTAGGACCCAATACACCGTTGTGATGGGGGACTTCAACGCCAAAGTGGGAGTACAAGAATGCGACGAATCGAGGGTAGGACCTCATCATGGCTTTGGTAGTAGAAACCAGAGAGGGCAAATGCTTGTAGACTTCCTCGAAAGGGAGGGGCTTTCTTTCTGATGAATTCTTTCTTTGAGAATCGGCCCCAGAGGAAGTGGACATGGGCAAGCCCTGATGGTAGGACGAAAAACGAAAAAGACTTCATTATGACCGACAAGCTGCACATTTTCAGATATGTCCCAGTGATCAATAGATAGATATGACTTCTCCGAGGCACTCTGAATATCAACTTCAAGCTAGAGAGGAGATGTCTGGTGAAGTCGACCCTTCGTCCCACACTGCACCAAATTGGAGCTGTCAACACCAGCTTCTAGAGAGGACTACAGTTCTTCAGAAGGGTGACCAAACCTTTCTGAAGAACTATAGACCGATCTCGCTTTTAAGCCATGTATACAAGCTGTTCTCAAGGGTTATCACGAATGGTCTAGCCCAAAAGTTAGACGAGTTTCAACACCAGGAGCAGGCTGGGTTTCAAAAAGGCTTTAGTACAATGGACTACATCCACACAGTAAGGTAGATTATACAGAAGACCGAAGAGTATAATCAGCCTCTGTATCTAGCCTTTGTAGACTATGAAAAAGCCTTCGACTACATCGAGACCTAAGCAGTTTTGGAATCCTTGCAGAGATGCCAAATCGACTGGCGCTATATCGAGGTGTTGAGGTGTCTGTACAATACCGCTACTATGACTGTCCAAGTACTGGACCACAAGACAAGACCTATCCAACTGAAACGTGGAGTGAGACAGTGGGATGTGATATTTCCGAAACTGTTCACCAATTCACTGGATGTCTTTAAGACGTTGGACTGGACAGGACATGGCATATGTATAAATGGCGAGTACATGTCACACCTCCGCTTCGCGGACGACATCGTTATTACGGCAGAATCTCTGCAGGAACTTAGCTGGATGCTAAGTGGCCTAAATGCTGCTTCCCGACGTGTAGGCCTCGGTATGAACTTGGACAAGACGAAAGTCATGTACAATTCTCACATGAAACCGGAGCCGGTCGTCGTTGGTGAGGCAACAATCGAAGTTGTGCATGAATATGTCTACCTCGGGCAGACTATTCGGCTAGGCAGAAGCAACTTGGTCAAGGAGGCTGCAAGGCGCATCCAACTGGGTTGGGCTGCATTCGGGAAACTTCGTCACATATTCTCCTCGTCCATTCCTCAGAGCACGAAGACAAAAGTCTTCAACCAGTGCGTCCTGCTAGTGATGTCTTATGGTGCTGAGACGTGGACACTGACGGTAGGACTGGTCCACCGATTTAAAGTCGCTCAGCGTGCTATGGCTCTCCATGCTTGCTATGCTTGGGGTTTCTCTTATGGATCGTATCAGAAATGAGGTTATCCGTCAGAGGACCAAGGTTACCAACATAGCTGTCAAAATATGCAACCAGAAGTGGCAGTGGGCTGGTCATATCTGCCGAAGAACCGATAACCGTTGGGGTAGACGAGTTCTCGAGTGGAGACCACGAACAGGCAACCGCAGCGTGGAACGTCCTCCTGCCCGCTGGACTGACGACCTTAGGTGGGTAGCCGGTAGTAGTTGGATGAGGAAGGCCGAGAACCGAGTGTTGTGGCGCTCCTTGGGAGAGGCCTATGTCCAGTGGATGATTATTGGCTGATGATGATGATGAGAGAATTAACCATAATAGACATTGAATGCATAAAGTTAGCGTTATTGATGGTGTTTCATACTCAATACTAATTTCTTTGTATCAAAACTAATTTCGTTGACGCAGAATGCCAAAGAAATCCAAAGAAATTATTGCCAACGAAATTAGAAATCATCACTTAAAATTTATTTTTTCAGAAAGCTGATTTACAATTGGAACCTCTTATTGACACGTGCATACTGTTTGAATAGACATACGTGGACAAAAATATGTATGCAACAAAAACAAATAATAGCATGAAAGTAACAATCGAAGAAATTAGGCACTTACCTGACCAAAACCCGTTATGGCGCAAAAAAAAAATTTTTTCTTCACACTCCGTAAACTTACGCTCTTCTGCTCCTGGTCCAAGATAGTGGGGGACTGAAGGGTGAGGGACGCATGGTGATTATGTCCGATGATCGTTTAAACGCAGAGTAGGAAGACGGTATCGTTACGCCAAAGAAGTTAGTTTTTTTTCTCGGACAAAATTGAATGCGTTATATTTTTGAAAACTAAACCTAAGAGTGAATAGAAACCTAATTTACAATTACCATAAGTATCTGTTATAATGATAATATATAAATCATAAGCTTATTTTACTTTAAAAAGTGAGTTTTTCTTGACCTAAAAATAAAATCAAGTGAAGGACGCGCCAAAGAACTTATGATATTGAGTTTTAAAAAATCATTGTCGCTTTCTTTATAAATTTATGCATTACATTACTAATGTATAAAAACGGTCACAAGATACATTATTCAAAAAAAAATACATCCTGGTATAAAACTATCAATTTCATGTATTTTATGGCTTGGACATACCTAAATCGCGTCATTTGAGAATCACCCTTAAGTTGATTCTGCGAGACACAATTAAGTCTGCGTTACAGATATTGGAAGCGATTCTGAAGACGTCAATTTTAATTTTACCCGCGTTGAATCGTAATAATTTCTGTTTGAGTCTATTTTTTTCCTATTTTCCTCCAATTCAAAATCCTATTTTCCATATTCCAAATATAAGCTTTGACTTTAACAGTGGCAAAAATTAAATAGTTGTCTTTAGAATCACTACCATCTACCATTGCTTATTAGCCGGGTCTCCACCAAACACCACCAAACGATCCATCGCGTGCTTTAAGGATTTTTACATAACGAAATTCATTGGATCGCTCTCCGATGGATCGCATGTCTGATTCCGTGTTGTCTGAATGGTTCGAATTCACAAATCGTATGTGAATGCACGAATGCAATGTGATTAGCCGAACTTTCATTGATATTTTAGAATGCAGTTGCAGCCGAGAGTGGAAATCAGTAGCACGCACCGTGTAATGTGCGAGTGCATACACTGCATTGTTGCTATCGGTTTACAAATTGATTGCTCTCCGAAATATGTTGCCAATAACCGTCATGGCTTCGACAAATCAACACTGAATAATAACGCAACGAGATGCAACGTCGGTGCAAGTCTTATGTTCATTAAGGCTCTTATGTTCATTTAGGCAGTATGTGTTTGTGTTTTTTTTTGTTAAATAGGGGTTTAGGTTAGTCCAAAGAAATCTACAGGATTATGCAGCTATCTTATTGGTTATTCAGAAGATTCCCATTGTCATTATGTTATTAATTACGAAAACAACAAGTGTTTACAGCAATAATTAATGAGTTATTTGGTGCTTAATCAGTACGTAGAGAAGATTAAGTAGGTATTTACGATCATCAACAAATGAACAAGGACATATTTTTTTATAATGAATGCTAATTTTTCAATATCTCCAGGGGGAAATTTACCCCCAATCGACGTTACCTGGCACACGAGTTATGTCGATTGAGAGAAAATTTGTCCCCCAGAATCATTCCATTCCCCTATGTATTTTTCTACTTCCAACACCCCAACACTTCTATCCCCCCACCAGCCCGGCGGCCCTAGAAAACGGCAGCCTGCATTCCTCGCTCGTGGAGTACCTCGACGGAGCCCGGCAATGCCTGGAGGTCGAAGCCGAGAAGGACGCCCCAGCCACCAGGGAGCTGCGACAGGCGTTCGCGGACCTCGTCACTGAGCTGATCAAGAGCTTCCAATGCAAGTATACTGCACTCTCGGGCGGTGAAAGAGTTTCAAGGGGAGATGCACCAAATTAGTGATTAACTGAAAAGATGATGCCAATATTGAAGTACATTTAACAGCGCATCGGAAAATTTGCAACAAAAAAATAATGTTTTGATCAAATCTACAATCATTTGGGGATCTTTTGAAGGTGGGACTTTTTCATTGCCCGTGAGTGTGCTTGGGTGGTTTTGTTGGGCGGCGGTGTTCATTTGTTAACTAACCTGTTGGCTGCCTAAGCACGGATGCATCCGAGCTGATTTCCCGGCAGACAAACGGTTAACTGTTCATCTAATTAATATTCTATGATATGATTATTTGTGTGATGTAATAATGGTGGATGTTTAGGTTAAGAGGTAACAAGTTAGTTTAAAAAAGTGAGATAAAAAATGTAATCAAACTTTTTATCAAGCAGAAAGTCCCCGAAAGTAATCAGTGCCTCGCGGTGAAATACATTCGTATTTTTTATTCATATTTCAAATTCAATCAACTTTATGGTGGACGAAGTCGAATATGAAAATATATTCTTGAAAACAACGTCACTGCGCGTATTGTCCCCATAAATAGGTTATTCGGACAAAAGGCGGAAATGCCGAATACCGATGTACCGACGCGAAATAAAATTAGATTTTGGCGCCGCTGAAATCAACCATCACAGTGAATTGTTGTCATTTTTCAATACTATCTTCTCATATCTGGGTATTATATTGTGATGGTGAACAGATATTAAAAAGCAAAAAAGAAATGAGTAAACAAAACACAAAAAACATTATAGGTTGAAATACTTTACAGGTGTGACGGCAAAATTAAATGTCGACATGAAAAGTTTTCTTTTATTTACTGCCCTTATGGGATTTCTGCTTTAGACCTTTAGAACCCTTTGCAAAACGTGACTTGTAAAACAGTTATTCTTATTGTTAAAATTAACGTGAGTACCTTTTATGGTATCTTAGTCTAAATTCTTTTTAGCAACTGGGGATATGACTATAAAACGTGATCGGCCTTTTTCTTTTGTACTTACCATTTAAATATAAGTTTTGTTTATGTACAATAATATCTTCAAACGATACTTGTACAATTTTTCATGTGCATTATATATTATTATTCTGGTGGTGGGAACATAACATTACTAACAAAACACAGCATTAACCCAATCAATAACTTCTATGAGCTTGCAACACCATCAGAATAATGAATGCCTTCTGTAACCCGATGTGCATGAAACATTCCCGTAATGACAAAGCCGAAATAGCAGAATTCACAAAACTAGACTTCAAATTAACACTCGTATTTCTCCTTGTTGCTTAAGGCTATTTACCCACCAAATACGGGACAGATAGCCGAGCAGTGCCCTTAATAGACGAGAGAACTCGCTTACGATAGCCTGGTTCGTGCATTTTGGTGTAGACATAGCCTTAATATCCATTATAACATCGAACTCTGTACCTTATTGCTAGTATTGTAGGATCCAAAGACACACCTACCAGAAAATGTCCACCTGCCTTCGAATGCGAATTCTCCGCTGCACAAAGAAATTCCATGAACTAATTACTCTCCCCTCTGTTAATACACATTGATGTTTAGCTAACTGAGTAAGTATTATTAACGCATTGAAAATACGGAGACTTTTCCCTTCTAATATTCCAGAGTCGTATTCTTTTATCGCGAATCTGGGATAACTCTTTGCGGCGCACTTCGGAAATGCTTTTAGCTTGAGGGTGAGGGGTTTACGCATGATGACTACTAATACAATCCAATGCTCTGACTAACACGTGACGAGCTACTAACACTTACTGAATATTTTTAAACTAAACCAACCCCGGTTTTTTTAAAGTTACATGTGAATTAAACACGGGGTTTGTTCACAGTGGAAATGTACGCGAATCTTCTGAAGAAGGAGTTGAGGAAGAATCTGTTTACGTTGTTCTCTGGGTGGTGCGGGCCTATCGCCAAGCACTTGGGCTCTCTGGTCCCCCAACCGACAGTTATGGAGACAGACGATCGGCTCAGACTCAGCGCTTTGAAGGTAAGACGGAGAGACAATCAGTCAAACATATTCCTGGTTTCTTACTATAGAATGTGTAAATAAGTAGATACTTAATTATGCTTAGGACTTAGGAGTTGACTTTAGTCCATCCTTAGGTATCGACGCTAATAAGTTCTAATCCGTATTGAAAATACATTTATTGAATACATGTTACATATTTTTCCATTTTAAGCAATGTATATTACAAGGTGAATCTTTTTCTATATTACGTTTGAAGCCTGTTCAATACCTACATATTTTACGTAAGACAATGTATTTCACAAACTGAATCTTTTGCTATTACGTTTAAAGCCTTCAACAATATTGAAGTCGAGTTTATCAGATCTACCATAATCCGCTTACATATTCGCAGCGAAGATTTCCGTAGGTGTTGTGTATACTTACCTACGTGTCAGATTTGTGATTTGTTCACATGTTTTGAGCTTAGTATTATATTACAGTAGTAAATCTTATATCTTCGTAGTAAATAAAATCACGTCCGTCACGTCAAGATACTAATATTTATTTTGATAGTTGGTTTTATATCTGAGGTTTTAGACTGATTAAAAAATACATAATAATAATTTTGTGTCCATATCAATGACCTCTACGTCTATTACATACAATTTATTCATTGTCTGAGACACTTTTTTGGGCGGCTCTGCTGTGAAACCCTATTCTGTTAAGCCGGTAGGTATCCTAAATGAAGTGTTGTTTGTCCACCAGGCTATGAGTGCCCTGGTGTGCTGTGGGCCCTGCTTCGCGCCCGCCGCCCTGGCTGAGGATGGATCCCTGTACCCGTGGATCAATGAAATGCTCAGCTCCACTAATGATAAGGTCAGTTGGTGTTTAGTATTGTGATTTTTATAGGGAAAATATCCAACAAGGAGTTCCAGGTAGCATATTTATTATAAAAGATTGTATGTTTGACTATTAGTTCAGAAAACAGTAAACAATTAAATTTTTCGTGAACAGCATTTCGTTTTAAAAGTACTTTGTTTCAGAATTAAGTATTTTATTGCAAAACTGCGACGTGCACAATAGAAGAACATGTTTTTCCGCTCCATATTAATAAAGTTGCGCTTTGTAAAGTTAAAACACAGTTAATTATTCCATGTACAATGCACGCAGCTCAGTTGAAAAGTTCCACCAAAAGGTCTTTGCGCGACCTGTTGCATGTAGACAATAGCGCATAAGCGAATTTTCCCCTAGTCGACTCTCGCATGGTTTACGGGTGAAAAATTCTATTCATTCAGATGATGTTTGTGTCTGACAAAAGGGAGGTTATAGCTGTTGCCGAGTTTACCCTCCCGTCTCGCTACAGGCGGGAATCTCTACAATGTCACTGTAGTGTCGGTGCAAACACTCGAAATAACAGATTCGATCAATGGCTACGTGACAACCCTTTGTTCTAAACAAATATAGTTGAAGCACCGGTGTTTGCCGCCGATTCCACAAACAGTATACCCTAAAACGATTGCCACTTTCGAAACAAATATTTAGTTTTGTCAGCTTTCATATTAAAATTTCAATTCAGCACACAAAGTTAATTTGTTTGTTTGTAAAGAGCTGGAATTTATATTACTTCCTCACGTTTCTCGACAACTTTTTCTTTAGAAATTTGTATGGTAAAAGCCGGGGTTTTAATTCGACCCTTTTCAGTGTAAAAGTTTTGCCACCCGTCGCTTTATCTACTAGTAAAGAGTTCTGCAGTCATTCTGTTTTGACGCTATATAAATATAATAGTAAGTCAGTATTTTTTTGTTTCATCATAAAAAAAATTGTGATGAAAAACGATGTTTCAGAGCGCTGCTGCAAGTTTTATCTCGTAGCATTACCTAGCATTAAATGTACCAATTGCATAACTGTCCTCGTTCGTTCGTTTTTGTCCAAATAGAGTAATACTCCTAACACACCAGAAAGGCGTGCGGCGAATAACAATCCCGCTGCACGGCACCGTAATCGGCGAAGATAAACGTCACTATATCGCTATCCTCAATAAACACTAAAATATGATTGGTGGATCGTGCATAAAAAGAGTCTATCCACGTCGATAAACCACCCGTGCAGCGGTGTCTAACTCCCCATAATTTCCCCTAGATATACGAGCTGGGCCGGGAGACGGTAGTCCTACTCCTAGACTGCAACCCTGACATCGGGCCTCTGCTGGACTGGACCGTGGACAAGTGCTTCACCGGCTGCCCGGCGGTCGCTGACGGGTGCTTCATGGCTCTGGCCACCATCTTCAGTGCCAGGTTAGTGAAACCAGTCAAAGTCACTCGCTAGCGCAAATACGTTAATTTTAGGATGTTTTCATCACGCACGCGGGATGGCACGCGATTTGTTTCTATTTATCGATAAAATATAATCTGAGTAACCTATGGATCAAACTGTTTGCGTTGGTGGCGGGTCATTAGGTTTTTGTTGACTGTAGGTACTATGTGTTATGTCCTTCTTATAGATTTTCGCAATGTTCATTATGATTACCAAGATTGAAACCACAACACTTAACCACTGACCTACTTGATTTTATACATCGACTATCTTATAAAAAAAACGATTATGTTATTTTATATAAGGTTACTTCAATTTATTAAAGTTCGAATCGTCGGGTGTTTTATCAATATGGTCAAGCAAAATGTAACTATTGATAAATGACTGGCCTCGACCAGAATAAATAAAACTAAGTGAATATTTAAATAGGGTATTTGTATTATGTGTTTTCGAAACCTCGTGTAAAGGCTTTTAATTTGATACCCGTATTAAAAGGGACTCGTCCCCTATCTGGGAGTTTATGTAGTTTTATTTGCCTTTACTACATTATGGCACCCTGCGGCTGTCATGAACGTTCTTTACTAAATATTTACTAGAATTGGAGAATACCTACTAATTATGGTCTTACTAACATGCTCAATTGACTACTGTATGTTATGTACATGCGATAATGATAACTATAATTTGTCCGTTTAACGAGTACCTAAATATACCAAAGTGTATAGTAATAGACAGTAATATTTTAGTAATTCAATCTTAGAATACTTTACTACAAGTACGTGCTTTATTTTCCATGTAATTTCACTTTTATGAAAGAAAATGTTGTCTTTGAAACTGACCATAAGCAGCTTATGTCCTAAAATTCCTTTTGACATACAACTACGAACTCTACTAGCTACACTTTGGCCATTCAGGGCTTTCGTAAATGTATCTCGACGTATTTGAATTGGGCTAGTATCTAGGGGGAACTAAACCAAAGGATATTCCAGCCTAATCTCATAGGCCGCTAAAAGCAAAATATTTGCACATACATTTACAGATCTAGGGTTCACTTAATAAACGCATTCGGTGAAACGGGATGTGTGCATGCAGAGACGCAACGAATGCACACAAAGCTTCGGTGTAATTCGGCGAATTCGGTTTCGTTCACAAATATCCGGTTTTCGGCCGAATAGCCAGTACAGCTGGCCCTATAGAGCAGGGATGCACAGACTTATTAAGACAAGGGGCCACTCGGACAAATTATTTACTGATGGCGGGCCGCCAGAAATATAGGTAGGTAATTAAAGATTTCGATTTCTTGTATTTTTTTTTAAATAGCCTAATTTATGTATTTTTATTATTTATATTGAAAAGGTTTGTTCACATAATAATATATGGGTAAAACCAAACTTAATAACCTGGCACATCTTTGTACTTACGTATATTTATCAAAGCAGCGGTAGAAGTTCAGCAAGTCTCCTTCGTTGGTTTTGTTGCGTTAATCATGGTCGTTTTGAATGTCGATAATTTATAACTGGATACAATGAATCTGGCACATTAACAACTGAAATCGTGAAAGGATTGCTGAATATATCCAACAGAGGTTTCACGTTTCTAAATAACATATATTTTAATTGGTTTTATTCTGGAATATTATTCAAATGTACGAGAGTACAATTTTTGCTGTCGGCGGGCCACCAGTATTCGACAGGCGGGCCGCATGCGGCCCGCGGGCCGCGGTCTGTGCATCCCTGCTATAGAGTGTAATACCGTAAGTTGGTATATTAAAATTTGTGTTGTATTTTTCACACTACTTACATTTTATTTTATTACATTTATGACAGATTTTTCAACAGTCACATAAAATTTATCCAAAGAATAATTCAGATGATGTCGCGTCTGGATGTTTGAATTACCTAGTTAGTTACAGCAGCAAATATAAGCTTTTAATAATGCCTTTTAATGGTTACGCGTTTTTCGTACCCATAACACCATTTAATATAAAAGTAAATATGATTATACACTTAGATAAGTGGATCCCTGCGCTCCCTCCTTTAAGGTTCAACTTATCCAGGTGGGCAAAGTTATAGTTTCTTCAACTTGTGCTTCTTTTACAATATCGTTTCTGGGTATTGCCAATGCAATCATTTGTTAAAGTTTAGGCGAAACAAAAGTTTAATTTAGTTCAAAATAGTATTAGTATATCCCGTAGAACTGTCTTGTTTGTCTGATACGGTTAGTTCCATAATATGTGATAGCTTTGCGTCACGGCGACCCCTCTGTATATTACCTATTCACTGCATCTCTAATTGAGATACGGAGTGTAATACAAGGGCCGGGAATGCAGGGTATGAAACACGCACTGATTTCAATCTACATTTCATCATTAGCTGGCTTCATGCCGGAAACCTAATTGTTAACAGCAGCCGTTAATTTAGGCCGATGTGACTGATTAGTTTACTATGTATGTAACAAGCTAATACACTCACAAGCAATGAAAAAGATCCACTTATAAAACGTCCACATCAAATAAAGCCCATTTTTTAAACATTTAATTTAGAATTTGATTAAAATATTTACGTTTTTATTGGTAATATTTTGCTGCGCGGTTAAATGTACCTATACTCAATATTGCAGACGGCGTCATTAAGCTAGTCTTTTCCGTTTAGGAGTAATTGAGTGATTTTGTCACTGGAACTTTTTCATGCTTGTGAGTGTAATTAAAAACTACATAGACATTTTCAATCTCGATTTCGCGAAATAAAAATGTTGGGTCTATTCTTAGGGGTCGCTTTGAAAATCAAACTCTCAGTACTCCCACGTTTCCTCGCCTACGCTGTAATCTCTTATATTCAAAAGCGGGTGCAGGAATTCAATCTGGACCGTAATATGTACTCACTCTAAAACAGAATAAATTATTATTATTTCTTTCTCTGTCGAGTAAACTTTACCCAAAGTTTTAAATTATACCGTAGGAGATTCATGAAAACCAACAAATACCGAAAGACGCTATAATAGAACAAGAATCCTTATTCCGCTGATGCGTTTAATGTAAGCCGGCGTCATAACGACATAAAACAAACTGTGGAAGACATAAATAAGGCAGCCCCCTGGCGCCAATAAATCGCTTGAAACCTATTTCGGCCTTGAAAACACAGAGGGAGTGAAGGACGCAAACAGACGTAGCTGATTGATATTCTGTGTCTCTCTCTATCACATTAATCTTACAATGTTCGTGTGAATAATCTCACCGATTTGGTAACATTCGCACTGTAGCAATTATACTTGCCTACATGCTTAGTTTTGCTTTGCTCCCGTGGGAATCGAATATACAAAATAACCTTTTACTTACCTGGACTCAAACTTCAATATGCCGTTGTGACGTAACAGGAAAACAACCAATCATAATTAATATTGTGGGATAGGGGTTCCATTTGTTCAATCTAGTCAATATATTTATTTGCTCGCTGTAAAAAAAAAGTTATTCTATTATGGCGTCAAAAGAAGTCTAATTAATATTTTTTCGATCGAATGCATCGAAGGAAATGCAGCACGTAGCGTTATTAGCATCACCCAACCCTGTGCTGATGAGTGCATTGTTCTCTGAACGCAGTGTACTCATTTGGAATACTCGATGTATCATGTAAATCTAGATTACCAGTATTGTCTCCAATATTTTCGATTTTTGCCGTTCATTAATAGCGGATCTGTAAACTCACTCATTTTTTTTGTTTGACTGGAATATAGAAAACTTACGCAACAGTTTAAGTAAAGTTGAGATTACAAAATGAATTTTTGTTCAAGTTTTCATATTGCTAAATTCGTGGCTCGCTAGCCTTGACTAGTCTTACTCTTTCATAACAAAACTTCGTCTCGTGTAGACAGACGACCTATCCAATCACTCACATAAAATTAGTTCCCCGTGTAACAAAATCTTTACTAAGAACTCCACACTTTCTCGAGTGTGTAACTCTGTCGTATATCTACGTCTACGCATAGTGGAAGGAAAACTTGAACTTAGTTAAAATTACGACGTATGCGAAATGTCCATTTCATTTGAAAGGGGAAGCAGTTAATTAACCTGGAGTTCGGACAAAATTCTACATATATCATTTCCCGGACATCTATAAATATGAAGATCGGTAGAGCTTCCTTCCAAATGAATTCCTAATGAATAATGATTTTTATCAGTGGTGTTGCTTACAATTTCTACACCCGCAAAACATATAAAGTCGTCTTTTTTAAAATAAAACCGTTTTGTCTCTCCCACCCTGCCGCATCCTTAGTCGGAGGAAAACAGTTGCCTACTGTGAACGCAGCCTTAGTTTACCCGGCAAATACCGGGTTAACCGTGTATGTGATAGCTCCAGTCAACTGTGCCACACTCCGCACGTGTTTAGTGACAAGCCTTTGAACGCGATTGAACCAAACTATTTTCCATTAACCTCCTGTCACTGCTCTCGACGCTGTTAAAACTACCTAAGGGTGCCAAACCACCTGATGCTGCTACACGGGTTCTTTGTCGACGTAGATAAACGTCACTATTTCAAGATTCGCCAAAAATACGGCGGCGCGGCGGCGCTGTGATTGGTCAAACGCGCATTAAATTAGTTTAACGACGTCGATAACTAACCCGTGTAGCAGCCGCTGATATGTGCTGTGCAGGTATGCTGCGATGATGTGAAAGAAATCTGTTTCAAGCAATGCTATGCTGTGTGGACCAATGAATGATTGTTGAATATCAAACGCATTCATAGCAGTCGAGTGATAGCCACACAGGCACTGTAAATATATGAAGCTGTCGTGGATTATCTATAAAGAAAACCTTTTCCCTCCTGAAAGGATATTTAACAATACTCTATATTTTTTAACTTCACAGCACATTGTGAGCTTTGTACGAGTTCTTTACGCGTACAAAAAAAAGTATCGCCAAAAAGGATGTTTACGCGTGCCAATATTTATACTATTACAACGCGATATACAGCAAGTATTGACGACGCAAGAGTGATGTGTCTCCGTCAAGTAATACT